>NW_028270146.1:5744211-6456711 GCF_037043375.1 Chiloscyllium plagiosum
TTGATTAGGGACAGTCAGCATAGTTTTGTGAAGGGTAGGTCGTGCCTCACAAACCTTGTTGCGTTCTTTGAGAAGGTGACCAAACGGGTAGATGAGGGTAAAGCGGTTGAAGTGGTGTATATGGATTTCAGTAAGGTGTTTGATAAATACAGGGGCATGGGATTGAGGGTGATTTAGCGGTTTGAATCAGAAATTGGCTAGCTGAAAGAAGACAGAGCGTGGCCGTTGATGGGAAATGTTTATCCTGGAGTTCAGTTACTAGTGAAGTATTGCAAGGATCTGTTTTGGGTCCACATGTTTGTCATTTTTATAAATGACCTGGATGAGGGCGTAGAAGGATGGTTTGGTAAATTTGCGGATGACACTAAGGTCAGTAGAGTATTGGATGGTGTTGAAGGATGTTGTAGATTACAAAGGGACATAGATAAGCTGCAGAGCTGGGCTGAGAGGTGGCAAATGGAGTTTAATGTGGAAAAGTGTGAGGTGAATCACTTTGGAAGGACTAACAGGAATACAGAATACTGGGCTAATGGTAAGATTCTTAGTAGTGTAGATGAGCAGAGAGATCTCGGTGTCCATGTACATAGATCCCTGAAAGTTGCCACCCAGGTTGATAGAAGAAGGGCTTCCTGAAGAAGGGCTTATGCCCGAAACGTCGATTCTCCTGCTCCTTGGATGCTGCCTGACCTGCTGCGCTTTTCTAGCAACACATTTTCAGCTCTGATCTCCAGCATCTGCAGACCTCACTTTCTACCCAGATTGATAGGGTTGTTAACAAGGCGTACGGTGTGTTAGCTCTTATTGGTAGAGGGATTGAGTTTCGGAGCCACGAGGTCATGCTGCAGTTTACAAAACTCTGAGTATTGTGTACAGTTCTGGTCACTGCATTATAGGAAGGATGTGGAGACTTGACTTTGGACACGGTTCAGAGGAGATTTACTAGGATGTTGCCTGGTTTGGAGGGAAGGTCTTACGAGGAAAGGCTGAGGGATTTGAGGCTGTTTTTGTTAGAGAGAAGAAGATTAAGAGGTGATTTAATAGAGGCATACAAGATAATAAGATGGTCAGATAGGGTGCACAGGGAGAGCCTTTTCCCTCAGGTGGTGATGGCTAACATGAGGAGACATAGCTTTAAATTGAGAGGTGATAGATATAGGACAGATGTCAGAGGTAGATTCTTTACTCAGAGAGTAGTGGGGGGGGTGGAACGAGTAGTAAGAGGGTAGCTAGGGAAAGGGTAGGTCCAATCATGAACAAAGGAGGGAATTCATGAGTGGGAGCTGAAGGAAGTGGGTGAGGTCCTTAACGAGTACTTTGCATTGGCATTCACTAAAGAGAAGGACATGGTGGATGATGAGTCTCAGGAGGGGTGTATTGATATGCCTGGGCATGTCGATTATAAAACAGGAGGAGGTGTTGGATGCTCTGAAAGGCACTAAAGTAGACAAATCCCCAGGACCCAATGGGATCTACCTGAGAATGCTGAGGAAATTGCTGGGGCCTTGAATGAGATCTTTGTATCTCTTTAGTTACAGGAGAGGTCCCAGAGGACTGGAGAATGGCCAACGTTGTCCCTTTGTTTAAGGGATAATCCAGGAAATCACAGGCTGGTGAGCTTTATATCAGTGCGAGGGAAATTATAGAAGAAGATTCTTAGGGTCAGGATTTACTCGCATTTGGATAAATATGGAGTTATTACTGATTGGCTTGATCATAGAAAACAGAGAGTAGTGGTGGAAGGGTATTTTTCGGACTGGAGATCAGCGACCAGCAGTGTTCCACAGGGATCTGTCCTGTATCCACTTTTGTTTGTCCTTTTATATAAACAGTTTGGCTGAGAATGTTGGAGTCATGGTGAGTAAGTTTGCAGATGACACCAAAGTTGGTGAAGAAGGTTATCGGAGATTACAAAGGGATCTTGATCAGTTGGGTCAATGGGCTGAGGAGTGACAGATGGACTTTCATCTGGATAAGTGCGAGGTGCTGCATTTTGGTAAAAGAAACAAAGGCCATGAATTATATAATTAATGGCAGGGCCCTGGGTAATGTTATAGAACAGAGAGACCTAGAGATTCAGGTACATAATTCTTTGGAAGTTACATGATAGGTAAACAGGGTGGTTAAGACGACATTTAGAATGCTCGCCTTCTTTGCTCAGACCATTGTGTATAGGCGTTGGGATCTGAAAATGTGTTGCTGGAAAAGCGCAGCAGGTCAGGCAGCATCCAGGGAACAGGAGAATCGACGTTTCGGGCATAAGCCCTTCTTCAGGAATGAGGAAAGTGTGTCCAGCAGGCTAAGATAAAAGGTAGGGAGGAGGGACTTGGGGGAGGGGAGTTGGAAATGCGATAGGTGGAGGGAGGTCAAGGTGAGGGTGATAGGCCGGAGTGGGGTGGGGGCAGAGAGGTCAGGAAGAAGATTGCAGGTTAGGAAGGCGGTGCTGAGTTCGAGGGATTTGAGTGAGACAAGGTGGGGGGAGGGGAAATGAGGAAACTGGAGAAATCCGAGTTTGTCCCTTGTGGTTGGAGGGTTCCCAGGCAGAAGATGAGGCGTTGGGATGTCAGGTTGAGGTTGTACAGGACATTAATAAGGCCACTTTTGGGGTACTGTGTACGGTTCCAGTTGCCCTGCTATAGGAAGGATATTATTAAATTGGATATAGTTCAAAAAGGATTTACCAGGATGTTGCCCAGGATGGAGGGTTTGACTTATAAGGAGAGGCTGCGTCAGCTGGGACTTGTTTCACTGGTGTGTAGGATGTTGAAGGGTGACCTTATAGAGGTTTATAAAATCATGAGGGCCATAGATAAGGTGAAAAGCAAAGGTCTTTTCCCCAGGGTGGGGGTGTTCAAAAGGTTTTTAAGGTGAGAGAAGAAAGATTTGAAAAGGACATGAGGGGCAACTTTTTTTCACACAGAATGGTTCGTGTGTGGAATAAACTGCCAGAGGAAGTGGTGGCTATGGATACAGTTACGATGTTTAAACGACATTTGGATAAGTCCATGAATAGGAAAGGTTTGGAGAACGCTTTTATTCTGTTTACAAAGCAAGAGTGAAGTGAGAAAATAAATACTTTTGACAGTGTCCTTGTGGTTTTTCCTTTCATAGCCATGAGGGTCGTGCCATGCTCAAGCTCCCCAGATAGTTCACGGTGCTGACTGGTGCTCTGGTACTCTGGCTACAGTGACCATTGGGTATTTCATCCTCCCGTCTTGGCATATGGCCCAAGTCTTGCACGTGTGGAGCAGATTGGACTGTGTTCCTGCCTGTCCAGTTTGGTCAGCACACTCACTCCCCCTTTACCCCGAACCTGCTGTCCCAGGCCAGCCAAAAAGTACACTTGCTCTGGCAATTTGGACATGTCTCCTCATCGATGCAGACTGCTCGAGAGAGAGAGAGAGAGAGAGAGAGTGCGTGCGGTGAGTGTAGCTGCTGCTGACTGGTTTGGGGCACGGATTGTGAGGTTAGGTTTGGATATCTGGTCTTCCTGGAACAGGCTGGTACTGGAGCTGAGTTCTCTTCCTGGTTATAATCGTGAAGATGCCGTGTGTGTTGGAGAGTAAGTCAGCGCTGCTGTGATCAGACTGCCACAGAGACCCGGACAGACGGGGAGCCAGTGCAGGAGCAGGTGGACACACTACCCTGGGGAAAGATCAGGCTCCAGTCATGGAACCATGGGAGAGCTGGATGGTAGCGCAGGAGTATTACAGGAGGACAGGTGGTCAACTGTGTCAGTGGGCAGCACACTCACCTCTGAAAGGAAATGTCATGGCCGAGCAACAACTGCAGGCTGACTTCCCACTGTTATCGATGCACAATGTCACGGTATTCCTGTGCTGACACTCCATGAATCTGTACCATCCAGTCTCTGGGTTCAGCTCAGTGACCCAGAGGCTTGGGAGGTTGTGAGGGGAGTGCCACACTGTCTGAGGTGCCATCTTGCAGTCAAAACATTTTAGCTGAGCCCCAATCTGCATCTTTTGGTGAGAGCAGAGTGTTGGGGTGGAGGAGGCGTGGGGAGTTCACTCCTGCATCCTGGTCATTGTGTGTCCATTGGCCAACATCACAGAAGTAAATATTTAGTCAGAGGTCATCGTGGGGTGGCATGGTGGCACAGTGGTTAGCACTGCTACCTCACAGCACCAGAGACCTGGGTTCAATTCTGTGTGGAGTTTGCACATTCTTCCTGTGTCTGTGTGGGTTTCCTCCGGGTGCTCCGGTTTCCTCCCAGAGTCCAAAAATGTGCAGGTCAGGTGAATTGGCCACGCTAAATTGCCCGGAGTGCTAGGTAAGGGGTAAATGTACAGGAATGGGTATGGGTGGGTTGCTCTTCGGCGGGTCGATGTGGACTTGTTGGGCCGAAGGGCCTGTTTCCACACTGTAAGTAATCTAATCTAATCTAATCTAAAACGTATCACACTGTGATTGTGGGATCTTGCTGTGCACAAATTGGCTGCTGCATTTCCTGCAGATGGGTGGCTACATTTATAGCTATTGGAGTTATTCCTGTGGATGTGAAAGGTGCTATGGAAATTGAAAACCCATTTTCTTTTTTAATCATTGACAGTTTTTCCAGTATCGGCCCCTGCAGCAGAAGCAACTTTCACCTTCCTTGGAGGCAAGGGGGCGTCTAATACACACTCTCTCTCTCTGTCTAACAGCCCCACGCGCGTGCTCAGCTCTCCTTCTCTATCACTGGGGCCTACCTGAGACTACAGTGTGTTTGACCACTGTGTGGCAACGCTGCCGGTGTGTGTGGGGGGGGGGGCGTTGCTCCTGGCTGTCACTGTCTCTGTACCATGTTGAATGTCCTGCTCTTTTCTTTCCAGATGTACCCATCACAGAAAGCCCCGAAGCCTATCTCAAAATGACAGAGAGCACTTTGAGAACTTCAGCTGGTAGGCACTTGATGCCGCATGTGTCCCAACCCACCCACCATCACCAACCCCCCCCCCCCCCCCCCCCCTCATCAACCTGCAGCACTCCATGCCATACGTTACCGTTCACTCTCGACAGTCTGCTCAGCCCTCTCTGCCCACTCCCCACCCCCCTTGCCCGTTCTCCATGCTGCTGTCATCGCACTGCACCGGTCTGCATGCTGATGCATGTTAACGGCTGACCCCGGCTCCCGAATTCCATCCGCGCCCCTCACCCTCACTCGCCCAGGATGCCCATCACAGTTCAGGCGATCGAGGGTGTTTCCCCTGATGGGGGAGGGACAGCACTATTGGGGGATGGGCTGACATGAGAGGAAAGACAGATAGAATGGCCTTGCACAGGCAGAGCTCGTTCAGCCCGTCCTGCTAATGCCAGCCCTTTGTGAGGGCTGTTCACTCAGTTCCACTCATACACCCTTTGCCCAGAGCCCTCCAATGTTTGGGTCTATTTTGGGAAGTTACCATCAAATCAGTTTCCACTTCCACACCAGGCAACTCGTTCCAGATCTTTATAACTCACTGCATCTGACATTCTCCTCATCTGTCTGTCTATCTGCTCCATCTCTCTCATTGTATCCCTGAGATGTCCCATGTATTGTGCGCTGATAACAAGAGGGAATTGATCCTATCTTGGATGTAGGTTTGCTCACTGAGCTGGAAGGTTCATTTACAGACACTTTGTCACCCTACTAGGTAACATCTTCAGTGGGCCTCAGGCGAAGCACTGTACATGATTCCTGCTGTCTAATCATATGTTTGGGGTTCTTTGGGTTGATGATGTCATTTCCGGTGGTGCTGTCACTTCCTGTTTCTTTTCTCAGGGGGTGGTAGATGGGGTCTAACTCGATGTGTTTGTTGATAGAGTTCCGGTTGGAATGTTATGCTTCCAGGAATTCTCATGCGTGTCTCTGTTTGGCTTGTCCTAGGGTGGATGTGCTGTCCCAGTCGAAGTGGTGTCCTTCCTCATCCATATGTGAGGATACTAGTGAGAGAGGGTCATGTCTTTTTGTGGCTAGTTGGTGTTCATGTAGCCTGGTGGCTAGTTTTCTGCCTGTTTGTCCAATGTAGTGTTTGTTACAGTCCTTGCACGGTATTTTGTAAATGACATTAGTTTTGCTTGTTGTCCGTAATGGGTCAAGTTCATTAGCTGCTGTTTTAGTGTGTTGGTGGGTTTGTATGAAAACAGCAGCTAATGAACTTGACCCATTACGGACAACAAGCAAAACTAACGTCATTTACAAAATACCGTGCAAGGACTGTAACAAACACTACATTGGACAAACAGGCAGAAAACTAGCCACCAGGATACATGAACACCAACTAGCCACAAAAAGACATGACCCTCTCTCACTAGTATCCTCACATATGGATGAGGAAGGACACCACTTCGACTGGGACAACACATCCATCCTAGGACAAGCCAAACAGAGACACGCATGAGAATTCCTAGAAGCATAACATTCCAACTGAAACTCTATCAACAAACACATTGAGTTAGACCCCATCTACCACCCCCTGAGAAAAGAAACAGGAAGTGACTTCACCACAGGAAATGACATCACCAACCCAAACATATAAATAGAAAGCAGGAATTATCAGTATTGCTTCACCTGAAGCCCACTGAAGATGTTACCTAGTAAGGTAACGAAACGTCTGGAAATGAACCTTCCAGCTCAGCGAGCAAACCTACATCCAGAACCTCAAACTCAGCTACAAATCTTCTTAAAACTTGCTATGATCCTATCTTAATAAATGTGCTGACACACCCCCCCTCAGGAGTCACAGTCTCCCTGTGCTGTCACTCTCCGAAACTGTCACTGTCCAGTCTCTGAGTTGGGGGTTGTGGGTGAGTCTGCATGGGGGGGGCCTGTGTTGGGGGTGGGGCCGAGGAGGGGTAACAATGGGTTTGAGGGTCAAAAGGGAATTGTGAGGATACAGGATGTGGGGTCGGAAGGGGGTGTTGGGAGGTTGGGAGCACAACTGGGGGCAGCTGGGAGGTGGGAATGGTTGGCTGAGTGCGTGGCAGGGTGTCCTGGGCTGGTATCAGCTCTCCCCATGTGGGTAGAGGGTGAATATAATATCCTGCCCCCGCGGGCTACATGCCACTGTATGAGCATTGTGACGAGAGCCAGTCTCTGGGAGGGGGCAGTCACTCAGAGGCAGCAGCTTGGTGCAGTCGGCTCGCTGTTTGAGAGTGGGGAACGGCCTTGGGGAGGGGCATCTGTCACTGTGACCCTGTCAGTGAGGGAGCTGGGGATTCCTGGCTTCAGGCTCCTTTGTTACAGACTGCTCCTGCCCTCCTCTGCTTGACCCCACACTAACCTCTTTTCCATTCTCATTCTCTCTGTCTTCCCCACTCTCCCTCAACCCCCCACTCTCTCTACTCCACTCTCCTACTCTCCGCCCACTCTCCTCCTCCACCCCCCACTCTCCTCCTCCTCCTCCCCCCCACTCTCCTCCTCCTCCGCCCCCCACTCTCCTCCTCCTCCGCCACCCACTCTCCTCCTCCTCCGCCCCCCACTCTCCTCCTCCTCCGCCCCCCCACTCTCCCCCCACGTCCTCCCCCCACTCTCCCCCCACGTCCTCCCCCCACTCTCCCCCCACGTCCTCCCCCCACTCTCCTCCTCCTCCTCCCCCCCACTCTCCTCCTCCTCCTCCCCCCCACTCTCCTCCTCCTCCCCCTCCCCCCACTCTCCTCCTCCTGCCCCCCCCACTCACCTCCTCCTCCTCCACCTCCTCCCCCCCAATTCCTCCTCCTCCTCCTCCCCCTCCCCCCACTCTCCTCCTCCTGCCCCCCCACTCACCTCCTCCTCCTCCACCTCCTCCCCCCCAATTCCTCCTCCTCCACCTCCTCCCCCCCAATTCCTCCTCCTCCTCCTCCTCCCCCCACTCTCCTCCTCCTCCTCCCCCCCACTCCTCCTCCTCCTCCTCCTCCCCCCCACTCTCCTCCTCCTCCTCCACCTCACTCTCCTCCTCCTCCTCCCCCCCACTCCTCCTCCTCCTCCTCCCCCCACTCCTCCTCCCCCCACTCCTCCTCCCCCCACTCCTCCTCCTCCTCCTGCCCCACACTCCTCCTCCCCCTACTCCTCCTCCTCCTCCTCCTCCTCCTCCTCCTCCTCCCCCCCACTCTCCTCCTCCTCCTCCACCCCACTCTCCTCCTCCTCCTCCTCCCCCCACTCCTCCTCCTCCTCCTCCACCCCACTCTCCTCCTCCTCCTCCCCCCCCATTCCTCCTCCTCCTCCTCCTCCCTCCACTCTCCTCCTCCTCCTCCACCCCACTCTCCTCCTCCTCCTCCTCCCCCACTCCTCCTCCTTCTCCTCCTCCTCCACCCCACTCTCCTCCTCCTCCTCCCCCCACTCCTCCTCCTCCTCCTCCTCCACCCCACTCTCCTCCTCCTCCTCCCCCCCACTCCTCCTCCTCCTCCTCCTCCTCCCCCCACTCTCCTCCTCCTCCTCCACCCCACTCTCCTCCTCCTCCTCCTCCCCCCACTCCTCCTCCTTCACCTCCTCCTCCACCCCACTCTCCTCCTCCTCCTCCCCCCCACTCCTCCTCCTCCTCCTCCCCCCCACTCCTCCTCCTCCTCCTCCCCCCCACTCCTCCTCCTCCTCCCCCCCCACTCTCCTCCTCCTCCTCTACCCCACTCTCCTCCTCCTCCCCCCCCCCACTCTCCTCCTCCCCCCCACTCTCCTCCTCCCCCCCCACTCTCCTCCTCCTCCCCCCCACTCTTCTCCTCCACCCCACTCCTCCTCCTCATCCTCCTCCTCCTCTCCCTCCTCCTCTCCCCCACTCTCCTCCTCTTCTGCCCCATTCCTCCTCCCCCTCCTCCCCCCACTCTCCTCCTCCGCCCCCCACTCGCCGCCACTTCCTCCCCCCACTCTCCTCCTCCTCCTCCCCCACTCTCCTCCTCCCCCCACTCTCCTCCTCCTCCCCCCACTCTCCTCCAACCCCCATTCTCCTCCTCCTCCCCCCACTCTCCTCCTCCCCCCACTCTCCTCCTCCCCCCACTCTCCTCCTCCTCCCCCCACTCTCCTCCTCCTTCCCCCACTCTCCTCCTCCTCCTCCCCCCACTCTCCTCCTCCCCCCACTCTCCTCCTCCTCTCCCCCCTCCTCCACCTCCTCCTCTCCCCCCCTCCTCCACCTCCTCCCCCCTCCTCCTCCTCCTCTCCCCTCCTCCTCCTCCTCCCCCCACTCTCCTCCTCCCCCCACTCTCCTCCTCCTCTCCCCCCCTCCTCCACCTCCTCCTCTCCCCCCCTCCTCCACCTCCTCCCCCCTCCTCCTCCTCCTCTCCCCTCCTCCTCCTCCTCTCCCCCCCACTCTCCTCCTCCCCCCACTCTCCTCCTCCCCCCACTCTCCTCCTCCCCCCACTCTCCTCCTCCCCCCACTCTCCTCCTCCTCACCCCCACTCTCCTCCTCCCCCCACTCTCCTCCTCCCCCCACTCTCCTCCTCCTCTCCCCCACTCTCCTCCTCCTCCTCCTCCTCTCCCCCTCCTCCTCCTCCTCCTCTCCCCCCCTCCTCCTCCTCTCCCCCACTCTCCTCCTCCTCCTCCCCCCCAACTCTCCTCCTCTTCGCCCCCACTCTCCTCCTCCTCCCCCCACTCTCCTCCTCCCCCCACTCTCCTCCTCCCCCCCCACTCTCCACCTCCTCCCCCCCACTCTCCTTCTCCTCCCCCCACTCTCCTCCTCCTCCCCCCCACTCTCCTCCTCCTCCCCCCACTCCTCCTCCTCTCCCCACTCCTTCCCCTCCTCCTCCCCCCCACTCCTCCTCCTCCTCCTCCTCCTCCTCCCCCCCACTCCTCCTCCTCCTCTCCCCCCACTCTCCTCCTCCTCCTCCCCCCTCCTCTCCTCCTCCTCCTCCCCCCTCCTCTCCTCCTCCTCCTCCCCCCTCCTCTCCTCCTACTCCCCCCCCCACTCTTCCTTCTCCCCCCCCTCCTCCTCCTCCCCCCCACTCTTCTCCTCACCACACCTCTCCAATTCTCACTCCTTCTCCCCCCCCCACCCCACCAGCTCCTGTTCTTATCATCTCTCTCTCTTGCTCACAGGGAATGTTGGTCCAGATGCCATCCCGTGGCATCCAGCCCCCAGCCCCGAGGGCAGCAGGAAGTGCCAATACCAGCAGACAGAGATCGCCAACAGACAGCATGTGCCTGGTGGTGCCCAGAGCTCGGCCCACCATCATAGTGACAGCTATGTAAGTGCCTGGGTAAGGGAGTACCAACCCCGGTGACATGTGGTTGCCGAAGGGGGCATTTTGCTGCAACTCAGACTGAGTCAGTCCCATGGAGTGGTCACCCCACACCCACCTACAGCCCCAAAGAGCACAATGGGCTAAAGAACGCGCCTACTCCGTTCTCTGGCAGGGAGCGATGCTGAGCACCTGGAGACTGGCTGATATTACAGCCTCTGTCCCTGTCACAGCCACCACTCCCTCCCTCCCCAGTGATGGGGATGGCTTTGACTGTCAAAGGGAGTGGATTAGACTCCCTGTTGTTGGAATAGAGTCTGGGAATCAGACCGGCATCTTGCAAATCAGCCCAGATACAACCGCCGTTTCCATTTCCTGGTACTAGTGACCCAAAAGAAATGAGTTTCTGTCTCTCGGCTTGGAGCTTGCACAGCCTTAATCTCCCACCGTGACACGACATTGTACATTTCACACCAACAACCAATGACTAGGAATGGAGAGGGAGCTTTACTCTGTAACCAACCCCGTGCTGTGCCTGTCCTGGGAGTGTTTGTTGGGGACAGTGTAGAGGGAGTTTTAGGATTACTGGTGCTGGAAGAGCACAGCAGTTCAGGCAGCATCCAAGGAGCAGCGAAATCGACGTTTCGGGCAAAAGCCCTTCATCAGGAATAAAGGCAGAGAGCCTGAAGCGTGGAGAGATAAGCTAGAGGAGGGTGGGGGTGGGGAGAAAGTAGCATAGAGTACAATAGGTGAGTGGGGGAGGGGATGAAGGTGATAGGTCAGGGAGGAGAGGGTGGAGTGGATAGGTGGAAAAGGAGCTGGGCAGGTCGGACAAGTCCGGACAAGTCATGGGGACAGTGCTGAAGTGGAGGTTAGAAACTAGGATGAGGTGGGGGAAGGGGAAATGAGGAAACTGTCGAAGTCCACATTGATGCCCTGGGGTTGAAGTGTTCCGAGACGGAAGATGAGGCGTTCTTCCTCCAGACGTCTGGTAGTGAGGGAGCGGCGGTGGAGGAGGCCCAGGACCTCCATGTCCTCAGCAGAGTGGGAGGGGGAGTTGAAATGTTGGGCCACGGGGCGGTTTGGTTGATTGGTGCGGGTGTCTCGGAGATGTTCCCTAAAGCGCTCTGCTAGGAGGTGCCCAGTCTCCCCAATGTAGAGGAGACCGCATCAGGAGCAACGGATACAATAAATGATATTGGTGGATGTGCAAGTAAAACTTTGATGGATGTGGAAGGCTCCTTTAGGGCCTTGGATGGAGGTGAGGGAGGAGGTGTGGGCATAGGTTTTACAGTTCCTGCAGTGGCAGGGGAAAGTGCCAGGATGGGAGGGTGGGTTGTAGGGGGGCATGGACCTGACCAGGTAGTCACGGAGGGAATGGTCTTTGCGGAAGGCGGAGAGGGGTGGGGAGGGAAATATATCCCTGGTGGTGGGGTCTGTTTGGAGGTGGCAGAAATGTCGGCGGATGATTTGGTTTATGCGAAGGTTGGTAGGGTGGAAGGTGAGCACCAGGGGCGCTCTGTCCTTGTTACGGTTAGAGGGGTGGGGTCTGAGGGCGGAGGTGCGGGATGTGGACGAGATGCGTTGGAGGGCCACGTGGAAAGGGAAATTGCGGTCTCTAAAGAAGGAGGCCATCTGGTGTGTTCTGTGGTGGAACTGGTCCTCCTGGGAGCAGATACGGCAGAGGCGGAGGAATTGGGAATACGGGATGGCATTTTTGCAAGAGGTAGGGTGGGAAGAGGTGTAATCCAGGTAGCTGTGGGAGTCGGTGGGTTGGTAAAAAATGTCAGTGTCAAGACGGTCGTCATTAATGGAGATGGAGAGGTCCAGGAAGGGGAGGGAGGTGTCAGAGATGGTCCAGGTAAATTTAAGGTCAGGGTGGAATGTGTTAGTGAAGTTGATGAATTGCTCAACCTCCTCGCGGGAGCACGAGGTGGCGCCAATGCAGTCATCAATGTAGCGGAGGAAGAGGTGGGGAGTGGTGCCGGTGTAATTACGGAAGATAAACTGCTCTACGTAGCCAACAAAGAGACAGGCATAGCTGGGGCCCATATGTGTGCCCATGGCTACCCCTTTGGTCTGGAGGAAGTGGGAGGATTCAAAGGAGAAATTGTTAAGGGTGAGGACCAGTTCAGCCAAACGAATGAGAGTGTCGGTGGAAGGGTACTGTTGGGAACGTCTGGAGAGGAAAAAACGGAGGGCTTGGAGGCCCTGGTCATGGCGGATGGAGGTGTAGAGGGATTGGATATCCATGGTGAAGATGAGGCGTTGGGGGCCGGGGAAACGGAAGACTTGGAGGAGGTGGAGGGCGTGGGTGGTGTCTCGAATGTATGTGGGGAGCTTTACTCTGTAACCAACCCCGTGCTGTCCCTGACCCAGGAGTGTTTGTTGGGGACAGTGTAGAGGGAGCTTCATTGTTGGGGACAGTGTAGAGGGAGCTTTACTCTGTAACCAACCCCGTGCTGTTCCTGACCCGGGAGTGTTTGTTGGGGACAGTGTAGAGGGAGCTTTACTCTGTATCTAAACCCCGTGCTGTCCCTGTCCTGGGAGTGTTTGACAGGGTCAATGTAGAGAGAGCTTTGCCCTGTGTATAACCACATCCTGTACCATTTTTTAAATTCACTTATGAGATGTTTGTGTCACTGTCTGGGCCCAGTATTTATTACCCATCCTGAGTTGCCCCCCCCTTGAGAAGGTGGGGGTGAGCTGCCTTCTTGAACCGCTGCAGTCCCTGTGCTGGGGGTTGACCCACAATGCCCTGAGGGAGGGAATTCCAGGATTCTGACCCAGTGACACTGAAAGAACGGTGATATATTTCCAAGTCAGGATGGTGAGGGTTTCGGAGGGGAGTTTCTGCAGTGCATCTTGTAGATGGTACACACTGCTGCTACTGAGCGTCGGTGGGGGAGGGAGTGGGTGTTTGTGGATGTGGGGCCAATCAAGCGGCTGTTTTGTCCTGGATGGTGTCAAGCTCCTTGAGTGTTGTTGGAGCTGCCCCCATCCAGGGCAAGTGGGGAGGATTCTATCACACTCCTGACTTGTGCTTTGTAGATGGTGGTCAGGCTTTGGGGAGTCTGGAGGTGAGTTACTCTCTGCAGGATTCCTAATTTCTGACCGTTTTTTAGCCAATGTATTTGTGGCAAGTCCAGTTGAGTTTCTGGCCAATGGTAATCTAAAGGATGTTTATCGTAGCCAATTCAGTGATGGTAACACCATTGAATGTCAAGGGGCAGTAGTTAGATTGTCCCTTATTGGTGATGGTCATAGCCTGGCACATGGTATAAATGTTACTTGCCACTTGTCAGCCCAAGCCTGGATATTGTCCAGATTTTGCTGCATTTGAACACGGACTGCTTCAGTACCTGAGAAGTTGCAGATGGTACTGAACATTGTGCAATCTTCCACAACCATTCCCAATTCTGACCTTATGATGGAGAGAAGGTCATTGATGAAGCAGCTGAAGATGGTTTGGCGTAGGACACTATCCCTGAGGAACTCCTGCAGAGATGTCCTGGAGCTGAGATGACTGACCTCCAACAACCACGACCATCTTCCTATGTGTCAGGTCTGACTCCAACCAGCAGAGAGTTTGCCCCCGATACCCATAGATTTCAGTTTTGCCGGGGCTCCTTGATGCCACAGTCGGTGTAATGCAGCCGTGATGTCAAGGGCTGTCCCTCTCCCCTCCCCTCTGGAATCCAGCTCTTTTGTCCATGTTTGAGCCAAGGCTGTAATGAGGTCAGGAGCTGAGTGGCCCTGGGGGAACCCAAACTGGGGGTCACTGAGCAGGTTATTGCTGAGCAGGTGCTGCTTGATAGCACTGTTGGTGACCCCTTCCATCACTTTACTGATGATCGAGAGTAGACTGATTTGGCGGTAATTGGCCGGGTTGGATTTGTCCAGGACAGGAAATACCTGGGCAATTGTCCACATTGTCGGGTAGGTGCCAGTGTTGTAACTGTACTGGAACAGCTTGGCGAGGGGAGCGGCAAGGTCTGGAGCACAGGTCTTCAGTACTATGGCTGGAATGTTGTCAGGGCCCAAGGTCTTTGCAGTATCTAGTACCTCCAACCATTTCCTGATGTCACATGGAGTGAATGGAATTGGCTGAAGACTGGTATCTGTAACGCTGGGGACCACTGGAGGAGGCCGAGATGGATCACCCACTCAGCACTTCCGGCTGAAGATTGCTGCGAAAGCTTCAGCCTTATCTTTTACACCGATGTGCTGGGTTCATGGGGGTGGGGATATTTACGGAGTGAGTTATTTAGTTGTCCACCATCGTAGCAGAACTGCCGAGCTTGGATCGGATCTGTGGCTGTGGGATTGCTGAGCCCTGCCTATCACTTGCTGTTTGAAATGAACGTCGTCCTGTTTGGTGGCTTCACCAGGTTGGTGCCTCATCTTCAGGGGTCTGGAGTCACGTGTAGGTCAGACCGAGTAGGGATGGCAGTTTCCTTCCCTAGTGAACCCAGGTGGGTTTGCTGACAATTGGCAATAGTTTCATGGTCAAACTCCAGATTTAAAAAAAAAATGGAATTCGAATTGGCAGATTTGAACCCAGGTCCCGAGAACATTCACTGGGCTTTTGGAAGAGTAGTCCAGTAATAATAGCAGTACGCCATCACCTCACCGTATCATCCCCAGGAGTGATTAAGGGGACACTGTAGCTGCAGAGTTGCTTCGCACTTTGTAAAATGATGGATGAATCTGCTTCGTTTCTACCAGGTGTTGCTGCAGTCGGATGGTTCCGGAAACATGGTCAACATTAGGCGGGCAGCAGACAGTCTGGGATCAGAGATATCACAGCAGCCGGAGCTCTCACGCTCTGAACAACCAACACCCAGTAAGAGTTTTATTGAAGTCTCAGTCTGTCACTGGACAGGGAGCTGTCAGCTTCAGATCTTCTCCAATGTACAATCTTCGGATTGTGCAGGAGGGACAGGAGTGTCCCTCAGCAAGGTCGCGGTGATCCTACACTCCCGGTCGCGGTGATCCCCCTGTGCCCTGTCGCGGTAATCCCCCTGTGCCCTGTCGCGGTGATCCCCCTGTGCCCTGTCACGGTGATCCCCCTGTCCTCTGTCACAGTGACCCCCCTGTCGCGGTGATTCCCCCTGTGCCCTGTCGCAGTGATCCCCCTGTGCCCTGTCGCGGTGATCCCCCTGTCCTCTGTCGCGGTGATCCCCCTGTCCTCTGTCGCGGTGATCCCCCTGTCCTCTGTCGCGGTGATCCCCCTGTCCACTGTCGCGGTGATCCCCCTGTACCCTGTCGCGGTGACCCCCTGTTGCGGTGATCCCCCTGTGCGCTGTCGCGGTGATCCCCCTGTGCCCTGTCACGGTATCCCCCCTGTCGCGGTGATCGCCCTGTGCCCCGCCGCGGTGATCGCCCTCTGCCCCGTCGCGGTGATCGCCCTGTGCCCTGTCGCGGTGATCCCCCTGTGCCCTGTCGCGGTGATCCCCCTGTGCCCTGTCGCGGTGATCCCCCTGTGCCCTGTCGCGGTGATCCCCCTGTGCCCTGTCGCGATGATGCCCCTGTGCCCTGTCGCGGTGATCCCCCTGTGCCCTGTCGCGGTGATCCCCCTGTGCCCTGTCGCGGTGATCCCCCAGTCCTCTGTCGCGGTGATCCCCCTGTGCCCTGTCGCGGTGATCCCCCTGTGCCCTGTCGCGGTGATTCCCCTGTCCTCTGTCGCGGTGATCCCCCTGTGCCCTGTCGCGTTGATCCCCCTGTGCCCTGTCGCGATGATGCCCCTGTGCCCTGCCGCGGTGATCCCCCTGTGCCCTGTCACGGTGATCCCCCTGTGCCCTGTCGCGGTGATCCCCCTGTGCCCTGTCGCGGTGATCCCCCTGTGCCCTGTCGTGGTGATCCCCTCTGTGCCCAGTTGCGGTGATCCCCCCTGTGCCCAGTTGCGGTGATCCCCCCTGTGCCCAGTTGCGGTGATCCCCCCTGTGCCCAGTTGCGGTGATCCCCCCTGTGCCCTGTCGTGGTGATTCCCCCTGTGCCCTGTCGCGGTGATTCCCCCTGTGTCCTGTCGCGGAGATCCCCCTGTGCCCTGTTGCGGTGATTCCCCCTGTGTCCTGTCGCGGAGATCCCCCCTGTGTCCTGTCGCGGAGATCCCCCTGTGCCCTGTTGCGGTGATCCCCCAGTCACGGTGATTCCCCCTGTGCCCTGTCGCGGTGATCCCCCTGTGCCCTGTCGCGTTGATCACCCTGTGCCCTGTCGCGATGATGCCCCTGTGCCCTGTCGCGGTGATTACCCCTGTGCCCTGTCGCGGTGATCCTCCTGTCCTCTGTCGAGGTGATCCTCCTGTCCTCTGTCGCGATGATGCCCCTGTGCCCTGTCGCGGTGATTACCCCTGTGCCCTGTCGCGGTGATCCTCCTGTCCTCTGTCGAGGTGATCCTCCTGTCCTCTGTCGCGGTGATTCCCCTGTCCTCTGTCGCGGTGATCCCCCTGTGCCCTGTCGCGTTGATCCCCCTGTGCCCTGTCGCGATGATGCCCCTGTGCCCTGCCGCGGTGATTCCCCTGTCCTCTGTCGCGGTGATTCCCCTGTCCTCTGTCGCGGTGATCCCCCTGTCCTCTGTCGCGGTGATCCCCCTGTGCCCTGTCGCGTTGATCCCCCTGTGCCCTGTCGCGATGATGCCCCTGTGCCCTGCCGCGGTGATCCCCCTGTCCTCTGTCGCGGTGATCCCCCTGTCCTCTGTCGCGGTGATCCCCCTGTCCTCTGTCGCGGTGATCCCCCTGTCCTCTGTCGCGGTGATCCCCCTGTCCACTGTCGCGGTGATCCCCCTGTACCCTGTCGCGGTGACCCCCTGTTGCGGTGATCCCCCTGTGCGCTGTCGCGGTGATCCCCCTGTGCCCTGTCACGGTATCCCCCCTGTCGCGGTGATCGCCCTGTGCCCCGCCGCGGTGATCGCCCTCTGCCCCGTCGCGGTGATCGCCCTATGCCCTGTCGCGGTGATCCCCCTGTGCCCTGTCGCGGTGATCCCCCTGTGCCCTGTCGCGGTGATCCCCCTGTGCCCTGTCGCGATGATGCCCCTGTGCCCTGTCGTGGTGATCCCCCTGTGCCCTGTCGCGGTGATCCCCCTGTGCCCTGTCGTGGTGATCCCCCTGTGCCCTGTCGCGGTGATCCCCCAGTCCTCTGTCGCGGTGATCCCCCTGTGCCCTGTCGCGTTGATCCCCCTGTGCCCTGTCGCGATGATGCCCCTGTGCCCTGCCGCAGTGATTCCCCTGTGCCCTGTCGCGGTGATCCCCCTGTCCTCTGTTGCGGTGATCCCCCTGTCCTCTGTCGCGGTGGTCCCCCTGTGCCCTGTCGCGGTGATCCCCCTGTGCCCTGTCGCGGTGATTCCCCTGTGCCCTGTCGCAGTGATCCCCCTGTGCCCTGTCGCAGTGATCCCCCTGTGCCCTGTCGCGGTGATCCCCCTGTGCCCTGTCGCGGTGGTCCCCCTGTGCCCTGTCGCGGTGATTCCCCTGTCGCGGTGATTCCCCTGTCGCGGTGATCCCCCTGTGCCCTGTCGCGGTGATTCCCATGTCGCGGTGATCCCCCTGTGCCCTGTCACGGTGATCCCCCTGTGCCCTGTCGCGGTGATTCCCATGTCGCGGTGATCCCCCTGTGCCCTGTCGCGGTGATCCCCCTGTGCCCTGTCACGCTGATCCCCCTGTGCCCTGTCGCGGTGATCCCCCTGTGCCCTGTCGCGGTGATCCCCCTGTGCCCTGTCGCGGTGATTCCCCCTGTGCCCTGTCGTGGTGATCCCCTCTGTGCCCAGTTGCGGTGATCCCCCCTGTGCCCAGTTGCGGTGATCCCCCCTGTGCCCAGTTGCGGTGATCCCCCCTGTGCCCAGTTGCGGTGATCCCCCCTGTGCCCTGTCGTGGTGATTCCCCCTGTGGCCTGTCGCGGTGATTCCCCCTGTGTCCTGTCGCGGAGATCCCCCTGTGTCCTGTCGCGGAGATCCCCCCTGTGTCCTGTCGCGGAGATCCCCCCTGTGCCCTGTTGCGGTGATCCCCCAGTCACGGTGATTCCCCCTGTGCCCTGTCGCGGTGATCCCCCTGTGCCCTGTCGCGTTGATCACCCTGTGCCCTGTCGCGATGATGCCCCTGTGCCCTGTCGCGGTGATCCTCCTGTCCTCTGTCGAGGTGATCCTCCTGTCCTCTGTCGCGATGATGCCCCTGTGCCCTGTCGCGGTGATTACCCCTGTGCCCTGTCGCGGTGATTACCCCTGTGCCCTGTCGCGGTGATTACCCCTGTGCCCTGTCGCGGTGATCCTCCTGTCCTCTGTCGAGGTGATCCTCCTGACCTCTGTCGCGGTGATTCCCCTGCCCTCTGTCGCGGTGATCCCCCTGTGCCCTGTCGCGTTGATCCCCCTGTGCCCTGTCGCGATGATGCCCCTGTGCCCTGCCGCGGTGATTCCCCTGTCCTCTGTCGCGGTGATTCCCCTGTCCTCTGTCGCGGTGATCCCCCTGTCCTCTGTCGCGGTGATCCCCCGTGCCCTGTCGCGTTGATCACCCTGTGCCCTGTCGCGATGATGCCCCTGTGCCCTGTCGCGATGATGCCCCTGTGCCCTGTCGCGGTGATGCCCCTGTGCCCTGTCGCGGTGATGCCCCTGTGCCCTGTCGCGGTGATTCCCCCTGTGCCCTGTCGCGGTGATCCTCCTGTCCTCTGTCGCGGTGATCCTCCTGTCCTCTGTCGCGGTGATTCCCCCTGTGCCCTGCCGCGGTGATTCCCCTGTCCTCTGTCGCGGTGATCCCTCTGTGCCCTGTCGCGATGATCCCCCTGTGCCCTGCCGCGGTGATTCCCCTGTCCTCTGTCGCGGTGATCCCCCTGTCCTCTGTTGCAGTGATCCCCCTGTCCTCTGTCGCGGTGATCCCCCTGTGCCCTGTCGAGGTGATTCCCCTGTGCCCTGTCGCGGTGATCCCCCTGTGCCCTGTCGCGGTGATCCCCCTGTGCCCTGTCGCGGTGATCCCCCTGTGCCCTGTCGCGGTGATCCCCCTGTCCTCTGTCACAGTGACCCCCCTGTCGCGGTGATTCCCCCTGTGCCCTGTCGCGGTGATCCCCCTGTGCCCTGTCGCGGTGATCCCCCTGTCCTCTGTCGCGGTGATCCCCCGTCCACTGTCGCGGTGATCCCCCTGTACCCTGTCGCGGTGACCCCCTGTTGCGGTGGTCCCCCTGTGCGCTGTCGCGGTGATCCCCCTGTGCCCTGTCACGGTATCCCCCCTGTCGCGGTGATCCCCCTGTGCCCCGTCGCGGTGATCGCCCTGTGCCCCGTCGCGGTGATCGCCCTGTGCCCCGTCGCGGTGATCTCCCAGTGCCCCGTCGCGGTGATCCCCCTGCGCCCTGTCACGGTACCCCCCCCTGTCGCGGTGATCCCCCTGTGCCCTGTCGCGGTGATCCCCCTGTGCCCCGTCGCGGTGATCTCCCCCGTGCCCCGTCGCGGTGATCTCCCCCGTGCCCCATCGCGGTGATCGCCCTGCGCCCTGTCGCGGTGGTCCCCCTGTGCCCCGTCGCGGTGATTCCCCTGTCGCGGTGATCCCCCTGTGCCCCGTCGCGGTGATTCCCCTGTCGCGGTGATCCCCCTGTGACCTGTCATGGTGATTCCCCCAGTCGCGGTGATTCCCCCTGCCGCGGTGATTCCCCTGTGTCCTGTCGCGGTGAATCCCCCTGTCGCGGTGATTCCCCCTGTGCCCTGTCGCGGTGACCCCCCCCGTGCCCTATCGCGGTGACCCCCCCGTGCCCTATCGCGGTGATCCCCCCGTGCCCTGTTGCGGTGATTCCCCCTGTGCCCTGTCGCAGTGATCCCCCAGTCACGGTGATCCCCCAGTCACGGTGCTTCCCCCTGTGCCCAGTCGCGGTGATCCCTCTGTGCCCAGTCGCGGTGATCACCGTGTGCCCAGTCGCGGTGATCACCGTGTGCCCTGTCACGGTGATCCCCCTGTCCTCTGTCGCAGTGGTCCCCCTGTGCCCTGTCGCGGTGATCCTCCTGTGCCCTGTCGCGGTGATCCCCCTGTGCCCTGTCGCGGTGATTCCCCTGTGCCCTGTCGCAGTGATCCCCCTGTGCCCTGTCGCGGTGATCCCCCTGTGCCCTGTCGCGGTGATTCCCCTGTCGCGGTGATTCCCCTGTCACGGTGATTCCCCTGTCGCGGTGATCCCCCTGTGCCCTGTCGCGGTGATCCCCCTGTGCCCTGTTGCGGTGATCCCCCGGTCCTCTGTCGCGGTGATCCCCCTGTCCTCTGTCGCGGTGATCCCCCTGTGCCCTGTCGCGGTGATCCCCCTGTGCCCTGTTGCGGTGATCCCCCTGTCCTCTGTCGCGGTGATCCCCCTGTGCCCTGTCGCGGTGATCCCCCTGTGCCCTGTTGCGTTGATCCCCCTGTCCTCTGTCGCGGTGATCCCCCTGTGCCCTGTCGCGGTGATCCCCCTGTGTCCTGTCGCGGTGATTCCCCTGTCCTCTGTCGCGGTGATCACCCTGTGCCCTGTCGCGTTGATCCCCCTGTGCCCTGTCGCGATGATGCCCCTGTGCCCTGCCGCGGTGATTCCCCTGTCCTCTGTCGCGGTGATCCCCCTGTCCTCTGTCGCGGTGATCCCCCTGTCCTCTGTCGCGGTGATCCCCCTGTCCTCTGTCGCGGTGATCCCCCTGTGCCCTGTCGCGGTGATTCCCCTGTGCCCTGTCGCGGTGATTCCCCTGTGCCCTGTCGCGGTGATTCCCCTGTGCCCTGTCGCAGTGATCCCCCTGTGCGCTGTCGCGGTGATCCCCCTGTGCCCTGTCGCGGTGATTCCCTGTCGCGGTGATCCCCCTGTGCCCTGTCGCGGTGATCCCCCTGTGCCCTGTCGCGGTGATCCCCCTGTGCCCTGTCGCGGTGATTCCCCCGTGCCCTGTCGCGGTGATCCCCCTGTGCCCAGTTGCGGTGATCCCCCCTGTGCCCAGTTGCGGTGATCCCCCCTGTGCCCAGTTGTGGTGATCCCCCCTGTGCCCTGTCGTGGTGATTCCCCCTGTGCCCTGTCGCGGTGATTCCCCCTGTGCCCTGTCACGGTGATCCCCCTGTGCCCTGTTGCGGTGATTCCCCCTGTGTCCTGTCGCGGAGATCCCCCCTGTGTCCTGTCGCGGAGATCCCCCTGTGCCCTGTTGCGGTGATCCCCCAGTCACGGTGATTCCCCCTGTGCCCTGTCGCGGTGATCCCCCGTGCCCTGTCGCGGTGATCCCCCGTGCCCTGTCGCGATGATGCCCCTGTGCCCTGTCGCGGTAATTCCCCCTGTGCCCTGTCGCGATGATGCCCCTGTGCCCTGTCGCGGTGATTCCCCCTGTGCCCTGTCGCGGTGATTCCCCTGTCCTCTGTCGCGGTGATCCCCCTGTCCTCTGTCGCGGTGATCCCCTGTGCCCTGTCGCGGTGATCCCCCTGTGCCCTGTCGCGGTGACCCCCCTGTGCCCTGTCGCGGTGATCCACCTGTGCCCTGTCGCGGTGATCCCCCTGTGCCCTGTCGCGGTGATCCCCCTGTCGCGGTGATCCCCCTGTCGCGGTGATCCCCCTGTGCCCTGTCGCGGTGATTCCCATGTCGCGGTGATCCCCCTGTGCCCTGTCACGGTGATCCCCCTGTGCCCTGTCACGGTGATCCCCCTGTGCCCTGTCGCGGTGATCCCCCTGTGCCCTGTCGCGGTGATTCCCCCTGTGCCCAGTCGCGGTGATCCCCCTTGGCCTGTCGCGGTGATCCTCCCTGTGCCCAGTTGCGGTTATCCACCCTGTGCCCTGTCGCGGTGATTCGCCCTGTGCCCTTTCGCGGTGACCCCCCCCCCCCGTGCCCTATCGCGGTGATCCCCCCGTGCCCTGTTGCGGTGATTCCCCCTGTGCCCTGTCGCAGTGATCCCCCAGTCACGGTGATTCCCCCTGTGCCCAGTCGCGGTGATCCCTCTGTGCCCAGTCGCGGTGATCCCTCTGTGCCCAGTCGCGGTGATCACCGTGTGCCCAGTCGCGGTGATCACCGTGTGCCCTGTCACGGTGATCCCCCTGTCCTCTGTCGCAGTGATCCCCCTGTGCCCTGTCGCGGTGATCCTCCTGTGCCCTGTCGCGGTGATCCCCCTGTGCCCTGTCGCGGTGATCCCCCTGTGCCCTGTCGCGGTGATCCCCCTGTGCCCTGTCGCGGTGATCCTCCTGTGCCCTGTTGCGTTGATCCCCCTGTGCCCTGTTGCGTTGATCCCCCGTGCCCTGTCGCGGTGATCCCCCTGTGCCCTGTCGCGATGATGCCCCTGTGCCCTGTCGTGGTGATCCCCCAGTCACGGTGATTCCCCCTGTGACCTGTCGCGGTGATCCCCCTGTGCCCTGTCGCGGTGATCCCCCTGTGCCCTGTTGCGGTGATCCCCCTGTCCTCTGTCGCGGTGATCCCCCTGTGCCCTGTCGCGGTGATTCCCCTGTCCTCTGTCGCGGTGATCCCCCTGTGCCCTGTCGCGTTGATCCCCCTGTGCCCTGTCGCGATGATGCCCCTGTGCCCTGCCGCGGTGATTCCCCTGTCCTCTGTCGCGGTGATCCCCCTGTCCTCTGTCGCGGTGATCCCCCTGTCCTCTGTCGCGGTGATCCCCCTGTGCCCTGTCGCGGTGATCCCCCTGTGCCCTGTCGCGGTGATTCCCCTGTGCCCTGTCGCAGTGATCCCCCTGTGCCCTGTCGCGGTGATCCCCCTGTGCCCTGTCGCGGTGATTCCCCTGTCGCGGTGATCCCCCTGTCGCGGTGATCCCCCTGTGCCCTGTCGCGGTGATTCCCTGTCGCGGTGATCCCCCTGTGCCCTGTCGCGGTGATCCCCCTGTGCCCTGTCGCGGTGATCCCCCTGTGCCCTGTCGCGGTGATTCCCCCTGTGCCCAGTTGCGGTGATCCCCCCTGTGCCCAGTTGCGGTGATCCCCCCTGTGCCCAGTTGCGGTGATCCCCCCTGTGTCCTGTCGTGGTGATTCCCCCTGTGCCCTGTCGTGGTGATTCCCCCTGTGCCCTGTCGCGGTGATTCCCCCTGTGCCCTGTCGCGGTGATCCTCCTGTGCCCTGTTGCGGTGATTCCCCCTGTGTCCTGTCGCGGAGATCCCCCCTGTGTCCTGTCGCGGAGATCCCCCTGTGCCCTGTTGCGGTGATCCCCCAGTCACGGTGATTCCCCCTGTGCCCTGTCGCGGTGATCCCCCGTGCCCTGTCGCGGTGATCCCCCGTGCCCTGTCGCGATGATGCCCCTGTGCCCTGTCGCGGTAATTCCCCCTGTGCCCTGTCGCGGTGATCCTCCTGTCCTCTGTCGCGGTGATCCTCCTGTCCTCTGTCGCGGTGATTCCCCCTGTCCTCTGTCGCGGTGATTCCCCTGTCCTCTGTCGCGGTGATTCCCCTGTCCTCTGTCGCGGTGATCCCCCTGTGCCCTGTCGCGGTGATCCTCCTGTGTCCTGTCGCGTTGATCCCCCTGTGCCCTGTCGCGATGATGCCCCTGTGCCCTGCCGCGGTGATTCCTCTGTCCTCTGTCGCGGTGATCCCCCTGTCCTCTGTCGCGGTGATCCCCCTGTCCTCTGTCGCGGTGATACCCCTGTGCCCTGTCGCGTTGATCACCCTGTGCCCTGTCGCGATGATGCCCCTGTGCCCTGTCGCAGTGATTCCCCCTGTGCCCTGTCGTGGTGATCCTCCTGTCCTCTGTCGCGGTGATCCTCCTGTCCTCTGTCGCGGTGATTCCCCCTGTGCCCTGTCGCGTTGATCCCTCTGTGCCCTGTCGCGATGATGCCCCTGTGCCCTGTCGCGGTGATTCCCCTGTCCTCTGTCGCGGTGATTCCCCTGTCCTCTGTCGCGGTGATCCCCCTGTCCTCTGTCGCGGTGATCCCCCTGTGCCCTGTCGCGGTGATCCCCCTGTGCCCTGTCGCAGTGATCCCCCTGTGCCCTGTCGCGGTGATCCCCCTGTGCCCTGTCGCGGTGATCCCCCTGTGCCCTGTTGCGGTGATCCCCCTGTCGCGGTGATCCCCCTGTCGCGGTGATCCCCCTGTGCCCTGTCGCGGTGATTCCCATGTCGCGGTGATCCCCCTGTGCCCTGTCACGGTGATCCCCCTGTGCCCTGTCGCGGTGATCCCCCTGTGCCCTGTCGCGGTGATTCCCCCTGTGCCCTGTCGCGGTGATCCCCCTTGCCCTGTCGCGGTGATCCCCCCTGTGCCCAGTTGCGGTTATCCACCCTGTGCCCTGTCGCGGTGATTCGCCCTGTGCCCTGTCGCGGTGATTCCCCCTGTGCCCTGTCGCGGAGATCCCCCTGTGCCCTGTTGCGGTGATTCCCCAGTCACGGTGATTCCCCCTGTGACCTGTCGCGGTGATCCCCCTGTGCCCTGTCGCGGTGATCCCCCTGTGCCCTGTTGCGGTGATCCCCCTGTCATCTGTCGCGGTGATCCCCCTGTGCCCTGTCGCGGTGATCCCCCTGTGCCCTGTCGCGGTGATTCCCCTGTCCTCTGTCGCGGTGATCCCCCTGTGCCCTGTCGCGTTGATCCCCCTGTGCCCTGTCGCGATGATGCCCCTGTGCCCTGCCGCGGTGATTCCCCTGTCCTCTGTCGCGGTGATCCCCCTGTCCTCTGTCGCGGTGATCCCCCTGTCCTCTGTCGCGGTGATCCCCCTGTGCCCTGTCGCGGTGATTCCCCTGTGCCCTGTCGCGGTGATTCCCCTGTGCCCTGTCGCAGTGATCCCCCTGTGCCCTGTCGCGGTGATCCCCCTGTGCCCTGTCGCGGTGATTCCCCTGTCGCGGTGATTCCCCTGTCGCGGTGATTCCCCTGTCGCGGTGATCCCCCTGTCGCAGTGATCCCCCTGTGCCCTGTCGCGGTGATCCCCCTGTGCCCTGTCGCGGTGATTCCCATGTCGCGGTGATCCCCCTGTGCCCTGTCACGGTGATCCCCCTGTGCCCTGTCGCGGTGATCCCCCTGTGCCCTGTCGCGGTGATTCCCCTGTGCCCTGTCGCGGTGATCCCCCTTGCCCTGTCGCGGTGATCCTCCCTGTGCCCAGTTGCGGTTATCCACCCTGTGCCCTGTCGCGGTGATTCGCCCTGTGCCCTGTCGCGGTGACCCCCCCCCCCCCCGTGCCCTATCGCGGTGATCCCCCCGTGCCCTGTTGCGGTGATTCCCCCTGTGCCCTGTCGCAGTGATCCCCCAGTCACGGTGATTCCCCCTGTGCCCAGTCGCGGTGATCCCTCTGTGCCCAGTCGCGGTGATCCCTCTGTGCCCAGTCGCGGTGATCACCGTGTGCCCAGTCGCGGTGATCACCGTGTGCCCTGTCACGGTGATCCCCCTGTCCTCTGTCGCAGTGATCCCCCTGTGCCCTGTCGCGGTGATCCTCCTGTGCCCTGTCGCGGTGATCCCCCTGTGCCCTGTCGCGGTGATCCCCCTGTGTCCTGTCGCGGTGATCCCCCTGTGCCCTGTCGCGGTGATCCCCCTGTGCCCTGTTGCGTTGATCCCCCTGTGCCCTGTCGCGGTGATCCCCCGTGCCCTGTCGCGGTGATCCCCCTGTGCCCTGTCGCGATGATGCCCCTGTGCCCTGTCGTGGTGATCCCCCAGTCACGGTGATTCCCCCTGTGACCTGTCGCGGTGATCCCCCTGTGCCCTGTCGCGGTGATCCCCCTGTGCCCTGTTGCGGTGATCCCCCTGTCCTCTGTCGCGGTGATCCCCCTGTGCCCTGTCGCGGTGATCCCCCTGTGCCCTGTCGCGGTGATTCCCCTGTCCTCTGTCGCGGTGATCCCCCTGTGCCCTGTCGCGTTGATCCCCCTGTGCCCTGTCGCGATGATGCCCCTGTGCCCTGCCGCGGTGATTCCCCTGTCCTCTGTCGCGGTGATCCCCCTGTCCTCTGTCGCGGTGATCCCCCTGTCCTCTGTCGCGGTGATCCCCCTGTGCCCTGTCGCGGTGATTCCCCTGTGCCCTGTCGCGGTGATTCCCCTGTGCCCTGTCGCAGTGATCCCCCTGTGCCCTGTCGCGGTGATCCCCCTGTGCCCTGTCGCGGTGATTCCCCTGTCGCGGTGATTCCCCTGTCGCGGTGATCCCCCTGTCGCGGTGATCCCCCTGTGCCCTGTCGCGGTGATTCCCTGTCGCGGTGATCCCCCTGTGCCCTGTCGCGGTGATCCCCCTGTGCCCTGCCGCGGTGATTCCCCCTGTGCCCTGTCGCGGTGATCCCCCTGTGCCCAGTTGCGGTGATCCCCCCTGTGCCCAGTTGTGGTGATCCCCCCTGTGTCCTGTCGTGGTGATTCCCCCTGTGCCCTGTCGTGGTGATTCCCCCTGTGCCCTGTCGCGGTGATTCCCCCTGTGCCCTGTCGCGGTGATCCCCCTGTGCCCTGTTGCGGTGATTCCCCCTGTGTCCTGTCGCGGAGATCCCCCCTGTGTCCTGTCGCGGAGATCCCCCTGTGCCCTGTTGCGGTGATCCCCCAGTCACGGTGATTCCCCCTGTGCCCTGTCGCGGTGATCCCCCGTGCCCTGTCGCGGTGATCCCCCGTGCCCTGTCGCGATGATGCCCCTGTGCCCTGTCGCGGTAATTCCCCCTGTGCCCTGTCGCGGTGATCCTCCTGTCCTCTGTCGCGGTGATCCTCCTGTCCTCTGTCGCGGTGATTCCCCCTGTCCTCTGTCGCGGTGATTCCCCTGTCCTCTGTCGCGGTGATCCCCCTGTGCCCTGTCGCGTTGATCCCCCTGTGCCCTGTCGCGTTGATCCCCCTGTGCCCTGTCGCGATGATGCCCCTGTGCCCTGCCGCGGTGATTCCTCTGTCCTCTGTCGCGGTGATCCACCTGTCCTCTGTCGCGGTGATCCCCCTGTCCTCTGTCGCGGTGATACCCCTGTGCCCTGTCGCGTTGATCACCCTGTGCCCTGTCGCGATGATGCCCCTGTGCCCTGTCGCAGTGATTCCCCCTGTGCCCTGTCGCGGTGATCCTCCTGTCCTCTGTCGCGGTGATCCTCCTGTCCTCTGTCGCGGTGATTCCCCCTGTGCCCTGTCGCGTTGATCCCTCTGTGCCCTGTCGCGATGATGCCCCTGTGCCCTGTCGTGGTGATTCCCCTGTCCTCTGTCGCGGTGATCCCCCTGTCCTCTGTCGCGGTGATCCCCCTGTCCTCTGTCGCGGTGATCCCCCTGTGCCCTGTCGCGGTGATCCCCCTGTGCCCTGTCGCAGTGATCCCCCTGTGCCCTGTCACGGTGATCCCCCTGTGCCCTGTCGCGGTGATCCCCCTGTGCCCTGTCGCGGTGATCCCCCTGTGCCCTGTTGCGGTGATCCCCCTGTCGCGGTGATCCCCCTGTCGCGGTGATCCCCCTGTGCCCTGTCGCAGTGATTCCCATGTCGCGGTGATCCCCCTGTGCCCTGTCACGGTGATCCCCCTGTGCCCTGTCGCGGTGATCCCCCTGTGCCCTGTCGCGGTGATTCCCCCTGTGCCCTGTCGCGGTGATCCCCCTTGCCCTGTCGCGGTGATCCCCCCTGTGCCCAGTTGCGGTTATCCACCCTGTGCCCTGTCGCGGTGATTCGCCCTGTGCCCTGTCGCGGTGATTCCCCCTGTGCCCTGTCGCGGAGATCCCCCTGTGCCCTGTTGCGGTGATTCCCCAGTCACGGTGATTCCCCCTGTGCCCTGTCGCGGTGATCCCCCTGTGCCCTGTCGCGTTGATCACCCTGTGCCCTTTCGCGATGATGCCCCTGTGCCCTGTCGCGGTGATTCCCCCTGTGCCCTGTCGCGGTGATCCTCCTGTGTCCTGTCGCGGTGATCCCCCTGTGCCCTGTCGCGGTGATCCTCCTGTGCCCTGTTGCGTTGATCCCCCTGTGCCCTGTCGTGGTGATCCCCCGTGCCCTGTCGCGGTGATCCCCCTGTGCCCTGTCGCGATGATGCCCCTGTGCCCTGTCGTGGTGATCCCCCAGTCACGGTGATTCCCCCTGTGACCTGTCGCGGTGATCCCCCTGTGCCCTGTCGCGGTGATCCCCCTGTGCCCTGTTGCGGTGATCCCCCTGTCATCTGTCGCGGTGATCCCCCTGTGCCCTGTCGCGGTGATCCCCCTGTGCCCTGTCGCGGTGATTCCCCTGTCCTCTGTCGCAGTGATCCCCCTGTGCCCTGTCGCGTTGATCCCCCTGTGCCCTGTCGCGATGATGCCCCTGTGCCCTGCCGCGGTGATTCCCCTGTCCTCTGTCGCGGTGATCCCCCTGTCCTCTGTCGCGGTGATCCCCCTGTCCTCTGTCGCGGTGATCCCCCTGTGCCCTGTCGCGGTGATTCCCCTGTGCCCTGTCGCGGTGATTCCCCTGTGCCCTGTCGCAGTGATCCCCCTGTGCCCTGTCGCGGTGATCCCCCTGTGCCCTGTCGCGGTGATCCCCCTGTGCCCTGTCGCGGTGATTCCCCTGTCGCGGTGATTCCCCTGTCGCGGTGATCCCCCTGTCGCGGTGATCCCCCTGTGCCCTGTCGCGGTGATTCCCTGTCGCGGTGATCCCCCTGTGCCCTGTCGCGGTGATCCCCCTGTGCCCTGTCGCGGTGATCCCCCTGTGCCCTGTCGCGGTGATTCCCCCTGTGCCCTGTCGCGGTGATCCCCCTGTGCCCAGTTGCGGTGATCCCCCCTGTGCCCAGTTGCGGTGATCCCCCCTGTGCCCAGTTGCGGTGATCCCCCCTGTGTCCTGTCGTGGTGATTCCCCCTGTGCCCTGTCGCGGTGATTCCCCCTGTGCCCTGTCGCGGTGATCCCCCTGTGCCCTGTCGCGGTGATTCCCCCTGTGTCCTGTCGCGGAGATCCCCCCTGTGTCCTGTCGCGGAGATCCCCCTGTGCCCTGTTGCGGTGATCCCCCAGTCACGGTGATTCCCCCTGTGCCCTGTCGCGGTGATCCCCCGTGCCCTGTCGCGGTGATCCCCCGTGCCCTGTCGCGATGATGCCCCTGTGCCCTGTCGCGGTAATTCCCCCTGTGCCCTGTCGCGGTGATCCTCCTGTCCTCTGTCGCGGTGATCCTCCTGTCCTCTGTCGCGGTGATTCCCCCTGTCCTCTGTCGCGGTGATTCCCCTGTCCTCTGTCGCGGTGATCCCCCTGTGCCCTGTCGCGTTGATCCCCCTGTGCCCTGTCGCGATGATGCCCCTGTGCCCTGCCGCGGTGATTCCTCTGTCCTCTGTCGCGGTGATCCACCTGTCCTCTGTCGCGGTGATCCCCCTGTCCTCTGTCGCGGTGATACCCCTGTGCCCTGTCGCGTTGATCACCCTGTGCCCTGTCGCGATGATGCCCCTGTGCCCTGTCGCAGTGATTCCCCCTGTGCCCTGTCGCGGTGATCCTCCTGTCCTCTGTCGCGGTGATCCTCCTGTCCTCTGTCGTGGTGATTCCCCCTGTGCCCTGTCGCGATGATGCCCCTGTGCCCTGTCGCGGTGATTCCCCTGTCCTCTGTCGCGGTGATCCCCCTGTCCTCTGTCGCGGTGATCCCCCTGTGCCCTGTCGCGGTGATCCCCCTGTGCCCTGTCGCGGTGATCCCCCTGTGCCCTGTCGCGGTGATCCCCCTGTCGCGGTGATCCCCCTGTGCCCTGTCGCGGTGATTCCCATGTCGCGGTGATCCCCCTGTGCCCTGTCACGGTGATCCCCCTGTGCCCTGTCACGGTGATCCCCCTGTGCCCTGTCGCGGTGATCCCCCTGTGCCCTGTCGCGGTGATTCCCCCTGTGCCCTGTCGCGGTGATCCCCCTTGCCCTGTCGCGGTGATCCCCCCTGTGCCCAGTTGCGGTTATCCACCCTGTGCCCTGTCGCGGTGATTCGCCCTGTGCCCTGTCGCGGTGATTCCCCCTGTGCCCTGTCGCGGAGATCCCCCTGTGCCCTGTTGCGGTGATTCCCCAGTCACGGTGATTCCCCCTGTGCCCTGTCGCGGTGATCCCCCTGTGCCCTGTCGCGTTGATCACCCTGTGCCCTGTCGCGATGATGCCCCTGTGCCCTGTCGCGGTGATTCCCCCTGTGCCCTGTCGCGGTGATCCTCCTGTCCTCTGTCGCGGTGATCCTCCTGTCCTCTGTCACGGTGATTCCACCTGTGCCCTGTCGCATTGATCCCCCTGTGCCCTGTCGCGTTGATCCCCCTGTGCCCTGTCGCGTTGATCCCCCTGTGCCCTGTCGCGTTGATCTCACTGTCCTCTGTCGCGGTGATTCCACTGTCCTCTGTCGTGGTGATTCCCCTGTGCCCTCTCGCGGTGATCCCCCTGTGCCCTGTCGCGGTGATCCCCCTGTGCCCTGTCGCGGTGATCCCCCTGTGCCCTGTCGTGGTTATTCCCCCTGTGCCCTGTCGCGGTGATTCCCCCTGTCCTCTAAAACGGTGATTCCCCCTGTTCCCTGTCGTGGTGATCCCCCTGTTCCCTGTCGCGGTGACTTCCCCTCTGCCCTGTCGCGGTGATCCCCCTGTGCCCTGTCGCGTTGATCCCCCTGTGCCCTGTCGCGGTGATCCCCCTGTGCCCTGTCGCGGTGATCCCCCTGTGCCCTGTCGCGGTGATCCCCCTGTCCTCTGTCGCGGTGATCCCCCTATGCCCTGTCGCGGTGATCCCCCTGTGCCCTGTCGCGGTGATCCCCCCTGTGCCCTGTCGCGGTGATCCCCCCTGTGCCCTGTCGCGGTGATCCCCCCTGTGCCCTGTCGCGGTGATCCCCCCTGTGCCCTGTCGCGGTGATCCCCCCTGTGCCCTGTCGCGGTGATTACCCTGTGCCCTGTCGCGGTGATCCCCCTGTGCCCTGTCGCAGTGATCCCCCTGTGCCCTGTCGCGGTGATCCCCCTGTGCCCTGTCGCAATGATCCCCCTGTGCCCTGTCGCAATGATTCCCCCTGTCCTCTGTCGCGGTGATTCCCCCTGTCCTCTGTCACGGTGATTCCCCCTGTGCCCTGTCGCGGTGATCCCCCTGTGCCCTGTCGCGGTGATCCCCCTGTGCCCTGTCGCGGTGATCCCCCTGTCCTCTGTCGCGGTGATCCCCCTGTCCTCTGTTGCGGTGATCCCCCTGTCCTCTGTCGCGGTGATCCCCCTGTCCTCTGTCACGGTGATCCCCCTGTCCTCTGTCGCGGTGATCCCCCTGTCCTCTGTCGCGGTGATCCCCCTGTCCTCTGTCGCGGTGATTCCCCTGTGCCCTGTCGCGGTGATTCCCCCTGTCCTCTTTCGCGGTGATTCCCCCTGTCCTCTGTCGCGGTGATTCCCCTGTGCCCTGTCGCGGTGATCCCCCTGTGCCCTGTCGCGGTGATTCCCCTGTCCTCCGTCGCGGTGATCCCCCTGTGCCCTGTCGCGGTGATCCCCCTGTGCCCTGTCGCGGTGACCCCCTGTGCCCTGTCGCGGTGATCCCCCTGTGCCCTGTCGCGGTGACCCCCTGTGCCCTGTCGCGGTGATCCCCCTGTGCCCTGTCGCGGTGATCCCCCTGTCCTCTGTCACGGTGATCCCCCTGTCCTCTGTCGCGGTGATCCCCCTGTCCTCTGTCGCGGTGATCCCCCTGTCCTCTGTCGCGGTGATTCCCCTGTGCCCTGTCGCGGTGATTCCCCCTGTCCTCTTTCGCGGTGATTCCCCCTGTCCTCTGTCGCGGTGATTCCCCTGTGCCCTGTCGCGGTGATCCCCCTGTGCCCTGTCGCGGTGATTCCCCTGTCCTCCGTCGCGGTGATCCCCCTGTGCCCTGTCGCGGTGATCCCCCTGTGCCCTGTCGCGGTGACCCCCTGTGCCCTGTCGCGGTGACCCCCTGTGCCCTGTCGCGGTGACCCCCTGTGCCCTGTCGCGGTGATCCCCCTGCGCCCTGTCGCGGTGATCCCCCTGTCCTCTGTCACGGTGATCCCCCTGTCCTCTGTCGCGGTGATCCCCCTGTCCTCTGTCGCGGTGATTCCCCTGTCCTCTGTCGCGGTGATTCCCCTGTGCCCTGTCGCGGTGATTCCCCCTGTCCTCTTTCGCGGTGATTCCCCCTGTCCTCTGTCGCGGTGATTCCCCTGTGCCCTGTCGCAGTGATCCCCCTGTGCCCTGTCGCGGTGATTCCCCTGTCCTCCGTCGCGGTGATCCCCCTGTGCCCTGTCGCGGTGATCCCCCTGTGCCCTGTCGCGGTGACCCCCTGTGCCCTGTCGCGGTGATCCCCCTGTGCCCTGTCGCGGTGATCCCCCTGTGCCCTGTCGCGGTGATCCCCCTGTGCCCTGTCGCGGTGATTCCCCTGTGCCCTGTCGCGGTGATCCCCCTGTGCCCTGTCGCGTTGATCCCCCTGTGCCCTGTCGCGTTGATCCACCTGTGCCCTGTCGCGGTGATTCCACTGTCCTCTGTCGCGGTGATTCCACTGTCCTCTGTCGTGGTGATTCCCCTGTGCCCTCTCGCGGTGATCCCCCTGTGCCCTGTCGCGGTGATCCCCCTGTGCCCTGTCGTGGTTATTCCCCCTGTGCCCTGTCGCGGTGATTCCCACTGTCCTCTAAAACGGTGATTCCCCCTGTTCCCTGTCGTGGTGATCCCCCTCTGCCCTGTCGCGGTGACTTCCCCTCTGCCCTGTCGCGGTGATCCCCCTGTGCCCTGTCGCGTTGATCCCCCTGTGCCCTGTCGCGGTGATCCCCCTGTGCCCTGTCGCGGTGATCCCCCTGTGCCCTGTCGCGGTGATCCCCCTGTGCCCTGTCGCGGTGATCCCCCTGTGCCCTGTCGCGGTGATCCCCCTGTGCCCTGTCGCAGTGATTCCCCTGTCCTCTGTCGCGGTGATCCCCCTATGCCCTGTCGCGGTGATCCCCCTGTGCCCTGTCGCGGTGATCCCCCCTGTGCCCTGTCGCGGTGATCCCCCCTGTGCCCTGTCACGGTGATCCCCCCTGTGCCCTGTCGCGGTGATCCCCCCTGTGCCCTGTCGCGGTGATCCCCCCGTGCCCTGTCGCGGTGATCCCCCCGTGCCCTGTCGCGGTGATCCCCCCTGTGCCCTGTCGCGGTGATTACCCTGTGCCCTGTCGCAGTGATCCCCCTGTGCCCTGTCGCGGTGATCCCCCTGTGCCCTGTCGCAATGATTCCCCATGTCCTCTGTCGCGGTGATTCCCCCTGTCCTCTGTCACGTTGATTCCCCCTGTCCTCTATCACGGTGATTCCCCCTGTGCCCTGTCGCGGTGATCCCCCTGTGCCCTGTCGCGGTGATCCCCCTGTGCCCTGTCGCGGTGATCCCCCTGTGCCCTGTCGCGGTGATCCCCCTGTCCTCTGTCGCGGTGATCCCCCTGTCCTCTGTCGCGGTGATCCCCCTGTCCTCTGTCGCGGTGATCCCCCTGTCCTCTGTCGCGGTGATCCCCCTGTCCTCTGTTGCGGTGATCCCCCTGTCCTCTGTCGCGGTGATTCCCCTGTCCTCTGTCGCGGTGATTCCCCTGTGCCCTGTCGCGGTGATTCCCCCTGTCCTCTTTCGCGGTGATTCCCCCTGTCCTCTGTCGCGGTGATTCCCCTGTGCCCTGTCGCAGTGATCCCCCTGTGCCCTGTCGCGGTGATTCCCCTGTCCAACGTCGCGGTGATCCCCCTGTGCCCTGTCGCGGTGATCCCCCTGTGCCCTGTCGCGGTGACCCCCTGTGCCCTGTCGCGGTGATCCCCCTGTGCCCTGTCGCGGTGATTCCCCTGTGCCCTGTTGCGGTGATCCCCCTGTGCCCTGTCGCGGTGATCCCCCTGTGCCCTGTCGCAGTGATTCCCACTGTGCCCTGTCGCAGTGATTCCCACTGTGCCCTGTCGCGGTGATCCCCCTGTGCCCTGTCGCGGTGATCCCCCTGTGCCCTGTCGCGGTGATTCCCCCTGTGCCCTGTCGCGGTGATTCCCCCTGTGCCCTGTCGCGGTGATCCCTCTGTGCCCTGTCGCGGTGATCCCCCGTGCCCTGTCGCGGTGATCCCCCTGTGCCCCGTCGCGGTGATCCCCCTGTGCCCTGTCATGGTGATTCCCCCTGTGCCCTGTCACGGTGATCCCCCTCTGCCTGTCGCGATGATTCCCCTGTGCCCTGTCGCGGTGATTCCCCTGTGCCCTGTCGCGGTGATCCCCCATGCCCTGTCGTGGTGATTCTCCCTGTGCCCTGTCGCGGTGATCCCCCTGTGCCCTGTCGCGGTGATCCCCCTGTCCTCTGTCGCGATGATTCCCCTGTGCCCTGTCGCGGTGATTCCCCTGTGCCCTGTCGCGGTGATTCCCCTGTACTCTGTCGCGGTGATTCCCCCTGTTGCGGTGATCCCCCTGTGCCCTGTCGCGGTGATTCCCCTGTACTCTGTCGTGGTGATTCCCCCTGTGGCGGTGATCCCCCTGTGCCCTGTCGCGGTGACCCCCTGTGCCATGTTGCGGTGATCCCCCTGTGCCATGTCGCGGTGATCCCTCTGTGCCATGTCGCGGTATTCCCCCTGTGCCCTGTCGCGGTGATCCCCCTGTGCCCTGTCGCGGTGATCCCCCATGCCCAGTCGCGGTGATCCCCCTGTGCCCTGTCGCGGTGATCCCCCTGTGCCCTGTCGCGGTGATCCCCCATGCCCAGTCGCGGTGATCCCCCTGTGCCCTGTCGCAGTGATCCCCCCGTGCCCTGTCGCGGTGATCCCCCTGTGCCCTGTCACGGTGATCCCCCTCTGCCCTGTCGCGGTGATCCCCCTGTCCTCTGTCGCGGTGATCCCCCTGTCTTCTGTCGCGGTGATCCCCCTGTCCTCTGTCGCGGTGATCCCCCTGTCTTCTGTCGCGGTGATCCCCCTGTCCTCTGTCACGGTGATTCCCCCTGTGCCCTGTCGCGGTGATCCCCCTGTGCCCTGTCGCGGTGATCCCCCTGTGCCCTGTCGCGGTGATCCCCCTGTGCCCTGTCGCAGTGATTCCCCTGTCCTCTGTCGCGGTGATCCCCCTATGCCCTGTCGCGGTGATCCCCCTGTGCCCTGTCGCGGTGATCCCCCCTGTGCCCTGTCGCGGTGATCCCCCCTGTGCCCTGTCACGGTGATCCCCCCTGTGCCCTGTCGCGGTGATCCCCCCTGTGCCCTGTCGCGGTGATCCCCCCGTGCCCTGTCGCGGTGATCCCCCCGTGCCCTGTCGCGGTGATCCCCCCTGTGCCCTGTCGCGGTGATTACCCTGTGCCCTGTCGCAGTGATCCCCCTGTGCCCTGTCGCGGTGATCCCCCTGTGCCCTGTCGCAATGATTCCCCATGTCCTCTGTCGCGGTGATTCCCCCTGTCCTCTGTCACGTTGATTCCCCCTGTCCTCTATCACGGTGATTCCCCCTGTGCCCTGTCGCGGTGATCCCCCTGTGCCCTGTCGCGGTGATCCCCCTGTGCCCTGTCGCGGTGATCCCCCTGTGCCCTGTCGCGGTGATCCCCCTGTCCTCTGTCGCGGTGATCCCCCTGTCCTCTGTCGCGGTGATCCCCCTGTCCTCTGTCGCGGTGATCCCCCTGTCCTCTGTCGCGGTGATCCCCCTGTCCTCTGTTGCGGTGATCCCCCTGTCCTCTGTCGCGGTGATTCCCCTGTCCTCTGTCGCGGTGATTCCCCTGTGCCCTGTCGCGGTGATTCCCCCTGTCCTCTTTCGCGGTGATTCCCCCTGTCCTCTGTCGCGGTGATTCCCCTGTGCCCTGTCGCAGTGATCCCCCTGTGCCCTGTCGCGGTGATTCCCCTGTCCAACGTCGCGGTGATCCCCCTGTGCCCTGTCGCGGTGATCCCCCTGTGCCCTGTCGCGGTGACCCCCTGTGCCCTGTCGCGGTGATCCCCCTGTGCCCTGTCGCGGTGATTCCCCTGTGCCCTGTTGCGGTGATCCCCCTGTGCCCTGTCGCGGTGATTCCCCTGTGCCCTGTCGCGGTGATTCCCCTGTGCCCTGTCGCGGTGATCCCCCTGTGCCCTGTCGCAGTGATTCCCACTGTGCCCTGTCGCAGTGATTCCCACTGTGCCCTGTCGCGGTGATCCCCCTGTGCCCTGTCGCGGTGATCCCCCTGTGCCCTGTCGCGGTGATTCCCCCTGTGCCCTGTCGCGGTGATTCCCCCTGTGCCCTGTCGCGGTGATCCCTCTGTGCCCTGTCGCGGTGATCCCCCGTGCCCTGTCGCGGTGATCCCCCTGTGCCCCGTCGCGGTGATCCCCCTGTGCCCTGTCATGGTGATTCCCCCTGTGCCCTGTCACGGTGATCCCCCTCTGCCTGTCGCGATGATTCCCCTGTGCCCTGTCGCGGTGATTCCCCTGTGCCCTGTCGCGGTGATCCCCCATGCCCTGTCGTGGTGATTCTCCCTGTGCCCTGTCGCGGTGATCCCCCTGTGCCCTGTCGCGGTGATCCCCCTGTCCTCTGTCGCGATGATTCCCCTGTGCCCTGTCGCGGTGATTCCCCTGTGCCCTGTCGCGGTGATTCCCCTGTACTCTGTCGCGGTGATTCCCCCTGTTGCGGTGATCCCCCTGTGCCCTGTCGCGGTGATTCCCCTGTACTCTGTCGTGGTGATTCCCCCTGTGGCGGTGATCCCCCTGTGCCCTGTCGCGGTGACCCCCTGTGCCATGTTGCGGTGATCCCCCTGTGCCATGTCGCGGTGATCCCTCTGTGCCATGTCGCGGTATTCCCCCTGTGCCCTGTCGCGGTGATCCCCCTGTGCCCTGTCGCGGTGATCCCCCATGCCCAGTCGCGGTGATCCCCCTGTGCCCTGTCGCGGTGATCCCCCTGTGCCCTGTCGCGGTGATCCCCCATGCCCAGTCGCGGTGATCCCCCTGTGCCCTGTCGCAGTGATCCCCCCGTGCCCTGTCGCGGTGATCCCCCTGTGCCCTGTCACGGTGATCCCCCTCTGCCCTGTCGCGGTGATCCCCCTGTCCTCTGTCGCGGTGATCCCCCTGTCTTCTGTCGCGGTGATCCCCCTGTCCTCTGTCGCGGTGATCCCCCTGTCTTCTGTCGCGGTGATCCCCCTGTCCTCTGTCACGGTGATTCCCCTGTGCCCTGTCGCAGTGATCCCCCTGTGCCCTGTCGCGGTGATTCCCCTGTCCTCCGTCGCGGTGATCCCCCTGTGCCCTGTCGCGGTGATCCCCCTGTGCCCTGTCGCGGTGACCCCCTGTGCCCTGTCGCGGTGACCCCCTGTGCCCTGTCGCGGTGATCCCCCTGTGCCCTGTCGCGGTGATCCCCCTGTGCCCTGTCGCGGTGATTCCCACTGTGCCCTGTCGCAGTGATTCCCACTGTGCCCTGTCGCGGTGATCCCCCTGTGTCCTGTCGTGGTGATCCCCCTGTGTCCTGTCGTGGTGATCCCCCTGTGCCCTGTCGCGGTGATCCCCCTGTGCCCTGTCGCGGTGATTCCCCCTGTGCCCTGTCGCGGTGATTCCCCCTGTGCCCTGTCGCGGTGATTCCCCCTGTGCCCTGTCGCGGTGATCCCTCTGTGCCCTGTCGCGGTGATCCCCCGTGCCCTGTCGCGGTGATCCCCCTGTGCCCCGTCGCGGTGATCCCCCTGTGCCCCGTCGCGGTGATCCCCCTGTGCCCTGTCACGGTGATTCCCCCTGTGCCCTGTCACGGTGATCCCCCTCTGCCTGTCGCGATGATTCCCCTGTGCCCTGTCACGGTGATTCCCCCTGTTCCCTGTCGCGGAGATTCCCCCTGTGCCCTGTCGCCATGACCCCTCTGTCACGGTGACCCCTCTGTGCCCTGTCGTGGTGATCCCTCTGTGCCCTGTCGCGGTGATCCCCTGTGCCCTGTCGCGGTGATCCCCCTGTTCCCCGTCGCGGTGATCCCCCTGTGCCCCGTCGCGGTGATCCCCCTGTGCCCTGTCATGGTGATTCCCCCTGTGCCCTGTCATGGTGATTCCCCCTGTGCCCTGTCACGGTGATCCCCCTCTGCCTGTCGCGATGATTCCCCTGTGCCCTGTCACGGTGATTCCCCCTGTTCCCTGTCGCGGAGATTCCCCCTGTGCCCTGTCGCGGTGACCCCTCTGTCACGGTGACCCCCCTGTGCCCTGTCGCGGTGACCCCTCTGTCACGGTGATTCCCCCTGTGCCCTGTTGCGGTGATTCGCCTGCCCATGAGGTTGTGCTCTTCCCTGCAGGTATTGAACACTGGCAGCTGCTCAATGCCAAGGCCCTGAGTGAGGAACTTGTCATTAAACAGAACCTGCAGCAATGGCAGCAGCTGAACTCTGACCTGGATGATATTTCCCAGTGGCTGGTCCACATTGAACCCACACTGAATAAGGCTGAGAGCCTGGAGCCTTCACCTCAGCTTGCAGCCATTGAGGAGAGGCTGCGGAGCCTGCGAGTGAGTATCTGAGGCCTGGGGCCTGTGAGTGAGTGAGTATCTGAGGCCTGGGGCCTGCGAGTGAGTATCTGAGGCCTTGCTCCTGTGTGTGTGTATCTGAGGCCTGGGGCCTGTGAGTGAGTGAGTATCTGAGGCCTGGGGCCTGCGAGTGAGTATCTGAGGCCTGGGGCATGTGAGTGAGTATCTGAGGCCTGGGGCCTGCGAGTGAGTATCTGAGGCCTTGCTCCTGTGTGTGAGTATCTGAGGCCTGGGACTTGTCAGTGTTTACCTGAGGGCTGGTCTGTCTGCTTGAGCCCAGGGCACTCAGCAATTTCCATAGTGGGGAAAGGGGAAGGGTCTCCAGGGCGATAATCCATAACAATGCAAGACTGTGGCTAAGTGAAGGCGCCACGAGAAACACCATGTCACCACAAAAAGATTCACTCAAAGGATTCTCCTGCTGCTGTGTTAATGTCCCTATCTGTGAGTCAGGTGGCCCGGGTTTAACTCCAACATGCTCCAGCGTGGAGTCACAGCATCTCTGAACAGATTGATATGGGAAAAGAAAGCTCAAACACAGAGATGAGTTTTAAGGATAATCAGAAAGGAGAGGGGGGAAAGAGACTGAGAACCAGAGGGAGAGAAGGAAGGAGTGGGAGGGTTAGAGGTGCTATTCCAGAGCTATGGGCCCAGACAGCTGACAGCACGGTCATCAACTAGCCAATGAACTTAAAGAACCCCTGCCTTTTCCCCTTAGCCCTGATACCTCCTTGTTTGAAAGTCTGTCTGTCTCAGTGTTGAATGTAGCTAACAGGTTTGGAGCTATCACAGTGCTGTCTCCTTTCCACAGAACGTTCAGAAGGAGTTTGACAAGTACAAGGCCCTGGTCACCTCTGCCAAGCTGAGCAGCCGGGAGTTCCTGCAGACAGACAGTGCTGAGGCCCAGGAATTACAGGAGAAACTGCAGCAAGTGAATGGTACCTGGGAGAGGACAGCACAGAGACTGGAGCGATGGCGAGCATCATTACGGAGCACCCTGACCCAGTGCCAGGTGAGACTGACTGGGAACTCTCTGACCCCTGACCCAGTGCCAGGTGAGACTGACTGGGAACTCTCTGACCCCTGACCCAGTGCCAGGTGAGACTGACTGGGAACTCTCTGACCCCTGACCCAGTGCCAGGTGAGACTGACTGTGCAGGACCCTCTGACCCCTGATCCAGTGCCAGGTGAGGTTTGGTATAGGACTCTGACCCCTGACCCAGTGTCAGGTGAGGTTTGGTCTAGGACTCTGTGACCCCTGACCCAGTGTCAGGTGAATGGGGGGGATGCTAACAGGCTCACTGTTGCTGGGTGAGAGGATCAGGGGGTGATCTTGAAATGGGGAAAGTGTGATGGAGTGAGATGCCAAGTCAGCCTGGGAAATCAGCCGTGTCCTGCCTGAGGTAATGCTTGGTGCTGACCAATTGTATTGATGGGGGTGAGGGGTCAGGGTGAGGGGAGGTAGTGCACTGACCACTTTGACTGCAGGCTTTATTGGAATGCAGCAGGACAGCTGAGTGGCCAACATTCCTCCCTCATAGTTACCTGGTCATCTCTCCTTATCCGCTGCCTGTGGAATCTTGCTGTGCGAGATGGTGCTACCTTTATCCATTAGGGAGACAACAGCAAATGTGTTTTAATGTAAATCACTTGCTTGTAAAGGTAGCCTGGTGTGAATATTCTCCCTGATGCTGAGCAGCAGCGTTGGAGTTACTGATTAGTCACTGATTGTAGGTTATTTCCTGTAAGTGGGGTTTATCAGGGCAGGCTGGGAGGTGGAGGGCAGGGTGATGGCACTGGGTCCGATGTCTGTCTGTCTATTTGCTCTGGTTACTGAGCCACGAAGGCGAGGTGTGATAGGTCAGCAGCAACCCCATTGAGCTGATCATCGGTCAACCTGCGGCAAAGGGAGAACCAATGATTGACCCTCATGTGGGCTCCAGAGGAGGGGTCACTCCATCTTGGAGCCCTCCTGTGGGTAGCGATCCCCCCTGCTATCAGCCCCATCATGAGACCCCACAGCCCCAAGCTGTGGGGATCCCCCAGTGGGTGGAGAGGGGATTGTAATCACATTTCACCGGGACGCAATGAAGTAAGGTCTCGTCTGGAGCCCACAGGAAGGCTGCTGGGATAGAACAAAGAACAGTACAGCACAGGGACAGGCCCTTCAGCCCGCCAAGCCTGCACTGACACAGTGCCCACATTAAAACTGCCTTCCCTTACAGGATCCGTATCCCTCTATCCCCTTCCTATTCCTGTATCTGTCCAGGTGCTTCTTGAAAGCTGCGATTGTGTCTTCCCCCACCACCTCCGCAGGCAGCACGTTCCAGCTCTTTGTGTGAAAGACTTGCCTCGCACATCTCTTTTAAACTTCTCCCCCCAGCCCCTTGAACCTGTGTCCCCCTAATAACTGACCCCTCCACCCTGGGGGAAAAGCCTCATAGTTCCCACTCTATCCAGGCCATTCACAACCTTATAAACTTCTATCAGGTCACCCCTCAACCTCCTGCGTTCCAGTGAAAACAAACCCAGTCTATCCAACCTTTCTTCATAGCTAAAATCCCCCAGACCAGGCAACATCCTGGTAAACCTTCTCCGTACCCTCCCCAAAGCATCCACATCCTTCTGGTAGTGTGGTGACCAGAACTGGATGCAGTATTCCAAGTGTGGCCTGACTAAAGTTCTCCAGAGCTGCAGCATGACTTGTCTATCCTGATACTCAATGCCCCTTCCAATGATCAGGTAATGGACTGCCCTCTGACCTGGTGATGACAACGTGGGGTGGGGTGGGGTGTGGGATTCACACCATTTCCTGCTGATACTGGGAGTGTTTCCCTGCTCTGGAGTCTGCAGCAGAGTCTGGAGCAGGGTTTCCACACTGTATCGAGCTGCAGGGTTGGAATAGCAGAGTTTTCTGGTCCAATACCAGGGACTAGTTTGGAATGTTTCCTGGTAAATACCAGTGAATCTGTTCAGCTGCGGATTGTCCTGATGCTGATTGGGTTTTGTGGTTTATGTTTCTGGCTCCAGGATTTCTATCGGATCAGCCATTCACTCATGATGTGGTTGGCTGACTGTGAGAGGCAGCGAGGCCTGGTCCAGCTCAGTAGCCCGGGACTCAGCCTGCACATTCTGACACAGCATCGCAAGGCACTGATGGTAAGCAAGAATCCTAATCAAAGCAGTGTCAGTGATCTGCACCTCTTCATAGCCTGTCTCCATCTCCATTAATCCCACTGCCCTGCTCTCTCCTCACAGCCCTGTCTCCATCTCCATTAATCCCACTGCCTGCTCTCTCCCTATAGCCCTGTGTCAAACCCCACACTATTCCCACTGCACCGCTCTCTCCCCATAGCCCTGTATCATTCCTTACACTAATCCAACTACCCCGCGCTCTCCCCATAGCCCCTATATCAGTCCCCAGAATAATCCCACTACCCCACTCTCTCCCCATAGGTCTGTATCAATCTCCCAATTAATCCTGCTGCCCCGCGCTCTCCCCATAGCCCTGTATCAATCCTTACACTACTCCCACTGCCCCACTCTCTCCCTATAGCCCTGTATCAATCCCCAAACTAATCCCACTGCCCCGCTCTCTCCCCATAACCCTGTATCAATCCCCAAACTAATCCCACTTTCCCCGCTCTCTCCCTATAGCCCTGTATCAATCTCCAATTAGTCCCACTGCCCCACTCTCTCCCCATAGCCCTGTATCAATGCCCACAGTAATCCCACTGCCCCGCTCTCTCCCCATAGCCCTGTATCAATGCCCACAGTAATCCCACTGCCTCGCCCTCTCCCCATAGCCCTGTATCATTCCCCACAGTAATCCCACTGCCCCAATCTCTCCCCATAGCCCTGTATCAAACCCCACACTAATCCCACTGCCCCGCTCTCTCCCCATAGCCCTGTATCAATCCACACATTAATCCCACTGCCCCCCTCTCTCCCCATAGCCCTGTATCAATCCCCACACTAATTCCACTGCCCCCGCTCTCTCCCCATCGCCCTGTATCAATCCCCACACTAATCCCACTGCCCCGCTCTCTCCCCATAGCCCTGTATCAATCCACACATTAATCCCACTGCCCCGCACTCTCCCCATAGCCCTGTATCAATCCCCACACTAATTCCACTGCCCCCGCTCTCTCCCCATAGCCCTGTATCAATCCCCACACTAATCCCACTGCCCCGCTCTCTCCCCATAGCCCTGTATCAATCCCCACACTAATTCCACTGCCCCCGTTCTCTCCCCATAGCCCTGTATCAATCCCCACACTAATCCCACTGCCCCACTCTCTCTCCATAGCCCTTTATCAGTCCCCAAACTAATCCCACTGCCCCGCCCTCTCCCCATAGCCCTGTATCAATCCCCACACTAATTCCACTGCCCCCGCTCTCTCCCCATAGCCCTGTATCAATCCACACACTAATCCCACTGCCCCGCTCTCTCCCCATAGCCCCGTATCAATCCACACACTAATCCCACTGCCCCGCTCCCTCCCCATAGCCCTGTATTAATCCCACAGCAATCCCCACACTAATCGCACTGCCCCGCTCTCTCCCCATAGCCCTATATCAATCACCACACTAATCCGACTGCCCCGCTCTCTCCCCAAAGCTCTGTATCAATCTCCCAATTAATCCCGCTGCCTCGCTCTCTCCCCATAGCCCTGTGTCAGTCCCCAAACTAATCCCATTGCCCCGCGCTCTCCCCATAGCCCTGTATCAGTCCCCAAAGTAATCCCACTTCCCCGTTCCCTTTCCATAGCCCTGTATCAATCCCCAAACTAATCCCACTGTCCCCACTCTTTCCCTATGGTCCTGTATCAATCTGCAATTAATCCCACTGCCCCACTCTCTCCCCATAGCCCCCTGTTTCTTTCCCCAAACTAATCCCACTGCCCCTGCTCTCTCCCCATAGCCCTGTATCAATCCCCACACTAATCCCACTGCCCCACTCTCTCCCCATAGCTCCCTGTATCTTTCCCCAAACTAATCCCGCTGCCCCGCTCTCTCCCCATAGCCCTGTATCAATCCTTACACTAATCCCACTGCCCCACTCTCTCCCCATAGCCCTGTATTAATCCTCACATCAATCCCCACACTAATCCCACTGCCCCGCTCTCTCTCCATAGCCCTGTATCAGTCCCCAAACTAATCCCACTGTCCCCGCGCTCTCCCTATAGCCCTGTATCAATCCCCACACTAATCCCACTGCCCCCTCTCTCTCCCCATAGCCCTGTATCAATCCCCACACTAATCCCACTGCCCCCGCTCTCTCCCCATAGCCCTGTATCAATCCCCACACTAATCCCACTGCCTTGTTCTCTACCCATCACCCTGTATCAATCCCCACACTAATCCCACTGCCCCACTCTCTCCCCATAGCTCTGTATCAATCCCCACACTAATCCCACTGTCCCCGCTCTCTCCCCATAGCCCTGTATCAATCCCCACACTAATCCCACTGCCTTGTTCTCTACCCATCACCCTGTATCAATCCCCACACTAATCCCACTGCCCCACTCTCTCCCCATAGCTCTGTATCAATCTCCCAATTAATCCCACTGCCCCGCTCTCTCCCCATAGCCCTTTATCAGTCCCCAAACTAATCCCATTGCCCCGCGCTCTCCCCATAGCCCTGTATCAGTCCCCAAAGTAATCCCACTTCCCCGTTCTCTCCCCATAGCCCTGTATCAATCCCCAAACTAATCCCACTGCCCCACTCTCTCCCCATAGCCCTGTATCAATCCTTACACTAATCCCACTGTCCCCGCGCTCTCCCTATAGCCCTGTATCAATCTCCAATTAATTCCCACTGCCCCGCTCTCCCCATAGCCCTGTATCAGTCCCCAAACTAATCCCACTGCCCTGCTCTCTCTCCCCATAGCCCTGTATCAATCCCCACAGTAATCCCACTACCATGCACTTACCCATAGCCCTCTGTATCAGTTACCACACTAATCCCACTGCTCCACTCCCTCCCCATAGCCCTGTATCAATCCTCACACTAATCCCACTGTCCCGCGCTCTCCCCATAGCCCTGTATCAATCCCCACACTAATCCCACTGCCCCACTCTCTCTCCCCATATCCCCTTGCATCAAACCCTATACTAATCCCATTGCCCCACTCCCTCCCCATAGCCCTGTATTAATCCCACAGCAATCCCCACACTAATCGCACTGCCCCGCTCTCTCCCCATAGCCCTATATCAATCACCACACTAATCCGACTGCCCCGCTCTCTCCCCAAAGCTCTGTATCAATCTCCCAATTAATCCCGCTGCCCCGCTCTCTCCCCATAGCCCTGTGTCAGTCCCCAAACTAATCCCATTGCCCCGCGCTCTCCCCATAGCCCTGTATCAGTCCCCAAAGTAATCCCACTTCCCCGTTCCCTTTCCATAGCCCTGTATCAATCCCCAAACTAATCCCACTGTCCCCACTCTTTCCCTATGGTCCTGTATCAATCTGCAATTAATCCCACTGCCCCACTCTCTCCCCATAGCCCCCTGTATCTTTCCCCAAACTAATCCCACTGCCCCTGCTCTCTCCCCATAGCCCTGTATCAATCCCCACACTAATCCCACTGCCCCACTCTCTCCCCATAGCCCTGTATTAATCCTCACATCAATCCCCACACTAATCCCACTGCCCCGCTCTCTCTCCATAGCCCTGTATCAGTCCCAAAACTAATCCCACTGTCCCCGCGCTCTCCCTATAGCCCTGTATCAATCCCCACACGAATCCCACTGCCCCGCTCTCTCCCCATAGCCCTGTATCAATCCCTAAACTAATCCCACTGTCCCCGCGCTCTCCCTATAGCCCTGTATCAATCCCCACACTAATCCCACTGCCCCGCGCTCTCCCCATAGCCCTGTATCAATCCCCACACTAATCCCACTGCCCCCGCTCGCTCCCCATAGCCCTGTATCAATCCCCACACTAATCCCACTGCCTTGTTCTCTACCCATCACCCTGTATCAATCCCCACACTAATCCCACTGCCCCCGCTCTCTCCCCATAGCCCTGTATCAATCCCCACACTAATCCCACTGCCCCCGCTCTCTCCCCATAGCCCTGTATCAATCCCCACACTAATCCCACTGCCTTGTTCTCTACCCATCACCCTGTATCAATCCCCACACTAATCCCACTGCCCCACTCTCTCCCCATAGCTCTGTATCAATCTCCCAATTAATCCCACTGCCCCGCTCTCTCCCCATAGCCCTTTATCAGTCCCCAAACTAATCCCATTGCCCCGCGCTCTCCCCATAGCCCTGTATCAGTCCCCAAAGTAATCCCACTTCCCCGTTCTCTCCCCATAGCCCTGTATCAATCCCCAAACTAATCCCACTGCCCCACTCTCTCCCCATAGCCCTGTATCAATCCTTACACTAATCCCACTGTCCCCGCGCTCTCCCTATAGCCCTGTATCAATCTCCAATTAATTCCCACTGCCCCGCTCTCCCCATAGCCCTGTATCAGTCCCCAAACTAATCCCACTGCCCTGCTCTCTCTCCCCATAGCCCTGTATCAATCCCCACAGTAATCCCACTACCATGCACTTATCCATAGCCCTCTGTATCAGTTACCACACTAATCCCACTGTCCCGCGCTCTCCCCATAGCCCTGTATCAATCCCCACACTAATCCCACTGCCCCACTCTCTCTCCCCATAGCCCCTTGTATCAAACCCTATACTAATCCCACTGCTCCACTCCCTCCCCATAGCCCTGTATCAATCCCCACACTAATCCCACTGTCCCGCGCTCTCCCCATAGCCCTGTATCAATCCCCACACTAATCCCACTGCCCCACTCTCTCTCCCCATATCCCCTTGCATCAAACCCTATACTAATCCCATTGCCCCACTCCCTCCCCATAGCCCTGTATTAATCTCACAGCAATCCCCACACTAATCGCACTGCCCCGCTCTCTCCCCATAGCCCTATATCAATCACCACACTAATCCGACTGCCCCGCTCTCTCCCCAAAGCTCTGTATCAATCTCCCAATTAATCCCGCTGCCCCGCTCTCTCCCCATAGCCCTGTGTCAGTCCCCAAACTAATCCCACTGCCCCGCTCTCTCCCCATAGCCCTGTGTCAGTCCCCAAACTAATCCCATTGCCCCGCGCTCTCCCCATAGCCCTGTATCAGTCCCCAAAGTAATCCCACTTCCCCGTTCCCTTTCCATAGCCCTGTATCAATCCCCAAACTAATCCCACTGTCCCCACTCTTTCCCTATAGTCCTGTATCAATCTGCAATTAATCCCACTGCCCCACTCTCTCCCCATAGCCCCCTGTATCTTTCCCCAAACTAATCCCACTGCCCCTGCTCTCTCCCCATAGCCCTGTATCAATCCCCACACTAATCCCACTGCCCCACTCTCTCCCCATAGCTCCCTGTATCTTTCCCCAAACTAATCCCGCTGCCCCGCTCTCTCCCCATAGCCCTGTATCAAACCCCACACTAATCCCACTGCCCCGCTCTCTCCCCATAGCCCTGTATCAATCCACACATTAATCCCACTGCCCCCCTCTCTCCCCATAGCCCTGTATCAATCCCCACACTAATTCCACTGCCCCCGCTCTCTCCCCATCGCCCTGTATCAATCCCCACACTAATCCCACTGCCCCGCTCTCTCCCCATAGCCCTGTATCAATCCACACATTAATCCCACTGCCCCGCACTCTCCCCATAGCCCTGTATCAATCCCCACACTAATTCCACTGCCCCCGCTCTCTCCCCATAGCCCTGTATCAATCCCCACACTAATCCCACTGCCCCGCTCTCTCCCCATAGCCCTGTATCAATCCCCACACTAATTCCACTGCCCCCGTTCTCTCCCCATAGCCCTGTATCAATCCCCACACTAATCCCACTGCCCCACTCTCTCTCCATAGCCCTTTATCAGTCCCCAAACTAATCCCACTGCCCCGCCCTCTCCCCATAGTCCTGTATCAATCCACACACTAATCCCACTGCCCCGCTCTCTCCCCATAGCCCCGTATCAATCCACACACTAATCCCACTGCCCCGCTCCCTCCCCATAGCCCTGTATTAATCCCACAGCAATCCCCACACTAATCGCACTGCCCCGCTCTCTCCCCATAGCCCTATATCAATCACCACACTAATCCGACTGCCCCGCTCTCTCCCCAAAGCTCTGTATCAATCTCCCAATTAATCCCGCTGCCTCGCTCTCTCCCCATAGCCCTGTGTCAGTCCCCAAACTAATCCCATTGCCCCGCGCTCTCCCCATAGCCCTGTATCAGTCCCCAAAGTAATCCCACTTCCCCGTTCCCTTTCCATAGCCCTGTATCAATCCCCAAACTAATCCCACTGTCCCCACTCTTTCCCTATGGTCCTGTATCAATCTGCAATTAATCCCACTGCCCCACTCTCTCCCCATAGCCCCCTGTTTCTTTCCCCAAACTAATCCCACTGCCCCTGCTCTCTCCCCATAGCCCTGTATCAATCCCCACACTAATCCCACTGCCCCACTCTCTCCCCATAGCTCCCTGTATCTTTCCCCAAACTAATCCCGCTGCCCCGCTCTCTCCCCATAGCCCTGTATCAATCCTTACACTAATCCCACTGCCCCACTCTCTCCCCATAGCCCTGTATTAATCCTCACATCAATCCCCACACTAATCCCACTGCCCCGCTCTCTCTCCATAGCCCTGTATCAGTCCCCAAACTAATCCCACTGTCCCCGCGCTCTCCCTATAGCCCTGTATCAATCCCCACACTAATCCCACTGCCCCCTCTCTCTCCCCATAGCCCTGTATCAATCCCCACACTAATCCCACTGCCCCCGCTCTCTCCCCATAGCCCTGTATCAATCCCCACACTAATCCCACTGCCTTGTTCTCTACCCATCACCCTGTATCAATCCCCACACTAATCCCACTGCCCCACTCTCTCCCCATAGCTCTGTATCAATCCCCACACTAATCCCACTGTCCCCGCTCTCTCCCCATAGCCCTGTATCAATCCCCACACTAATCCCACTGCCTTGTTCTCTACCCATCACCCTGTATCAATCCCCACACTAATCCCACTGCCCCACTCTCTCCCCATAGCTCTGTATCAATCTCCCAATTAATCCCACTGCCCCGCTCTCTCCCCATAGCCCTTTATCAGTCCCCAAACTAATCCCATTGCCCCGCGCTCTCCCCATAGCCCTGTATCAGTCCCCAAAGTAATCCCACTTCCCCGTTCTCTCCCCATAGCCCTGTATCAATCCCCAAACTAATCCCACTGCCCCACTCTCTCCCCATAGCCCTGTATCAATCCTTACACTAATCCCACTGTCCCCGCGCTCTCCCTATAGCCCTGTATCAATCTCCAATTAATTCCCACTGCCCCGCTCTCCCCATAGCCCTGTATCAGTCCCCAAACTAATCCCACTGCCCTGCTCTCTCTCCCCATAGCCCTGTATCAATCCCCACAGTAATCCCACTACCATGCACTTACCCATAGCCCTCTGTATCAGTTACCACACTAATCCCACTGCTCCACTCCCTCCCCATAGCCCTGTATCAATCCTCACACTAATCCCACTGTCCCGCGCTCTCCCCATAGCCCTGTATCAATCCCCACACTAATCCCACTGCCCCACTCTCTCTCCCCATATCCCCTTGCATCAAACCCTATACTAATCCCATTGCCCCACTCCCTCCCCATAGCCCTGTATTAATCCCACAGCAATCCCCACACTAATCGCACTGCCCCGCTCTCTCCCCATAGCCCTATATCAATCACCACACTAATCCGACTGCCCCGCTCTCTCCCCAAAGCTCTGTATCAATCTCCCAATTAATCCCGCTGCCCCGCTCTCTCCCCATAGCCCTGTGTCAGTCCCCAAACTAATCCCATTGCCCCGCGCTCTCCCCATAGCCCTGTATCAGTCCCCAAAGTAATCCCACTTCCCCGTTCCCTTTCCATAGCCCTGTATCAATCCCCAAACTAATCCCACTGTCCCCACTCTTTCCCTATGGTCCTGTATCAATCTGCAATTAATCCCACTGCCCCACTCTCTCCCCATAGCCCCCTGTATCTTTCCCCAAACTAATCCCACTGCCCCTGCTCTCTCCCCATAGCCCTGTATCAATCCCCACACTAATCCCACTGCCCCACTCTCTCCCCATAGCCCTGTATTAATCCTCACATCAATCCCCACACTAATCCCACTGCCCCGCTCTCTCTCCATAGCCCTGTATCAGTCCCAAAACTAATCCCACTGTCCCCGCGCTCTCCCTATAGCCCTGTATCAATCCCCACACGAATCCCACTGCCCCACTCTCTCCCCATAGCCCTGTATCAATCCCTAAACTAATCCCACTGTCCCCGCGCTCTCCCTATAGCCCTGTATCAATCCCCACACTAATCCCACTGCCCCGCGCTCTCCCCATAGCCCTGTATCAATCCCCACACTAATCCCACTGCCCCCGCTCGCTCCCCATAGCCCTGTATCAATCCCCACACTAATCCCACTGCCTTGTTCTCTACCCATCACCCTGTATCAATCCCCACACTAATCCCACTGCCCCCGCTCTCTCCCCATAGCCCTGTATCAATCCCCACACTAATCCCACTGCCCCCGCTCTCTCCCCATAGCCCTGTATCAATCCCCACACTAATCCCACTGCCTTGTTCTCTACCCATCACCCCGTATCAATCCCCACACTAATCCCACTGCCCCACTCTCTCCCCATAGCTCTGTATCAATCTCCCAATTAATCCCACTGCCCCGCTCTCTCCCCATAGCCCTTTATCAGTCCCCAAACTAATCCCATTGCCCCGCGCTCTCCCCATAGCCCTGTATCAGTCCCCAAAGTAATCCCACTTCCCCGTTCTCTCCCCATAGCCCTGTATCAATCCCCAAACTAATCCCACTGCCCCACTCTCTCCCCATAGCCCTGTATCAATCCTTACACTAATCCCACTGTCCCCGCGCTCTCCCTATAGCCCTGTATCAATCTCCAATTAATTCCCACTGCCCCGCTCTCCCCATAGCCCTGTATCAGTCCCCAAACTAATCCCACTGCCCTGCTCTCTCTCCCCATAGCCCTGTATCAATCCCCACAGTAATCCCACTACCATGCACTTATCCATAGCCCTCTGTATCAGTTACCACACTAATCCCACTGTCCCGCGCTCTCCCCATAGCCCTGTATCAATCCCCACACTAATCCCACTGCCCCACTCTCTCTCCCCATAGCCCCTTGTATCAAACCCTATACTAATCCCACTGCTCCACTCCCTCCCCATAGCCCTGTATCAATCCCCACACTAATCCCACTGTCCCGCGCTCTCCCCATAGCCCTGTATCAATCCCCACACTAATCCCACTGCCCCACTCTCTCTCCCCATATCCCCTTGCATCAAACCCTATACTAATCCCATTGCCCCACTCCCTCCCCATAGCCCTGTATTAATCTCACAGCAATCCCCACACTAATCGCACTGCCCCGCTCTCTCCCCATAGCCCTATATCAATCACCACACTAATCCGACTGCCCCGCTCTCTCCCCAAAGCTCTGTATCAATCTCCCAATTAATCCCGCTGCCCCGCTCTCTCCCCATAGCCCTGTGTCAGTCCCCAAACTAATCCCACTGCCCCGCTCTCTCCCCATAGCCCTGTGTCAGTCCCCAAACTAATCCCATTGCCCCGCGCTCTCCCCATAGCCCTGTATCAGTCCCCAAAGTAATCCCACTTCCCCGTTCCCTTTCCATAGCCCTGTATCAATCCCCAAACTAATCCCACTGTCCCCACTCTTTCCCTATAGTCCTGTATCAATCTGCAATTAATCCCACTGCCCCACTCTCTCCCCATAGCCCCCTGTATCTTTCCCCAAACTAATCCCACTGCCCCTGCTCTCTCCCCATAGCCCTGTATCAATCCCCACACTAATCCCACTGCCCCACTCTCTCCCCATAGCTCCCTGTATCTTTCCCCAAACTAATCCCGCTGCCCCGCTCTCTCCCCATAGCCCTGTATCAATCCTTACACTAATCCCACTGCCCCACTCTCTCCCCATAGCCCTGTATTAATCCTCACATCAATCCCCACACTAATCCCACTGCCCCGCTCTCTCTCCATAGCCCTGTATCAGTCCCCAAACTAATCCCACTGTCCCCGCGCTCTCCCTATAGCCCTGTATCAATCCCCACACTAATCCCACTGCCCCGCTCTCTCCCCATAGCCCTGTATCAATCCCTAAACTAATCCCACTGTCCCCGTGCTCTCCCTATAGCCCTGTATCAATCCCCACACTAATCCCACTGCCCCGCTCTCTCCCCATAGCCCTGTATCAATCCCCACACTAATCCCACTGCCCCCGCTCTCTACGCATCACCCTGTATCAATCCCCACACTAATCCCACTGCCTTGTTCTCTACCCATCACCCTGTATCAATCCCCACACTAATCCCACTGCCCCACTCTCTCCCCATAGCTCTGTATCAATCCCCACACTAATCCCACTGCCTTGTTCTCTACCCATCACCCTGTATCAATCCCCACACTAATCCCACTGCCCCACTCTCTCCTCATAGCTCTGTATCAATCCCCACACTAATCCCACTGCCCCCGCTCTCTCCCCATAGCCCTGTATCAATCCCCACACTAATCCCACTGCCCCACTCTCTCCCCATAGCTCTGTATCAATCTCCCAATTAATCCCACTGCCCCGCTCTCTCCCCATAGCCCTTTATCAGTCCCCAAACTAATCCCATTGCCCCGCGCTCTCCCCATAGCCCTGTATCAGTCCCCAAAGTAATCCCACTTCCCCGTTCTCTCCCCATAGCCCTGTATCAATCCCCAAACTAATCCCACTGCCCCACTCTCTCCCCATAGCCCTGTATCAATCCTTACACTAATCCCACTGTCCCCGCGCTCTCCCTATAGCCCTGTATCAATCTCCAATTAATTCCCACTGCCCCGCTCTCCCCATAGTCCTGTATCAGTCCCCAAACTAATCCCACTGCCCTGCTCTCTCTCCCCATAGCCCTGTATCAATCCCCACAGTAATCCCACTACCATGCACTTACCCATAGCCCTCTGTATCAGTTACCACACTAATCCCACTGCTCCACTCCCTCCCCATAGCCCTGTATCAATCCTCACACTAATCCCACTGTCCCGCGCTCTCCCCATAGCCCTGTATCAATCCCCACACTAATCCCACTGCCCCACTCTCTCTCCCCATATCCCCTTGCATCAAACCCTATACTAATCCCATTGCCCCACTCCCTCCCCATAGCCCTGTATTAATCCCACAGCAATCCCCACACTAATCGCACTGCCCCGCTCTCTCCCCATAGCCCTATATCAATCACCACACTAATCCGACTGCCCCGCTCTCTCCCCAAAGCTCTGTATCAATCTCCCAATTAATCCCGCTGCCCCGCTCTCTCCCCATAGCCCTGTGTCAGTCCCCAAACTAATCCCATTGCCCCGCGCTCTCCCCATAGCCCTGTATCAGTCCCCAAAGTAATCCCACTTCCCCGTTCCCTTTCCATAGCCCTGTATCAATCCCCAAACTAATCCCACTGTCCCCACTCTTTCCCTATGGTCCTGTATCAATCTCCAATTAATTCCCACTGCCCCGCTCTCCCCATAGTCCTGTATCAGTCCCCAAACTAATCCCACTGCCCTGCTCTCTCTCCCCATAGCCCTGTATCAATCCCCACAGTAATCCCACTACCATGCACTTACCCATAGCCCTCTGTATCAGTTACCACACTAATCCCACTGTCCCGCGCTCTCCCCATAGCCCTGTATCAATCCCCACACTAATGCTACTGCCCCACTCTCTCCCCATAGTCCCTGTATCTTTCCCCAAACTAATCCCGCTGCCCCGCTCTCTCCCCATAGCCCTGTATCAATCCTTACACTAATCCCACTGCCCCACTCTCTCCCCATAGCCCTGTATTAATGCTCACATCAATCCCCACACTAATCCCACTGCCCCACTCTCTCCCCATAGCCCTGTATCAGTCCCCAAACTAATCCCACTGTCCCCGCGCTCTCCCTATAGCCCTGTATCAATCCTTACACTAATCCCACTGCCCCACTTTCTCCCCATAGCCCTGTATTAATCCTCACATCAATCCCCACACTAATCCCACTGCCCCACTCTCTCCCCATAGCCCTGTATCAGTCCCCAAACTAATCCCACTGTCCCTGCGCTCTCCCCATAGCCCTGTATCAATCCTTACACTAATCCCACTGCCCCACTCTCTCCCCATAGCCTTGTATTAATCCTCACATCAATCCCCACACTAATCCCACTGTCCCACTCTCTCTCCCCATAGCCCCTTGTATCAAACCCTATACTAATCCCACTGCTCCACTCCCTCCCCATAGCCCTGTGTCAATCCCCACACTAATCCCACTGCCCCACTCTCTCTCCCCATATCCCCTTGCATCAAACCCTATACTAATCCCATTGCCCCACTCCCTCCCATAGCCCTGTATTAATCCCACAGCAATCCCCACACTAATCGCACTGCCCCGCTCTCTCCCCATAGCCCTATATCAATCACCACACTAATCCGACTGCCCCGCTCTCTCCCCAAAGTTCTGTATCAATCTCCCAATTAATCCCGCTGCCCCGCTCTCTCCCCATAGCCCTGTGTCAGTCCCCCAACTAATCCCACTGCCCCTGCTCTCTCCCCATAGCCCTGTATCAATCCCCACACTAATCCCGCTGCCCCGCTCTCTCCCCATAGCCCCCTGTATCAATCCCCAAACTAATCCCACTGTCCCCACTCTTTCCCTATAGTCCTGTATCAATCTCCAATTAATCCCACTGCCCCACTCTCTCCCCATAGCCCCCTGTATTTTCCCCAAACTAATCCCACTGCCCCTGCTCTCTCCCCATAGCCCTGTATCAATCCCCACACTAATCCCACTGCCCCACTCTCTCCCCATAGCTCCCTGTATCATTCCCCAAACTAATCCCGCTGCCCCGCTCTCTCCCCATAGCCCTGTATCAATCCTTACACTAATCCCACTGCCCCACTCTCTCCCCATAGCCCTGTATTAATCCTCACATCAATCCCCACACTAATCCCACTGCCCCGCTCTCTCTCCATAGCCCTGTATCAGTCCCCAAACTAATCCCACTGTCCCCGCGCTCTCCCTATAGCCCTGTATCAATCCCCACACTAATCCCACTGCCCCGCTCTCTCCCCATAGCCCTGTATCAATCCCTAAACTAATCCCACTGTCCCCGTGCTCTCCCTATAGCCCTGTATCAATCCCCACACTAATCCCACTGCCCCGCTCTCTCCCCATAGCCCTGTATCAATCCCCACACTAATCCCACTGCCCCCGCTCTCTACGCATCACCCTGTATCAATCCCCACACTAATCCCACTGCCTTGTTCTCTACCCATCACCCTGTATCAATCCCCACACTAATCCCACTGCCCCACTCTCTCCCCATAGCTCTGTATCAATCCCCACACTAATCCCACTGCCCCCGCTCTCTCCCCATAGCCCTGTATCAATCCCCACACTAATCCCACTGCCCCCGCTCTCTCCCCATAGCCCTGTATCAATCCCCACACTAATCCCACTGCCTTGTTCTCTACCCATCACCCTGTATCAATCCCCACACTAATCCCACTGCCCCACTCTCTCCCCATAGCTCTGTATCAATCTCCCAATTAATCCCACTGCCCCGCTCTCTCCCCATAGCCCTTTATTAGTCCCCAAACTAATCCCATTGCCCCGCGCTCTCCCCATAGCCCTGTATCAGTCCCCAAAGTAATCCCACTTCCCCGTTCTCTCCCCATAGCCCTGTATCAATCCCCAAACTAATCCCACTGCCCCACTCTCTCCCCATAGCCCTGTATCAATCCTTACACTAATCCCACTGTCCCCGCGCTCTCCCTATAGCCCTGTATCAATCTCCAATTAATTCCCACTGCCCCGCTCTCCCCATAGCCCTGTATCAGTCCCCAAACTAATCCCACTGCCCTGCTCTCTCTCCCCATAGCCCTGTATCAATCCCCACAGTAATCCCACTACCATGCACTTACCCATAGCCCTCTGTATCAGTTACCACACTAATCCCACTGTCCCGCGCTCTCCCCATAGCCCTGTATCAATCCCCACACTAATGCCACTGCCCCACTCTCTCCCCATAGCTCCCTGTATCTTTCCCCAAACTAATCCCGCTGCTCCACTCTCTCCCCATAGCCCTGTATCAATCCCCACACTAATCCCACTGCCCCACTCTCTCTCCCCATATCCCCTTGCATCAAACCCTATACTAATCCCATTGCCCCACTCCCTCCCCATAGCCCTGTATTAATCCCACAGCAATCCCCACACTAATCGCACTGCCCCGCTCTCTCCCCATAGCCCTATATCAATCACCACACTAATCCGACTGCCCCGCTCTCTCCCCAAAGCTCTGTATCAATCTCCCAATTAATCCCGCTGCCCCGCTCTCTCCCCATAGCCCTGTGTCAGTCCCCCAACTAATCCCATTGCCCCGCGCTCTCCCCATAGCCCTGTATCAATCCCCAAACTAATCCCACTGCCCCTGCTCTCTCCCCATAGCCCTGTATCAATCCCCACACTAATCCCACTGCCCCGCTCTCTCCCCATAGCCCCCTGTATCAATCCCCAAACTAATCCCACTGTCCCCACTCTTTCCCTATAGTCCTGTATCAATCTCCAATTAATCCCACTGCCCCACTCTCTCCCCATAGCCCCCTGTATTTTCCCCAAACTAATCCCACTGCCCCTGCTCTCTCCCCATAGCCCTGTATCAATCCCCACACTAATCCCACTGCCCCACTCTCTCCCCATAGCTCCCTGTATCTTTCCCCAAACTAATCCCGCTGCCCCGCTCTCTCCCCATAGCCCTGTATCAATCCTTACACTAATCCCACTGCCCCACTCTCTCCCCATAGCCCTGTATTAATCCTCACATCAATCCCCACACTAATCCCACTGCCCCGCTCTCTCTCCATAGCCCTGTATCAGTCCCCAAACTAATCCCATTGCCCCGCACTCTCCCCATAGCCCTGTATCAGTCCCCAAAGTAATCCCACTTCCCCGTTCTCTCCCCATAGCCCTGTATCAATCCCCAAACTAATCCCACTGCCCCGCTCTCTCCCCATAGCCCTGTATCAATCCTTACACTAATCCCACTGCCCCACTCTCTCCCCATAGCCCTGTATCAATCCCCACACTAATCCCACTGCCCCACTCTCTCCCCATAGCCCTGTATCAATCCCCACACTAATCCCACTGCCCCACTCTCTCCCCATAGCCCTGTCTCAATCCCCACACTAATCCCACTGCCCTGTATCAATCCCCACACTAATCCCACTGCCCCACTCTCTCCCTATAGCCCTGTCTCAATCCCCACACTAATCCCACTGCCCTGTATCAATCCCCACACTAATCCCACTGCCCCACTCTCTCCCCATAGCCCTGTATCAATCCCCACACTAATCCCACTGCCCCACTCTCTCCCCATAGCCCTGTATCAATCACCACACTAATCCCACTGCCCCACTCTCTCCCCATAGCTCTGTATCAATTTCCAAATTAATCCCACTGCCCTGCTCTCCCCCCATAGCCCTGTATCAGTCCCCAAAGTAATCCCACTTCCCAGTTCTCTCCCCATAGCTCTGTATCAATCCCCACACTAATCCCACTGCCCCACTCTCTCTCCCCATAGCCCTGTATCAATCCCCACACTAATCCCACTGCCCCACTCTCTCCCCTTGGCCCTGTATCAATCCCCACACTAATCCCACTGCCCTGTATCAATCCCCACACTAATCCCACTGCCCCACTCTCTCTCCCCATAGCCCTGTATCAATCCCCACACTAATCCCACTGCCCCACTCTCTCCCCATAGCCCTGTATCAATCCCCACACTAATCCCACTGCCCTGTATCAATCCCCACACTAATCCCACTGCCCCACTCTCTCCCCATAGCCCTGTATCAATCCCCACACTAATCCCACTGCCCTGTATCAATCCCCACACTAATCCCACTGCCCCACTCTCTCCCCATAGCCCTGTATCAATACCCACACTAATCCCACTGCCCTGTATCAATCCCCACACTAGTCCCACTGCCCCACTCTCTCCCCATAGCCCTGTCTCAATCCCCACACTAATCCCACTGCCCTGTATCAATCCCCACACTAATCCCACTGCCCCACTCTCTCCCCATAGACCTGTATCAATCCCCACACTAATCCCACTGCCCTGTATCAATCTCCACACTAATCCCACTGCCCCGCTCTCTCCCCATAGCTCTGTATCAATCCCCATACTAATCCCACTGCCCCGCGCTCTCCCCATAACCCTGTATCAATCCCCACAGTAATCCCACTGCCCCACTCTCTCCCCATAGCCCTGTATCAGTCCCCACACTAATCCCACTGCCCCACTCTCTCTCCCCATAGCCCCTTGTATCAAACCCTATATTAATCCCACTGCTCCACTCCCTCCCCATAGCCCTGTATCAATCCCCACACTAATCCCACTGTCCCCCGCTCTCCCCATAGCCCTGTATCAATCCCCACACTAATCCCACTGCCCCACTCTCTCTCCCCATATCCCCTTGCATCAAACCCTATACTAATCCCATTGCCCCACTCCCTCCCCATAGCCCTGTATTAATCTCACAGCAATACCCACACTAATCGCACTGCCCCGCTCTCTCCCCATAGCCCTATATCAATCACCACACTAATCCGACTGCCCCGCTCTCTCCCCAAAGCTCTGTATCAATCTCCCAATTAATCCCGCTGCCCCGCTCTCTCCCCATAGCCCTGTGTCAGTCCCCAAACTAATCCCATTGCCCCGTGCTCTCCCCATAGCCCTGTATCAGTCCCCAAAGTAATCCCACTTCCCCGTTCCCTTTCCATAGCCCTGTATCAATCCCCAAACTAATCCCACTGTCCCCACTCTTTCCCTATAGTCCTGTATCAATCTGCAATTAATCCCACTGCCCCACTCTCTCCCCATAGCCCCCTGTATCTTTCCCCAAACTAATCCCACTGCCCCTGCTCTCTCCCCATAGCCCTGTATCAATCCCCACACTAATCCCACTGCCCCACTCTCTCCCCATAGCTCCCTGTATCATTCACCAAACTAATCCCGCTGCCCCGCTCTCTCCCCATAGCCCTGTATCAATCCTTACACTAATCCCACTGCCCCACTCTCTCCCCATAGCCCTGTATTAATCCTCACATCAATCCCCACACTAATCCCACTGCCCCGCTCTCTCTCCATAGCCCTGTATCAGTCCCCAAACTAATCCCACTGTCCCCGCGCTCTCCCTATAGCCCTGTATCAATCCCCACACTAATCCCACTGCCCCGCTCTCTCCCCATAGCCCTGTATCAATCCCCACACGAATCCCACTGCCCCGCTCTCTCCCCATAGCCCTGTATCAATCCCCACACTAATCCCACTGCCCCCGCTCTCTACGCATCACCCTGTATCAATCCCCACACTAATCCCACTGCCTTGTTCTCTACCCATCACCCTGTATCAATCCCCACACTAATCCCACTGCCCCACTCTCTCCCCATAGCTCTGTATCAATCTCCCAATTAATCCCACTGCCCCGCTCTCTCCCCATATCCCTTTATTAGTCCCCAAACTAATCCCATTGCCCCACGCTCTCCCCATAGCCCTGTATCAGTCCCCAAAGTAATCCCACTTCCCCGTTCTCTCCCCATAGCCCTGTATCAATCCCCAAACTAATCCCACTGCCCCACTCTCTCCCCATAGCCCTGTATCAATCCTTACACTAATCCCACTGTCCCCGCGCTCTCCCTATAGCCCTGTATCAATCTCCAATTAATTCCCACTGCCCCGCTCTCCCCATAGCCCTGTATCAGTCCCCAAACTAATCCCACTGCCCTGCTCTCTCTCCCCATAGCCCTGAATCAATCCCCACAGTAATCCCACTACCATGCACTTACCCATAGCCCTCTGTATCAGTTACCACACTAATCCCACTGTCCCGCGCTCTCCCCATAGCCCTGTATCAATCCCCACACTAATGCTACTGCCCCACTCTCTCCCCATAGCTCCCTGTATCTTTCCCCAAACTAATCCCGCTGCCCCGCTCTTTCCCCATAGCCCTGTATCAATCCTTACACTAATCCCACTGCCCCACTCTCTCCCCATAGCCCTGTATTAATGCTCACATCAATCCCCACACTAATCCCACTGCCCCACTCTCTCCCCATAGCCCTGTATCAGTACCCAAACTAATCCCACTGTCCCCGCGCTCTCCCTATAGCCCTGTATCAATCCTTACACTAATCCCACTGCCCCACTCTCTCCCCATAGCCCTGTATTAATCCTCACATCAATCCCCACTAATCCCACTGTCCCACTCTCTCTCCCCATAGCCCCTTGTATCAAACCCTATACTAATCCCACTGCTCCACTCCCTCCCCATAGCCCTGTATCAATCCCCACACTAATCCCACTGCCCCGCGCTCTCCCCATAGCCCTGTATCAATCCCCACACTAATCCCACTGCCCCACTCACTCTCCCCATATCCCCTTGCATCAAACCCTATACTAATCCCATTGCCCCACTCCCTCCCCATAGCCCTGTATTAATCCCACAGCAATCCCCACACTAATCGCACTGCCCCGCTCTCTCCCCATAGCCCTATATCAATCACCACACTAATCCGACTGCCCCGCTCTCTCCCCAAAGTTCTGTATCAATCTCCCAATTAATCCCGCTGCCCCGCTCTCTCCCCATAGCCCTGTGTCAGTCCCCCAACTAATCCCACTGCCCCTGCTCTCTCCCCATAGCCCTGTATCAATCCCCACACTAATCCCGCTGCCCCGCTCTCTCCCCATAGCCCCCTGTATCAATCCCCAAACTAATCCCACTGTCCCCACTCTTTCCCTATAGTCCTGTATCAATCTCCAATTAATCCCACTGCCCCACTCTCTCCCCATAGCCCCCTGTATTTTCCCCAAACTAATCCCACTGCCCCTGCTCTCTCCCCATAGCCCTGTATCAATCCCCACACTAATCCCACTGCCCCACTCTCTCCCCATAGCTCCCTGTATCTTTCCCCAAACTAATCCCGCTGCCCCGCTCTCTCCCCATAGCCCTGTATCAATCCTTACACTAATCCCACTGCCCCACTCGCTCCCCATAGCCCTGTATTAATCCTCACATCAATCCCCACACTAATCCCACTGCCCCGCTCTCTCTCCATAGCCCTGTATCAGTCCCCAAACTAATCCCACTGTCCCCGCGCTCTCCCTATAGCCCTGTATCAATCCCCACACTAATCCCACTGCCCCGCTCTCTCCCCATAGCCCTGTATCAATCCCTAAACTAATCCCACTGTCCCCGTGCTCTCCCTATAGCCCTGTATCAATCCCCACACTAATCCCACTGCCCCGCTCTCTCCCCATAGCCCTGTATCAATCCCCACACTAATCCCACTGCCCCCGCTCTCTACGCATCACCCTGTATCAATCCCCACACTAATCCCACTGCCTTGTTCTCTACCCATCACCCTGTATCAATCCCCACACTAATCCCACTGCCCCACTCTCTCCCCATAGCTCTGTATCAATCCCCACACTAATCCCACTGCCCCCGCTCTCTCCCCACAGCCCTGTATCAATCCCCACACTAATCCCACTGCCCCCGCTCTCTCCCCATAGCCCTGTATCAATCCCCACACTAATCCCACTGCCCCACTCTCTCCCCATAGCTCTGTATCAATCTCCCAATTAATCCCACTGCCCCGCTCTCTCCCCATAGCCCTTTATTAGTCCCCAAACTAATCCCATTGCCCCGCGCTCTCCCCATAGCCCTGTATCAGTCCCCAAAGTAATCCCACTTCCCCGTTCTCTCCCCATAGCCCTGTATCAATCCCCAAACTAATCCCACTGCCCCACTCTCTCCCCATAGCCCTGTATCAATCCTTACACTAATCCCACTGTCCCTGCGCTCTCCCTATAGCCCTGTATCAATCTCCAATTAATTCCCACTGCCCCGCTCTCCCCATAGCCCTGTATCAGTCCCCAAACTAATCCCACTGCCCTGCTCTCTCTCCCCATAGCCCTGTATCAATCCCCACAGTAATCCCACTACCATGCACTTACCCATAGCCCTCTGTATCAGTTACCACACTAATGCCACTGCCCCACTCTCTCCCCATAGCTCCCTGTATCTTTCCCCAAACTAATCCCGCTGCCCCGCTCTCTCCCCATAGCCCTGTATCAATCCTTACACTAATCCCACTGCCCCACTCTCTCCCCATAGCCCTGTATTAATCCTCACATCAATCCCCACACTAATCCCACTGCCCCACTCTCTCCCCATAGCCTTGTATTAATCCTCACATCAATCCCCACACTAATCCCACTGTCCCACTCTCTCTCCCCATAGCCCCTTGTATCAAACCCTCTCCTAATCCCACTGCTCCACTCCCTCCCCATAGCCCTGTATCAATCCCCACACTAATCCCACTGTCCCGCGCTCTCCCCATAGCCCTGTATCAATCCCCACACTAATCCCACTGCCCCACTCTCTCTCCCCATATCCCCTTGCATCAAACCCTATACTAATCCCATTGCCCCACTCCCTCCCCATAGCCCTGTATTAATCCCACAGCAATCCCCACACTAATCGCACTGCCCCGCTCTCTCCCCATAGCCCTATATCAATCCCCACACTAATCCGACTGCCCCGCTCTCTCCCCAAAGCTCTGTATCAATCTCCCAATTAATCCCGCTGCCCCGCTCTCTCCCCATAGCCCTGTGTCAGTCCCCCAACTAATCCCATTGCCCCGCGCTCTCCCCATAGCCCTGTATCAATCCCCAAAGTAATCCCACTTCCCCGTTCCCTTTCCATAGCCCTGTATCAATCCCCAAACTAATCCCACTGTCCCCACTCTTTCCCTATAGTCCTGTATCAATCTGCAATTAATCCCACTGCCCCACTCTCTCCCCATAGCCCCCTGTATCTTTCCCCAAACTAATCCCACTGCCCCTGCTCTCTCCCCATAGCCCTGTATCAATCCCCACACTAATCCCGCTGCCCCGCTCTCTCCCCATAGCTCCCTGTATCTTTCCCCAAACTAATCCCGCTGCCCCGCTCTCTCCCCATAGCCCCCTGTATCAATCCCCAAACTAATCCCACTGTCCCCACTCTTTCCCTATAGTCCTGTATCAATCTCCAATTAATCCCACTGCCCCACTCTCTCCCCATAGCCCCCTGTATTTTCCCCAAACTAATCCCACTGCCCCTGCTCTCTCCCCATAGCCCTGTATCAATCCCCACACTAATCCCACTGCCCCACTCTCTCCCCATAGCTCCCTGTATCTTTCCCCAAACTAATCCCGCTGCCCCGCTCTCTCCCCATAGCCCTGTATCAATCCTTACACTAATCCCACTGCCCCACTCTCTCCCCATAGCCCTGTATTAATCCTCACATCAATCCCCACACTAATCCCACTGCCCCGCTCTCTCCATAGCCCTGTATCAGTCCCCAAACTAATCCCATTGCCCCGCACTCTCCCCATAGCCCTGTATCAGTCCCCAAAGTAATCCCACTTCCCCGTTCTCTCCCCATAGCCCTGTATCAGTCCCCAAACTAATCCCATTGCCCCGCACTCTCCCCATAGCCCTGTATCAGTCCCCAAAGTAATCCCACTTCCCCGTTCTCTCCCCATAGCCCTGTATCAATCCCCAAACTAATCCCACTGCCCCGCTCTCTCCCCATAGCCCTGTATCAATCCTTACACTAATCCCACTGCCCCACTCTCTCCCCATAGCCCTGTATCAATCCCTACACTAATCCCACTGCCCCACTCTCTCCCCATAGCCCTGTATCAATCCCCACACTAATCCCACTGCCCCACTCTCTCCCCATAGCCCTGTCTCAATCCCCACACTAATCCCACTGCCCTGTATCAATCCCCACACTAATCCCACTGCCCCACTCTCTCCCCATAGCCCTGTATCAATCCCCACACTAATCCCACTGCCCCACTCTCTCCCCATAGCCCTGTATCAATCACCACACTAATCCCACTGCCCCACTCTCTCCCCATAGCTCTGTATCAATCTCCCAATTAATCCCACTGCCCTGCTCTCCCCCCATAGCCCTGTATCAGTCCCCAAAGTAATCCCACTTCCCCGTTCTCTCCCCATAGCTCTGTATCAATCCCCACACTAATCCCACTGCCCCACTCTCTCTCCCCATAGCCCTGTATCAATCCCCACACTAATCCCACTGCCCCACTCTCTCCCCTTGGCCCTGTATCAATCCCCACACTAATCCCACTGCCCTGTATCAATCCCCACACTAATCCCACTGCCCCACTCTCTCTCCCCATAGCCCTGTATCAATCCCCACACTAATCCCACTGCCCCACTCTCTCCCCATAGCCCTGTATCAATCCCCACACTAATCCCACTGCCCTGTATCAATCCCCACACTAATCCCACTGCCCCACTCTCTCCCCATAGCCCTGTATCAATCCCCACACTAATCCCACTGCCCTGTATCAATCCCACACTAATCCCACTGCCCCACTCTCTCCCCATAGCCCTGTATCAATCCCCACACTAATCCCACTGCCCTGTATCAATCCCCACACTAATCCCACTGCCCCACTCTCTCCCCATAGCCCTGTCTCAATCCCCACACTAATCCCACTGCCCTGTATCAATCCCCACACTAATCCCACTGCCCCACTCTCTCCCCATAGACCTGTATCAATCCCCACACTAATCCCACTGCCCTGTATCAATCCCCACACTAATCCCACTGCCCCACTCTCTCCCCATAGCCCTGTATCAATCCCCACACTAATCCCACTGCCCTGTATCAATCCCCACACTAATCCCACTGCCCCACTCTCTCCCCATAGCCCTGTATCAATCCCCACACTAATCCCACTGCCCCTGCTCTCTCCCCATAGCCCTGTCTCAATCCCCACACTAATCCCACTGCCCTGTATCAATCCCCACACTAATCCCACTGTCCCACTCTCTCCCCGTAGCCCTGTATCAATCCCCACACTAATCCCACTGCCACGCACTCTCGCCATAGCCCTCTGTATCAGTCACCACACTAATTCCACTGCCCCGCTCTCTCTCCCCATAGCCCCTTGTATCAAACCCAACACTAATCGCACTGCCCCGCTCTCTCCCCATAGCCCTGTATCAGTCCCCAAACTAATCCCATTGCCCCGCACTCTCCCCATAGCCCTGTATCAGTCCCCAAAGTAATCCCACTTCCCCGTTCTCTCCCCATAGCCCCCTGTATCAATCCTTACACTAATCCCACTGCCCCGCTCTCTCCCCATAGCTCTGTATTAATCCTCACATCAATCCCCACACTAATTCCACTGCCCCACTCTCTCCCCATAACCCCTTGTATCAATCCCCACACTAATCCCACTGCCCCGCTCTCTCCCCATAGCTCTGTATCAATCCCCACACTAATCCCACTGCCCCGCTCTCTCCCCATAGCTCTGTATCAATCCCCACACTAATCCCACTGCCCCTTCTCTCTCCCCATAACCCCTTGTATCAATCCCCACACTAATCCCACTGCCCTGCTCTCTCCCCATAGCCCTGTATCAATCCCCACAGTAATCCCACTGCCCCACTCTCTTCCCATAGCCCTGTATCAATCCCCACACTAATCCCACTGTCCCGCTCTCTCCCCATAGCCCTGTATCAATCTCCACACTAATCCCACTGCCCCGCTCTCTCCCCATAGCTCTGTATCAATCCCCACACTAATCCCACTGCCCCGCTCTCTCCCCATAACCCTGTATCAATCCCCACAGTAATCCCACTGCCCCACTCTCTCCCTATAGCCCTGTATCAGTCCCCACACTAATCCCATTGCCCCACTCTCTCCCCCTCTCTCCCCCTCTCTCCCCCTCTCTCCCCCTCTCTCCCCCTCTCTCCCCCTCTCTCCCCCTCTCTCCCCCTCTCTCCCCCTGGCCTGTATCAGTCCCACTGCAGTCTCCCTCTGCTCTCCTTGAGCCTGACATGTTGTACTCACAGGGGCCATGACCCCAGTTGTTCGTCACCTTTTGCCTGAAAGCCCTAACAGGAAGATGGGAATGATTGTTTGCAGAGTCTGGAGGCCGAGATGTTGGAGAAACAGCCACATGTGACCAGCCTGCAGGAACTCTCGGTGCACCTGCTGGAAGGTGGAGAGGGAGCTGCCTGTGAGGAGGCCCAGGAGCAGGTCCATGTGATTGGCACCAAGCTGAAGGTGTTACTTGGAGAGATCACCGCTGACCTGCAGGCCATCAACGAGAGGCTGGTGAGACTGGGAACGCAGCATTCCGATCTCTGGGACTGAGGGCTGTATCTACCCCACATCCCGGGCTGTAGTGAGGAGTCTGCATGTTGAGGTAGACAGGGGGTGGAGGTGTAGGGCAGGGGATCCAGGCAAAGACATTGGAGGGTAGAGTGTGGGCGCTGGGCATGAGGATGCTGCTAGAAATGTGGAGGAGGGCAGTGATCACAGACCATGTGTTATTGTTAGTTACTGTGACTAGGAAGAGGAGGGGGCTGTGGAGGAATGATACAGCAACCAGCCTTTGTGTTGCTGCTGCTCTGTAGCTTGCCACCCTGGCGATCTGCCACATGTATCACACCCCATACACACACGCACGTTACATACACACGCTACACGCTACACGCTAGGTGCCTCAGCAAACTGGAACCTATGTAGCAGGAAAGGCAATAGTGAAGATGTGTTAGGGAAAATGGGGTTAGAAACTGTGGATGTTATGGTCTGCTTTAACATTAATGTCTAGACGTCAAGTGAAGAGGTGTTTGTCATTGCAAGACTAGAAAGAACGATTACCAAGTGACATCGGTCCTGGAATACTGCAGAGCCCTCCTCCTGGAGAGAATGTGGAGAGCAGTAGCAGAGGGGTGCAGTTAAAGATATCAGCTCAGCAGTACAGAGGAATAGCAGTACAGAGGAAACTCGATTATCCAAAGGACACAGGCGGGGAGTATTTCATTCGGATTATCGAGTGTCGGATAACATAGTAAGACAAGCAGCAGGACCCTGCAATCTTCTTTGGGTAATCCAAAAGTCAACTGCTTGAATGCTGGACTCGAGGCTCCTCTGGAGACAGGCAGAGGCTGGGGGAACACAGCAAGGCAGGCAGCATCAGGAGGGAGGGGAACACAGCAAGGCAGGCAGCATCAGGAGGGAGGGGAACACAGCAAGGCAGGCAGCAACAGGAGGGAGGGGAACACAGCAAGGCAGGCAGCATCAGGAGGGAGAGGGACGCAGCAAGGCAGGCAGCATCAGGAGGGAGAGGGACGCAGCAAGGCAGGCAGCATCAGGAGGGAGAGGGACGCAGCAAGGCAGGCAGCATCAGGAGGGAGAGGGACGCAGCAAGGCAGGCAGCATTAGGAGGGAGAGGGACACAGCAAGGCAGGCAGCATCAGGAGGCTGGGGAACACAGCAAGGCAGGCAGCAACAGGAGAGAGGGGAACACAGCAAGGCAGGCAGCATCAGGAGGGAGAGGGACGCAGCAAGGCAGGCAGCATCAGGAGGGAGAGGGACGCAGCAAGGCAGGCAGCATCAGGAGGGAGAGGGACGCAGCAAGGCAGGCAGCATCAGGAGGGAGAGGGACGCAGCAAGGCAGGCAGCATCAGGAGGGAGGGACACAGCAAGGCAGGCAGCATCAGGAGGGAGAGGGACACAGCAAGGCAGGCAGCATCAGGAGGCTGGGGAACACAGCAAGGCAGGCAGCATCAGGAGGGAGGGGAACACAGCAAGGTAGGCAGCATCAGGAGGGAGAGGGACACAGCAAGGCAGGCAGTATCAGGAGGCTGGGGGAACACAGCAAGGCAGGCAGCATCAGGAGGGAGAGGGACACAGCAAGGCAGGCAGCATCAGGAGGGAGAGGAACACAGCAAGGCAGGCAGCATTAGGGGGGAGAGGAACACAGCAAGGCAGGCAGCATCAGGAGGGAGAGGGACACAGCAAGGCAGGCAGCATCAGGAGGGAGTGGGACACAGAAAGGCAGGCAGTATCAGGAGGGAGAGGGACACAGCAAGGCAGGCAGTATCAGGAGGGAGAGGAACACAGCAAGGCAGGCAGCATCAGGAGGGAGGGACACAGCAAGGCAGGCAGTATCAGGAGGGAGAGGGAACACAGCAAGGCAGGCAGCATCAGGAGGGAGAGGGACACAGCAAGGCAGGCAGCATCAGGAGGGAGAGGGACACAGCAAGGCAGGCAGCATCAGGAGGGAGGGAAACACAGCAAGGCAGGCAGCATCAGGAGTGAGAGGGACACAGCAAGGCAGGCAGTATCAGGAGGGAGAGGGACACAGCAAGGCAGGCAGCATCAGGAGGGAGGGGAACACAGCAAGGCAGGCAGCGTCAGGAGGGAGAGGGAACACAGCAAGGCAGGCAGCATCAGGAGGGAGAGGGACACAGAAAGGCAGGCAGCATCAGGAGGGAGAAGGAACACAGAAAGGCAGGCAGTATCAGGAGGGAGAGGGACACAGCAAGGCAGGCAGCATCAGGAGGGAGAGGGAACACAGCAAGGCAGGCAGCATCAGGAGGGAGAGGGACACAGCAAGGCAGGCAGCATCAGGAGGGAGAGGGACACAGCAAGGCAGGCAGTATCAGGAGGGAGAGGGAACACAGCAAGGCAGGCAGTATCAGGAGGGAGAGGAACACAGCAAGGCAGGCAGTATCAGGAGGGAGAGGGAACACAGCAAGGCAGGCAGTATCAGGAGGGAGGGACACAGCAAGGCAGGCAGTATCAGGAGGGAGAGGGAACACAGCAAGGCAGGCAGCATCAGGAGGGAGAGGGACACAGCAAGGCAGGCAGTATCAGGAGGGAGGGACACAGCAAGGCAGGCAGTATCAGGAGGGAGGGACACAGCAAGGCAGGCAGTATCAGGAGGGAGGGACACAGCAAGGCAGGCAGTATCAGGAGGGAGAGGGAACACAGCAAGGCAGGCAGCATCAGGAGGGAGAGGGACACAGCAAGGCAGGCAGTATCAGGAGGGAGGGACACAGCAAGGCAGGCAGTATCAGGAGGGAGAGGGAACACAGCAAGGCAGGCAGCATCAGGAGGGAGAGGGACACAGCAAGGCAGGCAGTATCAGGAGGGAGGGACACAGCAAGGCAGGCAGTATCAGGAGGGAGAGGGAACACAGCAAGGCAGGCAGCATCAGGAGGGAGAGGGACACAGCAAGGCAGGCAGCATCAGGAGGGAGAGGGACACAGCAAGGCAGGCAGTATCAGGAGGGAGAGGGACACAGCAAGGCAGGCAGTATCAGGAGGGAGAGGGACACAGCAAGGCAGGCAGTATCAGGAGGGAGGGACACAGCAAGGCAGGCAGTATCAGGAGGGAGAGGAACACAGCAAGGCAGGCAGCATCAGGAGGGAGGGACACAGCAAGGCAGGCAGTATCAGGAGGGAGATGGAACACAGCAAGGCAGGCAGCATCAGGAGGGAGAGGGACACAGCAAGGCAGGCAGCATCAGGAGGGAGAGGGACACAGCAAGGCAGGCAGCATCAGGAGGGAGAGGGGAACACAGCAAGGCAGGTAGTATCAGGAGGGAGAGGGACACAGCAAGGCAGGCAGCATCAGGAGGGAGAGGGGAACACAGCAAGGCAGGCAGCATCAGGAGGGAGAGGGGCACAGCAAGGCAGGCAGCATCAGGAGGGAGAGGGACACAGCAAGGCAGGCAGCATCAGGAGGGAGAGGGAACACAGCAAGGCAGGCAGCGTCAGGAGGGAGAGGGACACAGGAAGGCAGGCAGCATCAGGAGGGAGAGGGACACAGCAAGGCAGGTAGCATCAGGAGGGAGAGGGAACACAGCAAGGCAGGCAGCATCAGGAGGGAGAGGGACACAGCAAGGCAGGCAGCATCAGGAGGGAGAGGGACACAGCACGGCAGGCAGTACCAGGAGGGAGAGGGACACAGCAAGGCAGGCAGTATCAGGAGGGAGAGGGACACAGCAAGGCAGGCAGCACCAGGAGGGAGAGGGACACAGCAAGGCAGGCAGCATCAGGAGGGAGAGGGGAACACAGCAAGGCAGGCAGCTTCAGGAGGGAGAGGGGAACACAGCAAGGCAGGCAGCACCAGGAGGGAGAGGGACACAGCAAGGCAGGCAGCATCAGGAGGGAGAGGGGCACAGCAAGGCAGGCAGCATCAGGAGGGAGAGGGACACAGCAAGGCAGGCAGCATCAGGAGGGAGAGGGAACACAGCAAGGCAGGCAGCGTCAGGAGGGAGAGGGACACAGGAAGGCAGGCAGCATCAGGAGGGAGAGGGACACAGCAAGGCAGGCAGCATCAGGAGGGAGAGGGACACAGCAAGGCAGGCAGCATCAGGAGGGAGAGGGACACAGCAAGGCAGGCAGTACCAGGAGGGAGAGGGACACAGCAAGGCAGGCAGTATCAGGAGGGAGAGGGACACAGCAAGGCAGGCAGCACCAGGAGGGAGAGGGACACAGCAAGGCAGGCAGCATCAGGAGGGAGAGGGGAACACAGCAAGGCAGGCAGCATCAGGAGGGAGAGGGGAACACAGCAAGGCAGGCAGTATCAGGAGGGAGAGGGACACAGCAAGGCAGGCAGCACCAGGAGGGAGAGGGACACAGCAAGGCAGGCAGCATCAGGAGGGAGAGGGGAACACAGCAAGGCAGGCAGCATCAGGAGGGAGAGGGACACAGCAAGGCAGGCAGCATCAGGAGGGAGAGGGACACAGCAAGGCAGGTAGCATCAGGAGGGAGAGGGACACAGCAAGGCAGGCAGTACCAGGAGGGAGAGGGACACAGCAAGGCAGGCAGTATCAGGAGGGAGAGGGACACAGCAAGGCAGGCAGCACCAGGAGGGAGAGGGACACAGCAAGGCAGGCAGCATCAGGAGGGAGAGGGGAACACAGCAAGGCAGGCAGCATCAGGAGGGAGAGGGGAACACAGCAAGGCAGGCAGTATCAGGAGGGAGAGGGGAACACAGCAAGGCAGGTAGTATCAGGAGGGAGAGGGACACAGCAAGGCAGGCAGTATCAGGAGGGAGAGGGGAACACAGCAAGGCAGGTAGTATCAGGAGGGAGAGGGGAACACAGCAAGGCAGGCAGTATCAGGAGGGAGAGGGACACAGCAAGGCAGGCAGTATCAGGAGGGAGAGGGACACAGCAAGGCAGGCAGCATCAGGAGGGAGAGGGGAACACAGCAAGGCAGGCAGTATCAGGAGGGAGAGGTGAACACAGCAAGGCAGGCAGCATCAGGAGGGAGGGGGACACAGCAAGGCAGGCAGCATCAGGAGGGAGAGGGACACAGCAAGGCAGGTAGTATCAGGAGGGAGAGGGACACAGCAAGGCAGGCAGTATCAGGAGGGAGAGGGGAACACAGCAAGGCAGGTAGTATCAGGAGGGAGAGGGACACAGCAAGGCAGGCAGTATCAGGAGGGAGAGGGGAACACAGCAAGGCAGGCAGCATCAGGAGGGAGAGGGACACAGCAAGGCAGGCAGTATCAGGAGGGAGAGGGACACAGCAAGGCAGGCAGTATCAGGAGGGTGAGGGACACAGCAAGGCAGGCAGCATCAGGAGGGAGAGGAACACAGCAAGGCAGGCAGCATCAGGAGGGAGAGGGAACACAGCAAGGCAGGCAGTATCAGGAGGGAGAGGAACACAGCAAGGCAGGCAGTATCAGGAGGGAGAGGAACACAGCAAGGCAGGCAGCATCAGGAGGGAGAGGGGAACACAGCAAGGCAGGTAGTATCAGGAGGGAGAGGGACACAGCAAGGCAGGCAGCATCAGGAGGGAGAGGGACACAGCAAGGCAGGCAGCATCAGGAGGGAGAGGGAACACAGCAAGGCAGGCAGTATCAGGAGGGGGAGGGACACAGCAAGGCAGGCAGCATCAGGAGGGTGGGGGAACACAGCAAGGCAGGCAGCATCAGGAGGGGGAGGGACACAGCAAGGCAGGCAGCATCAGGAGGGAGAGGGACACAGCAAGGCAGGCAGTATCAGGAGGGTGAGGGACACAGCAAGGCAGGCAGCATCAGGAGGGAGAGGAACACAGCAAGGCAGGCAGCATCAGGAGGGAGAGGAACACAGCAAGGCAGGCAGCATCAGGAGGGAGAGGAACACAGCAAGGCAGGCAGTATCAGGAGGGAGAGGGACACAGCAAGGCAGGCAGCATCAGGAGGGAGAGGGACACAGCAAGGCAGGCAGTATCAGGAGGGTGAGGGACACAGCAAGGCAGGCAGCATCAGGAGGGAGAGGAACACAGCAAGGCAGGCAGCATCAGGAGGGAGAGGAACACAGCAAGGCAGGCAGCATCAGGAGGGAGAGGAACACAGCAAGGCAGGCAGTATCAGGAGGGAGAGGGACACAGCAAGGCTGGCAGTATCAGGAGGGAGAGGGGAACACAGCAAGGCAGGCAGCATCAGGAGGGAGAGGGGAACACAGCAAGGCAGGCAGCGTCAGGAGTGAGAGGAAACACAGCAAGGCAGGCAGTATCAGCAGGGAGAGGAACACAGCAAGGCAGGCAGTATCAGGAGGGAGAGGGACACAGCAAGGCAGGCAGTATCAGGAGGGAGAGGAACACAGCAAGGCAGGCAGCATCAGGAGGGAGAGGAACACAGCAAGGCAGGCAGTATCAGGAGGCTGGGGGAACACAGCAAGGCAGGCAGTATCAGGAGGGAGAGGAACACAGCAAGGCAGGCAGCATCAGGAGGGAGAGGGACACAGCAAGGCAGGCAGTATCAGGAGGGAGAGGGACACAGCAAGGCAGGCAGTATCAGGAGGGAGAGGGACACAGCAAGGCAGGCAGTATCAGGAGGGAGAGGGACACAGCAAGGCAGGCAGTATCAGGAGGGAGAGGGACACAGCAAGGCAGGCAGTATCAGGAGGGAGAGGGGAACACAGCAAGGCAGGCAGCGTCAGGAGTGAGAGGAAACACAGCAAGGCAGGCAGTATCAGCAGGGAGAGGAACACAGCAAGGCAGGCAGTATCAGGAGGGAGAGGGACACAGCAAGGCAGGCAGTATCAGGAGGGAGAGGAACACAGCAAGGCAGGCAGCATCAGGAGGGAGAGGAACACAGCAAGGCAGGCAGTATCAGGAGGCTGGGGGAACACAGCAAGGCAGGCAGTATCAGGAGGGAGAGGAACACAGCAAGGCAGGCAGCATCAGGAGGGAGAGGGACACAGCAAGGCAGGCAGTATCAGGAGGGAGAGGGACACAGCAAGGCAGGCAGTATCAGGAGGGAGAGGGACACAGCAAGGCAGGCAGTATCAGGAGGGAGAGGGACACAGCAAGGCAGGCAGTATCAGGAGGGAGAGGGACACAGCAAGGCAGGCAGTATCAGGAGGGAGAGGGACACAGCAAGGCAGGCAGCATCAGGAGGGAGAGGGACACAGCAAGGCAGGCAGTATCAGGAGGGAGAGGGACACAGCAAGGCAGGCAGTATCAGGAGGGAGAGGGACACAGCAAGGCAGGCAGCATCAGGAGGGAGAGGGACACAGCAAGGCAGGCAGCATCAGGAGGGAGAGGGACACAGGAAGGCAGGCAGCATCAGGAGGGAGAGGAACACAGCAAGGCAGGCAGCATTAGGAGGGAGAGGGAACACAGCAAGGCAGGCAGCATTAGGAGGGAGAGGGACACAGCAAGGCAGGCAGTATCAGGAGGGAGAGGAACACAGCAAGGCAGGCAGCATTAGGAGGGAGAGGGACACAGCAAGGCAGGCAGTATCAGGAGGGAGAGGGACACAGCAAGGCAGGCAGTATCAGGAGGGAGAGGAACACAGCATGGCAGGCAGCATCAGGAGGGAGAGGGACACAGCAAGGCAGGCAGTATCAGGAGGGAGTGGGACACAGCAAGGCAGGCAGTATCAGGAGGGAGAGGAACACAGCAAGGCAGGCAGCATCAGGAGTGAGAGGAACACAGCAAGGGAGGCAGCATCAGGAGGGAGAGGGAACACAGCAAGGCAGGCAGCATCAGGAGGGAGTGGGACACAGCAAGGCAGGCAGTATCAGGAGGGAGAGGAACACAGCAAGGCAGGCAGCATCAGGAGGGAGAGGGACACAGCAAGGCAGGCAGTATCAGGACATAGAGGGACACAGCAAGGCAGGCAGCATCTGGAGGGTGGAGTAACACAGCAAGGCAGACAGCATCAGGAAGGAGAGGGACACAGCAAGACAGGCAGCATCAGGAGGGAGGGACACAGCAAGGCAGGCAGCATCAGGAGGGAGAGGGACACAGCAAGGCAGGCAGCATCAGGAGGGTGGAGTAACACAGCAAGGCAGGCAGCATCAGGAGGGAGAGGGACACAGCAAGGCAGGCAGTATCAGGAGGGAGAGGGACACAGCAAGGCTGGCAGTATCAGGAGGGAGAGGGACACAGCAAGGCTGGCAGTATCACGAGGGAGAGGGGAACACAGCAAGGCAGGCAGCATCAGGAGGGAGGGAAACACAGCATGGCAGGCAGCATCAGGAGGGAGAGGGAACACAGCATGGCAGGCAGCATCAGGAGTGAGAGGGACACAGCAAGGCAGGCAGCATCAGGAGGGAGAGGGACACAGCAAGGCAGGCAGTATCAGGAGGGAGAGGGACACAGCAAGGCAGGCAGCATCAGGAGGGGGAGGGACACAGCAAGGCAGGCAGCATCAGGAGGGAGAGGGACACAGCAAGGCTGGCAGTATCAGGAGGGAGAGGGACACAGCAAGGCAGGCAGCATCAGGAGGGAGGGGGACACAGCAAGGCAGGCAGTATCAGGAGGGAGAGGGACACAGCAAGGCAGGCAGTATCAGGAGGGAGAGGGACACAGCAAGGCAGGCAGTATCAGGAGGGAGAGGAACACAGCAAGGCAGGCAGCATCAGGAGGGAGAGGGACACAGCAAGGCTGGCAGTATCAGGAGGGAGAGGGACACAGCAAGGCTGGCAGTATCAGGAGGGAGAGGGACACAGCAAGGCTGGCAGTATCAGGAGGGAGAGGGACACAGCAAGGCAGGCAGCATCAGGAGGGAGAGGAACACAGCAAGGCAGGCAGTATCAGGAGGGAGAGGGACACAGCAAGGCAGGCAGTATCAGGAGGGAGAGGGACACAGCAAGGCAGGCAGTATCAGGAGGGAGAGGGACACAGCAAGGCTGGCAGTATCAGGAGGGAGAGGGACACAGCAAGGCAGGCAGCATCAGGAGGGAGAGGAACACAGCAAGGCAGGTAGTATCAGGAGGGAGAGGGACACAGCAAGGCAGGCAGCTTCAGGAGGGAGAGGGACACAGCAAGGCTGGCAGTATCAGGAGGGAGAGGGACACAGCAAGGCAGGCAGCATCAGGAGGGAGAGGGACACAGCAAGGCAGGCAGCATCAGGAGGGAGAGGAACACAGCAAGGCAGGTAGTATCAGGAGGGAGAGGGACACAGCAAGGCTGGCAGTATCAGGAGGGAGAGGGACACAGCAAGGCAGGCAGCATCAGGAGGGAGAGGGACACAGCAAGGCAGGCAGCATCAGGAGGGAGAGGAACACAGCAAGGCAGGTAGTATCAGGAGGGAGAGGGACACAGCAAGGCTGGCAGTATCAGGAGGGAGAGGGACACAGCAAGGCAGGTAGTATCAGGAGGGAGAGGGACACAGCAAGGCAGGCAGCATCAGGAGGGAGGGGGACACAGCAAGGCAGGCAGTATCAGGAGGGAGAGGGACACAGCAAGGCAGGCAGCATCGGGAGGGAGAGGGACACAGCAAGGCAGGCAGCATCAGGAGGGAGAGGGACACAGCAAGGCAGGCAGTATCAGGAGGGAGAGGGAACACAGCAAGGCAGGCAGCATCAGGAGGGAGAGGGACACAGCAAGGCAGGCAGCATCAGGAGGGAGAGGGACACAGCAAGGCAGGCAGTATCAGGAGGGAGAGGGACACAGCAAGGCAGGCAGTATCAGGAGGGAGAGGAACACAGCAAGGCAGGCAGTATCAGGAGGGAGGGACACAGCAAGGCAGGCAGTATCAGGAGGGAGAGGAACACAGCAAGGCAGGCAGCATCAGGAGGGAGAGGGACACAGCAAGGCAGGCAGTATCAGGAGGGAGAGGAACACAGCAAGGCAGGCAGCATCAGGAGGGAGAGGGACACAGCAAGGCAGGCAGCATCAGGAGGGAGAGGAACACAGCAAGGCAGGTAGTATCAGGAGGGAGAGGGACACAGCAAGGCTGGCAGTATCAGGAGGGAGAGGGACACAGCAAGGCAGGCAGCATCAGGAGGGAGAGGGACACAGCAAGGCAGGTAGTATCAGGAGGGAGAGGGACACAGCAAGGCTGGCAGTATCAGGAGGGAGAGGGACACAGCAAGGCAGGTAGTATCAGGAGGGAGAGGGACACAGCAAGGCAGGCAGCATCAGGAGGGAGGGGGACACAGCAAGGCAGGCAGCATCAGGAGGGAGAGGAACACAGCAAGGCAGGCAGTATCAGGAGGGAGAGGGACACAGCAAGGCAGGCAGCATCAGGAGGGAGAGGGACACAGCAAGGCAGGCAGCATCAGGAGGGAGGGGGACACAGCAAGGCAGGCAGTATCAGGAGGGAGAGGGACACAGCAAGGCAGGCAGCATCAGGAGGGAGAGGGACACAGCAAGGCAGGCAGTATCAGGACGGAGAGGGAACACAGCAAGGCAGGCAGCATCAGGAGGGAGAGGGACACAGCAAGGCAGGCAGCATCAGGAGGGAGAGGGACACAGCATGGCAGGCAGTATCAGGAGGGAGAGGGACACAGCATGGCAGGCAGTATCAGGAGGGAGAGGGACACAGCAAGGCAGGCAGCATCAGGAGGGAGAGGGACACAGCAAGGCAGGCAGTATCAGGACGGAGAGGGAACACAGCAAGGCAGGCAGCATCAGGAGGGAGAGGGAACACAGCAAGGCAGGCAGTATCAGGAGGGAGAGGGACACAGCAAGGCAGGCAGCATCAGGAGGGAGAGGGACACAGCATGGCAGGCAGTATCAGGAGGGAGAGGGACACAGCAAGGCTGGCAGTATCAGGAGGGAGAGGGACACAGCAAGGCAGGCAGTATCAGGAGGGAGAGGGACACAGCAAGGCAGGCAGCATCAGGAGGGAGAGGGACACAGCAAGGCAGGCAGTATCAGGAGGGAGAGGGACACAGCAAGGCTGGCAGTATCAGGAGGGAGAGGGACACAGCAAGGCAGGCAGCATCAGGAGGGAGAGGGACACAGCAAGGCAGGCAGCATCAGGAGGGAGGGACACAGCAAGGCAGGCAGTATCAGGAGGGAGGGGGACACAGCAAGGCAGGCAGTATCAGGAGGGAGGGACACAGCAAGGCAGGCAGTATCAGGAGGGAGGGGGACACAGCAAGGCAGGCAGTATCAGGAGGGAGAGAGACACAGCAAGGCAGGCAGTATCAGGAGGGAGAGGGACACAAAAAGGCAGGCAGTATCAGGAGGGAGAGGGACACAGCAAGGCAGGCAGCATTAGGGGGGAGAGGGACACAGCAAGGCAGGCAGTATCAGGAGGGAGAGGGACACAGCAAGGCAGGCAGTATCAGGAGGGAGGGACACAGCAAGGCAGGCAGTATCAGGAGGGAGGGGGACACAGCAAGGCACGCAGTATCAGGAGGGAGAGGAACACAGCAAGGCAGGCAGTATCAGGAGGGAGAGGGACACAGCAAGACAGGCAGTATCAGGAGGGAGAAGGACACAGCCAGGCAGGCAGTATCAGGAGGGAGAGGGACACAGCAAGACAGGCAGTATCAGGAGGGAGAGGGACACAGCAAGGCAGGCAGCATCAGGAGGGAGGGGGACACAGCAAGGCAGGTAGTATCAGGAGGGAGAGGGACACAGCAAGGCAGGCAGTATCAGGAGGGAGAGGGACACAGCAAGGCAGGCAGTATCAGGAGGGAGAGGGACACAGCAAGGCTGGCAGTATCAGGAGGGAGAGGGACACAGCAAGGCAGGCAGCATCAGGAGGGAGAGGAACACAGCAAGGCAGGTAGTATCAGGAGGGAGAGGGACACAGCAAGGCAGGCAGCTTCAGGAGGGAGAGGGACACAGCAAGGCTGGCAGTATCAGGAGGGAGAGGGATACAGCAAGGCAGGCAGCATCAGGAGGGAGAGGAACACAGCAAGGCAGGTAGTATCAGGAGGGAGAGGGACACAGCAAGGCTGGCAGCATCAGGAGGGAGAGGAACACAGCAAGGCAGGTAGTATCAGGAGGGAGAGGGACACAGCAAGGCAGGCAGCATCAGGAGGGAGAGGAACACAGCAAGGCAGGTAGTATCAGGAGGGAGAGGGACACAGCAAGGCTGGCAGTATCAGGAGGGAGAGGGACACAGCAAGGCAGGTAGTATCAGGAGGGAGAGGGACACAGCAAGGCAGGCAGCTTCAGGAGGGAGAGGGACACAGCAAGGCTGGCAGTATCAGGAGGGAGAGGGACACAGCAAGGCAGGCAGCATCAGGAGGGAGAGGGACACAGCAAGGCTGGCAGTATCAGGAGGGAGAGGGACACAGCAAGGCAGGCAGTATCAGGAGGGAGAGGGACACAGCAAGGCTGGCAGTATCAGGAGGGAGAGGGACACAGCAAGGCAGGCAGCATCAGGAGGGAGAGGAACACAGCAAGGCAGGTAGTATCAGGAGGGAGAGGGACACAGCAAGGCAGGCAGCATCAGGAGGGAGAGGAACACAGCAAGGCTGGCAGTATCAGGAGGGAGAGGGACACAGCAAGGCAGGCAGCATCAGGAGGGAGAGGGACACAGCAAGGCAGGCAGTATCAGGAGGGAGAGGGACACAGCAAGGCAGGCAGCATCAGGAGGGAGAGGGACACAGCAAGGCAGGCAGCATCAGGAGGGAGAGGAACACAGCAAGGCAGGTAGTATCAGGAGGGAGAGGGACACAGCAAGGCTGGCAGTATCAGGAGGGAGAGGGACACAGCAAGGCAGGTAGTATCAGGAGGGAGAGGGACACAGCAAGGCAGGCAGCATCAGGAGGGAGGGGGACACAGCAAGGCAGGCAGCATCAGGAGGGAGAGGAACACAGCAAGGCAGGTAGTATCAGGAGGGAGAGGGACACAGCAAGGCTGGCAGTATCAGGAGGGAGAGGGACACAGCAAGGCAGGCAGTATCAGGAGGGAGAGGGACACAGCAAGGCAGGCAGCATCAGGAGGGAGGGGGACACAGCAAGGCAGGCAGTATCAGGAGGGAGAGGGACACAGCAAGGCAGGCAGCATCAGGAGGGAGAGGGACACAGCAAGGCAGGCAGTATCAGGAGGGAGAGGGACACAGCAAGGCTGGCAGTATCAGGAGGGAGAGGGACACAGCAAGGCAGGCAGTATCAGGAGGGAGGGGGACACAGCAAGGCAGGCAGTATCAGGAGGGAGAGGGACACAGCAAGGCAGGCAGCATCAGGAGGGAGAGGGACACAGCAAGGCAGGCAGTATCAGGAGGGAGAGGGACACAGCAAGGCTGGCAGTATCAGGAGGGAGAGGGACACAGCAAGGCAGGCAGCATCAGGAGGGAGAGGGACACAGCAAGGCAGGCAGCATCAGGAGGGAGGGACACAGCAAGGCAGGCAGTATCAGGAGGGAGGGGGACACAGCAAGGCAGGCAGTATCAGGAGGGAGGGACACAGCAAGGCAGGCAGTATCAGGAGAGAGGGGGACACAGCAAGGCAGGCAGTATCAGGAGGGAGAGAGACACAGCAAGGCAGGCAGTATCAGGAGGGAGAGGGACACAAAAAGGCAGGCAGTATCAGGAGGGAGAGGGACACAGCAAGGCAGGCAGCATTAGGGGGGAGAGGGACACAGCAAGGCAGGCAGTATCAGGAGGGAGAGGGACACAGCAAGGCAGGCAGTATCAGGAGGGAGGGACACAGCAAGGCAGGCAGTATCAGGAGGGAGGGGGACACAGCAAGGCACGCAGTATCAGGAGGGAGAGGAACACAGCAAGGCAGGCAGTATCAGGAGGGAGAGGGACACAGCAAGACAGGCAGTATCAGGAGGGAGAAGGACACAGCCAGGCAGGCAGTATCAGGAGGGAGAGGGACACAGCAAGACAGGCAGTATCAGGAGGGAGAGGGAACACAGCAAGACAGGCAGCATCAGGAGGGAGAGGGAACACAGCAAGGCAGGCAGCATCACGTGGGAGTGGGACACAACAAGGCAGGCAGTATCAGGAGGGAGAGGGACACAGCAAGGCAGGCAGCATTGGGAGGGAGAGGGAACACAGCAAGGCAGGCAGCATCAGGAGGGAGTGGGACACTGCAAGGCAGGCAGTATCAGGAGGGAGAGGGAACACAGCAAGGCAGGCAGCATCACGAGGGAGTGGGACACTGCAAGGCAGGCAGTATCAGGAGGGAGAGGGAACACAGCAAGGCAGGCAGCATCAGGAGGGAGTGGGACACTGCAAGGCAGGCAGTATCAGGAGGGAGAGGGACACAGCAAGGCAGGCAGCATTGGGAGGGAGAGGGAACACAGCAAGGCAGGCAGCATCAGGAGGGAGTGGGACACTGCAAGGCAGGCAGTATCAGGAGGGAGAGGAACACAGCAAGGCAGGCAGCATCAGGAAGGAGAGGGAACACAGCAAGGCAGACAGCATCAGGAGGGAGAGGGACACAGCAAGGCAGGCAGTATCAGGAGGGAGAGGAACACAGCAAGGCTGGCAGTATCAGGAGGGAGAGGGACACAGCAAGGCTGGCAGCATCAGGAGGGAGAGGAACACAGCAAGGCAGGCAGTACCAGGAGGGAGAGGGACACAGCAAGGCTGGCAGCATCAGGAGGGAGAGGAACACAGCAAGGCAGGCAGTATCAGGAGGGAGAGGAACACAGCAAGGCAGGCAGTATCAGGAGGGAGAGGAACACAGCAAGGCAGGCAGTATCAGGAGGGAGAGGGACACAGCAAGGCAGGCAGCATCAGGAGGGAGAGGGACACAGCAAGGCAGGCAGTATCAGGAGGGAGAGGGACACAGCAAGGCTGGCAGTATCAGGAGGGAGAGGGACACAGCAAGGCAGGCAGTATCAGGAGGGAGAGGGACACAGCAAGGCAGGCAGCATCAGGAGGGAGAGGGACACAGCAAGGCAGGCAGCATCAGGAGGGAGAGGGACACAGCAAGGCAGGCAGCATCAGGAGGGAGAGGGACACAGCAAGGCAGGCAGCATCAGGAGGGAGAGGGACACAGCAAGGCTGGCAGTATCAGGAGGGAGAGGGACACAGCAAGGCAGGCAGTATCAGGAGGGAGAGGGACACAGCAAGGCAGGCAGCATCAGGAGGGAGAGGGACACAGCAAGGCAGGCAGTATCAGGAGGGAGAGGGACACAGCAAGGCTGGCAGTATCAGGAGGGAGAGGGACACAGCAAGGCAGGCAGCATCAGGAGGGAGAGGGACACAGCAAGGCAGGCAGCATCAGGAGGGAGGGACACAGCAAGGCAGGCAGTATCAGGAGGGAGGGGGACACAGCAAGGCAGGCAGTATCAGGAGGGAGGGACACAGCAAGGCAGGCAGTATCAGGAGGGAGGGGGACACAGCAAGGCAGGCAGTATCAGGAGGGAGAGAGACACAGCAAGGCAGGCAGTATCAGGAGGGAGAGGGACACAAAAAGGCAGGCAGTATCAGGAGGGAGAGGGACACAGCAAGGCAGGCAGCATTAGGGGGGAGAGGGACACAGCAAGGCAGGCAGTATCAGGAGGGAGAGGGACACAGCAAGGCAGGCAGTATCAGGAGGGAGAGGAACACAGCAAGGCAGGCAGTATCAGGAGGGAGAGGGACACAGCAAGACAGGCAGTATCAGGAGGGAGAAGGACACAGCCAGGCAGGCAGTATCAGGAGGGAGAGGGACACAGCAAGACAGGCAGTATCAGGAGGGAGAGGGACACAGCAAGGCAGGCAGCATCAGGAGGGAGGGGGACACAGCAAGGCAGGTAGTATCAGGAGGGAGAGGGACACAGCAAGGCAGGCAGTATCAGGAGGGAGAGGGACACAGCAAGGCAGGCAGTATCAGGAGGGAGAGGGACACAGCAAGGCTGGCAGTATCAGGAGGGAGAGGGACACAGCAAGGCAGGCAGCATCAGGAGGGAGAGGAACACAGCAAGGCAGGTAGTATCAGGAGGGAGAGGGACACAGCAAGGCAGGCAGCATCAGGAGGGAGGGGGACACAGCAAGGCAGGTAGTATCAGGAGGGAGAGGGACACAGCAAGGCAGGCAGTATCAGGAGGGAGAGGGACACAGCAAGGCAGGCAGTATCAGGAGGGAGAGGGACACAGCAAGGCTGGCAGTATCAGGAGGGAGAGGGACACAGCAAGGCAGGCAGCATCAGGAGGGAGAGGAACACAGCAAGGCAGGTAGTATCAGGAGGGAGAGGGACACAGCAAGGCAGGCAGCATCAGGAGGGAGAGGAACACAGCAAGGCAGGCAGTATCAGGAGGGAGAGGGACACAGCAAGGCTGGCAGTATCAGGAGGGAGAGGGACACAGCAAGGCAGGCAGCATCAGGAGGGAGAGGAACACAGCAAGGCAGGCAGCATCAGGAGGGAGAGGAACACAGCAAGGCAGGTAGTATCAGGAGGGAGAGGGACACAGCAAGGCTGGCAGTATCAGGAGGGAGAGGGACACAGCAAGGCAGGCAGCATCAGGAGGGAGAGGGACACAGCAAGGCAGGCAGCATCAGGAGGGAGAGGAACACAGCAAGGCAGGTAGTATCAGGAGGGAGAGGGACACAGCAAGGCTGGCAGTATCAGGAGGGAGAGGGACACAGCAAGGCAGGTAGTATCAGGAGGGAGAGGGACACAGCAAGGCAGGCAGCATCAGGAGGGAGAGGGACACAGCAAGGCAGGCAGCATCAGGAGGGAGGGGGACACAGCAAGGCAGGCAGCATCAGGAGGGAGAGGAACACAGCAAGGCAGGCAGCATCAGGAGGGTGGAGTAACACAGCAAGGCAGGCAGCATCAGGAGGGAGAGGGACACAGCAAGGCAGGCAGTATCAGGAGGGAGAGGGACACAGCAAGGCAGGCAGTATCAGGAGGGAGGGGGACACAGCAAGGCAGGCAGCATCAGGAGGGAGGGGAACACAGCATGGCAGGCAGCATCAGGAGGGAGGGGAACACAGCAAGGCAGGCAGCATCAGGAGGGTGGAGTAACACAGCAAGGCAGGCAGCATCAGGAGGGAGAGGGACACAGCAAGGCAGGCAGTATCAGGAGGGTGGAGTAACACAGCAAGGCAGGCAGCATCAGGAGGGAGAGGGACACAGCAAGGCAGGCAGTATCAGGAGGGAGAGGGACACAGCAAGGCAGGCAGTATCAGGAGGGAGGGGGACACAGCAAGGCAGGCAGCATCAGGAGGGAGGGGAACACAGCAAGGCAGGCAGCAACAGGAGGGAGGGGAACACAGCAAGGCAGGCAGCATCAGGAGGGAGAGGGACGCAGCAAGGCAGGCAGCATCAGGAGGGAGAGGGACGCAGCAAGGCAGGCAGCATCAGGAGGGAGAGGGACGCAGCAAGGCAGGCAGCATCAGGAGGGAGAGGGACGCAGCAAGGCAGGCAGCATCAGGAGGCTGGGGAACACAGCAAGGCAGGCAGCATCAGGAGGCTGGGGAACACAGCAAGGCAGGCAGCATCAGGAGGGAGGGGAACACAGCAAGGTAGGCAGCATCAGGAGGGAGAGGGACACAGCAAGGCAGGCAGTATCAGGAGGCTGGGGGAACACAGCAAGGCAGGCAGCATCAGGAGGGAGAGGAACACAGCAAGGCAGGCAGCATTAGGGGGGAGAGGAACACAGCAAGGCAGGCAGCATCAGGAGGGAGTGGGACACAGCAAGGCAGGCAGCATCAGGAGGGAGAGGGAACACAGCAAGGCAGGCAGCATCAGGAGGGAGTGGGACACAGCAAGGCAGGCAGCATCAGGAGGGAGGGGAACACAGCAAGGCAGGCAGCATCAGGAGGGAGGGGAACACAGCAAGGCAGGCAGCATCAGGAGGGAGGGGAACACAGCAAGGCAGGCAGCGTCAGGAGGGAGAGGGAACACAGCATGGCAGGCAGCATCAGGAGGGAGTGGGACACAGCAATGCAGGCAGTATCAGGAGGCTGGGGGAACACAGCAAGGCAGGCAGTATCAGGAGAGAGAGGGAACACAGCAAGGCAGGCAGCATCAGGAGGGAGAGGGACACAGAAAGGCAGGCAGCATCAGGAGGGAGAAGGAACACAGAAAGGCAGGCAGTATCAGGAGGGAGAGGAACACAGCAAGGCAGGCAGCATCAGGAGGGAGAGGGACACAGCAAGGCAGGCAGTATCAGGAGGGAGAGGGACACAGCAAGGCAGGCAGCATCAGGAGGGAGAGGGAACACAGCAAGGCAGGCAGCATCAGGAGGGAGAGGAACACAGCAAGGCAGGCAGCATCAGGAGGGAGAGGGACACAGCAAGGCAGGCAGTATCAGGAGGGAGAGGAACACAGCAAGGCAGGCAGTATCAGGAGGGAGAGGGACACAGCAAGGCTGGCAGTATCAGGAGGGAGAGGGAACACAGCAAGGCAGGCAGCGTCAGGAGGGAGAGGGACACAGCAAGGCTGGCAGTATCAGGAGGGAGAGGGAACACAGCAAGGCAGGCAGCGTCAGGAGGGAGAGGGACACAGCAAGGCTGGCAGTATCAGGAGGGAGAGGGAACACAGCAAGGCAGGCAGCGTCAGGAGGGAGAGGGACACAGCAAGGCAGGCAGCATCAGGAGGGAGAGGGACACAGCAAGGCAGGCAGTATCAGGAGGGAGAGGGAACACAGCAAGGCAGGTAGTATCAGGAGGGAGAGGGACACAGCAAGGCAGGCAGCATCAGGAGGGAGAGAGACACAGCAAGGCAGGCAGCATCAGGAGGGAGAGGGGAACACAGCAAGGCAGGTAGTATCAGGAGGGAGAGGGACACAGCAAGGCAGGCAGCATCAGGAGGGAGAGAGACACAGCAAGGCAGGCAGCATCAGGAGGGAGAGGGGAACACAGCAAGGCAGGTAGTATCAGGAGGGAGAGGGACACAGCAAGGCAGGCAGCATCAGGAGGGAGAGAGACACAGCAAGGCAGGCAGCATCAGGAGGGAGAGGGGAACACAGCAAGGCAGGTAGTATCAGGAGGGAGAGGGACACAGCAAGGCAGGCAGCATCAGGAGGGAGAGAGACACAGCAAGGCAGGCAGCATCAGGAGGGAGAGGGGAACACAGCAAGGCAGGTAGTATCAGGAGGGAGAGGGACACAGCAAGGCAGGCAGCATCAGGAGGGAGAGGGACACAGCAAGGCAGGCAGCATCAGGAGGGAGAGGGAACACAGCAAGGCAGGCAGCATCAGGAGGGAGAGGGAACACAGCAACGCAGGCAGCATCAGGAGGGAGAGGAACACAGCAAGGCAGGCAGCATCAGGAGGGAGAGGGAACACAGCAAGGCAGGCAGTATCAGGAGGGAGAGGAACACAGCAAGGCAGGCAGTATCAGGAGGGAGAGGAACACAGCAAGGCAGGCAGTATCAGGAGGGAGAGGGACACAGCAAGGCTGGCAGTATCAGGAGGGAGAGGGGAACACAGCAAGGCAGGTAGTATCAGGAGGGAGAGGGGAACACAGCAAGGCAGGCAGCGTCAGGAGTGAGAGGGAACACAGCAAGGCAGGCAGTATCAGGAGGGAGAGGAACACAGCAAGGCAGGCAGTATCAGGAGGGAGAGGGACACAGCAAGGCAGGCAGCATCAGGAGGGAGAGGAACACAGCAAGGCAGGCAGCATCAGGAGGGAGAGGGACACAGCAAGGCAGGCAGTATCAGGAGGGAGAGGAACACAGCAAGGCAGGCAGCATCAGGAGGGAGAGGAACACAGCAAGGCAGGCAGTATCAGGAGGGAGAGGAACACAGCAAGGCAGGCAGTATCAGGAGGGAGAGGAACACAGCAAGGCAGGCAGCATCAGGAGGGAGAGGAACACAGCAAGGCAGGCAGTATCAGGAGGGAGAGGAACACAGCAAGGTAGGCAGCATCAGGAGGCAGAGGGACACAGCAAGGCAGGTAGTATCAGGAGGGAGAGGGAACACAGCAAGGCAGGCAGGATCAGGAGGGAGAGGGTCACAGCAAGGCAGGCAGCATCAGGAGGGAGAGGGAACACAGCAAGGCAGGCAGGATCAGGAGGGAGAGGGTCACAGCAAGGCAGGCAGTATCAGGAGGGAGAGGGTCACAGCAAGGCAGGCAGCATCAGGAGGGAGAGGGAACACAGCAAGGCAGGCAGCATCAGGAGTGAGAGGGAACACAGCAAGGCAGGCAGCATCAGGAGGGAGAGGGAACACAGCATGGCAGGCAGCATCAGGAGGGAGAGGGACACAGCAAGGCAGGCAGCGTCAGGAGGGAGAGGGACACAGCAAGGCAGGCAGCATCAGGAGGGAGAGGGACACATCAAGGCAGGCAGTATCAGGAGGGAGAGGGACACAGCAAGGCAGGCAGTATCAGGAGGGAGAGGGACACAGCAAGGCAGGCAGTATCAGGAGGGAGAGGGACACAGCAAGGCAGGCAGCATCAGGAGGGAGAGGAACACAGCAAGGCAGGCAGCATCAGGAGGGAGAGGGACGCAGCAAGGCAGGCAGCATCAGGAGGGAGAGGGACACATCAAGGCAGGCAGTATCAGGAGGGAGAGGGACACAGCAAGGCAGGCAGTATCAGGAGGGAGAGGGACGCAGCAAGGCAGGCAGCATCAGGAGGGAGAGGGACACATCAAGGCAGGCAGTATCAGGAGGGAGAGGGACACAGCAAGGCAGGCAGTATCAGGTGGGAGAGGCACACAGCAAGGCAGGCAGTATCAGGAGGGAGAGGGAACACAGCATGGCAGGCAGCATCAGGAGGGAGAGGGACACAGCAAGGCAGGCAGCATCGGGAGGGAGAGGGAACACAGCAAGGCAGGCAGCGTCAGGAGGGAGTGGGACACAGCAAGGCAGGCAGCATCAGGAGGGAGAGGGACACAGCAAGGCAGGCAGCATCAGGAGGGAGTGGGACACAGCAAGGCAGGCAGCATCGGGAGGGAGAGGGAACACAGCAAGGCAGGCAGCATCAGGAGGGAGTGGGACACAGCAAGGCAGGCAGCATCAGGAGGGAGAGGGAACACAGCAAGGCAGGCAGCATCAGGAGGGAGAGGGACACAGCAAGGCAGGCAGCATCAGGAGGGAGAGGGACACAGCAAGACAGGCAGCATCAGGAGGGAGGGACACAGCAAGGCAGGCAGCTTCAGGAGGGTGGACTAACACAGCAAGGCAGGCAGCATCAGGAGGGAGAGGGACACAGCAAGGCAGGCAGCATCAGGAGGCTGGGGGAACACAGCAAGGCAGGCAGCATCAGGAGGGTGGAGTAACACAGCAAGGCAGGCAGTACCAGGAGGGAGAGGGACACAGCAAGGCAGGCAGTATCAGGAGGGAGAGGGACACAGCAAGGCTGGCAGTATCACGAGGGAGAGGGGAACACAGCAAGGCAGGCAGCATCAGGAGGGAGGGAAACACAGCATGGCAGGCAGCATCAGGAGTGAGAGGGACACAGCAAGGCAGGCAGTATCAGGAGGGAGAGGGACACAGCAAGGCAGGCAGTATCAGGAGGGAGAGGGATACAGCAAGGCAGGCAGTATCAGGAGGGAGGGGGACACAGCAAGGCAGGCAGTATCAGGAGGGAGGGTACACAGCAAGGCAGGCAGTATCAGGAGGGAGAGGGACACAGCAAGGCAGGCAGCATCAGGAGGGAGGGTACACAGCAAGGCAGGCAGTATCAGGAGGGAGGGACACAGCAAGGCAGGCAGTATCAGGAGGGAGGGGGACACAGCAAGGCAGGCAGTATCAGGAGGGAGGGACACAGCAAGGCAGGCAGTATCAGGAGGGAGGGGGACACAGCAAGGCAGGCAGTATCAGGAGGGAGAGGAACACAGCAAGGCAGGCAGTATCAGGAGGGAGGGACACAGCAAGGCAGGCAGTATCAGGAGGGAGGGGGACACAGCAAGGCACGCAGTATCAGGAGGGAGAGGGACACAAAAAGGCAGGCAGTATCAGGAGGGAGAGGGACACAAAAAGGCAGGCAGTATCAGGAGGGAGAGGGACACAGCAAGGCAGGCAGCATTAGGGGGGAGAGGGACACAGCAAGGCAGGCAGTATCAGGAGGGAGAGGGACACAGCAAGGCAGGCAGTATCAGGAGGGAGGGACACAGCAAGGCAGGCAGGATCAGGAGGGAGAGGGACACAGCAAGGCAGGCAGTATCAGGAGGGAGGGGGACACAGCAAGGCACGCAGTATCAGGAGGGAGAGGAACACAGCAAGGCAGGCAGTATCAGGAGGGAGAGGGACACAAAAAGGCAGGCAGTATCAGGAGGGAGAGGGACACAGCAAGGCAGGCAGCATTAGGGGGGAGAGGGACACAGCAAGGCAGGCAGTATCAGGAGGGAGAGGGACACAGCAAGACAGGCAGTATCAGGAGGGAGAAGGACACAGCAAGGCAGGCAGTATCAGGAGGGAGAGGGACACAGCAAGGCAGGCAGTATCAGGAGGGAGAGGGACACAGCAAGGCAGGCAGTATCAGGAGGGAGAGGGACACAGCAAGGCACGCAGTATCAGGAGGGAGAGGGAACACAGCAAGGCAGGCAGTATCAGGAGGGAGAGGGAACACAGCAAGGCAGGCAGCATCAGGAGGGAGTGGGAACACAGCAAGGCAGGCAGTATCAGGAGGGAGAGGGAACACAGCAAGGCAGGCAGCATCACGTGGGAGTGGGACACAACAAGGCAGGCAGTATCAGGAGGGAGAGGGACACAGCAAGGCAGGCAGCATTGGGAGGGAGAGGGAACACAGCAAGGCAGGCAGCATCAGGAGGGAGTGGGACACTGCAAGGCAGGCAGTATCAGGAGGGAGAGGAACACAGCAAGGCAGGCAGCATCAGGAAGGAGAGGGAACACAGCAAGGCAGGCAGCATCAGGAGGGAGAGGGACACAGCAAGGCAGGCAGTATCAGGAGGGAGAGGGACACAGCAAGGCAGGCAGCATCAGGAAGGAGAGGGAACACAGCAAGGCAGGCAGCATCAGGAGGGAGAGGGACACAGCAAGGCAGGCAGTATCAGGAGGGAGAGGAACACAGCAAGGCAGGCAGCATCAGGAGGGAGGGACACAGCAAGGCTGGCAGCATCAGGTGGGAGAGGGACACAGCAAGGCAGGCAGTATCAGGAGGGAGAGGGACACAGCAAGGCAGGCAGTATCAGGAGGGAGAGGAACACAGCAAGGCAGGCAGCATCATGAGGGAGAGGGACACAGCAACGCAGGCAGTATCAGGAGGGAGAGGGACACAGCAAGGCAGGCAGTATCAGGAGGGAGAGGGACACGGCAAGGCAGGCAGTATCAGGAGGGAGAGGAACACAGCAAGGCAGGCAGCATCAGGAGGGAGAGGGACACAGCAAGGCTGGCAACATCAGGAGGGAGAGGGTCACAGCAAGGCAGGCAGTATCAGGAGTGAGAGGGAACACAGCAAGGCAGGCAGTATCAGGAGGGAGAGGGACACAGCAAGGCAGGCAGCATCAGGAGGGAGAGGGACACAGCAAGGCAGGCAGTATCAGGAGTGAGAGGGACACAGCAAGGCAGGCAGCATCAGGAGGGAGAGGGACACAGCAAGGCAGGCAGTATCAGGAGGGAGAGAGACACAGCAAGGCAGGCAGCATCAGGAGGGAGAGGGGAACACAGCAAGGCAGGCAGCATCAGGAGGGAGAGGGACACAGCAAGGCAGGCAGCATCAGGAGGGAGAGGGACACAGCAAGGCAGGCAGCATCAGGAGGGTGGGGGACACAGCTAGGCAGGCAGCATCAGGAGGGAGAGGGACACAGCAAGGCAGGCAGCATCAGGAGGGTGGGGGACACAGCTAGGCAGGCAGCATCAGGAGGGAGAGGGACACAGCTAGGCAGGCAGCATCAGGAGGGAGAGGGACACAGCAAGGCAGGCAGCATCAGGAGGGAGAGGGACACAGCAAGGCAGGCAGCATCAGGAGGGTGGGGGACACAGCAAGGCAGGCAGTATCAGGAGGGAGAGGAACACAGCAAGGCAGGCAGCATCAGGAGGGAGAGGGACACAGCAAGGCAGGCAGCATCAGGAGGGAGAGGGACACAGCAAGGCAGGCAGCATCAGGAGGGTGGGGGACACAGCAAGGCAGGCAGCATCAGGTGGGAGAGGGACACAGCAAGGCAGGCAGCATCAGGAGGGAGAGGAACACAGCAAGGCAGGCAGTATCAGGAGGGAGGGGAACACAGCAAGGCAGGCAGTATCAGGAGGGAGAGGGACACAGCAAGGCAGGCAGTATCAGGAGGGAGGGGGACACAGCAAGGCAGGCAGCATCAGGAGTGAGAGGGACACAGCAAGGCAGGCAGTATCAGGAGGGAGGGGGACACAGCAAGGCAGGCAGTATCAGGAGGGAGAGGGAACACAGCAAGGCAGGCAGTATCAGGAGGGTGGAGTAACACAGCAAGGCAGGCAGTATCAGGAGGGAGAGGGACACAGCTAGGCAGGCAGTATCAGGAGGGAGAGGGACACAGCTAGGCAGGCAGTATCAGGAGGGAGAGGGACACAGCAAGGCAGGCAGTATCAGGAGGGAGAGGGAACACAGCAAGGCAGGCAGCATCAGGAGTGAGAGGGACACAGCAAGGCAGGCAGTATCAGGAGGGTGAGGGACACAGCAAGGCAGGCAGTATCAGGAGGGAGAGGGACACAGCAAGCCAGGCAGCATCAGGAGGGAGAGGGACACAGAAAGGCAGGCAGCATCAGGTGGGAGAGGGACACAGCAAGGCAGGCAACATCAGGAGGGTGGAGTAACACAGCATGGCAGGCAGCATCAGGAGGGAGAGGGACACAGCAAGGCAGGCAGTATCAGGAGGGAGAGGGACACAGCAAGGCAGGCAGCATCGGGAGGGAGAGGAACACAGCAAGGCAGGCAGCATCGGGAGGGAGTGGGAACACAGCAAGGCAGGCAGTATCAGGAGGGAGAGGGAACACAGCAAGACAGGCAGTATCAGGAGGGAGAGGAACACAGCAAGGCAGGCAGCATCAGGAGGGAGAGGAATACAGCAAGGCAGGCAGTATCAGGAGGGAGGGGGACACAGCAAGGCAGGCAGTATCAGGAGGGAGAGGGAACACAGCAAGACAGGCAGTATCAGGAGGGAGAGGAACACAGCAAGGCAGGCAGCATCAGGAGGGAGAGGAATACAGCAAGGCAGGCAGCATCAGGAGGGAGAGGGAACACAGCAAGGCAGGCAGCATCAGGAGGGAGAGGGACGCAGCAAGGCAGGCAGTATCAGGAGGGAGAGGGAACACAGCAAGGCAGGCAGCATCAGGGGGGAGAAGGACACAGCAAGGCAGGCAGCATCAGGAGGGAGAGGGAACACAGCAAGGCAGGCAGTATCAGGAGGGAGAGGAATACAGCAAGGCAGGCAGTATCAGGAGGGAGAGGGAACACAGCAAGGCAGGCAGCATCAGGAGGGTGGAGTAACACAGCAAGGCAGGCAGCATCAGGAGGGAGAGGGACACAGCAAGGTAGGCAGCATCAGGAGTGAGAGGGACACAGCAAGGCAGGCAGCATCAGGAAGGAGAGGGAACACAGCAAGGCAGGCAGCATCAGGAGTGAGAGGGACACAGCAAGGCAGGCAGCATCAGGAGGGAGAGGGACACAGCAAGGCAGGCAGCATCAGGAGGGAGAGGGACACAGCAAGGTAGGCAGCATCAGGAGTGAGAGGGACACAGCAAGGCAGGCAGCATCAGGAAGGAGAGGGAACACAGCAAGGCAGGCAGCATCAGGAGTGAGAGGGACACAGCAAGGCAGGCAGTATCAGGAGGGAGAGGGACACAGCAAGGCAGGCAGCATCAGGAGTGAGAGGGACACAGCAAGGCAGGCAGCATCAGGAGGGAGAGGGAACACAGCAAGGCAGGCAGTATCAGGGGGGAGGGGGACACAGCAAGGCAGGCAGCATCAGGGGGGAGGGGGACACAGCAAGGCAGGCAGTATCAGGGGGGAGAAGGACACAGCAAGGCAGGCAGCATCAGGAGGGAGAGGGACACAAAAAGGCAGGCAGTATCAGGAGGGAGAGGGACACAGCAAGGCAGGCAGCATTAGGGGGGAGAGGGACACAGCAAGGCAGGCAGTATCAGGAGGGAGAGGGACACAGCAAGGCAGGCAGCATCAGGAGGGAGAGGGAACACAGCAAGGCAGGCAGCATCAGGAGGGAGTGGGACACTGCAAGGCAGGCAGTATCAGGAGGGAGAGGGACACAGCAAGGCAGGCAGTATCAGGAGGGAGAGGGAACACAGCAAGGCAGGCAGCATCAGGAGGGAGTGGGAACACAGCAAGGCAGGCAGTATCAGGAGGGAGAGGGAACACAGCAAGGCAGGCAGCATCAGGAGGGAGTGGGAACACAGCAAGGCAGGCAGTATCAGGAGGGAGAGGGAACACAGCAAGGCAGGCAGCATCACGAGGGAGTGGGACACAACAAGGCAGGCAGTATCAGGAGGGAGAGGGACACAGCAAGGCAGGCAGCATCAGGAGGGAGAGGGAACACAGCAAGGCAGGCAGTATCAGGAGGGAGAGGGAACACAGCAAGGCAGGCAGCATCACGAGGGAGTGGGACACAACAAGGCAGGCAGTATCAGGAGGGAGAGGGACACAGCAAGGCAGGCAGCATCAGGAGGGAGAGGGAACACAGCAAGGCAGGCAGTATCAGGAGGGAGGGGGAACACAGCAAGACAGGCAGCATCAGGAGGGAGAGGGAACACAGCAAGGCAGGCAGCATCAGGAGGGAGAGGGAACACAGCAAGGCAGGCAGCATCAGGAGGGAGAGGGACACAGCAAGGCAGGCAGCATCAGGAGGGAGAGGGACACAGCAAGGCAGGCAGCATCAGGAGGGAGAGGGAACACAGCAAGGCAGGCAGCATCAGGAAGGAGAGGGAACACAGCAAGGCAGGCAGCATCAGGAGGGAGAGGGACACAGCAAGGCAGGCAGCATCAGGAGGGAGAGGGACACAGCAAGGCAGGCAGTATCAGGAGGGAGGGGGACACAGCAAGGCAGGCAGTATCAGGAGGGAGGGGGACACAGCAAGGCAGGCAGCATCAGGAGGGAGAGGAACACAGCAAGGCAGGCAGTATCAGGAGGGAGAGGAACACAGCAAGGCAGGCAGTATCAGGAGGGAGAGGGACACAGCAAGGCAGGCAGCATCAGGAAGGAGAGGGAACACAGCAAGGCAGGCAGCATCAGGAGGGAGAGGGACGCAGCAAGGCAGGCAGCATCAGGAGGGAGAGGGACACAGCAAGGCTGGCAGCATCAGGAGGGAGAGGAACACAGCAAGGCAGGCAGTATCAGGAGGGAGAGGAACACAGCAAGGCAGGCAGTATCAGGAGGGAGAGGGACACAGCAAGGCAGGCAGCATCAGGAAGGAGAGGGAACACAGCAAGGCAGGCAGCATCAGGAGGGAGGGGGACACAGCAAGGCAGGCAGCATCAGGAGGGAGAGGAACACAGCAAGGCAGGCAGCATCAGGAGGGAGAGGAACACAGCAAGGCAGGCAGTATCAGGAGTGAGAGGGAACACAGCAAGGCAGGCAGCATCAGGAGGGAGAGGAACACAGCAAGGCTGGCAGCATCAGGAGGGAGAGGAACACAGCAAGGCAGGCAGTATCAGGAGGGAGAGGAACACAGCAAGGCAGGCAGTATCAGGAGGGAGAGGGACACAGCAAGGCAGGCAGCATCAGGAGGGAGAGGAACACAGCAAGGCAGGCAGTATCAGGAGGGAGAGGAACACAACAAGGCAGGCAGTATCAGGAGGGAGAGGAACACAGCAAGGCAGGCAGCATCAGGAGGGAGAGGGACACAGCAAGGCAGGCAGTATCAGGAGGGAGAGGGACACAGCAAGGCAGGCAGCATAAGGAGGGAGAAGGACACAGCAAGGCAGGCAGCATCAGGAGGGAGGGGGACACAGCAAGGCAGGCAGCATCAGGAGGGAGGGGGACACAGCAAGGCAGGCAGCATCAGGAGGGAGAGGAACACAGCAAGGCAGGCAGTATCAGGAGGGAGAGGAACACAGCAAGGCAGGCAGTATCAGGAGGGAGAGGGACACAGCAAGGCAGGCAGCATCAGGAGGGAGAGGGACACAGCAAGGCAGGCAGTATCAGGAGTGAGAGGGAACACAGCAAGGCAGGCAGCATAAGGAGGGAGAAGGACACAGCAAGGCAGGCAGCATCAGGAGGGAGGGGGACACAGCAAGGCAGGCAGCATCAGGAGGGAGGGGGACACAGCAAGGCAGGCAGCATCAGGAGGGAGAGGAACACAGCAAGGCAGGCAGTATCAGGAGGGAGAGGAACACAGCAAGGCAGGCAGTATCAGGAGGGAGAGGGACACAGCAAGGCAGGCAGCATCAGGAAGGAGAGGGAACACAGCAAGGCAGGCAGCATCAGGAGGGAGGGGGACACAGCAAGGCAGGCAGCATCAGGAGGGAGAGGGAACACAGCAAGGCAGGCAGCATCAGGAGGGAGGGGGACACAGCAAGGCAGGCAGCATCAGGAGGGAGAGGAACACAGCAAGGCAGGCAGTATCAGGAGGGAGAGGAACACAGCAAGGCAGGCAGTATCAGGAGGGAGAGGAACACAGCAAGGCAGGCAGTATCAGGAGGGAGAGGAACACAGCAAGGCAGGCAGTATCAGGAGGGAGAGGGACACAGCAAGGCAGGCAGTATCAGGAGTGAGAGGGAACACAGCAAGGCAGGCAGCATAAGGAGGGAGAAGGACACAGCAAGGCAGGCAGCATCAGGAGGTAGAGGGACACAGCAAGGCAGGCAGCATCAGGAGGGTGGAGTAACACAGCAAGGCAGGCAGCATCAGGAGGGAGAGGGACACAGCAAGGCAGGCAGTATCAGGAGGGAGAGGGACACAGCATGGCAGGCAGTATCAGGAGGGAGAGGGACACAGCAAGGCAGGCAGGATCAGGAGGGAGAGGGACACAGCAAGGCAGGCAGTATCAGGAGGGAGAGGGACACAGCAAGGCAGGCAGTATCAGGAGGGAGAGGGACACAGCAAGGCAGGCAGTATCAGGAGGGAGAGGGACACAGCATGGCAGGCAGTATCAGGAGGGAGAGGGACACAGCAAGGCAGGCAGTATCAGGAGGGAGAGGGACACAGCAAGGCAGGCAGTATCAGGAGGGAGAGGAACACAGCATGGCAGGCAGTATCAGGAGGGAGAGGGACACAGCAAGGCAGGCAGTATCAGGAGGGAGAGGGACACAGCATGGCAGGCAGTATCAGGAGGGAGAGGGACACAGCAAGGCAGGCAGCATCAGGAGGGAGAGGGACACAGCAAGACAGGCAGTATCAGGAGGGAGAGGGACACAGCAAGGCAGGCAGCATCAGGAGGGAGAGGGACACAGCAAGACAGGCAGTATCAGGAGGGAGAGGGACACAGCAAGGCAGGCAGTATCAGGACATAGAGGGACACAGCAAGGCAGGCAGCATCAGGAGGGAGAGGGACGCAGCAAGACAGGCAGTATCAGGAGGGAGAGGGACACAGCAAGACAGGCAGTATCAGGAGGGAGAGGGACACAGCAAGGCAGGCAGCATCAGGAGGGAGAGGGACACAGCAAGACAGGCAGTATCAGGAGGGAGAGGGACACAGCAAGGCAGGCAGTATCAGGAGGGAGAGGGACACAGCAAGGCAGGCAGCATCAGGAGGGAGAGGGACACAGCAAGGCAGGCAGCATCAGGAGGGAGAGGGACACAGCAAGACAGGCAGTATCAGGAGGGAGAGGGACACAGCAAGGCAGGCAGTATCAGGAGGGAGAGGGACACAGCAAGGCAGGCAGCATCAGGAGGGAGAGGGACACAGCAAGGCAGGCAGCATCAGGAGGGAGAGGGACACAGCAAGACAGGCAGTATCAGGAGGGAGAGGGAACACAGCAAGGCAGGCAGCATCAGGAGGGAGAGGGAACACAGCAAGACAGGCAGCATCAGGACATAGAGGGACACAGCAAGGCAGGCAGTATCAGGAGGGAGAGGGACACAGCAAGGCAGGCAGTATCAGGACATAGAGGGACACCGCAAGGCAGGCAGCATCAGGAGGGAGAGGGACACAGCAAGACAGGCAGTATCAGGAGGGAGAGGGACACAGCAAGGCAGGCAGTATCAGGAGGGATAGGGAACACAGCAAGGCAGGCAGTATCAGGAGGGAGAGGGACACAGCAAGACAGGCAGTATCAGGACATAGAGGGACACAGCAAGGCAGGCAGTATCAGGAGGGAGAGGGACACAGCAAGGCAGGCAGCATCAGGAGGGAGAGGGACACAGCAAGACAGGCAGTATCAGGACATAGAGGGACACAGCAAGGCAGGCAGTATCAGGACATAGAGGGACACAGCAAGGCAGGCAGCATCAGGAGGGAGAGGGACACAGCAAGACAGGCAGTATCAGGAGGGAGAGGGACACAGCAAGGCAGGCAGTATCAGGAGGGAGATGGACACAGCAAGGCAGGCAGCATCAGGAGGGAGAGGGACACAGCAAGACAGGCAGCATCAGGAGGGACAGGGACACAGCAAGGCAGGCAGCATCAGGAGGGAGAGGGACACAGCAAGGCAGGCAGTATCCGGAGGGAGAGGGACACAGCAAGGCAGGCAGTATCAGGAGGGAGAGGGGAACACAGCAAGGCAGGCAGCATCAGGAGGGAGAGAGACACAGCAAGGCAGGCAGTATCAGGAGGGAGAGAGACACAGCAAGGCAGGCAGTTTCAGGAGGGAGAGGGACACAGCAAGGCAGGCAGTATCAGGACATAGAGGGACACAGCAAGGCAGGCAGCATCAGGACTGAGAGGGACACAGCAAGACAGGCAGTTTCAGGAGGGAGAGGGACACAGCAAGGCAGGCAGTATCAGGAGGGAGAGGGACACAGCAAGGCAGGCAGTATCAGGAGGGAGAGGGGAACACAGCAAGGCAGGCAGTATCAGGACATAGAGGGACACAGCAAGGCAGGCAGCATCAGGACTGAGAGGGACACAGCAAGACAGGCAGTTTCAGGAGGGAGAGGGACACAGCAAGGCAGGCAGTATCAGGAGGGAGAGGGACACAGCAAGGCAGGCAGTATCAGGAGGGAGAGGGGAACACAGCAAGGCAGGCAGCATCAGGAGGGAGAGAGACACAGCAAGGCAGGCAGTATCAGGAGGGAGAGAGACACAGCAAGGCAGGCAGTTTCAGGAGGGAGAGGGACACAGCAAGGCAGGCAGTATCAGGAGGGAGAGGGGAACACAGCAAGGCAGGCAGTATCAGGAGGGAGAGAGACACAGCAAGGCAGGCAGTTTCAGGAGGGAGAGGGACACAGCAAGGCAGGCAGTATCAGGAGGGAGAGGGACACAGCAAGGCAGGCAGCATTAGGGGGGAGAGGGACACAGCAAGGCAGGCAGCATCAGGAGGGAGAGGGACGCAGCAAGGCAGGCAGTATCAGGAGGGAGAGGGACACAGCAAGGCAGGCAGCATTAGGGGGGAGAGGGACACAGCAAGGCATGCAGTATCAGGAGGGAGAGGGACACAGCAAGGCAGGCAGTATCAGGAGGGAGAGGAACACAGCAAGGCAGGCAGCACCAGGAGGGAGGGGAACACAGCAAGGCAGGCAGTATCAGGAGGGAGAGGGACACAGCAAGGCAGGCAGTATCAGGAGGGAGAGGAACACAGCAAGGCAGGCAGTATCAGGAGGGAGAGGAACACAGCAAGGCAGTCGGCATCAGGAGGGAGAGGGACACAGCAAGGCAGGCAGTATCAGGAGGGAGAGGGACACAGCAAGGCAGGCAGTATCAGGAGGGAGAGGAACACAGCAAGGCAGGCAGTATCAGGAGGGAGAGGGACACAGCAAGGCAGGCAGTATCAGGAGGGAGAGGAACACAGCAAGGCTGGCAGTATCAGGAGGGAGAGGAACACAGCAAGGCAGGCAGCATCAGGAGGGAGAGGGACACAGCAAGGCAGGCAGTATCAGGGGTTAGAGGGACACAGCAAGGCAGGCAGCATCAGGAGGGAGAGGGACGCAGCAAGGCAGGCAGCATCAGGAGGGAGAGGAACACAGCAAGGCAGGCAGTATCAGGAGGGAGAGGGACACAGCAAGGCAGGCAGCATCAGGAGGGAGTGGGACACAGCAAGGCTGGCAGTATCAGGAGGGAGAGGAACACAGCAAGGCAGGCAGCATCAGGAGGGAGAGGGACACAGCAAGGCAGGCAGCATCAGGAGGGAGAGGGACACAGCAAGGCAGGCAGTATCAGGAGGGAGAGGAACACAGCAAGGCAGGCAGCATCAGGAGGGAGGGGAACACAGCAAGGCAGGCAGTATCAGGGGTTAGAGGGACACAGCAAGGCAGGCAGCATCAGGAGGGAGAGGGACGCAGCAAGGCAGGCAGCATCAGGAGGGAGAGGAACACAGCAAGGCAGGTAGTATCAGGAGGGAGAGGGACACAGGAAGGCAGGCAGTATCAGGAGGGAGAGGGACACAGCAAGGCAGGCAGTATCAGGAGGGATAGGGAACACAGCAAGGCAGGCAGCGTCAGGAGGCTGGGGGAACACAGCAAGGCAGGCAGCATCAGGAGGGAGAGGGGCACAGCAAGGCAGGCAACATCAGGAGGGAGCGGGTGTTGTCGGGTTGGGGTGCGGGCGGGAGTAGGTGTTGGCGGGTGCGGGTGTTGGCGGGTGCGGGTGTTGGCGGGTTGGGGTGTTGGCGCGTTGGGGTGTTGGCGCGTTGGGGTGTTGGCGCGTTGGGGTGTTGGCGCGTTGGGGTGTTGGCGCGTTGGGGTGTTGGCGCGTTGAGGTGTTGGCGTGTTTGGGTGTTGGCACGTTGAGGTGTTGGCGCGTTGGCGTGTTGGCGCGTTGAGGTGTTGGCGGGTGCGGGTGTTGGCGGGTTGGGGTGTTGGCGCGTTGGGGTGTTGGCGCATTGGGGTTTTGTCGGGTACGGGTGTTGGCGGGTACGGGTGCAGGTGGGTGTGGGTGCAGGTGGGTGTGGGTGCAGGTGGGTATGGTTGCTGGCGGGTTGGGGTGTTGGCGGGTGCGGGTGTTGGCGGGTGCGGGTGTTGGCGGGTGCGGGTGTTGGCGGGTGCGGGTGTTGGCGCGTTGGGGTGTTGGCGGGTGCGGGTGTTGGCGCGTTGGGGTGTTGGCGCGTTGGGGTGTTGGCACGTTGGGGTGTTGGCGCGTTGGGGTGTTGGCGCGTTGGGGTGTTGGCGGGTGCGGGTGTTGGCGGGTGCGGGTGTTGGCGGGTGCGGGTGTTGGCGGGTACGGGTGTTGGCGGGTGCGGGTGTTGGCGGGTGCGGGTGTTGACGGGTACGTGTGTTGGCCGGTGTTGGCGCGGGCGGATGCGGGTATTGGCGGGTTCGGGTGTTGGCGGGTGCGGGTGTTGGCGGGTGCGGGTGTTGGCGGGTGCGGGTGTTGGCGGGGGCGGGCATGTACGGGCGTTGGCAGTGGCGGGTGTTGGCGGGTATGAGGGTTGGTGGGTACGGTTGATGGCGGGTGTGGGTGCAGAAGGGTGCGGGTGTTGGCAGGGCTTGATGGGTCTTGACGGGTATGGGCGTTGGCGGGTGCGGGCGATGGTGGGTGCGGGTGTTGACGGGAGCGGGTGCGGGTGTTGACGGGAGCGTTGGCGGGTGCGGGCGTTGGCGGGTGCGGGCGTTGGCGGGTGCGGGCGTTGGCGGGTGCGGGTGTTGGCGGGTGCGTGTGTTGGCGGGTGCGTGTGTGTACGGGTGCGGGTGTGTACGGGTGTTGGGTGCGTGTGTTGGCGGGTGCGTGTGTGTACGGGTGCGGGTGTGTACGGGTGTTGGCGGGGCGGGTGTTCGCGGGGGCGGGTGTTGGCGGGCATGTACGGGCGTTGGCGGTGGCGGGTGTTGGCGGGTACGAGGGTTGACGGGTACGGTTGATGGCGGGTGTGGGTGCAGAAGGGTGCGGGTGTTGGCAGGGCTTGATGGGTCTTGACGGGTATGGGAGTTGGCGGGTGCGGGCGTTGGCGGGTGCAGGCGATGGTGGGTGCGGGTGTTGACGGGAGCGGGTGCGGGTGTTGACGGGAGCGTTGGCGGGTGCGGGCGTTGGCGGATGCGGGCGATGGTGGGTGCGGGCGTTGGCGGGTGCGGGCGTTGGCGGGTGCGTGTGTTGGAGGGTACGGGTGTTGGCGCGTGCGGGTGTTAGCGTGGGCGGGTGTTGGGGTGTTGGCGCGGGCGGGCGTTGGCGGGCGTTGGCGGGTGCTGGTCTTGGCGGGTGCGGGCGTTGGCGCGGACGGGCGTTGGCGGGTGCGGGCGTGGGCTGGTGTTGGCGCGGGCGTGTGCGGGTGTTGGCGCGGGCGAGTGCGAGTGTTGGCGGGTGCGCGTGTTGGCGGGGGCGGGTGTTGGCGGGTGCGGGTGTGTACCGGTGTTGGCGGGGCGGGTGTTGGCGGGGGCGGGCATGTACGGGCGTTGGCGGTGGCGGGTGTTGGCGGGTACGAGGGTTGGCGGGTACTGTTGATGGCGGGTGTGGGTGCAGACGGGTGCGGGTGTTGGCAGGTCTTGATGGGTCTTGACGGGTATGGGAGTTGGCGGGCGTTGGCGGGTGCGGGCGATGGTGGGTGCGGGTGTTGACGGGAGCGGGTGCGGGTGTTGACGAGAGCGTTGGCGGGTGCGGGCGTTGGCGGGTGCGGGCGTTGGCGGGTGCGGGCGTTGGCGGCTGCGGTCGATGGCGGGTGCGGGCGTTGGCGGGTGCGAGTGTTGGCGGGTGCGAGTGTTGGCGGGTGCGAGTGTTGGCGGGTGCGAGCGTTGGTGGGGGCGGGCGTTGGCGGGTGCGGGTGTTGGAGGGTGCGAGTGTTGGCGGGTGCGAGTGTTGGCGGGGCGGGTGTTGGAGTGTTGGCGCGGGCGGGTGTTGGCGCGGGCGGGTGTTGTCGCGGGCGGGTGTTGTCGCGGGCGGGTGTTGTCGCGGGCGGGTGTTGGCGGGTGCGCGTGTTGGCAGGTGCGGGTGTTGGCGGGGCGGGTTTTGGCGTGGGCGGGTTTTGGCGTGGGCGGGTTTTGGCGTGGGCGGGTGTTGGCGTGGGCGGGTGTTGGAGTGGGCGGGTGTTGGAGGGTACGGGTGTTGGCGGGTACGGGTGTTGGCGGGGGCGGGTGTTGGCGGGGGTGGGTGTTGGCTGGGGCGAGTGTTGACGGGTGCGGGTGTTGACGGGTGCGGGTGTTGGCGGGTGCGGGTGTTGGCGGGTGCGGGTGTTGGCGGGGGCGGGTGTTGGCGGGGGCGGGTGTTGGCGGGTGCGATTGTTGGCGCGGGCCGGTGTTGGCGCGGGCGGATGCGAGTGTTGGCGGGTGCGAGTGTTGGCGGGTGCGGGTGTGTACGGGTGCTGGCGCGGGCGGGTGTTGGCGGGTACGGGTGTTGGCGTGTGCGGGTGTTGGCGTGTGCGGGTGTTGGCGTGTGCGGGTGTTGGCGGGGGCGGGTGTTGGCGGGGCGGGTGTTGGCGGGGGCGGGTGTTGGCGGGTACGGGTGTTGGCGCGGGCGGGTGTCGGCGGGGGCGGGTGTCGGCGGGGGCGGGTGTCGGCGGGGGCGGGTGTCGGCGGGTACGGGTGACGGCGGGTACGGGTGTCGGCGGGGGCGGGTGTCGGCGGGGGCGGGTGTCGGCGGGGGCGGGTGTCGGCGGGGGCGGGTGTCGGCGCAGGCGGGTGTCGGCGGGGGCGGGTGTCGGCGGGGGCGGGTGTCGGCGGGGGCGGGTGTCGACGGGGGCGGGTGTCGACGGGGGCGGGTGTCGACGGGTACGGGTGTCGGCGGGTGCGGGTGTCGGCGGGTGCGGGTGTCGGCGGGTGCGGGTGTCGGCGGGTGCGGGTGTCGGCGCGGACGGGCGTTGGCGGGTGCGGGCGTTGGCGGGTGCGGGCGTTGGCGCGGGCCGGTGTTGGCGCAGCCGGGTGCGAGTGTTGGCGGGTCCGCGTGTTGGCGGGTGCGGGTGTGTCCTGGTGTTGGCGGGGCGGGTGTTGGCGGGGGCGGGCGTGTATGGGCGTTGGCGGTGGCGGGTGTTGGCGGGTACGGTTGATGGCGGGTGTGGGTGCAGTCGGGTGCGGGTGTTGGCAGGGCTTGATGGGTCTTGGCGGGTATGGGAGTTAGCGGGTGCGAGCGTTGGCGGGTGCGGGCGATGGTGGGTGCGGGTGTTGACGGGAGCGTTGGCGGGTGCAGGCGATGGTGGGTGCGGGGGTGGGCGTTGGCGGGGGCGGGTTTTGGCGGGTGTTGGCGGGGGCGGGTGTTGGCGGGGGCGAGCCTGAGATTTCTGCTGTGTGTGTGTGTCAAATGTCCTAATGTGTGATATTCACTTATTGTGCGGAATGTTACCAAAATAAAGACGTTAATGTCGAGATGCCTTTAGTTGCCATCCCAAGATAATGCGGAGTTCAGTGAATTGACTCTCCTTTACCTTTAACGTTGTCTCCCCAGGATGTGGGCTCTATGATCTCTGCTGATGAGTTGGATTTCTCCCCTGCTCCAATGAGCAGCACTCCCCTACGGCACCAAGTGGTAAGTGTTAGTGTCCTGATGAAGGGCTAATGCCAGAAACATTGACTCTCCTGCTGCTCGGATGCTGCCTGACCCACTGTGCTTTTCCAGCACCACACTCTCACCAGCTATGTCCACCGTGTGCTCAGTGAGCTGTAGCATTAATATAGGCCACGTAATCTCCTTCTAATTTGAATGAGTCAGGTGAAAGTAGATATTTTCATTCACTTTTGGGATGTCGGTGTCACTGGCTCGTCTCACATGTATTGTCTATCCCTAGTTGCCCCTTGAGAAGGTGGGAGTGAGCTGCCTTCTAGAACTGCTGCTGTCCATGTGCTGTAGGTAGGCCCGGAACGAGGACATACCACAACCCAAAGGACAAGCCACGTTACCATACATCAAGAGCATTTCCGAACTGACAGCCAGACTACTGCGACTCCTAGGACTCATAACAGCACATAAACCAACATCCACCCTCAGACAACAACTCACCAGAACGAAGGACCCGATACCCAGCATGAGCAAAACCAATGTAGTGTACAAAATACCATGCAAGGGCTGCACAAAACACTATATAGGACAAACAGGAAGACAGCTAATGATCCGCATCCACGAACACCAACTAGCCACGAAACGACACGACCAGCTATCCTTAGTAGCCACACACGCAGATGACAAGCAACATGAATTCGACTGGGACAAGACTACTATTATAGGACAAGCCAAACAGAGAACAGCCAGGGAATTCCTAGAAGCATGGCACTCATCCACAAACTCCATCAACAACCACATCGACCTGGACCCAATATACCAACCACTACAGCGGACAGCTGAAACTGACAACTGGAAGCGGCAGGGACAGGCCACTATAAACGCCGGAGGAAACACCACAGAAGCGCTTCACAGGAGGCTCCCAAGCACTGAGGATGTCACCTGGACAGGGGACGAAACGTTTGCAACACAAATTCCCAGCTCGGGGAACAGAACCACAACAACGAGCACCCGAGCTACAAATCTTCACCCAAACTTTGAATTCAATAAGACTGTAAAAGGAGACCAATACTATGCGCAGTGTTCTGAATGTGGTCTCATTATTGCTCTATATAACTGAAGAATAACTTCTTACTTTGATGCTTAATTTTCTATGTAATTAGCAAGAACATTGCTATTAGCTTTTTTAATTACGTGGACCAGAACACCTAGATCCCTCTGAATCTCAGAGCTTTGAATTTTCACAGTTTAGATAACTTGGTTTTTAAATCTTCCTACTCTAAAGCTCTATGCCTTGGCTAATAAAGGCAAGTACTCAATATTCCTCCATAACTACCTGTCCTGCCTACCTTTAGGGACTGGTTTATGCGCACTGATCCTCTGTGCTTCCCAGGGACCCACCGTTTGTGATGTACAGGGTGTGTCTATCTTTTCCTCACTTGTATTTGTTGCACCCCCCCGCCCTTGATGAAATGTCTACGCACAAACCTTTGGCTCCTTGACACCCCTTTGCTTCAGAAACATTGAACCCAGATTTCTGTGTATCTGTGCAATCAGTTTCTAACCTTAAAATGTTACTCATGCAAAATCGACCTCCTACTATTGGACAAAAATATTACATTTTACATGTGTTTACTCTGTCGTTAGCTCATTGCCACTGTCTCTTTCAATGCTACACGTATATCAAATTGCTATAACTCGTGACAGTTATAGACAACGATTGCAGTAAAACTGAAGTATTCATAATTATGATCTATTCAGCACAATTACAGTTCATTACGAATATAGGTCTCTTTAATTAAGAGAATACAATAAAGGGTCAAGTGGCTCTGCGCTGTGTGTTCATCGTCATACACTGGTTGTTGGGACGTTACATTCTCAATCCTTTACGTTATAATTCTGAACTTGAGAAGGGTTAATGTCTTGTTGCCTGTTTGTTCTCCATCTGATTGTATTTGTGGCTGTGCTGATGTGGGGGGGGGGGGGGGGGCGGTAGCGGGGGCGGGCGGTGCTGGGATTAATACGTTTAATGAACACGCTCCAGCCAGAGCATTCCACACTTGACGGCAAGAGCCATGTTCTTTGGTTTGGTTGTGTCAGGTTGGCTTTACTCAGCATCAGCTACAGTCGGACCAGTCAGCATCCTGCACAGTGGCCAGGGTAGAGTTTGTCCCTGTCACCAGGCAATTCTGTTGTGAGTTACCAGCGTCTTTGTTTGGTTTATCACAGGGTCGGAGAGAGATCGGAATGGATAGAGCGGCTGTTCCCTCATCATCAAAGAGGTAAATGTGTTGGCCTTGGGTGGGGGTCATGGTGGGGCTTGATGTGGTGGGGCAGGGTTCAAAGGACCACAAGGGAGCACTCAAAGGATCACAACTGGACTGCACTAAAGAACAGAGGCAGAGGGAGGGAAATACAGGGGCAGAGTCATCGTCTTAACGTACAAATTCAGTCAACGTTGTCACATCTCATCAACTGATCCAGTGCACAATCTGAGGACTGGGCACCCAGCAGTCTGTGTGTTGAGAATTGAAGGGTTAATCTTACCCTTGACATCCCTCTCCCACATCCATGGGCATCACTGGCTGGGCATGGCATTTATTGCTCATCCCCAGTTGCCCCTTTGAGAAAGTGGGGGTGAGCTGCCTTCTTGAACCGCTGCAGTCCCTGTGCTGTGGGTAAACCCACAATGCCCTTAGAGACGGAATTCCAGGATTCTGACCCAGTGACCATGAGGGAACGGTGACATATTTCCAAGTCAGGATGGTGAGGGGCTCGGAGGGGAACTTGCAGGGGGTGGTGTTCCCATGTATCTGCTGCCCCTTGTCCTTCTAGATAAAAGTGTTTGTGGGTTTGGAAGGTGCTGTCTGAGGATCTTTGGTGAGTTTCTGCAGTGCATCTTGTGGGTGGTACACACTGCTGCTACTGAGCGTCGGGGGGTGGAGGGAGGGGGTGATTGATGACCTCTGTCCTGGGTCATCCTGAGATTTATTTTGATAGTGTTTTCGCACAGTGGCCTGTTAGACTGTAGGATGATTAATGTGGACAGACTGCAAAAATGTTTTCCTGAAGACAGTTTCTGGGTCAGAACAGAACATTCTGGAAGGTAAAGAAAGGATTTTGTGAACTAACGTGTGCTTTTCTTGTTTTTGCCTCCTCAGGATTGATGGAGAGCTTGGGGCGCGGGTGTTTGGAGTCTCGAAGGCGCGATCCTTTCTGTCCAGAGTTTTCCGGGCTGCGATTCCCCTCCAGCTCCTCATCCTCCTGCTGTTACTCCTGGCCTGCCTAGTTCCTTTCACCCAGGAGGACTATAATTGTGCCTTGGCAAACAACTTTGCCCGCTCCCTGTATCCAATGCTGCGATACACCAATGGCCCACCACCTACATGACCCTCCATGGGCGTCCCCCACCCCACCCCACCCCCTCAACACCCTGACCACCCACCCCCTCCCACCCCCTTCACCATTCACTCTGTGCCCCCCATCTGCCTCAGGTCTCCCTTCTCTGTCTCTCTTTCTCTCACCTACAGCCGCACTCCCTCTCTATAGTATCCTCCTCCCTCTCTATAGTATCCTCCTCCTTCTCTACACTAACTCTCACTCATTCTCTCTCCTTTTTTGAACACAGCCCACCCTCTATCCCACTCTTCCCTGGGCTGGGGCTTCCTCTGATATGAAGCTGGGATTGAGAGGTCTGGTCAATTCATGATGTTAATATCCAGGCAACACTGGTCAGTTTGAATTTGGCGAGTGCATATTTTTGGAACTAAATGATGTAAATATATTTGTATGTAACATGTGGGATCCACAATCCTATGTCCCTACTGCATGATGTATAATTTAACCCTTTCTTGGACGTTTGTCAATTCTGAATACTGTAGAACAGCATCAGGGAACTTTGCAATCTGGATTATATTATTCAGAGTAAGAACTATTTCTATATTGTACAGTAAACTGTGAGTTTAGTTGTGGGGGGGGGGGAGGGTGCTGTGAAATGAAGTCTAATCCTGGGATGTTTGAGCTGTGTGATCGTCGGATTAATTTCTGATCATGTGGCTAAGCACATCGATTCCTGCATCAAACAGCAGCACCTGTTTGTATTCAATGGAAATAAATTCAGGACTCCACTCTCAATTGAGTCATTGATCAGAAAAAAAATCTTTGACTTTATTTGTGCCTTTCAATACAGGAACGCTGTCTGGTGAGTTATACTTGCAGTTGTAATTCATAGCCAGAAACCTCGCTCAAACAGCAATGTGATAATGACGAGGTGATCTGTTTTACAGCTGTTGGTTAGGGGATATCTGTTCAATCAGACACTAACTGGTGATTCCCCCTACTATATTTCAAATCACATCACGCTATTCTTTTCATCAGTCTGGTTGGTGGAAGATGAGAGCTCACTTTAGTTATACATACAACAGTTCAGCACACCCTCAGCACTGACCCTCTGACAGTGCGGCACTCCCTCAGGGCTGACCCTCTGACAGTGCGGCACTCCCTCAGGGCTGACCCTCTGACAGTGCGGCACTCCCTCAGCACTAACCCTCCAACAGTGCAGCGCTCCCTCAGCACTAACCCTCCGACAGTGCGGCACTCCCTCAGCACTGACCCTCCAACAGTGTGGCACTCCTTCAGCACTGACCCTCCGACAGTGCGGCACTCCCTCAGTACTGACCCTCTGACAGTTCAGCACTCCCTCAGCACTGACCCTCCAACAGTGTAACACTCCGTCAGCACTGACCCTCCGACAGTGCCCACTCCCTCAGCACTGACCCTCCGACAGTGCGGCACTCCCTCAGCACTGACCCTCCGACAGTGCGGCACTCCCTCAGCACTGACCCTCCGACAGTGCAGCACTCCCTCAGGGCTGACCCTCTGACAGTGCAGCACTCCCTCAGGGCTGACCCTCTGACAGTGCAGCGCTCCCTCAGCACTAACCCTCCGACAGTGCGGCACTCCCTCAGCACTGACCCTCCAACAGTGTAACACTCCCTCAGCACTGACCCTCCGACAGTGCCCACCCTCTCAGCACTGACCCTCCGACAGTGCGGCACTCCCTCAGCACTGACCCTCCGACAGTGCAGCACTCCCTCAGCACTGACCCTCCGACAGTGCAGCACTCCCTCAGGGCTGACCCTCTGACAGTGCGGCACTCCCTCAGCACCGACCCTCTGACAGTGCGGCACTCCCTCAGCGCTGACCCTCTGACAGTGCGGCACTCCCTCAGGGCTGACCCTCCAACAGTGTGGCACTCCCTCAGCACTGACCCTCCGACAGTGCGGCACTCCCTCAGCACTGACCCTCCGACAGTGCGGCACTCCCTCAGCACTGACCCTCCGACAGTGCGGCACTCCCTCAGCACTGACCCTCCGACAGTGCGGCACTCCCTCAGCACTGACCCTCCGACAGTGCGGCACTCCCTCAGCACTGTCCCTCCGACGGTGCGGCACTCCCTCAGCACTGACCCTCCGACAGTGTGGCACTCCCTCAGTACTGACCCCCCGACAGTGCGGCATTCTCTCAGTACTGACCGTCCGACAGTGCGGCACTCCCTCAGTACTGACCCTCCGACAGTGGAGCACTCCCTCAGCACTGACCCTCCGACAGTGCGCACTCCCTCAGTACTGACCCCCCGACAGTGCGGCATTCTCTCAGTACTGACCGTCCGACAGTGCGGCACTCCCTCAGTACTGACCCTCCGACAGTGGAGCACTCCCTCCGCACTGACCCTCCGACAGTGAGGCACTCCCTCAGCACTGACCCTCCGACAGTGCGGTAGTCCCTCAGCACTGACCCTCCGACAATGCCCACTCCCTCAGCACTGACCCTCTGACAGTGTGGCGCTCCCTCAGCACTGACCCTCTGACAGTGCAGCACTCCCTCAGCACTGACCCTCTGACAGTGCCCACTCCTCAGCACTGACCCTCCGACAGTGCGGCACTCCCTCAGCACTGACCCTCCGACAGTGCGGCACTCCCTCAGTACTGACCCTCCGACAGTGCGGTACTCCCTCAGCACTGACCCTCCGACATTGCCCACTCCCTCAGCACTGATCCTCCGACATTGCCCACTCCCTCAGTACTGACCCTCCGACAGTGCAGCACTCCCTCAGCACTGACCGTCCGACAGTGCGGCACTCCCTCAGCACTGACCCTCCGACAGTGCGGCACTTCCTCAGCACTGACCCTCCGACAGTGCGGCACTCCCTCAGCACTGACCCTCCGACAGTGCGGCACTCCCTCAGCACTGACCCTCCGACAGTGCGGCACTTCCTCAGCACTGACCCTCCGACAGTGCGGCACTCCCTCAGCACTGTCCCTCCGACGGTGCGGCACTCCCTCAGCACTGACCCTCCGACAGTGCGCATTCTCTCAGTACTGACCGTCCGACAGTGCGGCACTCCCTCAGTACTGACCCTCCGACAGTGGAGCACTCCCTCAGCACTGACCCTCCGACAGTGCGCACTCCCTCAGTACTGACCCCCCGACAGTGCGGCATTCTCTCAGTACTGACCGTCCGACAGTGCGGCACTCCCTCCGCACTGACCCTCCGACAGTGAGGCACTCCCTCAGCACTGACCCTCCGACAGTGCGGTAGTCCCTCAGCACTGACCCTCCGACAATGCCCACTCCCTCAGCACTGACCCTCCGACAGTGCCCACTCCCTCAGCACTGACCCTCCGACAGTGCGGCACTCCCTCAGCACTGACCCTCCGACAGTGCGGCACTCCCTCAGCACTGACCCTCCGACAGTGCGGTACTCCCTCAGCACTGACCCTCCGACATTGCCCACTCCCTCAGCACTGATCCTCCGACATTGCCCACTCCCTCAGTACTGACCCTCCGACAGTGCAGCACTCCCTCAGCACTGACCGTCCGACAGTGCGGCACTCCCTCAGCACTGACCCTCCGACAGTGCGGCACTTCCTCAGCACTGACCCTCCGACAGTGCGGCACTCCCTCAGCACTGACCGTCCGACAGTGCGGCACTCCCTCAGCACTGACCCTCCGACAGTGCGGCACTTCCTCAGCACTGACCCTCCGACAGTGCGGCACTTCCTCAGCACTGACCCTCCGACAGTGCGGCACTCCCTCAGCACTGACCCTCCGACAGTGCGGCACTCCCTCAGTACTGACCCCCCCAACAGTGCGGCATTCTCTCAGTACTGACCCTCCAAAAGTGCGGCACTCCCTCAGCACTGACCCTCCGACAGTGCGGCACTCCCTCAGCACTGACCCTCCGACAGTGCGGCACTCCCTCAGCACTGACCCTCTGACAGTGCCCACTCCCTCAGCACTGACCCTCCGACAGTGCAGCACTTCCTCAGCACTGACCCTCCGACAGTGCGGCACTCCCTCAGCACTGACCGTCCGACAGTGCGGCACTCCCTCAGCACTGACCCTCCGACAGTGCGGCACTCCCTCAGCACTGACCCTCTAACCGTGCGGCACTCCCTCAGCACTGACCCTCCGACAGTGCGGCACTCCCTCAGTACTGACCCTCTGACAGTGCGGCACTCCCTCAGCACTGACCCTCCGACAGTGCCCACTCCCTCAGCACTGACCCTCCGACAGTGCCCACTCCCTCAGCACTGACCCTCTGACAGTGCTGCACTCCCTCAGCACTGACCCTCCGACAGTGCCCACTCCCTCAGCACTGACCCTCCGACAGTGCCCACTCCCTCAGCACTGACCCTCCGACAGTGCGGCACTCCCTCAGCACTGACACTCTGACAGTGCGGCACTCCCTCAGGGCTGACCCTCCGACGGTGCGGCACTCCCTCAGCACTGACCCTCCGACAGTGTGGCACTCCCTCAGTACTGACCCCCCGACAGTGCGGCATTCTCTCAGTACTGACCGTCCGACAGTGCGGCACTCCCTCAGTACTGACCCTCCGACAGTGGAGCACTCCCTCAGCACTGACCCTCCGACAGTGCGCACTCCCTCAGTACTGACCCCCCGACAGTGCGGCATTCTCTCAGTACTGACCGTCCGACAGTGCGGCACTCCCTCAGTACTGACCCTCCGACAGTGGAGCACTCCCTCCGCACTGACCCTCCGACAGTGAGGCACTCCCTCAGCACTGACCCTCCGACAGTGCGGTAGTCCCTCAGCACTGACCCTCCGACAATGCCCACTCCCTCAGCACTGACCCTCCGACAGTGCCCACTCCTCAGCACTGACCCTCCGACAGTGCGGCACTCCCTCAGCACTGACCCTCCGACAGTGCGGCACTCCCTCAGTACTGACCCTCCGACAGTGCGGTACTCCCTCAGCACTGACCCTCCGACATTGCCCACTCCCTCAGCACTGATCCTCCGACATTGCCCACTCCCTCAGTACTGACCCTCCGACAGTGCAGCACTCCCTCAGCACTGACCGTCCGACAGTGCGGCACTCCCTCAGCACTGACCCTCCGACAGTGCGGCACTTCCTCAGCACTGACCCTCCGACAGTGCGGCACTCCCTCAGCACTGACCGTCCGACAGTGCGGCACTCCCTCAGCACTGACCCTCCGACAGTGCGGCACTTCCTCAGCACTGACCCTCCGACAGTGCGGCACTCCCTCAGCACTGTCCCTCCGACGGTGCGGCACTCCCTCAGCACTGACCCTCCGACAGTGCGCATTCTCTCAGTACTGACCGTCCGACAGTGCGGCACTCCCTCAGTACTGACCCTCCGACAGTGGAGCACTCCCTCAGCACTGACCCTCCGACAGTGCGCACTCCCTCAGTACTGACCCCCCGACAGTGCGGCATTCTCTCAGTACTGACCGTCCGACAGTGCGGCACTCCCTCCGCACTGACCCTCCGACAGTGAGGCACTCCCTCAGCACTGACCCTCCGACAGTGCGGTAGTCCCTCAGCACTGACCCTCCGACAATGCCCACTCCCTCAGCACTGACCCTCCGACAGTGCCCACTCCCTCAGCACTGACCCTCCGACAGTGCGGCACTCCCTCAGCACTGACCCTCCGACAGTGCGGCACTCCCTCAGCACTGACCCTCCGACAGTGCGGTACTCCCTCAGCACTGACCCTCCGACATTGCCCACTCCCTCAGCACTGATCCTCCGACATTGCCCACTCCCTCAGTACTGACCCTCCGACAGTGCAGCACTCCCTCAGCACTGACCGTCCGACAGTGCGGCACTCCCTCAGCACTGACCCTCCGACAGTGCGGCACTTCCTCAGCACTGACCCTCCGACAGTGCGGCACTCCCTCAGCACTGACCGTCCGACAGTGCGGCACTCCCTCAGCACTGACCCTCCGACAGTGCGGCACTTCCTCAGCACTGACCCTCCGACAGTGCGGCACTTCCTCAGCACTGACCCTCCGACAGTGCGGCACTCCCTCAGCACTGACCCTCCGACAGTGCGGCACTCCCTCAGTACTGACCCCCCCAACAGTGCGGCATTCTCTCAGTACTGACCCTCCAAAAGTGCGGCACTCCCTCAGCACTGACCCTCCGACAGTGCGGCACTCCCTCAGCACTGACCCTCCGACAGTGCGGCACTCCCTCAGCACTGACCCTCTGACAGTGCCCACTCCCTCAGCACTGACCCTCCGACAGTGCGGCACTTCCTCAGCACTGACCCTCCGACAGTGCGGCACTCCCTCAGCACTGACCGTCCGACAGTGCGGCACTCCCTCAGCACTGACCCTCCGACAGTGCGGCACTCCCTCAGCACTGACCCTCTAACCGTGCGGCACTCCCTCAGCACTGACCCTCCGACAGTGCGGCACTCCCTCAGTACTGACCCTCTGACAGTGCGGCACTCCCTCAGCACTGACCCTCCGACAGTGCCCACTCCCTCAGCACTGACCCTCCGACAGTGCCCACTCCCTCAGCACTGACCCTCTGACAGTGCTGCACTCCCTCAGCACTGACCCTCCGACAGTGCCCACTCCCTCAGCACTGACCCTCCGACAGTGCCCACTCCCTCAGCACTGACCCTCCGACAGTGCGGCACTCCCTCAGCACTGACACTCTGACAGTGCTGCACTCCCTCAGCACTGACCCTCCGACAGTGCCCACTCCCTCAGCACTGACCCTCCGACAGTGCCCACTCCCTCAGCACTGACCCTCCGACAGTGCGGCACTCCCTCAGCACTGACACTCTGACAGTGCGGCACTCCCTCAGGGCTGACCCTCTGACAGTGCGGCACTCCCTCAGCACTAACCCTCCAACAGTGCAGCGCTCCCTCAGCACTAACCCTCCGACAGTGCGGCACTCCCTCAGCACTGACCCTCCAACAGTGTGGCACTCCTTCAGCACTGACCCTCCGAAAGTGCGGCACTCCCTCAGTACTGACCCTCTGACAGTTCAGCACTCCCTCAGCACTGACCCTCCAACAGTGTAACACTCCGTCAGCACTGACCCTCCGACAGTGCCCACTCCCTCAGCACTGACCCTCCGACAGTGCGGCACTTCCTCAGCACTGACCCTCCGACAGTGCGGCACTCCCTCAGCACTGACCCTCCGACAGTGCGGCACTCCCTCAGTACTGACCCCCCCAACAGTGCGGCATTCTCTCAGTACTGACCCTCCAAAAGTGCGGCACTCCCTCAGCACTGACCCTCCGACAGTGCGGCACTCCCTCAGCACTGACCCTCCGACAGTGCGGCACTCCCTCAGCACTGACCCTCTGACAGTGCCCACTCCCTCAGCACTGACCCTCCGACAGTGCGGCACTCCCTCAGCACTGACCCTCTGACAGTGCCCACTCCCTCAGCACTGACCCTCTGACAGTGCCCACTCCCTCAGCACTGACCCTCTGACAGTGCTGCACTCCCTCAGCACTGACCCTCCGACAGTGCCCACTCCCTCAGCACTGACCCTCCGACAGTGCGGCACTCCCTCAGCACTGACCCTCTAACCGTGCGGCACTCCCTCAGCACTGACCCTCCGACAGTGCGGCACTCCCTCAGTACTGACCCTCTGACAGTGCGGCACTCCCTCAGCACTGACCCTCCGACAGTGCCCACTCCCTCAGCACTGACCCTCCGACAGTGCCCACTCCCTCAGCACTGACCCTCTGACAGTGCTGCACTCCCTCAGCACTGACCCTCCGACAGTGCCCACTCCCTCAGCACTGACCCTCCGACAGTGCCCACTCCCTCAGCACTGACCCTCCGACAGTGCGGCACTCCCTCAGCACTGACACTCTGACAGTGCGGCACTCCCTCAGGGCTGACCCTCTGACAGTGCGGCACTCCCTCAGCACTAACCCTCCAACAGTGCAGCGCTCCCTCAGCACTAACCCTCCGACAGTGCGGCACTCCCTCAGCACTGACCCTCCAACAGTGTGGCACTCCTTCAGCACTGACCCTCCGACAGTGCGGCACTCCCTCAGTACTGACCCTCCGACAGTGCGGTACTCCCTCAGCACTGACCCTCCGACATTGCCCACTCCCTCAGCACTGATCCTCCGACATTGCCCACTCCCTCAGTACTGACCCTCCGACAGTGCAGCACTCCCTCAGCACTGACCGTCCGACAGTGCGGCACTCCCTCAGCACTGACCCTCCGACAGTGCGGCACTTCCTCAGCACTGACCCTCCGACAGTGCGGCACTCCCTCAGCACTGACCGTCCGACAGTGCGGCACTCCCTCAGCACTGACCCTCCGACAGTGCGGCACTTCCTCAGCACTGACCCTCCGACAGTGCGGCACTCCCTCAGCACTGTCCCTCCGACGGTGCGGCACTCCCTCAGCACTGACCCTCCGACAGTGCGCATTCTCTCAGTACTGACCGTCCGACAGTGCGGCACTCCCTCAGTACTGACCCTCCGACAGTGGAGCACTCCCTCAGCACTGACCCTCCGACAGTGCGCACTCCCTCAGTACTGACCCCCCGACAGTGCGGCATTCTCTCAGTACTGACCGTCCGACAGTGCGGCACTCCCTCCGCACTGACCCTCCGACAGTGAGGCACTCCCTCAGCACTGACCCTCCGACAGTGCGGTAGTCCCTCAGCACTGACCCTCCGACAATGCCCACTCCCTCAGCACTGACCCTCCGACAGTGCCCACTCCCTCAGCACTGACCCTCCGACAGTGCGGCACTCCCTCAGCACTGACCCTCCGACAGTGCGGCACTCCCTCAGCACTGACCCTCCGACAGTGCGGTACTCCCTCAGCACTGACCCTCCGACATTGCCCACTCCCTCAGCACTGATCCTCCGACATTGCCCACTCCCTCAGTACTGACCCTCCGACAGTGCAGCACTCCCTCAGCACTGACCGTCCGACAGTGCGGCACTCCCTCAGCACTGACCCTCCGACAGTGCGGCACTTCCTCAGCACTGACCCTCCGACAGTGCGGCACTCCCTCAGCACTGACCGTCCGACAGTGCGGCACTCCCTCAGCACTGACCCTCCGACAGTGCGGCACTTCCTCAGCACTGACCCTCCGACAGTGCGGCACTTCCTCAGCACTGACCCTCCGACAGTGCGGCACTCCCTCAGCACTGACCCTCCGACAGTGCGGCACTCCCTCAGTACTGACCCCCCAACAGTGCGGCATTCTCTCAGTACTGACCCTCCAAAAGTGCGGCACTCCCTCAGCACTGACCCTCCGACAGTGCGGCACTCCCTCAGCACTGACCCTCCGACAGTGCGGCACTCCCTCAGCACTGACCCTCTGACAGTGCCCACTCCCTCAGCACTGACCCTCCGACAGTGCGGCACTTCCTCAGCACTGACCCTCCGACAGTGCGGCACTCCCTCAGCACTGACCGTCCGACAGTGCGGCACTCCCTCAGCACTGACCCTCCGACAGTGCGGCACTCCCTCAGCACTGACCCTCTAACCGTGCGGCACTCCCTCAGCACTGACCCTCCGACAGTGCGGCACTCCCTCAGTACTGACCCTCTGACAGTGCGGCACTCCCTCAGCACTGACCCTCCGACAGTGCCCACTCCCTCAGCACTGACCCTCCGACAGTGCCCACTCCCTCAGCACTGACCCTCTGACAGTGCTGCACTCCCTCAGCACTGACCCTCCGACAGTGCCCACTCCCTCAGCACTGACCCTCCGACAGTGCCCACTCCCTCAGCACTGACCCTCCGACAGTGCGGCACTCCCTCAGCACTGACACTCTGACAGTGCTGCACTCCCTCAGCACTGACCCTCCGACAGTGCCCACTCCCTCAGCACTGACCCTCCGACAGTGCCCACTCCCTCAGCACTGACCCTCCGACAGTGCGGCACTCCCTCAGCACTGACACTCTGACAGTGCGGCACTCCCTCAGGGCTGACCCTCTGACAGTGCGGCACTCCCTCAGCACTAACCCTCCAACAGTGCAGCGCTCCCTCAGCACTAACCCTCCGACAGTGCGGCACTCCCTCAGCACTGACCCTCCAACAGTGTGGCACTCCTTCAGCACTGACCCTCCGAAAGTGCGGCACTCCCTCAGTACTGACCCTCTGACAGTTCAGCACTCCCTCAGCACTGACCCTCCAACAGTGTAACACTCCGTCAGCACTGACCCTCCGACAGTGCCCACTCCCTCAGCACTGACCCTCCGACAGTGCGGCACTTCCTCAGCACTGACCCTCCGACAGTGCGGCACTCCCTCAGCACTGACCCTCCGACAGTGCGGCACTCCCTCAGTACTGACCCCCCCAACAGTGCGGCATTCTCTCAGTACTGACCCTCCAAAAGTGCGGCACTCCCTCAGCACTGACCCTCCGACAGTGCGGCACTCCCTCAGCACTGACCCTCCGACAGTGCGGCACTCCCTCAGCACTGACCCTCTGACAGTGCCCACTCCCTCAGCACTGACCCTCCGACAGTGCGGCACTCCCTCAGCACTGACCCTCTGACAGTGCCCACTCCCTCAGCACTGACCCTCTGACAGTGCCCACTCCCTCAGCACTGACCCTCTGACAGTGCTGCACTCCCTCAGCACTGACCCTCCGACAGTGCCCACTCCCTCAGCACTGACCCTCCGACAGTGCGGCACTCCCTCAGCACTGACCCTCTAACCGTGCGGCACTCCCTCAGCACTGACCCTCCGACAGTGCGGCACTCCCTCAGTACTGACCCTCTGACAGTGCGGCACTCCCTCAGCACTGACCCTCCGACAGTGCCCACTCCCTCAGCACTGACCCTCCGACAGTGCCCACTCCCTCAGCACTGACCCTCTGACAGTGCTGCACTCCCTCAGCACTGACCCTCCGACAGTGCCCACTCCCTCAGCACTGACCCTCCGACAGTGCCCACTCCCTCAGCACTGACCCTCCGACAGTGCGGCACTCCCTCAGCACTGACACTCTGACAGTGCGGCACTCCCTCAGGGCTGACCCTCTGACAGTGCGGCACTCCCTCAGCACTAACCCTCCAACAGTGCAGCGCTCCCTCAGCACTAACCCTCCGACAGTGCGGCACTCCCTCAGCACTGACCCTCCAACAGTGTGGCACTCCTTCAGCACTGACCCTCCGACAGTGCGGCACTCCCTCAGTACTGACCCTCTGACAGTTCAGCACTCCCTCAGCACTGACCCTCCAACAGTGTAACACTCCGTCAGCACTGACCCTCCGACAGTGCCCACTCCCTCAGCACTGACCCTCCGACAGTGCGGCACTCCCTCAGCACTGACCCTCCGACAGTGCGGCACTCCCTCAGCACTGACCCTCCGACAGTGCAGCACTCCCTCAGGGCTGACCCTCTGACAGTGCAGCGCTCCCTCAGCACTAACCCTCCGACAGTGCGGCACTCCCTCAGCACTGACCCTCCAACAGTGTAACACTCCCTCAGCACTGACCCTCCGACAGTGCCCACTCCCTCAGCACTGACCCTCCGACAGTGCGGCACTCCCTCAGCACTGACCCTCCGACAGTGCAGCACTCCCTCAGCACTGACCCTCCGACAGTGCAGCACTCCCTCAGGGCTGACCCTCTGACAGTGCGGCACTCCCTCAGCACCGACCCTCTGACAGTGCGGCACTCCCTCAGCGCTGACCCTCTGACAGTGCGGCACTCCCTCAGGGCTGACCCTCCAACAGTGTGGCACTCCCTCAGCACTGACCCTCCGACAGTGCGGCACTCCCTCAGCACTGACCCTCCGACAGTGCGGCACTCCCTCAGCACTGACCCTCCGACAGTGCGGCACTCCCTCAGCACTGACCCTCCGACAGTGCGGCACTCCCTCAGCACTGACCCTCCGACAGTGCGGCACTCCCTCAGCACTGACCCTCCGACAGTGCGGCACTCCCTCAGCACTGTCCCTCCGACGGTGCGGCACTCCCTCAGCACTGACCCTCCGACAGTGCGCACTCCCTCAGTACTGACCCCCCGACAGTGCGGCATTCTCTCAGTACTGACCGTCCGACAGTGCGGCACTCCCTCAGTACTGACCCTCCGACAGTGGAGCACTCCCTCAGCACTGACCCTCCGACAGTGCGCACTCCCTCAGTACTGACCCCCCGACAGTGCGGCATTCTCTCAGTACTGACCGTCCGACAGTGCGGCACTCCCTCCGCACTGACCCTCCGACAGTGAGGCACTCCCTCAGCACTGACCCTCCGACAGTGCGGTAGTCCCTCAGCACTGACCCTCCGACAATGCCCACTCCCTCAGCACTGACCCTCCGACAGTGCCCACTCCCTCAGCACTGACCCTCCGACAGTGCGGCACTCCCTCAGCCCTGACCCTCCGACAGTGCGGCACTCCCTCAGCACTGACCCTCCGACAGTGCGGTAGTCCCTCAGCACTGACCCTCCGACAATGCCCACTCCCTCAGCACTGACCCTCCGACAGTGCCCACTCCCTCAGCACTGACCCTCCGACAGTGCGGCACTCCCTCAGCCCTGACCCTCCGACAGTGCGGCACTCCCTCAGTACTGACCCTCCGACAGTGCAGCACTCCCTCAGCACTGACCGTCCGACAGTGCGGCACTTCCTCAGCACTGACCCTCCGACAGTGCGGCACTCCCTCAGCACTGACCGTCCGACAGTGCGGCACTCCCTCAGCACTGACCCTCCGACAGTGCGGCACTTCCTCAGCACTGACCCTCCGACAGTGCGGCACTTCCTCAGCACTGACCCTCCGACAGTGCGGCACTCCCTCAGCACTGACCCTCCGACAGTGCGGCACTCCCTCAGTACTGACCCCCCCAACAGTGCGGCATTCTCTCAGTACTGACCCTCCAAAAGTGCGGCACTCCCTCAGCACTGACCCTCCGACAGTGCGGCACTCCCTCAGCACTGACCCTCCGACAGTGCGGCACTCCCTCAGCACTGACCCTCTGACAGTGCCCACTCCCTCAGCACTGACCCTCTGACAGTGCCCACTCCCTCAGCACTGACCCTCTGACAGTGCTGCACTCCCTCAGCACTGACCCTCCGACAGTGCCCACTCCCTCAGCACTGACCCTCCGACAGTGCGGCACTCCCTCAGCACTGACCCTCTAACCGTGCGGCACTCCCTCAGCACTGACCCTCCGACAGTGCGGCACTCCCTCAGTACTGACCCTCTGACAGTGCGGCACTCCCTCAGCACTGACCCTCCGACAGTGCCCACTCCCTCAGCACTGACCCTCCGACAGTGCCCACTCCCTCAGCACTGACCCTCTGACAGTGCTGCACTCCCTCAGCACTGACCCTCCGACAGTGCCCACTCCCTCAGCACTGACCCTCCGACAGTGCCCACTCCCTCAGCACTGACCCTCCGACAGTGCGGCACTCCCTCAGCACTGACCCTCTGAACGTGCGGCACTCCCTCAGCACTGACCCTCCGACAGTGCGGCACTCCCTCAGCACTGACCCTCCGACAGTGCGGCACGCCCTCAGCACTGACCCTCCGACAGTGCCCACTCCCTCAGCACTGACCCTCCGACAGTGCCCACTCCCTCAGCACTGACCCTCTGACAGTGCTGCACTCCCTCAGCACTGACCCTCCGACAGTGCCCACTCCCTCAGCACTGACCCTCCGACAGTGCCCACTCCCTCAGCACTGACCCTCTGACAGTGCGGCACTGCCTCAGCACTGACCCTTCGACAGTGCCCACTCCCTCAGCACTGACCCTCCGACAGTGCGGCACTCCCTCAGCACTGACCCTCCGACAGTGCGCACTCTCTCAGTACTGACCCTCCGACAGTGCGGCACTTCCTCAGCACTGACCCTCTGACAGTGCGGCACTCCCTCAGTACTCACCGTCTGACAGTGCGGCACTCCCTCAGTACTGACCCCCCGACAGTGCGGCACTTCCTCAGCACTGACCCTCCGACAGTGCGGCACTTCCTCAGCACTGAACCTCCGACAGTGCGGCACTCCCTCAGTACTGACCCCCCGACAGTGCGGCACTCCCTCAGTACTGACCCTCCGACAGTGCGGCACTTCCTCAGCACTGACCCTCTGACAGTGCGGCACTCCCTCAGTACTGACCCTCTGACAGTGCGGCACTCCCTCAGCACTGACCCTCTGACAGTGCGGCACTTCCTCAGCACTGACCCTCCGACATTGCGGCACTCCCTCAGCACTGACCCACTGACAGTGCGGCACTCCCTCAGAACTGACCCTCCGACCGTGCGGCACTCCCTCAGCACTGACCCACTGACAGTGCGGCACTCCCTCAGAACTGACCCTCCGACAGTGCGGTGCTCCCTCAGCACTGACCCTCCGACAGTGCGGTGCTCCCTCAGCACTGACCCTCCGACAGTGCGGTGCTGCACTGGAAAGAGCAGCCTTGATTTTGGTTTAAATGTCTATTATAAACCGTGACAGATGACTATCTAATTTGAAGGAGGCACATTTGTTATGTCTGGGGTTCACCTGACGAGCAGTTATCGGATCGGTGCACTGTGGGAGTGAGGGGCATCTGCCTGCGGAATGTTTGTCTGAGTGCTGACAGAGCAGAATGTGTAATGGTGACAGTTCCTCAGGAGCTCTCCGTTCTCTGCTGCCTCCTGCCCCTCTATAACCCTTAACCACTGAAGCTGGAAGCAGGAGAGATCGTTCAGCCCATCAGGACTGATTGTTCTCGGTGCCTGCCGCATGACACTGTCTCAGCAACTCCACAACAAAAGGCTACTGTCACTGTTGGAGGTGAGTGAATACTGGAGACTATCCCAGTGAGAATATTGTATTTGTTTTCTCTACCTGAAGTAGTCAGGGTGGATGGGGATAGCCATCTTTCTGATCTAACTCAAACATTATTGTTGAATAAACAATGTGAAGTCAATTTTGCAGCTATCACAGCTTGCTCGGATATTACCGACACTAGTGCAGAGACTGAGAATACCACACCAGCCCCAGCGCTGTCTCCTTCGGGGTCTCTCCTCTGGCCAAACTCCTGTGATGTTGACACGGTCAGTGATGAATGCTGCATTCATTCAAATTTAAACTCTGTCACATCATCGACACCATGAATAATTTATATGAATGATTTGGATGTGAGCATAAGAGGTACAGTTAGTAAGTTTGCAGATGACACCAAAATTGGAGGTGTAGTGGACAGTGAAGAGGGTTACCTCAGATGACAACAGGATCTGGACCAGATGGGCCAATGGGCTGAGAAGTGGCAGATGGAGTTTAATTCAGATAAATGCGAGGTGCTGCATTTTGGGAAAGCAAATCTTAGCAGGACTTATGCACTTAATGGTAAGGTCCTAGGGAGTGTTGCTGAACAAAGAGACCTTGGAGTGCAGGTTCATAGCTCCTTGAAAGTGGAGTCGCAGGTAGATAGGATAGTGAAGAAGGCGTTTGGTATGCTTTCCTTTATTGGTCAGAGTATTGAGTACAGGAGTTGGGAGGTCATGTTGCAGCTGTACAGGACATTGGTTAGGCCACTGTTGGAATATTGCGTGCAATTCTGGTCTCCTTCCTATCGGAAAGATGTTGTGAAACTTGAAAGGGTTCAGAAAAGATTTACAAAGATGTTGCCAGAGTTGGAGGGTTTGAGCTCTAGGGAGAGGCTGAACAGGCTGGGGCTGTTTTCCCTGGAGCGTTGGAGGCTGAGGGGTGACGTTATAGAGGTTTATAAAATCATGGGGGACATGGATAGGATAAATAGACAAAGTCTTTTCCCTGGGGTCGGGGAGTCCAGAACTAGAGGGCATAGGTTTAGGGGAGAGGGGAAAGATATAAAAGAGACCCAAGGGGCAATGTTTTCACGCAGAGGGTGGTACGTGTATGGAATGAGCTGCCAGAGGAAGTGGTGGAGGCTGGTACAATTGCAACATTTTAAGAGGCATTTGGATGGGTAAGTGAATAGGAAGGGTTTGGAGGGATATGGGCCGGGTGCTGGCAGGTGGGACTAGATTGGGTTGGGATATCTGGTCGGCATGGACGGGTTGGACCGAAGGGTCTGTTTCCATGCTGGACATCTCTGTGACCTTCAAGAGAAGAAAGGGACCCTGTACTCCAGTGAGACTCTGTTTTTTTCACTGGAGAGAAAGTAGAAAGACAAAAGGACAACAGTTTCTCTTCGAGGCAAAGCTGGAGTTTACAGTTCAGTAATGTACCTCTCGGTTAATTTATGGCATTGCTTCCCAGGCCTCTCAAAGTGCCTCTAAATCTATAATCACTTATGAATTTAATTAAATAATGAAAATATTCTGTTTGACTGGAGAATGGATTTTTATGACAGCTAATTAAAGTGGAGAGATTTTGAACTGTTGGCGCAGCTCCCCCCTCCCACAGTTCCTCTCGAATGGTTGGTGTTAAACTTCGAGGATAAAATAGACAGGAGAGCAGCTAGCCCTGGTGCCAGAGCCTGTCTTCAGTCTGGGCTGAGACTGTACAAGTCAGGACAGTGCGTGTCCCCTGAATGATGGTTTCATGCTGCTATAACACTGAGTGCTGAATGTAATGATTCTGCCATCTCTCACAGCCTTTGCCAGATCAGCTGCGTTTTTTAAATGAACTAATTTATTGTTACATTCTTTGCTGCAATATAATTTCAGCATAAATTTTGCTGATGGGTCTAACAGGATCCAGGTTTGCAGAGGGAGATGGAAAGCAGATACCAGGCGAGACAGGAAACAGACAGAGCGTGAAGCATGAGGGGTGTCGGCATCAGGAGAGAGACACAGAAAGCAAACACTGAAAATCCTGACTCGAGAGAGCAGTTTCTTGATCTCTTTCTTGCACCACCTTCCACTCTTTGTGCAGTTCGTGAATTTAAGTTGTGGACTGAGCAGAGGTTAACATGGTCAGATCATTTCTTCTACATTTTGCCCATGTTCCACATCCTATTAATACAATTGAAAATTCATCATTGGGTTGGACTTAAATGCCACTGTCTCCCCTTCCCACACCGACACCATTACCCCATCACCCGCACTGTCCCCCCTTCCCACACCGACACCATTACCCCAGCACCCGCACTGTCTCCCCTTCCCACACCGACACCATTACCCCATCACCCGCACTGTCTCCCCTTCCCACACCGACACCATTACCCCATCACCCGCACTGTCTCCCCTTCCCACACCGACACCATTACCCCAGCACCCGCACTGTCTCCCCTTCCCACACCGTCACCATTACCCCAGCACCCGCACTGTCTCCCCTTCCCACACCGACACCATTACCCCAGCACCCGCACTGTCTCCCCATCCCACACCGACACCATTACCCCAGCACCCGCACTGTCTCCCCTTCCCACACCGACACCATTACCCCAGCACCCGCACTGTCTCCCCTTCCCACAACGACACCATTACCCCAGCACCCGCACTGTCTCCCCATCCCACACCGACACCATTACCCCAGCACCCGCACTGTCTCCCCTTCCCACAACGACACCATTACCCCAGCACCCGCACTGTCTAACCTTCCCACACCGTCACCATTACCCCAGCACCCGCACTGTCTCCCCTTCCCACACCGTCACCATTACCCCAGCACCCGCACTGTCTCCCCATCCCACACCGACACCATTACCCCAGCACCCGCACTGTCTCCCCTTCCCACAACGACACCATTACCCCAGCACCCGCACTGTCTAACCTTCCCACACCGTCACCATTACCCCAGCACCCGCACTGTCTCCCCATCCCACACCGTCACCATTACCCCAGCACCCGCACTGTCCCCCCTTCCCACACCGTCACCATTACCCCAGCACCCGCACTGTCTCCCCATCCCACACCGTCACCATTACCCCAGCACCCGCACTGTCTCCCCATCCCACACCGTCACCATTACCCCAGCACCCGCACTGTCCCCCCTTCCCACACCGTCACCATTACCCCAGCACCCGCACTGTCTCCCCTTCCCACACCGTCACCATTACCCCAGCACCCGCACTGTCTCCCCATCCCACACCGTCACCATTACCCCAGCACCCGCACTGTCTCCCCTTCCCACACCGTCACCATTACCCCAGCACCCGCACGGTCTCCCCTTCCCACACCGACACCATTACCCCAGCACCCGCACTGTCTAACCTTCCCACACCGTCACCATTAGCCCAGCACCCGCACTGTCTCCCCTTCCCACACCGTCACCATTACCCCAGCACCCGCACTGTCTCCCCATCCCACACCGACACCATTACCCCAGCACCCGCACTGTCTCCCCTTCCCACACCGTCACCATTACCCCAGCACCCGCACGGTCTCCCCTTCCCACACCGACACCATTACCCCAGCACCCGCACTGTCTCCCCATCCCACACCGTCACCATTACCCCATCACCCGCACTGTCTCCCCTTCCCACACCGACACCATTACCCCAGCACCCGCACTGTCTCCCCTTCCCACACCGACACCATTACCCAGCACCCGCACTGTCTCCCCTTCCCACACCGTCACCATTACCCCAGCACCCGCACTGTCTCCCCATCCCACACCGTCACCATTACCCCAGCACCCGCACTGTCTCCCCATCCCACACCGTCACCATTACCCCATCACCCGCACTGTCTCCCCTTCCCACACCTTCACCATTACCCAGCACCCGCACTGTCTCCCCATCCCACACCGACACCATTACCCAGCACCCGCACTGTCTCCCCTTCCCACACCGTCACCATTACCCCATCACCCGCACTGTCTCCCCTTCCCACACCGTCACCATTACCCCAGCACCCGCACTGTCTCCCCATCCCACACCGACACCATTACCCCAGCACCCGCACTGTCACCCCTTCCCACACCGACACCATTACCCCATCACCCGCACTGTCTCCCCTTCCCACACCGACACCATTACCCCATCACCCGCACTGTCTCCCCTTCCCACACCGACACCATTACCCCATCACCCGCACTGTCTCCCCTTCCCACACCGTCACCATTACCCCAGCACCCGCACTGTCTCCCCTTCCCACACCGTCACCATTACCCCAGCACCCGCACTGTCTCCCCTTCCCACACCGACACCATTACCCCAGCACCCGCACTGTCTCCCCATCCCACACCGTCACCATTACCCCATCACCCGCACTGTCTCCCCTTCCCACACCGTCACCATTACCCCAGCACCCGCACTGTCTCCCCATCCCACACCGACACCATTACCCCAGCACCCGCACTGTCTCCCCTTCCCACACCGACACCATTACCCCATCACCCGCACTGTCTCCCCATCCCACACCGTCACCATTACCCCAGCACCCACACTGTCACCCCTTCCCACACCGACACCATTACCCCAGCACCCGCACTGTCTCCCCTTCCCACACCGACACCATTACCCCAGCACCCACACTGTCTCCCCTTCACACACCGACACCATTACCCCAACACCCGCACTGTCTCCCCATCCCACACCGTCACCATTACCCCAGCACCCACACTGTCACCCCTTCCCACACCGACACCATTACCCCAGCACCCGCACTGTCTCCCCTTCCCACACCGACACCATTACCCCAGCACCCGCACTGTCTCCCCATCCCACACCGACACCATTACCCCAGCACCCGCACTGTCTCCCCTTCCCACACCGACACCATTACCCCATCACCCGCACTGTCTCCCCTTCACACACCGACACCATTACCCCATCACCCGCACTGTCTCCCCTTCACACACCGACACCATTACCCCAGCACCCGCACTGTCTCCCCATCCCACACCGACACCATTACCCCAGCACCCGCACTGTCTCCCCTTCCCACACCGACACCATTACCCCATCACCCGCACTGTCTCCCCTTCACACACCGACACCATTACCCCAGCACCCGCACTGTCTCCCCATCCCACACCGACACCATTACCCCATCACCCGCACTGTCTCCCCATCCCACACCGTCACCATTACCCCAGCACCCGCACTGTCTCCCCATCCCACACCGACACCATTACCCCAGCACCCGCACTGTCTCCCCTTCCCACACCGACACCATTACCCCATCACCCACACTGTCTCCCCTTCCCACACCGACACCATTACCCCAGCACCCGCACTGTCTCCCCATCCCACACCGACACCATTACCCCAGCACCCGCACTGTCTCCCCTTCCCACACCGACACCATTACCCCATCACCCGCACTGTCTCCCCTTCACACACCGACACCATTACCCCAGCACCCGCACTGTCTCCCCATCCCACACCGTCACCATTACCCCAGCACCCGCACTGTCTCCCCTTCACACACCGACACCATTACCCCATCACCCGCACTGTCTCCCCTTCACACACCGACACCATTACCCCATCACCCGCACTGTCTCCCCTTCCCACACCGACACCATTACCCCATCACCCACACTGTCTCCCCTTCCCACACCGACACCATTACCCCATCACCCGCACTGTCTCCCCTTCCCACACCGACACCATTACCCCAGCACCCGCACTGTCTCCCCATCCCACACCGACACCATTACCCCATCACCCGCACTGTCTCCCCATCCCACACCGACACCATTACCCCATCACCCGCACTGTCTCCCCTTCCCACACCGACACCATTACCCCATCACCCGCACTGTCTCCCCTTCCCACACTGACACCATTACCCCAGCACCCGCACTGTCTCCCCATCCCACACCGACACCATTACCCCAGCACCCGCACTGTCTCCCCTTCCCACACCGACACCATTACCCCAGCACCCGCACTGTCTCCCCATCCCACACCGTCACCATTACCCCAGCACCCGCACTGTCTCCCCTTCCCACACCGACACCATTACCCCAGCACCCGCACTGTCTCCCCATCCCACACCGACATCATTACCCCAGCACCCGCACTGTCCCCCCTTCACACACCGACACCATTACCCCAACACCCGCACTGTCTCCCCATCCCACACCGACAGCATTACCCCAGCACCCGCACTGTCTCCCCATCCCACACCGACACCATTACCCCAGCACCCGCACTGTCACCCCTTCCCATACAGTCACCATTACCCCAGCACCCGCACTGTCTCCCCTTCCCACACCGACACCATTACCCCAGCACCCGCACTGTCTCCCCATCCCACACCGACACCATTACCCCAGCACCCGCACTGTCACCCCTTCCCATACAGTCACCATTACCCCAGCACCCGCACTGTCCCCCCTTCCCACACCGACACCATTACCCCATCACCCGCACTGTCTCCCCTTCCCACACCGACACCATTACCCCAACACCCGCACTGTCTCCCCTTCCCACACCGACACCATTACCCCAGCACCCGCACTGTCTCCCCTTCCCACACCGACACCATTACCCCAGCACCCGCACTGTCTCCCCTTCCCACACCGACACCATTACCCCAGCACCCGCACTGTCTCCCCTTCCCACACCGACACCATTACCCCATCACCCGCACTGTCTCCCCTTCACACACCGACACCATTACCCCAGCACCCGCACTGTCTCCCCTTCCCACACCGACACCATTACCCCAGCACCCGCACTGTCTCCCCTTCACACACCGACACCATTACCCCAGCACCCGCACTGTCTCCCCTTCCCACACCGACACCATTACCCCATCACCCGCACTGTCTCCCCTTCACACACCGACACCATTACCCCAGCACCCGCACTGTCTCCCCTTCCCACACCGACACCATTACCCCAGCACCCGCACTGTCTCCCCATCCCACACCGACACCATTACCCCAGCACCCGCACTGTCTCCCCATCCCACACCGACACCATTACCCCAGCACCCGCACTGTCTCCCCTTCACACACCGACACCATTACCCCAGCACCCGCACTGTCTCCCCATCCCACACCGACACCAGAACCCCAGCACCCGCACTGTCTCCCCATCCCACACCGACACCATTACCCCATCACCCACACTGTCTCCCCTTCCCACACCGACACCATTACCCCAGCACCCGCACTGTCTCCCCTTCCCACACCGACACCATTACCCCAGCACCCGCACTGTCTCCCCATCCCACACCGACACCATTACCCCAGCACCCGCACTGTCTCCCCATCCCACACCGTCACCATTACCCCAGCACCCGCACTGTCTCCCCTTCCCACACCGTCACCATTACCCCAGCACCCGCACTGTCTCGCCTTCCCACACCGACACCATTACCCCAGCACCCGCACTGTCTCCCCTTCACACACCGACACCATTACCCCATCACCCGCACTGTCTCCCCATCCCACACCGACACCATTACCCCAGCACCCGCACTGTCTCCCCTTCCCACACCGTCACCATTACCCCAGCACCCGCACTGTCTCCCCATCCCACACCGACACCATTACCCCAGCACCCGCACTGTCTCCCCATCCCACACCGACACCATTACCCCAGCACCCGCACTGTCTCCCCATCCCACACCGACACCATTACCCCAGCACCCGCACTGTCTCCCCTTCCCACACCGACACCATTACCCCAGCACCCACACTGTCTCCCCTTCCCACACCGACACCATTACCCCAGCACCCGCACTGTCTCCCCTTCTCACACCGTAACCATTACCCCAGCACCCGCACTGTCTCCCCATCCCACACCGTCACCATTACCCCAGCACCCGCACTGTCTCCCCATCCCACACCGTCACCATTACCCCAGCACCCGCACTGTCTCCCCTTCTCACACCGTAACCATTACCCCAGCACCCGCACTGTCTCCCCTTCCCACACCGACACCATTACCCCAGCACCCGCACTGTCCCCCCTTCCCATACAGTCACCATTACCCCAGCACCCGCACTGTCTCCCCTTCCCACACCGTCACCATTACCCCAGCACCCGCACTGTCTCCCCTTCCCACACCGCCACCATTACCCCAGCACCCGCACTGTCTCCCCTTCCCACACCGACACCATTGCCCCAACACCCCACTGTCTCCCCTTCCCACACCGTCACCATTACCCCATCACCCGCACTGTCTCCCCATCCCACACCGTCACCATTACCCCAGCACCAGCACTGTCTCCCCTTCCCACACCGACACCCATTACCCCAGCACCCGCACTGTCTCCCCTTCCCACACCGACACCATTACCCCAGCACCCGCACTGTCTCCCCTTCCCACACCGACACCATTACCCCAGCACCAGCACTGTCTCCCCTTCCCACACCGACACCCATTACCCCAGCACCCGCACTGTCTCCCCATCCCACACTGACACCATTACCCCAGCACCCGCACTGTCTCCCCTTCTCACACCGTAACCATTACCCCAGCACCCGCACTGTCTCCCCTTCTCACACCGTAACCATTACCCCAGCACCCGCACTGTCTCCCCTTCCCACACCGTCACCATTACCCCAGCACCCGCACGGTCTCCCCTTCCCACACCGACACCATTACCCCAGCACCCGCACTGTCTCCCCTTCCCACACCGACACCATTACCCCAGCACCCGCACTGTCCCCCCTTCCCACACAGTCACCATTACCCCAGCACCCGCACTGTCTCCCCTTCCCACACCGACACCATTACCCCAGCACCCGCACTGTCTCCCCTTCCCACACCGTCACCATTACCCAGCACCCGCACTGTCTCCCCATCCCACACCGACACCATTACCCCAGCACCCGCACTGTCTCCCCTTCCCACACCGACACCATTACCCCAGCACCCGCACTGTCTCCCCTTCTCACACCGTAACCATTACCCCAGCACCCGCACTGTCTCCCCTTCCCACACCGTCACCATTACCCCAGCACCCGCACTGTCTCCCCATCCCACACCGTCACCATTACCCCAGCACCCGCATGGTCTCCCCTTCCCACACCGACACCATTACCCCAGCACCCGCACTGTCTCCCCTTCCCACACCGACACCATTACCCCAGCACCCGCACTGTCCCCCCTTCCCACACAGTCACCATTACCCCAGCACCCGCACTGTCTCCCCTTCCCACACCGTCACCATTACCCCAGCACCCGCACTGTCTCCCCATCCCTCACCGACACCATTACCCCAGCACCCGCACTGTCTCCCAATCCCACACCGACACCATTACCCCAGCACCCGCACTGTCTCCCAATCCCACACCGACACCATTACCCCAGCACCCGCACTGTCTCCCCATCCCACACCGACACCATTACCCCAGCACCCGCACTGTCTCCCCATCCCACACCGTCACCATTACCCCAGCACCCGCACTGTCTCCCCATCCCTCACCGACACCATTACCCCAGCACCCGCACTGTCTCCCCTTCCCACACCGACACCATTACCCCAGCACCCGCACTGTCTCCCCTTCCCACACCGACACCATTACCCAGCACCCGCACTGTCTCCCCTTCCCACACCGACACCATTACCCCAGCACCCGCACTGTCTCCCCTTCCCACACCGTCACCATTACCCCAGCACCCGCACTGTCTCCCCATCCCACACCGACACCATTACCCCAGCACCCGCACTGTCTCCCCTTCCCACACCGTCACCGTTACCCCAGCACCCGCACTGTCTCCCCTTCCCACACCGACACCATTACCCCAGCACCCGCACTGTCTCCCCTTCCCACACCGACACCATTACCCCAGCACCCGCACTGTCTCCCCTTCACACACCGTCACCATTACCCCAGCACCCGCACTGTCTCCCCTTCCCACACCGTCACCATTACCCCAGCACCCGCACTGTCTCCCCTTCCCACACCGACACCATTACCCCAGCACCCGCACTGTCTCCCCATCCCACACCGACACCATTACCCCAGCACCCGCACTGTCTCCCCATCCCACACCGACACCATTACCCCAGCACCCGCACTGTCTCCCCATCCCACACCGTCACCATTACCCCATCACCCGCACTGTCTCCCCATCCCACACCGACACCATTACCCCAGCACCCGCACTGTCTCCCCTTCCCACACCGACACCATTACCCCATCACCCGCACTGTCTCCACTTCCCACACAGTCACCATTACCCCATCACCCGCACTGTCTCCCCTTCCCACACCGTCACCATTACCCCAGCACCCGCACTGTCTCCCCTTCACACACCGACACCATTACCCCAACACCCGCACTGTCTCCCCATCCCACACCGTCACCATTACCCCATCACCCGCACTGTCTCCCCATCCCACACCGTCACCATTACCCCAGCACCCGCACTGTCCCCCCTTCCCACACCGTCACCATTACCCCAGCACCCGCACTGTCTCCCCTTCCCACACCGACACCATTACCCCAGCACCCGCACTGTCTCCCCTTCCCACACCGACACCATTACCCCAGCACCAGCACTGTCTCCCCTTCCCACACCGACACCCATTACCCCAGCACCCGCACTGTCTCCCCATCCCACACTGACACCATTACCCCAGCACCCGCACTGTCTCCCCTTCTCACACCGTAACCATTACCCCAGCACCCGCACTGTCTCCCCTTCTCACACCGTAACCATTACCCCAGCACCCGCACTGTCTCCCCTTCTCACACCGTAACCATTACCCCAGCACCCGCACTGTCTCCCCTTCCCACACCGACACCATTACCCCAGCACCCGCACTGTCTCCCCTTCCCACACCGACACCATTACCCCAGCACCCGCACTGTCCCCCCTTCCCACACAGTCACCATTACCCCAGCACCCGCACTGTCTCCCCTTCCCACACCGACACCATTACCCCAGCACCCGCACTGTCTCCCCTTCCCACACCGTCACCATTACCCAGCACCCGCACTGTCTCCCCATCCCACACCGACACCATTACCCCAGCACCCGCACTGTCTCCCCTTCCCACACCGACACCATTACCCCAGCACCCGCAATGTCTCCCCTTCTCACACCGTAACCATTACCCCAGCACCCGCACTGTCTCCCCTTCCCACACCGTCACCATTACCCCAGCACCCGCACTGTCTCCCCATCCCACACCGTCACCATTACCCCAGCACCCGCATGGTCTCCCCTTCCCACACCGACACCATTACCCCAGCACCCGCACTGTCCCCCCTTCCCACACAGTCACCATTACCCCAGCACCCGCACTGTCTCCCCTTCCCACACCGTCACCATTACCCCAGCACCCGCACTGTCTCCCCATCCCTCACCGACACCATTACCCCAGCACCCGCACTGTCTCCCAATCCCACACCGACACCATTACCCCAGCACCCGCACTGTCTCCCAATCCCACACCGACACCATTACCCCAGCACCCGCACTGTCTCCCCATCCCACACCGACACCATTACCCCAGCACCCGCACTGTCTCCCCATCCCACACCGTCACCATTACCCCAGCACCCGCACTGTCTCCCCATCCCTCACCGACACCATTACCCCAGCACCCGCACTGTCTCCCCTTCCCACACCGACACCATTACCCCAGCACCCGCACTGTCTCCCCTTCCCACACCGACACCATTACCCAGCACCCGCACTGTCTCCCCTTCCCACACCGACACCATTACCCCAGCACCCGCACTGTCTCCCCTTCCCACACCGTCACCATTACCCCAGCACCCGCACTGTCCCCCCTTCCCACACCGTCACCATTACCCCAGCACCCGCACTGTCTCCCCTTCCCACACCGACACCATTACCCCAGCACCCGCACTGTCTCCCCATCCCACACCGTCACCATTACCCCAGCACCCGCACTGTCTCCCCATCCCACACCGTCACCATTACCCCAGCACCCGCACTGTCTCCCCATCCCACACCGTCACCATTACCCCAGCACCCGCACTGTCTCCCCTTCCCACACCGTCACCATTACCCCAGCACCCGCACTGTCCCCCCTTCCCACACCGTCACCATTACCCCAGCACCCGCACTGTCTCCCCTTCCCACACCGACACCATTACCCCAGCACCCGCACTGTCTCCCCATCCCACACCGACACCATTACCCCAGCACCCGCACTGTCTCCCCATCCCACACCGTCACCATTACCCCAGCACCCGCACTGTCTCCCCTTCCCACACCGACACCATTACCCCAGCACCCGCACTGTCTCCCCATCCCACACCGTCACCATTACCCCAGCACCCGCACTGTCTCCCCTTCCCACACCGACACCATTACCCCAGCACCCGCACTGTCTCCCCTTCCCACACCGACACCATTACCCCAGCACCCGCACTGTCTCCCCTTCACACACCGTCACCATTACCCCAGCACCCGCACTGTCTCCCCTTCCCACACCGTCACCATTACCCCAGCACCCGCACTGTCTCCCCTTCCCACACCGACACCATTACCCCAGCACCCGCACTGTCTCCCCATCCCACACCGACACCATTACCCCAGCACCCGCACTGTCTCCCCATCCCACACCGACACCATTACCCCAGCACCCGCACTGTCTCCCCATCCCACACCGTCACCATTACCCCATCACCCGCACTGTCTCCCCATCCCACACCGACACCATTACCCCAGCACCCGCACTGTCTCCCCTTCCCACACCGACACCATTACCCCATCACCCGCACTGTCTCCACTTCCCACACAGTCACCATTACCCCATCACCCGCACTGTCTCCCCTTCCCACACCGTCACCATTACCCCAGCACCCGCACTGTCTCCCCTTCACACACCGACACCATTACCCCAACACCCGCACTGTCTCCCCATCCCACACCGTCACCATTACCCCAGCACCCGCACTGTCACCCCTTCCCACACCGACACCATTACCCCAGCACCCGCACTGTCTCCCCTTCCCACACCGACACCATTACCCCAGCACCCGCACTGTCTCCCCATCCCACACCGACACCATTACCCCAGCACCCGCACTGTCTCCCCTTCCCACACCGTCACCATTACCCCAGCACCCGCACTGTCTCCCCATCCCACACCGACACCATTACCCCAGCACCCGCACTGTCTCCCCTTCCCACACCGACACCATTACCCCATCACCCGCACTGTCTCCCCTTCACACACCGACACCATTACCCCATCACCCGCACTGTCTCCCCTTCCCACACCGTCACCATTACCCCAGCACCCGCACTGTCTCCCCTTCCCACACCGACACCGTTACCCCAGCACCCGCACTGTCTCCCCATCCCACACCGACACCATTACCCCATCACCCGCACTGTCTCCCCTTCCCACACCGACACCATTACCCCAGCACCCGCACTGTCTCCCCATCCCACACCGACACCATTACCCCAGCACCCGCACTGTCTCCCCTTCCCACACCGACACCATTACCCCAGCACCCGCACTGTCTCCCCTTCCCACACCGACACCATTACCCCATCACCCGCACTGTCTCCCCATCCCACACCGACACCATTACCCCAGCACCCGCACTGTCTCCCCTTCCCACACCGAAACCATTACCCCAGCACCCGCACTGTCTCCCCATCCCACACCGACACCGTTACCCCAGCACCCGCACTGTCTCCCCATCCCACACCGACACCATTACCCCAGCACCCGCACTGTCTCCCCTTCCCACACCGACACCATTACCCCAGCACCCGCACTGTCTCCCCATCCCACACCGACACCATTACCCCAGCACCCGCACTGTCTCCCCTTCCCACACCGACACCATTACCCCAGCACCCGCACTGTCTCCCCTTCCCACACCGACATCATTACCCCAGCACCCGCACTGTCTCCCCTTCCCACACCGACACCATTACCCCAGCACCCGCACTGTCTCCCCTTCCCACACCGACATCATTACCCCAGCACCCGCACTGTCCCCCCTTCACACACCGACACCATTACCCCAGCACCCGCACTGTCTCCCCATCCCACACCGTCACCATTACCCCAACACCCGCACTGTCTCCCCATCCCACACCGACACCATTACCCCAGCACCCGCACTGTCACCCCTTCCCACACCGACACCATTACCCCAGCACCCGCACTGTCTCCCCATCCCACACCGTCACCATTACCCCATCACCCGCACTGTCTCCCCTTCCCACACCGTCACCATTACCCCAGCACCCGCACTGTCTCCCCATCCCACACCGTCACCATTACCCCAGCACCCGCACTGTCTCCCCTTCCCACACCGTCACCATTACCCCAGCACCCGCACTGTCTCCCCATCCCACACCGACACCATTACCCCAGCACCCGCACTGTCTCCCCATCCCACACCGTCACCATTACCCCAGCACCCGCACTGTCTCCCCATCCCACACCGACACCATTACCCCATCACCCGCACTGTCTCCCCTTCCCACACCGACACCATTACCCCAGCACCCGCACTGTCTCCCCTTCCCACACCGACACCATTACCCCAGCACCCGCACTGTCTCCCCATCCCACACCGACACCATTACCCCAGCACCCGCACTGTCTCCCCTTCCCACACCGACACCATTACCCCATCACCCGCACTGTCTCCCCTTCCCACACCGTCACCATTACCCCAGCACCCGCACTGTCTCCCCTTCACACACCGACACCATTACCCCAGCACCCGCACTGTCTCCCCATCCCACACCGACACCATTACCCCAGCACCCGCACTGTCTCCCCATCCCACACCGACACCATTACCCCAGCACCCGCACTGTCTCCCCTTCACACACCGACACCATTACCCCAGCACCCGCACTGTCTCCCCTTCCCACACCGACACCATTACCCCAGCACCCGCACTGTCTCCCCTTCCCACACCGTCACCATTACCCCAGCACCCGCACTGTCTCCCCTTCCCACACCGACACCATTACCCCAGCACCCGCACTGTCTCCCCTTCACACACCGACACCATTACCCCAGCACCCGCACTGTCTCCCCTTCCCACACCGACACCATTACCCCAGCACCCGCACTGTCTCCCCATCCCACACCGTCACCATTACCCCATCACCCGCACTGTCTCCCCTTCCCACACCGTCACCATTACCCCAGCACCCGCACTGTCTCCCCTTCACACACCGACACCATTACCCGAGCACCCGCACTGTCTCCCCTTCACACACCGACACCATTACCCCAGCACCCGCACTGTCTCCCCTTCCCACACCGACACCATTACCCCATCACCCACACTGTCTCCCCTTCCCACACCGACACCATTACCCCAGCACCCGCACTGTCTCCCCATCCCACACCGACACCATTACCCCAGCACCCGCACTGTCTCCCCATCCCACACCGACACCATTACCCCAGCACCCGCACTGTCTCCCCTTCCCACACCGACACCATTACCCCAGCACCCGCACTGTCTCCCCATCCCACACCGACACCATTACCCCAGCACCCGCACTGTCTCCCCATCCCACACCGACACCATTACCCCAGCACCCGCACTGTCTCCCCATCCCACACCGACACCATTACCCCAGCACCCGCACTGTCTCCCCTTCCCACACCGACACCATTACCCCAGCACCCGCACTGTCTCCCCATCCCACACCGACACCATTACCCCAGCACCCGCACTGTCTCCCCTTCACACACCGACACCATTACCCCATCACCCGCACTGTCTCCCCATCCCACACCGACACCATTACCCCAGCACCCGCACTGTCTCCCCTTCCCACACCGTCACCATTACCCCAGCACCCGCACTGTCTCCCCATCCCACACCGTCACCATTACCCCAGCACCCGCACTGTCTCCCCATCCCACACCGTCACCATTACCCCAGCACCCGCACTGTCTCCCCATCCCACACCGTCACCATTACCCCAGCACCCGCACTGTCACCCCTTCCCACACCGACACCATTACCCCATCACCCGCACTGTCTCCCCATCCCACACCGACACCATTACCCCATCACCCGCACTGTCTCCCCTTCCCACACCGACACCATTACCCCAGCACCCGCACTGTCTCCCCTTCCCACACCGACACCATTACCCCATCACCCGCACTGTCTCCCCTTCCCACACCGCCACCATTACCCCAGCACCCGCACTGTCTCCCCTTCCCACACCGTCACCATTACCCCAGCACCCGCACTGTCTCCCCTTCCCACACCGCCACCATTACCCCAGCACCCGCACTGTCTCCCCTTCCCACACCGTCACCATTTCCCCAGCACCCGCACTGTCTCCCCATCCCACACCGTCACCATTACCCCAGCACCCGCACTGTCTCCCCATCCCACACCGACACCATTACCCCAGCACCCGCACTGTCTCCCCTTCCCACACCGACACCATTACCCCAGCACCCGCACTGTCTCCCCTTCTCACACCGTAACCATTACCCCAGCACCCGCACTGTCTCCCCATCCCACACCGTCACCATTACCCCAGCACCCGCACGGTCTCCCCTTCCCACACCGTAACCATTACCCCAGCACCCGCACTGTCTCCCCTTCCCACACCGTCACCATTACCCCAGCACCCGCACTGTCTCCCCATCCCACACCGTAACCATTACCCCAGCACCCGCACTGTCACCCCTTCCCACACCGACACCATTACCCCAGCACCCGCACTGTCTCCCCTTCCCACACCGACACCATTACCCCAGCACCCGCACTGTCTCCCCTTCCCACACCGACACCATTACCCCAGCACCCGCACTGTCTCCCCTTCCCATACAGTCACCATTACCCCAGCACCCGCACTGTCTCCCCTTCCCACACCGACACCATTACCCCAGCACCCGCACTGTCTCCCCTTCCCATACAGTCACCATTACCCCAGCACCCGCACTGTCTCCCCATCCCACACCGACACCATTACCCCAGCACCCGCACTGTCTCCCCTTCCCACACCGACACCGTTACCCCAGCACCCGCACTGTCTCCCCTTCCCACACCGACACCATTACCCCAACACCCCACTGTCTCCCCTTCCCACACCGTCACCATTACCCCAGCACCCGCACTGTCTCCCCTTCCCACACCGACACCATTACCCCAACACCCCACTGTCTCCCCTTCCCACACCGACACCATTACCCCAGCACCCGCACTGTCTCCCCTTCTCACACCGTAACCATTACCCCAGCACCCGCACTGTCTCCCCTTCTCACACCGTAACCATTACCCCAGCACCCGCACTGTCTCCCCTTCCCACACCGTCACCATTACCCCAGCACCCGCACGGTCTCCCCTTCCCACACCGACACCATTACCCCAGCACCCGCACTGTCTCCCCTTCCCACACCGACACCATTACCCCAGCACCCGCACTGTCCCCCCTTCCCACACAGTCACCATTACCCCAGCACCCGCACTGTCTCCCCTTCCCACACCGACACCATTATCCCAGCACCCGCACTGTCTCCCCATCCCACACCGTCACCATTACCCAGCACCCGCACTGTCTCCCCATCCCACACCGACACCATTACCCCAGCACCCGCACTGTCTCCCCTTCTCACACCGTAACCATTACCCCAGCACCCGCACTGTCTCCCCTTCCCACACCGTCACCATTACCCCAGCACCCGCACTGTCTTCCCTTCCCACACCGTCACCATTACCCCAGCACCCGCACTGTCTCCCCATCCCACACCGACACCATTACCCCAGCACCCGCACTGTCTCCCCTTCTCACACCGTAACCATTACCCCAGCACCCGCACGGTCTCCCCTTCCCACACCGACACCATTACCCCAGCACCCGCACTGTCTCCCCTTCCCACACCGACACCATTACCCCAGCACCCGCACTGTCCCCCCTTCCCACACAGTCACCATTACCCCAGCACCCGCACTGTCTCCCCTTCCCACACCGTCACCATTACACCAGCACCCGCACTGTCTCCCCATCCCTCACCGACACCATTACCCCAGCACCCGCACTGTCTCCCAATCCCACACCGACACCATTACCCCAGCACCCGCACTGTCTCCCCTTCCCACACCGTCACCATTACCCCAGCACCCGCACTGTCTCCCCATCCCACACCGACACCATTACCCCAGCACCCGCACTGTCTCCCCATCCCACACCGACACCATTACCCCAGCACCCGCACTGTCTCCCCATCCCACACCGTCACCATTACCCCAGCACCCGCACTGTCTCCCCATCCCACACCGTCACCATTACCCCAGCACCCGCACGGTCTCCCCTTCCCACACCGACACCATTACCCCAGCACCCGCACTGTCTCCCCATCCCTCACCGACACCATTACCCCAGCACCCGCACTGTCTCCCCTTCCCACACCGACACCATTACCCCAGCACCCGCACTGTCTCCCCTTCCCACACCGTCACCATTACCCCAGCACCCGCACTGTCCCCCCTTCCCACACCGTCACCATTACCCCAGCACCCGCACTGTCTCCCCTTCCCACACCGACACCATTACCCAGCACCCGCACTGTCTCCCCTTCCCACACCGACACCATTACCCCAGCACCCGCACTGTCTCCCCTTCCCACACCGTCACCATTACCCCATCACCCGCACTGTCTCCCCATCCCACACCGTCACCATTACCCCAGCACCCGCACTGTCTCCCCTTCCCACACCGACACCATTACCCCAGCACCCGCACTGTCTCCCCTTCCCACACCGACACCATTACCCCAGCACCCGCACTGTCTCCCCATCCCACACCGACACCATTACCCCAGCACCCGCACTGTCTCCCCTTCCCACACCGACACCATTACCCCAGCACCCGCACTGTCTCCCCTTCCCACACCGTCACCATTACCCCAGCACCCGCACTGTCCCCCCTTCCCACACCGTCACCATTACCCCAGCACCCGCACTGTCTCCCCTTCCCACACCGACACCATTACCCCATCACCCGCACTGTCTCCCCATCCCACACCGTCACCATTACCCCAGCACCCGCACTGTCTCCCCATCCCTCACCGACACCATTACCCCAGCACCCGCACTGTCTCCCCTTCCCACACCGACACCATTACCCAGCACCCGCACTGTCTCCCCTTCCCACACCGTCACCATTACCCCAGCACCCGCACTGTCTCCCCTTCCCACACCGTCACCATTACCCCAGCACCCGCACTGTCTCCCCTTCCCACACCGTCACCATTACCCCAGCACCCGCACTGTCCCCCCTTCCCACACCGTCACCATTACCCCAGCACCCGCACTGTCTCCCCATCCCACACCGACACCATTACCCCAGCACCCGCACTGTCTCCCCATCCCACACAGTCACCATTACCCCAGCACCCGCACTGTCTCCCCATCCCACACCGACACCATTACCCAGCACCCGCACTGTCTCCCCTTCCCACACCGACACCATTACCCCAGCACCCGCACTGTCTCCCCTTCCCACACCGTCACCATTACCCCAGCACCCGCACTGTCTCCCAATCCCACACCGTCACCATTACCCCAGCACCCGCACTGTCTCCCAATCCCACACCGTCACCATTACCCCAGCACCCGCACTGTCTCCCCATCCCACACCGTCACCATTACCCCAGCACCCGCACTGTCTCCCCTTCCCACACCGACACCGTTACCCCAGCACCCGCACTGTCTCCCCATCCCACACCGTCACCATTACCCAGCACCCGCACTGTCTCCCCTTCCCACACCGACACCATTACCCCATCACCCGCACTGTCTCCCCTTCCCACACCGTCACCATTACCCCAGCACCCGCACTGTCTCCCCATCCCACACCGACACCATTACCCCTTCACCCGCACTGTCTCCCCATCCCACACCGACACCATTACCCCAGCACCCGCACTGTCTCCCCTTCCCACACCGACACCATTACCCCAGCACCCGCACTGTCTCCCCTTCCCACACCGACACCATTACCCAGCACCCGCACTGTCTCCCCATCCCACACCGACACCATTACCCCATCACCCGCACTGTCTCCCCTTCCCACACCGACACCATTACCCCAGCACCCGCACTGTCTCCCCATCCCACACCGACACCGTTACCCCAGCACCCGCACTGTCTCCCCATCCCACACCGTCACCATTACCCCAGCACCCGCACTGTCTCCCCATCCCACACCGACACCATTACCCCAGCACCCGCACTGTCCCCCCTTCCCACACAGTCACCATTACCCCAGCACCCGCACTGTCTCCCCTTCCCACACCGACACCATTACCCCAGCACCCGCACTGTCTCCCCATCCCACACCGACACCGTTACCCCAGCACCCGCACTGTCTCCCCATCCCACACCGTCACCATTACCCCAGCACCCGCACTGTCTCCCCATCCCACACCGACACCATTACCCCAGCACCCGCACTGTCCCCCCTTCCCACACAGTCACCATTACCCCAGCACCCGCACTGTCCCCCCTTCCCACACCGTCACCATTACCCCAGCACCCGCACTGTCCCCCCTTCCCACACCGTCACCATTACCCCAGCACCCGCACTGTCTCCCCATCCCACACCGACACCATTACCCCAGCACCCGCACTGTCTCCCCATCCCACACCGACACCATTACCCCAGCACCCGCACTGTCTCCCCATCCCACACCGACACCATTACCCCAGCACCCGCACTGTCTCCCCATCCCACACCGACACCATTACCCCAGCACCCGCACTGTCTCCCCATCCCACACCGTCACCATTACCCCAGCACCCGCACTGTCTCCCCATCCCACACCGACACCATTACCCCAGCACCAGCACTGTCTCCCCTTCCCACACCGTCACCATTACCCCAGCACCCGCACTGTCTCCCCATCCCACACCGTCACCATTACCCCAGCACCCGCACTGTCTCCCCTTCCCACACCGACACCATTACCCCAGCACCAGCACTGTCTCCCCTTCCCACACCGTCACCATTACCCAGCACCCGCACTGTCTCCCCATCCCACACCGACACCATTACCCCAGCACCCGCACTGTCTCCCCTTCCCACACCGACACCATTACCCCAGCAACCGCACTGTCTCCCCTTCCCACACCGACACCATTACCCCAGCACCCGCACTGTCTCCCCATCCCACACCGACACCATTACCCCAGCACCCGCACTGTCTCCCCATCCCACACCGACACCATTACCCCAGCACCCGCACTGTCTCCCCTTCCCACACCGACACCATTACCCCAGCACCCGCACTGTCTCCCCATCCCACACCGACACCATTACCCCAGCACCCGCACTGTCTCCCCTTCCCACACCGACACCATTACCCCATCACCCGCACTGTCTCCCCATCCCACACCGACACCATTACCCCAGCACCCGCACTGTCTCCCCATCCCACACTGACACCATTACCCCAGCACCCGCACTGTCTCCCCATCCCACACCGTCACCATTACCCCAGCACCCGCACTGTCACCCCTTCCCACACCGTCACCATTACCCCATCACCCGCACTGTCTCCCCATCCCACACCGTCACCATTACCCCAGCACCCGCACTGTCTCCCCATCCCACACCGACACCATTACCCCATCACCCGCACTGTCTCCCCATCCCACACCGACACCATTACCCCAGCACCCGCACTGTCCCCCCTTCCCACACAGTCACCATTACCCCAGCACCCGCACTGTCTCCCCATCCCACACCGACACCATTACCCCAGCACCCGCACTGTCTCCCCATCCCACACCGACACCATTACCCCAGCACCCGTACTGTCTCCCCTTCCCACACCGTCACCATTACCCCAGCACCCGCACTGTCTCCCCTTCCCACACCGACACCATTACCCCATCACCCGCACTGTCTCCCCATCCCACACCGACACCATTACCCCAGCACCCGCACTGTCTCCCCTTCCCACACCGTCACCATTACCCCAGCACCCGCACTGTCTCCCCATCCCACACCGACACCATTACCCCAGCACCCGCACTGTGCCCCCTTCCCACACAGTCACCATTACCCCAGCACCCGCACTGTCTCCCCATCCCACACCGACACCATTACCCCATCACCCGCACTGTCTCCCCTTCCCACACCGACACCATTACCCCAGCAACCGCACTGTCTCCCCATCCCACACCGACACCATTACCCCAGCACCCGCACTGTCCCCCCTTCCCACACCGACACCATTACCCCAGCACCCGCACTGTCTCCCCTTCCCACACCGACACCCATTACCCCAGCACCCGCACTGTCTCCCCTTCCCACACCGTCACCGTTACCCCAGCACCCGCACTGTCTCCCCATCCCACACCGACACCATTACCCCAGCACCCGCACTGTCTCCCCATCCCACACCGACACCATTACCCCATCACCCGCACTGTCTCCCCTTCCCACACCGACACCCATTACCCCAGCACCCGCACTGTCTCCCCTTCCCACACCGTCACCGTTACCCCAGCACCCGCACTGTCTCCCCATCCCACACCGACACCATTACCCCATCACCCGCACTGTCTCCCCATCCCACACCGACTCCATTACCCCAGCACCCGCACTGTCTCCCAATCCCACACCGACACCATTACCCCAGCACCCGCACTGTCTCCCCATCCCACACCGACACCATTACCCCATCACCCGCACTGTCTCCCCATCCCACACCGACTCCATTACCCCAGCACCCGCACTGTCTCCCCATCCCACACCGACACCCATTACCCCAGCACCCGCACTGTCTCCCCTTCCCACACCGTCACCGTTACCCCAGCACCCGCACTGTCTCCCCATCCCACACCGACACCATTACCCCAGCACCCGCACTGTCTCCCCATCCCACACCGTCACCATTACCCCAGCACCCGCACTGTCTCCCCATCCCACACCGTCACCATTACCCCAGCACCCGCACTGTCTCCCCATCCCACACCGACACCATTACCCCATCACCCGCACTGTCTCCCCTTCCCACACCGACACCATTACCCCAGCACCCGCACTGTCTCCCCATCCCACACCGTCACCATTACCCCAGCACCCGCACTGTCTCCCCTTCCCACACCGACACCATTACCCCAGCACCCGCACTGTCTCCCCTTCCCACACCGTCACCATTACCCCAGCACCCGCACTGTCTCCCCTTCCCACACCGTCACCATTACCCCAGCACCCGCACTGTCTCCCCTTCCCACACCGTCACCATTACCCCAGCACCCGCACTGTCTCCCCATCCCACACCGACACCATTACCCCAGCACCCGCACTGTCTCCCCATCCCACACCGTCACCATTACCCCAGCACCTGCACTGTCTCCCCATCCCACACCATCACCATTACCCCAGCACCCGCACTGTCTCCCCATCCCACACCGTCACCATTACCCCAGCACCCGCACTGTCTCCCCATCCCACACCGACACCATTACCCCAGCACCCGCACTGTCTCCCCTTCCCACACCGACACCATTACCCCAGCACCCGCACTGTCTCCCGTTCCCACACAGTCACCATTACCCCATCACCCGCACTGTCTCCCCATCCCACACCGTCACCATTACCCCAGCACCCGCACTGTCTCCCCATCCCACACCGACACCATTACCCCAGCACCCGCACTGTCTCCCCATCCCACACCGTCACCATTACCCCAGCACCCGCACTGTCTCCCCTTCCCACACCGACACCATTACCCCATCACCCCAATGTCTCCCCTTCCCACACCATCACCATTATCCCATCACCCCACTGTCTCCCCTTCCCACACCGTCACCATTACCCCAGCACCCGCACTGTCTCCCCATCCCACACCGACACCATTACCCCAGCACCCGCACTGTCTCCCCTTCGCACACCGCCACCATTACCCCAGCACCCGCACTGTCTCCCCATCCCCCACCGACACCATTACCCCAGCACCCGCACTGTCTCCCCTTCCCACACCGACACCATTACCCCAGCACCCACACTGTCTCCCCTTCCCACACCGCCACCATTACCCCAGAACCCGCACTGTCTCCCCTTCCCACACCGTCACCATTACCCCAGCACCCGCACTGTCTCCCCTTCCCACACCGTCACCATTACCCCAGCACCCGCACTGTCTCCCCATCCCCCACCGACACCATTACCCCAGCACCCGCACTGTCTCCCCTTCCCACACCGACACCATTACCCCAGCACCCACACTGTCTCCCCTTCCCACACCGACACCATTACCCCAGCACCCGCACTGTCTCCCCATCCCACACCGACACCATTACCCCAGCTCCCGCACTGTCTCCCCATCCCACACCGACACCATTACCCCAGCACCCGCACTGTCTCCCCTTCCCACACCGTCACCATTACCCCAGCACCCGCACTGTCTCCCCATCCCACACCGTCACCATTACCCCAGCACCCGCACTGTCCCCCCTTCCCACACCGTCACCATTACCCCAGCACCCGCACTGTCTCCCCATCCCACACCGTCACCATTACCCCAGCACCCGCACTGTCCCCCCTTCCCACACCGTCACCATTACCCCAGCTCCCGCACTGTCTCCCCATCCCACACCGACACCATTACCCCAGCACCCGCACTGTCTCCCCTTCCCACACCGACACCATTACCCCAGCACCCGCACTGTCTCCCCTTCCCACACCGTCACCATTACCCCAGCACCCGCACTGTCTCCCCTTCCCACACCGTCACCATTACCCCAGCACCCGCACTGTCTCCCCATCCCACACCGACACCATTACCCCAGCACCCGCACTGTCTCCCCTTCCCACACCGTCACCATTACCCCAGCACCCGCACTGTCTCCCCTTCCCACACCGACACCATTACCCCATCACCCGCACTGTCTCCCCATCCCACACCGACACCATTACCCCAGCACCCGCACTGTCTCCCCATCCCACACCGACACCATTACCCCATCACCCGCACTGTCTCCCCATCCCACAACGTCACCATTACCCCAGCACCCGCACTGTCTCCCCTTCCCACACCGTCACCATTACCCCAGCACCCGCACTGTCTCCCCATCCCACACTGACACCATTACCCCAGCACCCGCACTGTCCCCCCATCCCACACCGACACCATTACCCCAGCACCCGCACTGTCTCCCCATCCCACACCGTCACCATTACCCCAGCACCCGCACTGTCTCCCCATCCCACACCGTCACCATTACCCCATCACCCGCACTGTCTCCCCATCCCACACCGACACCATTACCCCATCACCCGCACTGTCTCCCCTTCCCACACCGACACCATTACCCCAGCACCCGCACTGTCTCCCCTTCCCACACCGACACCATTACCCCAGCACCCGCACTGTCTCCCCTTCCCACACCGTCACCATTACCCCAGCACCCGCACTGTCTCCCCATCCCACACCGTCACCATTACCCCAGCACCCGCACTGTCTCCCTTTCCCACACCGACACCATTACCCCAGCACCCGCACTGTCTCCCCATCCCACACCGTCACCATTACCCCAGCACCCGCACTGTCTCCCCTTCCCACACCGACACCGTTACCCCATCACCCGCACTGTCTCCCCATCCCACACCGACACCATTACCCCAGCACCCGCACTGTCTCCCCTTCCCACACCGACACCATTACCCCATCACCCGCACTGTCTCCACTTCCCACACAGTCACCATTACCCCATCACCCGCACTGTCTCCCCTTCCCACACCGTCACCATTACCCCAGCACCCGCACTGTCTCCCCTTCACACACCGACACCATTACCCCAACACCCGCACTGTCTCCCCATCCCACACCGTCACCATTACCCCAGCACCCGCACTGTCACCCCTTCCCACACCGACACCATTACCCCAGCACCCGCACTGTCTCCCCTTCCCACACCGACACCATTACCCCAGCACCCGCACTGTCTCCCCATCCCACACCGACACCATTACCCCAGCACCCACACTGTCTCCCCTTCCCACACCGACACCATTACCCCAGCACCCGCACTGTCTCCCCATCCCACACCGACACCATTACCCCAGCACCCGCACTGTCTCCCCTTCCCACACCGTCACCATTACCCCAGCACCCGCACTGTCTCCCCTTCCCACACCGACACCATTACCCCAGCACCCGCACTGTCTCCCCATCCCACACCGACACCATTACCCCAGCACCCGCACTGTCTCCCCTTCCCACACCGTCACCATTACCCCAGCACCCGCACTGTCTCCCCATCCCACACCGACACCATTACCCCAGCACCCGCACTGTCTCCCCTTCCCACACCGACACCATTACCCCATCACCCGCACTGTCTCCCCTTCACACACCGACACCATTACCCCATCACCCGCACTGTCTCCCCTTCCCACACCGTCACCATTACCCCAGCACCCGCACTGTCTCCCCTTCCCACACCGACACCGTTACCCCAGCACCCGCACTGTCTCCCCATCCCACACCGACACCATTACCCCAGCACCCGCACTGTCTCCCCTTCCCACACCGACACCATTACCCCATCACCCGCACTGTCTCCCCTTCCCACACCGACACCATTACCCCAGCACCCGCACTGTCTCCCCATCCCACACCGACACCATTACCCCAGCACCCGCACTGTCTCCCCTTCCCACACCGACACCATTACCCCAGCACCCGCACTGTCTCCCCTTCCCACACCGACACCATTACCCCATCACCCGCACTGTCTCCCCATCCCACACCGACACCATTACCCCAGCACCCGCACTGTCTCCCCTTCCCACACCGACACCATTACCCCAGCACCCGCACTGTCTCCCCATCCCACACCGACACCGTTACCCCAGCACCCGCACTGTCTCCCCATCCCACACCGACACCATTACCCCAGCACCCGCACTGTCTCCCCTTCCCACACCGACACCATTACCCCAGCACCCGCACTGTCTCCCCATCCCACACCGACACCATTACCCCAGCACCCGCACTGTCTCCCCTTCCCACACCGACACCATTACCCCAGCACCCGCACTGTCTCCCCTTCCCACACCGACATCATTACCCCAGCACCCGCACTGTCTCCCCTTCCCACACCGACACCATTACCCCAGCACCCGCACTGTCTCCCCTTCCCACACCGACATCATTACCCCAGCACCCGCACTGTCCCCCCTTCACACACCGACACCATTACCCCAGCACCCGCACTGTCTCCCCATCCCACACCGTCACCATTACCCCAACACCCGCACTGTCTCCCCATCCCACACCGACACCATTACCCCAGCACCCGCACTGTCACCCCTTCCCACACCGACACCATTACCCCAGCACCCGCACTGTCTCCCCATCCCACACCGTCACCATTACCCCATCACCCGCACTGTCTCCCCTTCCCACACCGTCACCATTACCCCAGCACCCGCACTGTCTCCCCATCCCACACCGTCACCATTACCCCAGCACCCGCACTGTCTCCCCTTCCCACACCGTCACCATTACCCCAGCACCCGCACTGTCTCCCCTTCCCACACCGACACCATTACCCCAGCACCCGCACTGTCTCCCCTTCCCACACCGACACCATTACCCCAGCACCCGCACTGTCTCCCCATCCCACACCGACACCATTACCCCAGCACCCGCACTGTCTCCCCTTCCCACACCGACACCATTACCCCATCACCCGCACTGTCTCCCCTTCCCACACCGTCACCATTACCCCAGCACCCGCACTGTCTCCCCTTCACACACCGACACCATTACCCCAGCACCCGCACTGTCTCCCCATCCCACACCGACACCATTACCCCAGCACCCGCACTGTCTCCCCATCCCACACCGACACCATTACCCCAGCACCCGCACTGTCTCCCCTTCACACACCGACACCATTACCCCAGCACCCGCACTGTCTCCCCTTCCCACACCGACACCATTACCCCAGCACCCGCACTGTCTCCCCATCCCACACCGTCACCATTACCCCATCACCCGCACTGTCTCCCCTTCCCACACCGTCACCATTACCCCAGCACCCGCACTGTCTCCCCTTCACACACCGACACCATTACCCGAGCACCCGCACTGTCTCCCCTTCACACACCGACACCATTACCCCAGCACCCGCACTGTCTCCCCTTCCCACACCGACACCATTACCCCATCACCCACACTGTCTCCCCTTCCCACACCGACACCATTACCCCAGCACCCGCACTGTCTCCCCATCCCACACCGACACCATTACCCCAGCACCCGCACTGTCTCCCCATCCCACACCGACACCATTACCCCAGCACCCGCACTGTCTCCCCTTCCCACACCGACACCATTACCCCAGCACCCGCACTGTCTCCCCATCCCACACCGACACCATTACCCCAGCACCCGCACTGTCTCCCCATCCCACACCGACACCATTACCCCAGCACCCGCACTGTCTCCCCATCCCACACCGACACCATTACCCCAGCACCCGCACTGTCTCCCCTTCCCACACCGACACCATTACCCCAGCACCCGCACTGTCTCCCCATCCCACACCGACACCATTACCCCAGCACCCGCACTGTCTCCCCTTCCCACACCGACACCATTACCCCATCACCCGCACTGTCTCCCCATCCCACACCGACACCATTACCCCAGCACCCGCACTGTCTCCCCTTCCCACACCGTCACCATTACCCCAGCACCCGCACTGTCTCCCCATCCCACACCGTCACCATTACCCCAGCACCCGCACTGTCTCCCCATCCCACACCGTCACCATTACCCCAGCACCCGCACTGTCTCCCCATCCCACACCGTCACCATTACCCCAGCACCCGCACTGTCACCCCTTCCCACACCGACACCATTACCCCATCACCCGCACTGTCTCCCCATCCCACACCGACACCATTACCCCATCACCCGCACTGTCTCCCCTTCCCACACCGACACCATTACCCCAGCACCCGCACTGTCTCCCCTTCCCACACCGACACCATTACCCCATCACCCGCACTGTCTCCCCTTCCCACACCGCCACCATTACCCCAGCACCCGCACTGTCTCCCCTTCCCACACCGTCACCATTACCCCAGCACCCGCACTGTCTCCCCTTCCCACACCGCCACCATTACCCCAGCACCCGCACTGTCTCCCCTTCCCACACCGTCACCATTTCCCCAGCACCCGCACTGTCTCCCCATCCCACACCGTCACCATTACCCCAGCACCCGCACTGTCTCCCCATCCCACACCGACACCATTACCCCAGCACCCGCACTGTCTCCCCTTCCCACACCGACACCATTACCCCAGCACCCGCACTGTCTCCCCTTCTCACACCGTAACCATTACCCCAGCACCCGCACTGTCTCCCCATCCCACACCGTCACCATTACCCCAGCACCCGCACGGTCTCCCCTTCCCACACCGTAACCATTACCCCAGCACCCGCACTGTCTCCCCTTCCCACACCGTCACCATTACCCCAGCACCCGCACTGTCTCCCCATCCCACACCGTAACCATTACCCCAGCACCCGCACTGTCACCCCTTCCCACACCGACACCATTACCCCAGCACCCGCACTGTCTCCCCTTCCCACACCGACACCATTACCCCAGCACCCGCACTGTCTCCCCTTCCCACACCGACACCATTACCCCAGCACCCGCACTGTCTCCCCTTCCCATACAGTCACCATTACCCCAGCACCCGCACTGTCTCCCCTTCCCACACCGACACCATTACCCCAGCACCCGCACTGTCTCCCCATCCCATACAGTCACCATTACCCCAGCACCCGCACTGTCTCCCCATCCCACACCGACACCATTACCCCAGCACCCGCACTGTCTCCCCTTCCCACACCGACACCGTTACCCCAGCACCCGCACTGTCTCCCCTTCCCACACCGACACCATTACCCCAACACCCCACTGTCTCCCCTTCCCACACCGTCACCATTACCCCAGCACCCGCACTGTCTCCCCTTCCCACACCGACACCATTACCCCAACACCCCACTGTCTCCCCTTCCCACACCGACACCATTACCCCAGCACCCGCACTGTCTCCCCTTCTCACACCGTAACCATTACCCCAGCACCCGCACTGTCTCCCCTTCTCACACCGTAACCATTACCCCAGCACCCGCACTGTCTCCCCTTCCCACACCGTCACCATTACCCCAGCACCCGCACGGTCTCCCCTTCCCACACCGACACCATTACCCCAGCACCCGCACTGTCTCCCCTTCCCACACCGACACCATTACCCCAGCACCCGCACTGTCCCCCCTTCCCACACAGTCACCATTACCCCAGCACCCGCACTGTCTCCCCTTCCCACACCGACACCATTATCCCAGCACCCGCACTGTCTCCCCATCCCACACCGTCACCATTACCCAGCACCCGCACTGTCTCCCCATCCCACACCGACACCATTACCCCAGCACCCGCACTGTCTCCCCATCCCACACCGACACCATTACCCCAGCACCCGCACTGTCTCCCCATCCCACACCGACACCATTACCCCAGCACCCGCACTGTCTCCCCTTCTCACACCGTAACCATTACCCCAGCACCCGCACTGTCTCCCCTTCCCACACCGTCACCATTACCCCAGCACCCGCACTGTCTTCCCTTCCCACACCGTCACCATTACCCCAGCACCCGCACTGTCTCCCCATCCCACACCGACACCATTACCCCAGCACCCGCACTGTCTCCCCTTCTCACACCGTAACCATTACCCCAGCACCCGCACGGTCTCCCCTTCCCACACCGACACCATTACCCCAGCACCCGCACTGTCTCCCCTTCCCACACCGACACCATTACCCCAGCACCCGCACTGTCCCCCCTTCCCACACAGTCACCATTACCCCAGCACCCGCACTGTCTCCCCTTCCCACACCGTCACCATTACACCAGCACCCGCACTGTCTCCCCATCCCTCACCGACACCATTACCCCAGCACCCGCACTGTCTCCCAATCCCACACCGACACCATTACCCCAGCACCCGCACTGTCTCCCCTTCCCACACCGTCACCATTACCCCAGCACCCGCACTGTCTCCCCATCCCACACCGACACCATTACCCCAGCACCCGCACTGTCTCCCCATCCCACACCGACACCATTACCCCAGCACCCGCACTGTCTCCCCATCCCACACCGTCACCATTACCCCAGCACCCGCACTGTCTCCCCATCCCACACCGTCACCATTACCCCAGCACCCGCACGGTCTCCCCTTCCCACACCGACACCATTACCCCAGCACCCGCACTGTCTCCCCATCCCTCACCGACACCATTACCCCAGCACCCGCACTGTCTCCCCTTCCCACACCGACACCATTACCCCAGCACCCGCACTGTCTCCCCTTCCCACACCGTCACCATTACCCCAGCACCCGCACTGTCCCCCCTTCCCACACCGTCACCATTACCCCAGCACCCGCACTGTCTCCCCTTCCCACACCGACACCATTACCCAGCACCCGCACTGTCTCCCCTTCCCACACCGACACCATTACCCCAGCACCCGCACTGTCTCCCCTTCCCACACCGTCACCATTACCCCATCACCCGCACTGTCTCCCCATCCCACACCGTCACCATTACCCCAGCACCCGCACTGTCTCCCCTTCCCACACCGACACCATTACCCCAGCACCCGCACTGTCTCCCCTTCCCACACCGACACCATTACCCCAGCACCCGCACTGTCTCCCCATCCCACACCGACACCATTACCCCAGCACCCGCACTGTCTCCCCTTCCCACACCGACACCATTACCCCAGCACCCGCACTGTCTCCCCTTCCCACACCGTCACCATTACCCCAGCACCCGCACTGTCCCCCCTTCCCACACCGTCACCATTACCCCAGCACCCGCACTGTCTCCCCTTCCCACACCGACACCATTACCCCATCACCCGCACTGTCTCCCCATCCCACACCGTCACCATTACCCCAGCACCCGCACTGTCTCCCCATCCCTCACCGACACCATTACCCCAGCACCCGCACTGTCTCCCCTTCCCACACCGACACCATTACCCAGCACCCGCACTGTCTCCCCTTCCCACACCGTCACCATTACCCCAGCACCCGCACTGTCTCCCCATCCCACACCGTCACCATTACCCCAGCACCCGCACTGTCTCCCCATCCCACACCGTCACCATTACCCCAGCACCCGCACTGTCTCCCCTTCCCACACCGTCACCATTACCCCAGCACCCGCACTGTCTCCCCTTCCCACACCGTCACCATTACCCCAGCACCCGCACTGTCCCCCCTTCCCACACCGTCACCATTACCCCAGCACCCGCACTGTCTCCCCATCCCACACCGACACCATTACCCCAGCACCCGCACTGTCTCCCCATCCCACACAGTCACCATTACCCCAGCACCCGCACTGTCTCCCCATCCCACACCGACACCATTACCCAGCACCCGCACTGTCTCCCCTTCCCACACCGACACCATTACCCCAGCACCCGCACTGTCTCCCCTTCCCACACCGTCACCATTACCCCAGCACCCGCACTGTCTCCCAATCCCACACCGTCACCATTACCCCAGCACCCGCACTGTCTCCCAATCCCACACCGTCACCATTACCCCAGCACCCGCACTGTCTCCCCATCCCACACCGTCACCATTACCCCAGCACCCGCACTGTCTCCCCTTCCCACACCGACACCGTTACCCCAGCACCCGCACTGTCTCCCCATCCCACACCGTCACCATTACCCAGCACCCGCACTGTCTCCCCTTCCCACACCGACACCATTACCCCATCACCCGCACTGTCTCCCCTTCCCACACCGTCACCATTACCCCAGCACCCGCACTGTCTCCCCATCCCACACCGACACCATTACCCCTTCACCCGCACTGTCTCCCCATCCCACACCGACACCATTACCCCAGCACCCGCACTGTCTCCCCATCCCACACCGACACCATTACCCCATCACCCGCACTGTCTCCCCTTCCCACACCGACACCATTACCCCAGCACCCGCACTGTCTCCCCATCCCACACCGACACCGTTACCCCAGCACCCGCACTGTCTCCCCATCCCACACCGTCACCATTACCCCAGCACCCGCACTGTCTCCCCATCCCACACCGACACCATTACCCCAGCACCCGCACTGTCCCCCCTTCCCACACAGTCACCATTACCCCAGCACCCGCACTGTCTCCCCTTCCCACACCGACACCATTACCCCAGCACCCGCACTGTCTCCCCATCCCACACCGACACCGTTACCCCAGCACCCGCACTGTCTCCCCATCCCACACCGTCACCATTACCCCAGCACCCGCACTGTCTCCCCATCCCACACCGACACCATTACCCCAGCACCCGCACTGTCCCCCCTTCCCACACAGTCACCATTACCCCAGCACCCGCACTGTCCCCCCTTCCCACACCGTCACCATTACCCCAGCACCCGCACTGTCCCCCCTTCCCACACCGTCACCATTACCCCAGCACCCGCACTGTCTCCCCATCCCACACCGACACCATTACCCCAGCACCCGCACTGTCTCCCCATCCCACACCGACACCATTACCCCAGCACCCGCACTGTCTCCCCATCCCACACCGACACCATTACCCCAGCACCCGCACTGTCTCCCCATCCCACACCGACACCATTACCCCAGCACCCGCACTGTCTCCCCATCCCACACCGTCACCATTACCCCAGCACCCGCACTGTCTCCCCATCCCACACCGACACCATTACCCCAGCACCAGCACTGTCTCCCCTTCCCACACCGTCACCATTACCCCAGCACCCGCACTGTCTCCCCATCCCACACCGTCACCATTACCCCAGCACCCGCACTGTCTCCCCTTCCCACACCGACACCATTACCCCAGCACCAGCACTGTCTCCCCTTCCCACACCGACACCATTACCCCAGCAACCGCACTGTCTCCCCTTCCCACACCGACACCATTACCCCAGCACCCGCACTGTCTCCCCATCCCACACCGACACCATTACCCCAGCACCCGCACTGTCTCCCCATCCCACACCGACACCATTACCCCAGCACCCGCACTGTCTCCCCTTCCCACACCGACACCATTACCCCAGCACCCGCACTGTCTCCCCATCCCACACCGACACCATTACCCCAGCACCCGCACTGTCTCCCCTTCCCACACCGACACCATTACCCCATCACCCGCACTGTCTCCCCATCCCACACCGACACCATTACCCCAGCACCCGCACTGTCTCCCCATCCCACACTGACACCATTACCCCAGCACCCGCACTGTCTCCCCATCCCACACCGTCACCATTACCCCAGCACCCGCACTGTCACCCCTTCCCACACCGTCACCATTACCCCATCACCCGCACTGTCTCCCCATCCCACACCGTCACCATTACCCCAGCACCCGCACTGTCTCCCCATCCCACACCGACACCATTACCCCATCACCCGCACTGTCTCCCCATCCCACACCGACACCATTACCCCAGCACCCGCACTGTCTCCCCTTCCCACACCGACACCATTACCCCAGCACCCGCACTGTCTCCCCATCCCACACCGACACCATTACCCCATCACCCGCACTGTCTCCCCTTCCCACACCGACACCATTACCCCATCACCCGCACTGTCTCCCCATCCCACACCGTCACCATTACCCCAGCACCCGCACTGTCTCCCCATCCCACACCGTCACCATTACCCCAGCACCCGCACTGTCTCCCCTTCCCACACCGTCACCATTACCCCAGCACCCGCACTGTCCCCCCTTCCCACACAGTCACCATTACCCCAGCACCCGCACTGTCTCCCCATCCCACACCGACACCATTACCCCAGCACCCGCACTGTCTCCCCATCCCACACCGACACCATTACCCCAGCACCCGTACTGTCTCCCCATCCCACACCGACACCATTACCCCATCACCCGCACTGTCTCCCCATCCCACACCGACACCATTACCCCAGCACCCGCACTGTCTCCCCTTCCCACACCGTCACCATTACCCCAGCACCCGCACTGTCTCCCCATCCCACACCGACACCATTACCCCAGCACCCGCACTGTGCCCCCTTCCCACACAGTCACCATTACCCCAGCACCCGCACTGTCTCCCCATCCCACACCGACACCATTACCCCATCACCCGCACTGTCTCCCCTTCCCACACCGACACCATTACCCCAGCAACCGCACTGTCTCCCCATCCCACACCGACACCATTACCCCAGCACCCGCACTGTCCCCCCTTCCCACACCGACACCATTACCCCAGCACCCGCACTGTCCCCCCTTCCCACACCGACACCATTACCCCAGCACCCGCACTGTCTCCCCTTCCCACACCGACACCATTACCCCAGCAACCGCACTGTCTCCCCATCCCACACCGACACCATTACCCCAGCACCCGCACTGTCCCCCCTTCCCACACCGACACCATTACCCCAGCACCCGCACTGTCTCCCCTTCCCACACCGACACCCATTACCCCAGCACCCGCACTGTCTCCCCTTCCCACACAGTCACCGTTACCCCAGCACCCGCACTGTCTCCCCATCCCACACCGACACCATTACCCCAGCACCCGCACTGTCTCCCCATCCCACACCGACACCATTACCCCATCACCCGCACTGTCTCCCCTTCCCACACCGACACCCATTACCCCAGCACCCGCACTGTCTCCCCTTCCCACACCGTCACCGTTACCCCAGCACCCGCACTGTCTCCCCATCCCACACCGACACCATTACCCCATCACCCGCACTGTCTCCCCATCCCACACCGACTCCATTACCCCAGCACCCGCACTGTCTCCCAATCCCACACCGACACCATTACCCCAGCACCCGCACTGTCTCCCCATCCCACACCGACACCATTACCCCATCACCCGCACTGTCTCCCCATCCCACACCGACTCCATTACCCCAGCACCCGCACTGTCTCCCCATCCCACACCGACACCCATTACCCCAGCACCCGCACTGTCTCCCCTTCCCACACCGTCACCGTTACCCCAGCACCCGCACTGTCTCCCCATCCCACACCGACACCATTACCCCAGCACCCGCACTGTCTCCCCATCCCACACCGTCACCATTACCCCAGCACCCGCACTGTCTCCCCATCCCACACCGACACCATTACCCCATCACCCGCACTGTCTCCCCATCCCACACCGACACCATTACCCCAGCACCCGCACTGTCTCCCCATCCCACACCGACACCCATTACCCCAGCACCCGCACTGTCTCCCCTTCCCACACCGTCACCGTTACCCCAGCACCCGCACTGTCTCCCCATCCCACACCGACACCATTACCCCAGCACCCGCACTGTCTCCCCTTCCCACACCGACACCCATTACCCCAGCACCCGCACTGTCTCCCCTTCCCACACCGTCACCATTACCCAGCACCCGCACTGTCTCCCCATCCCACACCGTCACCATTACCCCAGCACCCGCACTGTCTCCCCTTCCCACACCGTCACCATTACCCAGCACCCGCACTGTCTCCCCATCCCACACCGTCACCATTACCCCAGCACCCGCACTGTCTCCCCTTCCCACACCGACACCATTACCCCAGCACCCGCACTGTCTCCCCTTCCCACACCGTCACCATTACCCCAGCACCCGCACTGTCTCCCCTTCCCACACCGTCACCATTACCCCAGCACCCGCACTGTCTCCCCTTCCCACACCGTCACCATTACCCCAGCACCCGCACTGTCTCCCCATCCCACACCGACACCATTACCCCAGCGCCCGCACTGTCTCCCCATCCCACACCGTCACCATTACCCCAGCACCCGCACTGTCTCCCCATCCCACACCATCACCATTACCCCAGCACCCGCACTGTCTCCCCATCCCACACCGTCACCATTACCCCAGCACCCGCACTGTCTCCCCATCCCACACCGACACCATTACCCCAGCACCCGCACTGTCTCCCCTTCCCACACCGACACCATTACCCCAGCACCCGCACTGTCTCCCGTTCCCACACAGTCACCATTACCCCATCACCCGCACTGTCTCCCCATCCCACACCGTCACCATTACCCCAGCACCCGCACTGTCTCCCCATCCCACACCGACACCATTACCCCAGCACCCGCACTGTCTCCCCATCCCACACCGTCACCATTACCCCAGCACCCGCACTGTCTCCCCTTCCCACACCGACACCATTACCCCATCACCCCAATGTCTCCCCTTCCCACACCATCACCATTATCCCATCACCCCACTGTCTCCCCTTCCCACACCGTCACCATTACCCCAGCACCCGCACTGTCTCCCCATCCCACACCGACACCATTACCCCAGCACCCGCACTGTCTCCCCTTCGCACACCGCCACCATTACCCCAGCACCCGCACTGTCTCCCCATCCCCCACCGACACCATTACCCCAGCACCCGCACTGTCTCCCCTTCCCACACCGACACCATTACCCCAGCACCCACACTGTCTCCCCTTCCCACACCGCCACCATTGCCCCAGAACCCGCACTGTCTCCCCTTCCCACACCGTCACCATTACCCCAGCACCCGCACTGTCTCCCCTTCCCACACCGTCACCATTACCCCAGCACCCGCACTGTCTCCCCATCCCCCACCGACACCATTACCCCAGCACCCGCACTGTCTCCCCTTCCCACACCGACACCATTACCCCAGCACCCACACTGTCTCCCCTTCCCACACCGACACCATTACCCCAGCACCCGCACTGTCTCCCCATCCCACACCGACACCATTACCCCAGCTCCCGCACTGTCTCCCCATCCCACACCGACACCATTACCCCAGCACCCGCACTGTCTCCCCTTCCCACACCGTCACCATTACCCCAGCACCCGCACTGTCTCCCCATCCCACACCGTCACCATTACCCCAGCACCCGCACTGTCCCCCCTTCCCACACCGTCACCATTACCCCAGCACCCGCACTGTCTCCCCATCCCACACCGTCACCATTACCCCAGCACCCGCACTGTCCCCCCTTCCCACACCGTCACCATTACCCCAGCTCCCGCACTGTCTCCCCATCCCACACCGACACCATTACCCCAGCACCCGCACTGTCTCCCCTTCCCACACCGACACCATTACCCCAGCACCCGCACTGTCTCCCCTTCCCACACCGTCACCATTACCCCAGCACCCGCACTGTCTCCCCTTCCCACACCGTCACCATTACCCCAGCACCCGCACTGTCTCCCCATCCCACACCGACACCATTACCCCAGCACCCGCACTGTCTCCCCTTCCCACACCGTCACCATTACCCCAGCACCCGCACTGTCTCCCCTTCCCACACCGACACCATTACCCCATCACCCGCACTGTCTCCCCATCCCACACCGACACCATTACCCCAGCACCCGCACTGTCTCCCCATCCCACACCGACACCATTACCCCATCACCCGCACTGTCTCCCCATCCCACACCGTCACCATTACCCCAGCACCCGCACTGTCTCCCCTTCCCACACCGTCACCATTACCCCAGCACCCGCACTGTCTCCCCATCCCACACTGACACCATTACCCCAGCACCCGCACTGTCCCCCCATCCCACACCGACACCATTACCCCAGCACCCGCACTGTCTCCCCATCCCACACCGTCACCATTACCCCAGCACCCGCACTGTCTCCCCATCCCACACCATCACCATTACCCCAGCACCCGCACTGTCTCCCCATCCCACACCGTCACCATTACCCCAGCACCCGCACTGTCTCCCCATCCCACACCGACACCATTACCCCAGCACCCGCACTGTCTCCCCTTCCCACACCGACACCATTACCCCAGCACCCGCACTGTCTCCCGTTCCCACACAGTCACCATTACCCCATCACCCGCACTGTCTCCCCATCCCACACCGTCACCATTACCCCAGCACCCGCACTGTCTCCCCATCCCACACCGACACCATTACCCCAGCACCCGCACTGTCTCCCCATCCCACACCGTCACCATTACCCCAGCACCCGCACTGTCTCCCCTTCCCACACCGACACCATTACCCCATCACCCCAATGTCTCCCCTTCCCACACCATCACCATTATCCCATCACCCCACTGTCTCCCCTTCCCACACCGTCACCATTACCCCAGCACCCGCACTGTCTCCCCATCCCACACCGACACCATTACCCCAGCACCCGCACTGTCTCCCCTTCGCACACCGCCACCATTACCCCAGCACCCGCACTGTCTCCCCATCCCCCACCGACACCATTACCCCAGCACCCGCACTGTCTCCCCTTCCCACACCGACACCATTACCCCAGCACCCACACTGTCTCCCCTTCCCACACCGCCACCATTACCCCAGAACCCGCACTGTCTCCCCTTCCCACACCGTCACCATTACCCCAGCACCCGCACTGTCTCCCCTTCCCACACCGTCACCATTACCCCAGCACCCGCACTGTCTCCCCATCCCCCACCGACACCATTACCCCAGCACCCGCACTGTCTCCCCTTCCCACACCGACACCATTACCCCAGCACCCACACTGTCTCCCCTTCCCACACCGACACCATTACCCCAGCACCCGCACTGTCTCCCCATCCCACACCGACACCATTACCCCAGCTCCCGCACTGTCTCCCCATCCCACACCGACACCATTACCCCAGCACCCGCACTGTCTCCCCTTCCCACACCGTCACCATTACCCCAGCACCCGCACTGTCTCCCCATCCCACACCGTCACCATTACCCCAGCACCCGCACTGTCCCCCCTTCCCACACCGTCACCATTACCCCAGCACCCGCACTGTCTCCCCATCCCACACCGTCACCATTACCCCAGCACCCGCACTGTCCCCCCTTCCCACACCGTCACCATTACCCCAGCTCCCGCACTGTCTCCCCATCCCACACCGACACCATTACCCCAGCACCCGCACTGTCTCCCCTTCCCACACCGACACCATTACCCCAGCACCCGCACTGTCTCCCCTTCCCACACCGTCACCATTACCCCAGCACCCGCACTGTCTCCCCTTCCCACACCGTCACCATTACCCCAGCACCCGCACTGTCTCCCCATCCCACACCGACACCATTACCCCAGCACCCGCACTGTCTCCCCTTCCCACACCGTCACCATTACCCCAGCACCCGCACTGTCTCCCCTTCCCACACCGACACCATTACCCCATCACCCGCACTGTCTCCCCATCCCACACCGACACCATTACCCCAGCACCCGCACTGTCTCTCCATCCCACACCGACACCATTACCCCATCACCCGCACTGTCTCCCCATCCCACACCGTCACCATTACCCCAGCACCCGCACTGTCTCCCCTTCCCACACCGTCACCATTACCCCAGCACCCGCACTGTCTCCCCATCCCACACTGACACCATTACCCCAGCACCCGCACTGTCCCCCCATCCCACACCGACACCATTACCCCAGCACCCGCACTGTCTCCCCATCCCACACCGTCACCATTACCCCAGCACCCGCACTGTCTCCCCATCCCACACCGTCACCATTACCCCATCACCCGCACTGTCTCCCCATCCCACACCGACACCATTACCCCATCACCCGCACTGTCTCCCCTTCCCACACCGACACCATTACCCCAGCACCCGCACTGTCTCCCCTTCCCACACCGACACCATTACCCCAGCACCCGCACTGTCTCCCCTTCCCACACCGTCACCATTACCCCAGCACCCGCACTGTCTCCCCATCCCACACCGTCACCATTACCCCAGCACCCGCACTGTCTCCCCATCCCACACCGACACCATTACCCCAGCACCCGCACTGTCTCCCCTTCCCACACCGACACCATTACCCCATCACCCGCACTGTCTCCCCTTCCCACACCGCCACCATTACCCCAGCACCCGCACTGTCTCCCCTTCCCACACCGTCACCATTACCCCAGCACCCGCACTGTCTCCCCTTCCCACACCGACACCATTACCCCAGCACCCGCACTGTCTCCCCTTCCCACACCGCCACCATTACCCCAGCACCCGCACTGTCTCCCCTTCCCACACCGACACCATTACCCCAGCACCCGCACTGTCTCCCCTTCTCACACCGTAACCATTACCCCAGCACCCGCACTGTCTCCCCATCCCACACCGTCACCATTACCCCAGCACCCGCACGGTCTCCCCTTCCCACACCGTAACCATTACCCCAGCACCCGCACTGTCTCCCCTTCCCACACCGTCACCATTACCCCAGCACCCGCACTGTCTCCCCATCCCACACCGTAACCATTACCCCAGCACCCGCACTGTCACCCCTTCCCACACCGACACCATTACCCCAGCACCCGCACTGTCTCCCCTTCCCACACCGACACCATTACCCCAGCACCCGCACTGTCTCCCCTTCCCACACCGACACCATTACCCCAGCACCCGCACTGTCTCCCCTTCCCACACCATCACCATTACCCCAGCACCCGCACTGTCTCCCCTTCCCACACCGACACCGTTACCCCAGCACCCGCACTGTCTCCCCTTCCCACACCGACACCATTACCCCAGCACCCGCACTGTCTCCCCATCCCACACCGACACCATTACCCCAGCACCCGCACTGTCTCCCCTTCCCACACCGACACCATTACCCCAGCACCCGTACTGTCTCCCCATCCCACACCGACACCATTACCCCATCACCCGCACTGTCTCCCCATCCCACACCGACACCATTACCCCAGCACCCGCACTGTCTCCCCTTCCCACACCGTCACCATTACCCCAGCACCCGCACTGTCTCCCCATCCCACACCGACACCATTACCCCAGCACCCGCACTGTGCCCCCTTCCCACACAGTCACCATTACCCCAGCACCCGCACTGTCTCCCCATCCCACACCGACACCATTACCCCATCACCCGCACTGTCTCCCCTTCCCACACCGACACCATTACCCCAGCAACCGCACTGTCTCCCCATCCCACACCGACACCATTACCCCAGCACCCGCACTGTCCCCCCTTCCCACACCGACACCATTACCCCAGCACCCGCACTGTCTCCCCTTCCCACACCGACACCCATTACCCCAGCACCCGCACTGTCTCCCCTTCCCACACCGTCACCGTTACCCCAGCACCCGCACTGTCTCCCCATCCCACACCGACACCATTACCCCAGCACCCGCACTGTCTCCCCTTCCCACACCGACACCATTACCCCATCACCCGCACTGTCTCCCCTTCCCACACCGACACCCATTACCCCAGCACCCGCACTGTCTCCCCTTCCCACACCGTCACCGTTACCCCAGCACCCGCACTGTCTCCCCATCCCACACCGACACCATTACCCCATCACCCGCACTGTCTCCCCATCCCACACCGACTCCATTACCCCAGCACCCGCACTGTCTCCCAATCCCACACCGACACCATTACCCCAGCACCCGCACTGTCTCCCCATCCCACACCGACACCATTACCCCATCACCCGCACTGTCTCCCCATCCCACACCGACTCCATTACCCCAGCACCCGCACTGTCTCCCCATCCCACACCGACACCCATTACCCCAGCACCCGCACTGTCTCCCCTTCCCACACCGTCACCGTTACCCCAGCACCCGCACTGTCTCCCCATCCCACACCGACACCATTACCCCAGCACCCGCACTGTCTCCCCATCCCACACCGTCACCATTACCCCAGCACCCGCACTGTCTCCCCATCCCACACCGACACCATTACCCCATCACCCGCACTGTCTCCCCATCCCACACCGACACCATTACCCCAGCACCCGCACTGTCTCCCCATCCCACACCGACACCCATTACCCCAGCACCCGCACTGTCTCCCCTTCCCACACCGTCACCGTTACCCCAGCACCCGCACTGTCTCCCCATCCCACACCGACACCATTACCCCAGCACCCGCACTGTCTCCCCTTCCCACACCGACACCCATTACCCCAGCACCCGCACTGTCTCCCCTTCCCACACCGTCACCATTACCCAGCACCCGCACTGTCTCCCCATCCCACACCGTCACCATTACCCCAGCACCCGCACTGTCTCCCCTTCCCACACCGTCACCATTACCCAGCACCCGCACTGTCTCCCCATCCCACACCGTCACCATTACCCCAGCACCCGCACTGTCTCCCCTTCCCACACCGACACCATTACCCCAGCACCCGCACTGTCTCCCCTTCCCACACCGTCACCATTACCCCAGCACCCGCACTGTCTCCCCTTCCCACACCGTCACCATTACCCCAGCACCCGCACTGTCTCCCCTTCCCACACCGTCACCATTACCCCAGCACCCGCACTGTCTCCCCATCCCACACCGACACCATTACCCCAGCACCCGCACTGTCTCCCCATCCCACACCGTCACCATTACCCCAGCACCCGCACTGTCTCCCCATCCCACACCATCACCATTACCCCAGCACCCGCACTGTCTCCCCATCCCACACCGTCACCATTACCCCAGCACCCGCACTGTCTCCCCATCCCACACCGACACCATTACCCCAGCACCCGCACTGTCTCCCCTTCCCACACCGACACCATTACCCCAGCACCCGCACTGTCTCCCGTTCCCACACAGTCACCATTACCCCATCACCCGCACTGTCTCCCCATCCCACACCGTCACCATTACCCCAGCACCCGCACTGTCTCCCCATCCCACACCGACACCATTACCCCAGCACCCGCACTGTCTCCCCATCCCACACCGTCACCATTACCCCAGCACCCGCACTGTCTCCCCTTCCCACACCGACACCATTACCCCATCACCCCAATGTCTCCCCTTCCCACACCATCACCATTATCCCATCACCCCACTGTCTCCCCTTCCCACACCGTCACCATTACCCCAGCACCCGCACTGTCTCCCCATCCCACACCGACACCATTACCCCAGCACCCGCACTGTCTCCCCTTCGCACACCGCCACCATTACCCCAGCACCCGCACTGTCTCCCCATCCCCCACCGACACCATTACCCCAGCACCCGCACTGTCTCCCCTTCCCACACCGACACCATTACCCCAGCACCCACACTGTCTCCCCTTCCCACACCGCCACCATTACCCCAGAACCCGCACTGTCTCCCCTTCCCACACCGTCACCATTACCCCAGCACCCGCACTGTCTCCCCTTCCCACACCGTCACCATTACCCCAGCACCCGCACTGTCTCCCCATCCCCCACCGACACCATTACCCCAGCACCCGCACTGTCTCCCCTTCCCACACCGACACCATTACCCCAGCACCCACACTGTCTCCCCTTCCCACACCGACACCATTACCCCAGCACCCGCACTGTCTCCCCATCCCACACCGACACCATTACCCCAGCTCCCGCACTGTCTCCCCATCCCACACCGACACCATTACCCCAGCACCCGCACTGTCTCCCCTTCCCACACCGTCACCATTACCCCAGCACCCGCACTGTCTCCCCATCCCACACCGTCACCATTACCCCAGCACCCGCACTGTCCCCCCTTCCCACACCGTCACCATTACCCCAGCACCCGCACTGTCTCCCCATCCCACACCGTCACCATTACCCCAGCACCCGCACTGTCCCCCCTTCCCACACCGTCACCATTACCCCAGCTCCCGCACTGTCTCCCCATCCCACACCGACACCATTACCCCAGCACCCGCACTGTCTCCCCTTCCCACACCGACACCATTACCCCAGCACCCGCACTGTCTCCCCTTCCCACACCGTCACCATTACCCCAGCACCCGCACTGTCTCCCCTTCCCACACCGTCACCATTACCCCAGCACCCGCACTGTCTCCCCATCCCACACCGACACCATTACCCCAGCACCCGCACTGTCTCCCCTTCCCACACCGTCACCATTACCCCAGCACCCGCACTGTCTCCCCTTCCCACACCGACACCATTACCCCATCACCCGCACTGTCTCCCCATCCCACACCGACACCATTACCCCAGCACCCGCACTGTCTCCCCATCCCACACCGACACCATTACCCCATCACCCGCACTGTCTCCCCATCCCACACCGTCACCATTACCCCAGCACCCGCACTGTCTCCCCTTCCCACACCGTCACCATTACCCCAGCACCCGCACTGTCTCCCCTTCCCACACCGTCACCATTACCCCAGCACCCGCACTGTCTCCCCATCCCACACCGTCACCATTACCCCAGCACCCGCACTGTCTCCCCTTCCCACACCGTCACCATTACCCCAGCACCCGCACTGTCTCCCCATCCCACACCGTCACCATTACCCCAGCACCCGCACTGTCTCCCCATCCCACACCGTCACCATTACCCCATCACCCGCACTGTCTCCCCATCCCACACCGACACCATTACCCCATCACCCGCACTGTCTCCCCTTCCCACACCGACACCATTACCCCAGCACCCGCACTGTCTCCCCTTCCCACACCGACACCATTACCCCAGCACCCGCACTGTCTCCCCTTCCCACACCGTCACCATTACCCCAGCACCCGCACTGTCTCCCCATCCCACACCGTCACCATTACCCCAGCACCCGCACTGTCTCCCTTTCCCACACCGACACCATTACCCCAGCACCCGCACTGTCTCCCCTTCCCACACCGACACCATTACCCCATCACCCGCACTGTCTCCCCTTCCCACACCGCCACCATTACCCCAGCACCCGCACTGTCTCCCCTTCCCACACCGTCACCATTACCCCAGCACCCGCACTGTCTCCCCTTCCCACACCGCCACCATTACCCCAGCACCCGCACTGTCTCCCCTTCCCACACCGACACCATTACCCCAGCACCCGCACTGTCTCCCCTTCTCACACCGTAACCATTACCCCAGCACCCGCACTGTCTCCCCATCCCACACCGTCACCATTACCCCAGCACCCGCACGGTCTCCCCTTCCCACACCGTAACCATTACCCCAGCACCCGCACTGTCTCCCCTTCCCACACCGTCACCATTACCCCAGCACCCGCACTGTCTCCCCATCCCACACCGTAACCATTACCCCAGCACCCGCACTGTCACCCCTTCCCACACCGACACCATTACCCCAGCACCCGCACTGTCTCCCCTTCCCACACCGACACCATTACCCCAGCACCCGCACTGTCTCCCCTTCCCACACCGACACCATTACCCCAGCACCCGCACTGTCTCCCCTTCCCATACAGTCACCATTATCCCAGCACCCGCACTGTCTCCCCTTCCCACACCGTCACCATTACCCCAGCACCCGCACTGTCTCCCCTTCCCACACCGACACCGTTACCCCAGCACCCGCACTGTCTCCCCTTCCCACACCGACACCATTACCCCAGCACCCGCACTGTCTCCCCATCCCACACCGACACCATTACCCCAGCACCCGCACTGTCTCCCCTTCCCACACCGACACCATTACCCCAGCACCCGCACTGTCTCCCCTTCCCACACCGACACCATTACCCCAACACCCCACTGTCTCCCCTTCCCACACCGACACCATTACCCCAGCACCCGCACTGTCTCCCCTTCTCACACCGTAACCATTACCCCAGCACCCGCACTGTCTCCCCTTCTCACACCGTAACCATTACCCCAGCACCCGCACTGTCTCCCCTTCCCACACCGACACCATTACCCCAGCACCCGCACTGTCTCCCCTTCCCACACCGACACCATTACCCCAGCACCCGCACTGTCCCCCCTTCCCACACAGTCACCATTACCCCAGCACCCGCACTGTCTCCCCTTCCCACACCGACACCATTACCCCAGCACCCGCACTGTCTCCCCATCCCACACCGTCACCATTACCCAGCACCCGCACTGTCTCCCCATCCCACACCGACACCATTACCCCAGCACCCGCACTGTCTCCCCATCCCACACCGACACCATTACCCCAGCACCCGCACTGTCTCCCCATCCCACACCGACACCATTACCCCAGCACCCGCACTGTCTCCCCTTCTCACACCGTAACCATTACCCCAGCACCCGCACTGTCTCCCCTTCCCACACCGTCACCATTACCCCAGCACCCGCACTGTCTTCCCTTCCCACACCGTCACCATTACCCCAGCACCCGCACTGTCTCCCCATCCCACACCGACACCATTACCCCAGCACCCGCACTGTCTCCCCATCCCACACCGACACCATTACCCCAGCACCCGCACTGTCTCCCCTTCCCACACCGTCACCATTACCCCAGCACCCGCACTGTCTCCCCTTCTCACACCGTCACCATTACCCCAGCACCCGCACTGTCTCCCCATCCCACACCGACACCATTACCCCATCACCCGCACTGTCTCCCCATCCCACACCGACACCATTACCCCAGCACCCGCACTGTCTCCCCTTCTCACACCGTAACCATTACCCCAGCACCCGCACGGTCTCCCCTTCCCACACCGACACCATTACCCCAGCACCCGCACTGTCTCCCCTTCCCACACCGACACCATTACCCCAGCACCCGCACTGTCCCCCCTTCCCACACAGTCACCATTACCCCAGCACCCGCACTGTCTCCCCTTCCCACACCGTCACCATTACACCAGCACCCGCACTGTCTCCCCATCCCTCACCGACACCATTACCCCAGCACCCGCACTGTCTCCCAATCCCACACCGACACCATTACCCCAGCACCCGCACTGTCTCCCCTTCCCACACCGTCACCATTACCCCAGCACCCGCACTGTCTCCCCATCCCACACCGACACCATTACCCCAGCACCCGCACTGTCTCCCCATCCCACACCGTCACCATTACCCCAGCACCCGCACTGTCTCCCCATCCCACACCGTCACCATTACCCCAGCACCCGCACGGTCTCCCCTTCCCACACCGACACCATTACCCCAGCACCCGCACTGTCTCCCCATCCCACACCGTCACCATTACCCCAGCACCCGCACTGTCACCCCTTCCCACACCGTCACCATTACCCCAGCACCCGCACTGTCTCCCCATCCCACATCGTCACCATTACCCCAGCACCCGCACTGTCTCCCCTTCCCACACCGACACCATTACCCCAGCACCCGCACTGTCTCCCCTTCCCACACCGACACCATTACCCCAGCACCCGCACTGTCTCCCCTTCCCACACCGACACCATTACCCCAGCACCCGCACTGTCTCCCCTTCCCACACCGTCACCATTACCCCAGCACCCGCACTGTCCCCCCTTCCCACACCGTCACCATTACCCCAGCACCCGCACTGTCTCCCCTTCCCACACCGACACCATTACCCAGCACCCGCACTGTCTCCCCTTCCCACACCGACACCATTACCCCAGCACCCGCACTGTCTCCCCTTCCCACACCGTCACCATTACCCCATCACCCGCACTGTCTCCCCATCCCACACCGTCACCATTACCCCAGCACCCGCACTGTCTCCCCTTCCCACACCGACACCATTACCCCAGCACCCGCACTGTCTCCCCTTCCCACACCGACACCATTACCCCAGCACCCGCACTGTCTCCCCATCCCACACCGACACCATTACCCCAGCACCCGCACTGTCTCCCCTTCCCACACCGACACCATTACCCCAGCACCCGCACTGTCTCCCCTTCCCACACCGTCACCATTACCCCAGCACCCGCACTGTCCCCCCTTCCCACACCGTCACCATTACCCCAGCACCCGCACTGTCTCCCCTTCCCACACCGACACCATTACCCCATCACCCGCACTGTCTCCCCATCCCACACCGTCACCATTACCCCAGCACCCGCACTGTCTCCCCATCCCTCACCGACACCATTACCCCAGCACCCGCACTGTCTCCCCTTCCCACACCGACACCATTACCCAGCACCCGCACTGTCTCCCCTTCCCACACCGTCACCATTACCCCAGCACCCGCACTGTCTCCCCTTCCCACACCGTCACCATTACCCCAGCACCCGCACTGTCTCCCCTTTCCACACCGTCACCATTACCCCAGCACCCGCACTGTCCCCCCTTCCCACACCGTCACCATTACCCCAGCACCCGCACTGTCTCCCCATCCCACACCGACACCATTACCCCAGCACCCGCACTGTCTCCCCATCCCACACAGTCACCATTACCCCAGCACCCGCACTGTCTCCCCATCCCACACCGACACCATTACCCAGCACCCGCACTGTCTCCCCTTCCCACACCGACACCATTACCCCAGCACCCGCACTGTCTCCCCTTCCCACACCGTCACCATTACCCCAGCACCCGCACTGTCTCCCAATCCCACACCGTCACCATTACCCCAGCACCCGCACTGTCTCCCAATCCCACACCGTCACCATTACCCCAGCACCCGCACTGTCTCCCCATCCCACACCGTCACCATTACCCCAGCACCCGCACTGTCTCCCCTTCCCACACCGACACCGTTACCCCAGCACCCGCACTGTCTCCCCATCCCACACCGACACCATTACCCAGCACCCGCACTGTCTCCCCTTCCCACACCGACACCATTACCCCAGCACCCGCACTGTCTCCCCTTCCCACACCGTCACCATTACCCCAGCACCCGCACTGTCTCCCAATCCCACACCGTCACCATTACCCCAGCACCCGCACTGTCTCCCAATCCCACACCGTCACCATTACCCCAGCACCCGCACTGTCTCCCCATCCCACACCGTCACCATTACCCCAGCACCCGCACTGTCTCCCCTTCCCACACCGACACCGTTACCCCAGCACCCGCACTGTCTCCCCTTCCCACACCGACACCGTTACCCCAGCACCCGCACTGTCTCCCCATCCCACACCGTCACCATTACCCCAGCACCCGCACTGTCTCCCCATCCCACACCGACACCATTACCCCATCACCCGCACTGTCTCCCCATCCCACACCGACACCATTACCCCAGCACCCGCACTGTCTTCCCATCCCACACCGACACCATTACCCCATCACCCGCACTGTCTCCCCTTCCCACACCGACACCATTACCCCAGCACCCGCACTGTCTCCCCTTCCCACACCGACACCATTACCCCAGCACCCGCACTGTCTCCCCATCCCACACCGTCACCATTACCCCAGCACCCGCACTGTCTCCCCATCCCACACCGACACCGTTACCCCAGCACCCGCACTGTCTCCCCATCCCACACCGTCACCATTACCCCAGCACCCGCACTGTCTCCCCATCCCACACCGACACCATTACCCCAGCACCCGCACTGTCCCCCCTTCCCACACAGTCACCATTACCCCAGCACCCGCACTGTCTCCCCTTCCCACACCGACACCATTACCCCAGCACCCGCACTGTCTCCCCATCCCACACCGTCACCATTACCCCAGCACCCGCACTGTCTCCCCATCCCACACCGTCACCATTACCCCAGCACCCGCACTGTCTCCCCTTCCCACACCGTCACCATTACCCCAGCACCCGCACTGTCTCCCCATCCCACACCGACACCGTTACCCCAGCACCCGCACTGTCTCCCCATCCCACACCGTCACCATTACCCCAGCACCCGCACTGTCTCCCCATCCCACACCGACACCATTACCCCAGCACCCGCACTGTCCCCCCTTCCCACACAGTCACCATTACCCCAGCACCCGCACTGTCCCCCCTTCCCACACCGTCACCATTACCCCAGCACCCGCACTGTCCCCCCTTCCCACACCGTCACCATTACCCCAGCACCCGCACTGTCTCCCCATCCCACACCGACACCATTACCCCAGCACCTGCACTGTCTCCCCATCCCACACCGACACCATTACCCCAGCACCCGCACTGTCTCCCCATCCCACACCGACACCATTACCCCAGCACCCGCACTGTCTCCCCATCCCACACCGACACCATTACCCCAGCACCCGCACTGTCTCCCCATCCCACACCGTCACCATTACCCCAGCACCCGCACTGTCTCCCCATCCCACACCGACACCATTACCCCAGCACCCGCACTGTCTCCCCATCCCACACCGACACCATTACCCCAGCACCCGCACTGTCTCCCCTTCCCACACCGACACCATTACCCCAGCACCCGCACTGTCTCCCCATCCCACACCGACACCATTACCCCAGCACCCGCACTGTCTCCCCTTCCCACACCGACACCATTACCCCAGCACCCGCACTGTCTCCCCATCCCACACCGACACCATTACCCCAGCACCCGCACTGTCTCCCCTTCCCACACCGACACCATTACCCCAGCACCCGCACTGTCTCCCCATCCCACACCGACACCATTACCCCAGCACCCGCACTGTCTCCCCTTCCCACACCGACACCATTACCCCATCACCCGCACTGTCCCCCCTTCCCACACAGTCACCATTACCCCAGCACCCGCACTGTCTCCCCTTCCCACACCGACACCATTACCCCAGCACCCGCACTGTCTCCCCATCCCACACCGACACCATTACCCCAGCACCCGCACTGTCTCCCCTTCCCACACCGACACCATTACCCCATCACCCGCACTGTCCCCCCTTCCCACACAGTCACCATTACCCCAGCACCCGCACTGTCTCCCCATCCCACACCGACACCATTACCCCAGCACCCGCACTGTCTCCCCATCACACACTGACACCATTACCCCAGCACCCGCACTGTCTCCCCATCCCACACCGTCACCATTACCCCAGCACCCGCACTGTCACCCCTTCCCACACCGTCACCATTACCCCATCACCCGCACTGTCTCCCCATCCCACACCGTCACCATTACCCCAGCACCCGCACTGTCTCCCCATCCCACACCGACACCATTACCCCATCACCCGCACTGTCTCCCCATCCCACACCGACACCATTACCCCAGCACCCGCACTGTCCCCCCTTCCCACACAGTCACCATTACCCCAGCACCCGCACTGTCTCCCCATCCCACACCGACACCATTACCCCAGCACCCGCACTGTCTCCCCATCCCACACCGACACCATTACCCCAGCACCCGTACTGTCTCCCCATCCCACACCGACACCATTACCCCATCACCCGCACTGTCTCCCCATCCCACACCGACACCATTACCCCAGCACCCGCACTGTCTCCCCTTCCCACACCGTCACCATTACCCCAGCACCCGCACTGTCTCCCCATCCCACACCGACACCATTACCCCAGCACCCGCACTGTCCCCCCTTCCCACACCGACACCATTACCCCAGCACCCGCACTGTCTCCCCATCCCACACCGACACCATTACCCCATCACCCGCACTGTCTCCCCTTCCCACACCGACACCATTACCCCAGCAACCGCACTGTCTCCCCATCCCACACCGACACCATTACCCCAGCACCCGCACTGTCCCCCCTTCCCACACCGACACCATTACCCCAGCACCCGCACTGTCTCCCCTTCCCACACCGTCACCGTTACCCCAGCACACGCACTGTCTCCCCATCCCACACCGACACCATTACCCCAGCACCCGCACTGTCTCCCCATCCCACACCGACACCATTACCCCATCACCCGCACTGTCTCCCCTTCCCACACCGACACCCATTACCCCAGCACCCGCACTGTCTCCCCATCCCACACCGACACCATTACACCAGCACCCGCACTGTCTCCCCATCCCACACCGACACCATTACCACAGCACCCGCACTGTCTCCCCATCCCACACCGACACCATTACACCAGCACCCGCACTGTCTCCCCATCCCACACCGACACCATTACACCAGCACCCGCACTGTCTCCCCATCCCACACCGACACCATTACCACAGCACCCGCACTGTCTCCCCTTCCCACACCGTCACCGTTACCCCAGCACCCGCACTGTCTCCCCATCCCACACCGACACCATTACCCCATCACCCGCACTGTCTCCCCATCCCACACCGACTCCATTACCCCAGCACCCGCACTATCTCCCAATCCCACACCGACACCATTACCCCAGCACCCGCACTGTCTCCCCATCCCACACCGACACCATTACCCCAGCACCCGCACTGTCTCCCCATCCCACACCGACACCCATTACCCCAGCACCCGCACTGTCTCCCCTTCCCACACCGTCACCGTTACCCCAGCACCCGCACTGTCTCCCCATCCCACACCGACACCATTACCCCAGCACCCGCACTGTCTCCCCATCCCACACCGTCACCATTACCCCAGCACCCGCACTGTCTCCCCATCCCACACCGACACCATTACCCCATCACCCGCACTGTCTCCCCATCCCACACCGACTCCATTACCCCAGCACCCGCACTGTCTCCCCATCCCACACCGACACCCATTACCCCAGCACCCGCACTGTCTCCCCTTCCCACACCGTCACCGTTACCCCAGCACCCGCACTGTCTCCCCATCCCACACCGACACCATTACCCCAGCACCCGCACTGTCTCCCCTTCCCACACCGACACCCATTACCCCAGCACCCGCACTGTCTCCCCTTCCCACACCGTCACCATTACCCAGCACCCGCACTGTCTCCCCATCCCACACCGTCACCATTACCCCAGCACCCACACTGTCTCCCCTTCCCACACCGTCACCATTACCCCAGCACCCGCACTGTCTCCCCTTCCCACACCGTCACCATTACCCCAGCACCAGCACTGTCTCCCCATCCCACACCGACACCCATTACCCCAGCACCCGCACTGTCTCCCCTTCCCACACCGACACCCATTACCCCAGCACCCACACTGTCTCCCCTTCCCACACCGTCACCATTACCCAGCACCCGCACTGTCTCCCCATCCCACACCGTCACCATTACCCCAGCACCCACACTGTCTCCCCTTCCCACACCGTCACCATTACCCCAGCACCCGCACTGTCTCCCCTTCCCACACCGTCACCATTACCCCAGCACCAGCACTGTCTCCCCATCCCACACCGACACCCATTACCCCAGCACCAGCACTGTCTCCCCTTCCCACACCGTCACCATTACCCAGCACCCGCACTGTCTCCCCATCCCACACCGTCACCATTACCCCAGCACCCACACTGTCTCCCCTTCCCACACCGTCACCATTACCCCAGCACCCGCACTGTCTCCCCTTCCCACACCGTCACCATTACCCCAGCACCCGCACTGTCTCCCCATCCCACACCGACACCATTACCCCAGCACCCGCACTGTCTCCCCATCCCACACCGTCACCATTACCCCAGCACCCGCACTGTCTCCCCATCCCACACCATCACCATTACCCCAGCACCCGCACTGTCTCCCCATCCCACACCGTCACCATTACCCCAGCACCCGCACTGTCTCCCCATCCCACACCGACACCATTACCCCAGCACCCGCACTGTCTCCCCTTCCCACACCGACACCATTACCCCAGCACCCGCACTGTCTCCCGTTCCCACACAGTCACCATTACCCCATCACCCGCACTGTCTCCCCATCCCACACCGTCACCATTACCCCAGCACCCGCACTGTCTCCCCATCCCACACCGTCACCATTACCCCAGCACCCGCACTGTCTCCCCTTCCCACACCGACACCATTACCCCATCACCCCAATGTCTCCCCTTCCCACACCATCACCATTATCCCATCACCCCACTGTCTCCCCTTCCCACACCGTCACCATTACCCCAGCACCCGCACTGTCTCCCCATCCCACACCGTCACCATTACCCCAGCACCCGCACTGTCTCCCCATCCCACACCGACACCATTACCCCAGCACCCGCACTGTCTCCCCTTCCCACACCGACACCATTACCCCAGCACCCACACTGTCTCCCCTTCCCACACCGCCACCATTACCCCAGAACCCGCACTGTCTCCCCTTCCCACACCGTCACCATTACCCCAGCACCCGCACTGTCTCCCCTTCCCACACCGTCACCATTACCCCAGCACCCGCACTGTCTCCCCATCCCCCACCGACACCATTACCCCAGCACCCGCACTGTCTCCCCATCCCACACCGTCACCATTACCCCAGCACCCGCACTGTCCCCCCTTCCCACACCGTCACCATTACCCCAGCACCCGCACTGTCTCCCCATCCCACACCGTCACCATTACCCCAGCACCCGCACTGTCCCCCCTTCCCACACCGTCACCATTACCCCAGCTCCCGCACTGTCTCCCCATCCCACACCGACACCATTACCCCAGCACCCGCACTGTCTCCCCTTCCCACACCGACACCATTACCCCAGCACCCGCACTGTCTCCCCTTCCCACACCGTCACCATTACCCCAGCACCCGCACTGTCTCCCCTTCCCACACCGTCACCATTACCCCAGCACCCGCACTGTCTCCCCTTCCCACACCGACACCATTACCCCAGCACCCGCACTGTCCCCCCATCCCACACCGACACCATTACCCCAGCACCCGCACTGTCTCCCCTTCCCACACCGTCACCATTACCCCAGCACCCGCACTGTCTCCCCTTCCCACACCGACACCATTACCCCATCACCCGCACTGTCTCCCCATCCCACACCGACACCATTACCCCAGCACCCGCACTGTCTCCCCTTCCCACACCGACACCATTACCCCATCACCCGCACTGTCTCCCCATCCCACACCGACACCATTACCCCAGCACCCGCACTGTCTCCCCATCCCACACCGTCACCATTACCCCAGCACCCGCACTGTCTCCCCATCCCACACCGACACCATTACACCATCACCCCAATGTCTCCCCTTCCCACACCGTCACCATTACCCCAGCACCCGCACTGTCTCCCCTTCCCACACCGACACCATTACCCCAGCACCCGCACTGTCTCCCCTTCCCACACCGACACCATTACCCCATCACCCGCACTGTCTCCCCTTCCCACACCGACACCATTACCCCAGCACCCGCACTGTCTCCCCTTCCCACACCGACACCATTACCCCAGCACCCGCACTGTCTCCCCTTCCCACACCGACACCATTACCCCAGCACCCACACTGTCTCCCCTTCCCACACCGACACCATTACCCCAGCACCCGCACTGTCTCCCCTTCCCACACAGTCACCATTACCCCAGCACCCGCACTGTCTCCCCATCCCACACCGTCACCATTACCCCAGCACCCGCACTGTCTCCCCATCCCACACCGTCACCATTACCCCAGCACCCGCACTGTCCCCCCTTCCCACACCGTCACCATTACCCCAGCACCCGCACTGTCTCCCCATCCCACACCGTAACCATTACCCCAGCACCCGCACTGTCTCCCCTTCCCACAACGTCACCATTACCCCAGCACCCGCACTGTCTCCCCATTCCACACCGACACCATTACCCCAGCACCCGCACTGTCTCCCCATCCCACACCGACACCATTACCCCAGCACCCGCACTGTCTCCCCTTCCCACACCGTCACCATTAACCCAGCACCCGCACTGTCTCCCCATCCCACACCGTCACCATTACCCCAGCACCCGCACTGTCTCCCCTTCCCACACCGACACCATTACCCCAGCACCCGCACTGTCTCCCCATCCCACACCGTCACCATTACCCCAGCACCCGCACTGTCTCCCCTTCCCACACCGTCACCATTAACCCAGCACCCGCACTGTCTCCCCATCCCACACCGACACCATTACCCCATCACCCGCACTGTCTCCCCTTCCCACACCGACACCATTACCCCATCACCCGCACTGTCTCCCCATCCCACACCGTCACCATTACCCCAGCACCCGCACTGTCTCCCCTTCCCACACCGTCACCATTACCCCAGCACCCGCACTGTCTCCCCATCCCACACCGACACCATTACCCCAGCACCCGCACTGTCTCCCCTTCCCACACCGTCACCATTACCCCAGCACCCGCACTGTCTCCCCATCCCACACCGACACCATTACCCCAGCACCCGCACTGTCTCCCCTTCCCACACCGTCACCGTTACCCCAGCACCCGCACTGTCTCCCCTTCCCACACCGACACCCATTACCCCAGCACCCGCACTGTCTCCCCTTCCCACACCGTCACCATTACCCCAGCACCCGCACTGTCTCCCCTTCCCACACCGTCACCATTACCCAGCACCCGCACTGTCTCCCCATCCCACACCGTCACCATTACCCCAGCACCCGCACTGTCTCCCCTTCCCACACCGTCACCATTACCCAGCACCCACACTGTCTCCCCATCCCACACCGTCACCATTACCCCATCACCCGCACTGTCTCCCCATCCCACACCGTCACCATTACCCCAGCACCCGCACTGTCTCCCCTTCCCACACCGTCACCATTACCCAGCACCCGCACTGTCTCCCCTTCCCACACCGTCACCATTACCCCAGCACCCGCACTGTCTCCCCATCCCACACCGTCACCATTACCCCAGCACCCGCACTGTCTCCCCTTCCCACACCGACACCATTACCCCAGCACCCGCACTGTCTCCCCTTCCCACACCGTCACCATTACCCCAGCACCCGCACTGTCTCCCCATCCCACACCGTCACCATTACCCCAGCACCCGCACTGTCTCCCCTTCCCACACCGACACCATTACCCCATCACCCCACTGTCTCCCCTTCCCACACCGTCACCATTACCCCAGCACCCGCACTGTCTCCCCATCCCACACCGACACCATTACCCCAGCACCCGCACTGTCTCCCCTTCCCACACCGACACCATTACACCAGCACCCACACTGTCTCCCCTTCCCACACCGCCACCATTACCCCAGAACCCGCACTGTCTCCCCTTCCCACACCGTCACCATTACCCCAGCACCCGCACTGTCTCCCCATCCCACACCGACACCATTACCCCAGCACCCGCACTGTCTCCCCATCCCACACCGACACCATTACCCCAGCACCCGCACTGTCTCCCCTTCCCACACCGTCACCATTACCCCAGCACCCGCACTGTCTCCCCATCCCACACCGTCACCATTACCCCAGCACCCGCACTGTCCCCCCTTCCCACACCGTCACCATTACCCCAGCACCCGCACTGTCTCCCCATCCCACACCGTAACCATTACCCCAGCACCCGCACTGTCTCCCCTTCCCACACCGTCACCATTACCCCAGCACCCGCACTGTCTCCCCTTCCCACACCGACACCGTTACCCCAGGACCCACACTGTCTCCCCTTCCCACACCGACACCATTACCCCAGCACCCGCACTGTCTCCCCTTCCCACACCGTCACCATTACCCCAGCACCCGCACTGTCTCCCCTTCCCACACCGTCACCATTACCCCAGCACCCGCACTGTCTCCCCATCCCACACCGACACCATTACCCCAGCACCCGCACTGTCTCCCCTTCCCACACCGACACCATTACCCCATCACCCGCACTGTCTCCCCATCCCACACCGACACCATTACCCCAGCACCCGCACTGTCTCCCCATCCCACACCGACACCATTACCCCAGCACCCGCACTGTCTCCCCTTCCCACACCGTCACCATTACCCCAGCACCCGCACTGTCTCCCCTTCCCACACCGTCACCATTACCCCAGCACCCGCACTGTCTCCCCATCCCACACCGACACCATTACCCCAGCACCCGTACTGTCTCCCCTTCCCACACCGACACCATTACCCCATCACCCGCACTGTCTCCCCATCCCACACCGACACCATTACCCCAGCATCCGCACTGTCTCCCCTTCCCACACCGTCACCATTACCCCAGCACCCGCACTGTCTCCCCAGCCCACACCGACACCATTACCCCAGCACCCGTCTCCCCATCCCACACCTTCACCATTACCCAGCACCCGCACTGTCTCCCCATCCCACACCTTCACCATTACCCAGCACCCGCACTGTCTCCCCTTCCCACACCGTCACCATTACCCCAGCACCCGCACTGTCTCCCCATCCCACACCGACACCATTACCCCAGCACCCGCACTGTCTCCCCTTCCCACACCGTCACCATTACCCCAGCACCCGCACTGTCTCCCAATCCCACACCGACACCATTACCCCAGCACCCGCACTGTCTCCCCATCCCACACCGACACCATTACCCCAGCACCCGCACTGTCTCCCCTTCCCACACCGTCACCATTACCCCAGCACCCGCACTGTCTCCCCTTCCCACACCGACACCATTACCCCAGCACCCGCACTGTCTCCCCATCCCACACCGACACCATTACCCCAGCACCCGCACTGTCTCCCCTTCCCACACCGTCACCATTACCCCAGCACCCGCACGGTCTCCCCTTTCCACACCGTAACCATTACCCCAGCACCCGCACTGTCTCCCCTTCCCACACCGTCACCATTACCCCATCACCCGCACTGTCTCCCCATCCCACACCGACACCATTACCCCAGCACCCGCACTGTCTCCCCATCCCACACCGACACCATTACCCCATCACCCGCACTGTCTCCCCTTCCCACACCGACACCATTACCCCAGCACCCGCACTGTCTCCCCTTCCCACACCGTCACCATTACCCCAGCACCCGCACTGTCTCCCCTTCCCACACCGTCACCATTATCCCAGCACCCGCACTGTCTCCCCATCCCACACCGACACCATTACCCCAGCACCCGCACTGTCCCCCCTTCCCACACAGTCACCATTACCCCAGCACCCGCACTGTCTCCCCTTCCCACACCGTCACCATTACCCCAGCACCCGCACTGTCCCCCCTTCCCACACAGTCACCATTACCCCAGCACCCGCACTGTCTCCCCTTCCCACACCGTCACCATTACCCCAGCACCCACACTGTCTCCCCTTCCCACACCGTCACCATTACCCAGCACCCGCACTGTCTCCCCATCCCACACCGACACCATTACCCCAGCACCCGCACTGTCTCCCCTTCCCACACCGTCACCATTACCCAGCACCCGCACTGTCTCCCCTTCCCACACCGTCACCATTACCCCAGCACCCACACTGTCTCCCCTTCCCACACCGTCACCATTACCCCAGCACCCGCACTGTCTCCCCTTCCCACACCGACACCATTACCCCAGCACCCGCACTGTCTCCCCTTCCCACACCGTCACCATTACCCAGCACCCGCACTGTCTCCCCTTCCCACACCGTCACCATTACCCCAGCACCCGCACTGTCTCCCCTTCCCACACCGTCACCATTACCCCATCACCCGCACTGTCTCCCCTTCCCACACCGACACCATTACCCAGCACCCGCACTGTCTCCCCTTCCCACACCGTCACCATTACCCCAGCACCCACACTGTCTCCCCTTCCCACACCGTCACCATTACCCAGCACCCGCACTGTCTCCCCATCCCACACCGTCACCATTACCCCAGCACCCACACTGTCTCCCCTTCCCACACCGTCACCATTACCCCAGCACCCGCACTGTCTCCCCTTCCCACACCGTCACCATTACCCCAGCACCCACACTGTCTCCCCTTCCCACACCGTCACCATTACCCAGCACCCGCACTGTCTCCCCTTCCCACACCGACACCATTACCCAGCACCCGCACTGTCTCCCCTTCCCACACCGTCACCATTACCCAGCACCCGCACTGTCTCCCCATCCCACACCGTCACCATTACCCAGCACCCGCACTGTCTCCCCTTCCCACACCGTCACCATTACCCCAGCACCCGCAATGTCTCCCCTTCCCACACCGTCACCATTACCCAGCACCCGCACTGTCTCCCCTTCCCACACCGACACCATTACCCAGCACCCGCACTGTCTCCCCTTCCCACACCGTCACCATTACCCAGCACCCGCACTGTCTCCCCATCCCACACCGTCACCATTACCCAGCACCCGCACTGTCTCCCCTTCCCACACCGTCACCATTACCCCAGCACCCGCACTGTCTCCCCATCCCACACCGACACCATTACCCCAGCACCCGCACTGTCTCCCCATCCCACACCGTCACCATTACCCCAGCACCCGCACTGTCTCCCCATTCCACACCGTCACCATTACCCCAGCACCCGCACTGTCTCCCCATCCCACACCGACACCATTACCCCAGCACCCGCACTGTCTCCCCATCCCACACCGACACCATTACCCCAGCACCCGCACTGTCTCCCCATCCCACACCGACACCATTACCCCAGCACCCGCACTGTCTCCCCATCCCACACCGACACCATTACCCCAGCACCCGCACTGTCTCCCCATCCCACACCGTCACCATTACCCCAGCACCCGCACTGTCTCCCCATCCCACACCGACACCATTACCCCATCACCCCAATGTCTCCCCTTCCCACACCGTCACCGTTACCCCAGCACCCGCACTGTCTCCCCTTCCCACACCGACACCATTACCCCAGCACCCGCACTGTCTCCCCTTCCCACACCGTCACCATTACCCCAGCACCCGCACTGTCTCCCCATCCCACACCGTCACCATTACCCCAGCACCCGCACTGTCTCCCCATCCCACACCGTCACCATTACCCCAGCACCCGCACTGTCTCCCCATCCCACACCGTCACCATTACCCCAGCACCCGCACTGTCTCCCCATCCCACACCGTCACCATTACCCCAGCACCCACACTGTCTCCCCTTCCCACACCGACACCATTACCCCAGCACCCGCACTGTCTCCCCTTCCCACACAGTCACCATTACCCCAGCACCCGCACTGTCTCCCCATCCCACACCGTCACCATTACCCCAGCACCCGCACTGTCCCCCCTTCCCACACCGTCACCATTACCCCAGCACCCGCACTGTCTCCCCATCCCACACCGTCACCGTTACCCCAGCACCCGCACTGTCTCCCCATCCCACACCGTCACCATTACCCCAGCACCCGCACTGTCTCCCCTTCCCACACCGACACCATTACCCCAGCACCCGCACTGTCTCCCCTTCCCACACCGTCACCATTAACCCAGCACCCGCACTGTCTCCCCATCCCACACCGACACCATTACCCCATCACCCGCACTGTCTCCCCATCCCACACCGACACCATTACCCCAGCACCCGCACTGTCTCCCCTTCCCACACCGTCACCATTACCCCAGCACCCGCACTGTCTCCCCTTCCCACACCGTCACCATTACCCCAGCACCCGCACGGTCTCCCCTTTCCACACCGTCACCATTACCCCAGCACCCGCACTGTCTCCCCATCCCACACCGTCACCATTACCCCAGCACCCACACTGTCTCCCCTTCCCACACCGACACCATTACCCCAGCACCCGCACTGTCTCCCCTTCCCACACAGTCACCATTACCCCAGCACCCGCACTGTCTCCCCATCCCACACCGTCACCATTACCCCAGCACCCGCACTGTCCCCCCTTCCCACACCGTCACCATTACCCCAGCACCCGCACTGTCTCCCCATCCCACACCGTCACCGTTACCCCAGCACCCGCACTGTCTCCCCATCCCACACCGTCACCATTACCCCAGCACCCGCACTGTCTCCCCTTCCCACACCGACACCATTACCCCAGCACCCGCACTGTCTCCCCTTCCCACACCGTCACCATTAACCCAGCACCCGCACTGTCTCCCCATCCCACACCGACACCATTACCCCAGCACCCGCACTGTCTCCCCTTCCCACACCGTCACCATTACCCCAGCACCCGCACTGTCTCCCCTTCCCACACCGTCACCATTACCCCAGCACCCGCACTGTCTCCCCATCCCACACCGACACCATTACCCCAGCACCCGCACTGTCTCCCCTTCCCACACCGTCACCATTACCCCAGCACCCGCACTGTCTCCCCTTCCCACACCGTCACCATTACCCCAGCACCCGCACGGTCTCCCCTTTCCACACCGTAACCATTACCCCAGCACCCGCACTGTCTCCCCTTCCCACACCGTCACCATTACCCCATCACCCGCACTGTCTCCCCATCCCACACCGTCACCATTACCCCATCACCCGCACTGTCTCCCCATCCCACACCGACACCATTACCCCAGCACCCGCAATGTCTCCCCATCCCACACCGACACGATTACCCCAGCACCCGCACTGTCTCCCCATCCCACACCGTCACCATTACCCCAGCACCCGCACTGTCTCCCCATCCCACACCGACACCATTACCCCAGCACCCGCACTGTCTCCCCTTCCCACACCGTCACCATTACCCCAGCACCCGCACTGTCTCCCCTTCCCACACCGTCACCATTACCCCAGCACCCGCACTGTCTCCCCATCCCACACCGTCACCATTATCCCAGCACCCGCACTGTCTCCCCATCCCACACCGACACCATTACCCCAGCACCCGCACTGTCTCCCCAACCCACACCGTCACCATTACCCCAGCACCCGCACTGTCCCCCCTTCCCACACAGTCACCATTACCCCAGCACCCGCACTGTCTCCCCTTCCCACACCGTCACCATTACCCCAGCACCCGCACTGTCTCCCCTTCCCACACCGACACCATTACCCCAGCACCCGCACTGTCCCCCCTTCCCACACAGTCACCATTACCCCAGCACCCGCAATGTCTCCCCTTCCCACACCGACACCATTACCCCATCACCCGCACTGTCTCCCCTTCCCACACCGTCACCATTACCCCAGCACCCGCACTGTCTCCCCTTCCCACACCGTCACCATTACCCCAGCACCCGCACTGTCTCCCCTTCCCACACCGTCACCATTACCCCAGCACCCGCAATGTCTCCCCTTCCCACACCGTCACCATTACCCCAGCACCCGCACTGTCTCCCCTTCCCACACCGACACCATTACCCCAGCACCCGCACTGTCTCCCCATCCCACACCGACACCATTACCCCAGCACCCGCACTGTCTCCCCTTCCCACACCGACACCATTACCCCAGCACCCGCACTGTCTCCCCATCCCACACCGTCACCATTACCCCAGCACCCGCACTGTCTCCCCATCCCACACCGACACCATTACCCCAGCACCCGCACTGTCCCCCCTTCCCACACCGTCACCATTACCCCAGCACCCGCACTGTCTCCCCTTCCCACACCGTCACCATTACCCCAGCACCCGCACTGTCCCCCCCTCCCACACAGTCACCATTACCCAAGCACCCGCACTGTCTCCCCTTCCCACACCGTCACCGTTACCCCAGCACCCGCACTGTCTCCCCTTCCCACACCGACACCATTACCCCATCACCCGCACTGTCTCCCCTTCCCACACCGTCACCATTACACCAGCACCCGCACTGTCTCCCCTTCCCACACCGACACCATTACCCCAGCACCCGCACTGTCTCCCCATCCCACACCGACACCATTACCCAAGCACCCGCACTGTCTCCCCTTCCCACACCGTCACCGTTACCCCAGCACCCGCACTGTCTCCCCTTCCCACACCGACACCATTACCCCATCACCCGCACTGTCTCCCCATCCCACACCGACACCATTACCCCAGCACCCGCACTGTCTCGCCTTCCCACACCGACACCATTACCCCAGCACCCGCACTGTCCCCCCTTCCCACACCGTCACCGTTACCCCAGCACCCGCACTGTCTCCCCTTCCCACACCGTCACCATTACCCCAGCACCCGCACTGTCTCCCCATCCCACACCGACACCATTACCCCAGCACCCGCACTGTCTCCCCTTCCCACACCGACACCATTACCCCAGCACCCGCACTGTCTCCCCTTCCCACACCGACACCATTACCCCAGCACCCGCACTGTCTCCCCATCCCACACCGACACCATTACCCCAGCACCCGCACTGTCTCCCCTTCCCACACCGACACCATTACCCCAGCACCCGCACTGTCTCCCCTTCCCACACCGTCACCATTACCCCATCACCCGCACTGTCTCCCCATCCCACACCGACACCATTACCCCAGCATCCGCACTGTCTCCCCATCCCTCACCGACACCATTACCCCAGCACCCGCACTGTCTCCCCATCCCACACAGTCACCATTACCCCAGCACCCGCACTGTCTCCCCATCCCTCACCGACACCATTACCCCAGCACCCGCACTGTCTCCCCATCCCACACCGTCACCATTACCCCAGCACCCGCACTGTCTCCCCTTCCCACACCGACACCATTACCCCAGCACCCGCACTGTCTCCCCATCCCACACCGTCACCATTACCCCAGCACCCGCACTGTCTCCCCATCCCTCACCGACACCATTACCCCAGCACCCGCACTGTCTCCCCTTCCCACACCGACACCATTACCCCATCACCCGCACTGTCTCCCCATCCCACACCGTCACCATTACCCCAGCACCCGCACTGTCTCCCCATCCCACACCGTCACCATTACCCCAGCACCCGCACTGTCTCCCCATCCCACACCGTCACCATTACCCCAGCACCCGCACTGTCCCCCCTTCCCACACCGACACCATTACCCCAGCACCCGCACTGTCCCCCCCATCCCACACCGACACCATTACCCCAGCACCCGCACTGTCTCCCCATCCCCCACCGACACCATTACCCCAGCACCCGCACTGTCTCCCCATCCCACACCGACACGATTAACCCAGCACCCGCACTGTCTCCCCTTCCCACACCGACACGATTAACCCAGCACCCGCACTGTCTCCCCTTCCCACACCGTCACCATTACCCCAGCACCCGCACTGTCTCCCCATCCCTCACCGACACCATTACCCCAGCACCCGCACTGTCTCCCCATCCCACACCGACACCATTACCCCAGCACCCGCACTGTCCCCCCTTCCCACACCGACACCATTACCCCAGCACCCGCACTGTCTCCCCATCCCACACCGACACCATTACCCCAGCACCCGCACTGTCTCCCCTTCCCACACCGTCACCATTACCCCAGCACCCGCACTGTCTCCCCATCCCACACCGTCACCATTACCCCAGCACCCGCACTGTCTCCCCTTCCCACACCGTCACCATTGCCCCAGCACCCGCACTGTCTCCCCATCCCACACCGACACCATTACCCCAGCACCCGCACTGTCTCCCCATCCCACACCGTCACCATTACCCCAGCACCCGCACTGTCTCCCCTTCCCACACCGACACCATTACCCCAGCACCCGCACTGTCTCCCCATCCCACACCGTCACCATTACCCCAGCACCCGCACTGTCTCCCCTTCCCACACCGTCACCATTACCCCAGCACCCGCACTGTCTCCCCTTCCCACACCGACACCATTACCCCAGCACCCGCACTGTCTCCCCATCCCTCACCGTCACCGTTACCCCAGCACCCGCACTGTCTCCCCATCCCACACCGACACGATTAACCCAGCACCCGCACTGTCTCCCCTTCCCACACCGTCACCATTACCCCAGCACCCGCACTGTCTCCCCATCCCACACCGACACCATTACCCCAGCACCCGCACTGTCTCCCCATCCCACACCGTCACCATTACCCCAGCACCCGCACTGTCTCCCCTTCCCACACCGTCACCATTACCCCAGCACCCGCACTGTCTCCCCATCCCTCACCGTCACCGTTACCCCAGCACCCGCACTGTCTCCCCATCCCACACCGACACGATTACCCCAGCACCCGCACTATCTCCCCTTCCCACACCGTCACCATTACCCCAGCACCCGCACTGTCTCCCCATCCCACACCGTCACCATTACCCCAGCACCCGCACTGTCTCCCCTTCCCACACCGACACCATTACCCCAGCACCCGCACTGTCTCCCCTTCCCACACCGACACCATTACCCCAGCACCCGCACTGTCTCCCCTTCCCACACCGACACCATTACCCCAGCACCCGCACTGTCTCCCCTTCCCACACCGACACCATTACCCCAGCACCCGCACTGTCTCCCCATCCCACACCGTCACCATTACCCCAGCACCCGCACTGTCTCCCCATCCCACACCGACACCATTACCCCAGCACCCGCACTGTCTCCCCATCCCACACCGTCACCATTACCCCAGCACCCGCACTGTCTCCCCTTCCCACACCGACACCATTACCCCAGCACCCGCACTGTCTCCCCATCCCACACCGTCACCATTACCCCAGCACCCGCACTGTCTCCCCATCCCACACCGTCACCATTACCCCAGCACCCGCACTGTCTCCCCATCCCACACCGACACCATTACCCCAGCACCCGCACTGTCTCCCCATCCCACACCGTCACCATTACCCCATCACCCGCACTGTCTCCCCATCCCACACCGTCACCATTACCCCAGCACCCGCACTGTCTCCCCATCCCACACCGACACCATTACCCCAGCACCCGCACTGTCTCCCCATCCCACACCGTCACCATTACCCCATCACCCGCACTGTCTCCCCATCCCACACCGACACCATTACCCCAGCACCCGCACTGTCTCCCCATCCCACACCGTCACCATTACCCCAGCACCCGCACTGTCTCCCCATCCCACACCGTCACCATTACCCCAGCACCCGCACTGTCTCCCCATCCCACACCGTCACCATTACCCCAGCACCCGCACTGTCTCCCCATCCCACACCGACACCATTACCCCAGCACCCGCACTGTCTCCCCATCCCACACCGTCACAATTACCCCAGCACCCGCACTGTCTCCCCATCCCACACCGTCACCATTACCCCATCACCCGCACTGTCTCCCCATCCCACACCGACACCATTACCCCAGCACCCGCACTGTCTCCCCATCCCACACCGTCACCATTACCCCAGCACCCGCACTGTCTCCCCATCCCACACCGACACCATTACCCCAGCACCCGCACTGTCTCCCCTTCCCACACCGACACCATTACCCCAGCACCCGCACTGTCTCCCCATCCCACACCGTCACCATTACCCCATCACCCGCACTGTCTCCCCTTCCCACACCGACACCATTACCCCAGCACCCGCACTGTCTCCCCATCCCACACCGACACCATTACCCCAGCACCCGCACTGTCTCCCCATCCCACACCGTCACCATTACCCCAGCACCCGCACTGTCTCCCCATCCCACACCGACACCATTACCCCAGCACCCGCACTGTCTCCCCTTCCCACACCGACACCATTACCCCAGCACCCGCACTGTCTCCCCATCCCACACCGTCACCGTTACCCCAGCACCCGCACTGTCTCCCCATCCCTCACCGTCACCGTTACCCCAGCACCCGCACTGTCTCCCCATCCCACACCGACACGATTACCCCAGCACCCGCACTGTCTCCCCATCCCACACCGTCACCATTACCCCAGCACCCGCACTGTCTCCCCATCCCACACCGACACCATTACCCCAGCACCCGCACTGTCTCCCCTTCCCACACCGTCACCATTACCCCAGCACCCGCACTGTCTCCCCATCCCACACCAACACCATTACCCCAGCACCCGCACTGTCTCCCCTTCCCACACCGACACCATTACCCCAGCACCCGCACTGTCTCCCCATCCCACACCGACACCATTACCCCATCACCCGCACTGTCTCCCCATCCCACACCGACACCATTACCCCAGCACCCGCACTGTCCCCCCTTCCCACACCGACACCATTACCCCAGCACCCGCACTGTCTCCCCATCCCACACCGACACCATTGCCCCAGCACCCGCACTGTCTCCCCTTCCCACACCGGCACCATTACCCCAGCACCCGCACTGTCTCCCCATCCCACACCGACACCATTACCCCAGCACCCGCACTGTCCCTCCTTCCCACACCGACACCATTACCCCAACACCCGCACTGTCTCCCCATCCCACACCGTCACCATTACCCCATCACCCGCACTGTCTCCCCATCCCACACCGTCACCATTACCCCAGCACCCGCACTGTCCCCCCTTCCCACACAGTCACCATTACCCCAGCACCCGCACTGTCTCCCCATCCCACACCGTCACCAATACCCCAGCACCCGCACTGTCCCCCCTTCCCACACCGACACCATTACCCCAGCACCCGCACTGTCCCCCCTTCCCACACCGACACCATTACCCCAACACCCGCACTGTCTCCCCATCCCACACCGTCACCATTACCCCAGCACCCGCACTGTCTCCCCTTCCCACACCGACACCATTACCCCAGCACCCGCACTGTCCCCCCATCCCACACCGACACCATTACCCCAGCACCCGCACTGTCTCCCCATCCCACACCGACACCATTACCCCAGCACCCGCACTGTCTCCCCATCCTACACCGACACCATTACCCCAGCACCCACACTGTCTCCCCTTCCCACACCGTCACCATTACCCCAGCACCCGCACTGTCTCCCCATCCCACACCGTCACCATTACCCCAGCACCCGCACTGTCTCCCCATCCCACACCGACACCATTACCCCAGCACCCGCACTGTCTCCCCATCCCACACCGACACCATTACCCCAGCACCCGCACTGTCTCCCCTTCCCACACCGTCACCATTACCCCAGCACCCGCACTGTCTCCCCTTCCCACACCGACACCATTACCCCAGCACCCGCACTGTCTCCCCATCCCACACCGTCACCATTACCCCAGCACCCACACTGTCCCCCCTTCCCACACCGACACCATTACCCCAGCACCCACACTGTCTCCCCTTCCCACACCGTCACCATTACCCCAGCACCCACACTGTCCCCCCTTCCCACACCGACACCATTACCCCAGCACCCACACTGTCTCCCCATCCCACACCGTCACCATTACCCCAGCACCCACACTGTCCCCCCTTCCCACACCGACACCATTACCCCAGCACCCACACTGTCTCCCCTTCCCACACCGTCACCATTACCCCAGCACCCACACTGTCCCCCCTTCCCACACCGACACCATTACCCCAGCACCCACACTGTCTCCCCTTCCCACACCGTCACCATTACCCCAGCACCCGCACTGTCTCCCCTTCCCACACCGTCACCATTACCCCAGCACCCGCACTGTCCCCCCTTCCCACACCGACACCATTACCCCAGCACCCGCACTGTCTCCCCATCCCTCACCGACACCATTACCCCAGCACCCGCACTGTCTCCCCATCCCACACCGACACCATTACCCCAGCACCCGCACTGTCCCCCCTTCCCACACCGACACCATTACCCCAGCACCCGCACTGTCTCCCCATCCCACACCGACACCATTACCCCAGCACCCGCACTGTCTCCCCTTCCCACACCGTCACCATTGCCCCAGCACCCGCACTGTCTCCCCTTCCCACACCGTCACCATTGCCCCAGCACCCGCACTGTCTCCCCATCCCACACCGACACCATTACCCCAGCACCCGCACTGTCTCCCCTTCCCACACCGTCACCATTGCCCCAGCACCCGCACTGTCTCCCCTTCCCACACCGTCACCATTGCCCCAGCACCCGCACTGTCTCCCCATCCCACACCGACACCATTACCCCAGCACCCGCACTGTCTCCCCATCCCACACCGCCACCATTGCCCCAGCACCCGCACTGTCTCCCCATCCCACACCGTCACCATTACCCCAGCACCCGCACTGTCTCCCCTTCCCACACCGACACCATTACCCCAGCACCCGCACTGTCTCCCCATCCCACACCGTCACCATTACCCCAGCACCCGCACTGTCTCCCCTTCCCACACCGTCACCATTACCCCAGCACCCGCACTGTCTCCCCATCCCTCACCGTCACCGTTACCCCAGCACCCGCACTGTCTCCCCATCCCACACCGACACCATTACCCCAGCACCCGCACTGTCTCCCCTTCCCACACCGTCACCATTACCCCAGCACCCGCACTGTCTCCCCATCCCACACCGACACCATTACCCCAGCACCCGCACTGTCTCCCCATCCCACACCGTCACCATTACCCCAGCACCCGCACTGTCTCCCCTTCCCACACCGTCACCATTACCCCAGCACCCGCACTGTCTCCCCATCCCTCACCGTCACCGTTACCCCAGCACCCGCACTGTCTCCCCATCCCACACCGTCACCATTACCCCAGCACCCGCACTGTCTCCCCTTCCCACACCGACACCATTACCCCAGCACCCGCACTGTCTCCCCTTCCCACACCGACACCATTACCCCAGCACCCGCACTGTCTCCCCATCCCACACCGTCACCATTACCCCAGCACCCGCACTGTCTCCCCTTCCCACACCGACACCATTACCCCAGCACCCGCACTGTCTCCCCATCCCACACCGTCACCATTACCCCAGCACCCGCACTGTCTCCCCTTCCCACACCGACACCATTACCCCAGCACCCGCACTGTCTCCCCATCCCACACCGTCACCATTACCCCAGCACCCGCACTGTCTCCCCTTCCCACACCGACACCATTACCCCAGCACCCGCACTGTCTCCCCATCCCACACCGTCACCATTACCCCAGCACCCGCACTGTCTCCCCTTCCCACACCGACACCATTACCCCAGCACCCGCACTGTCTCCCCTTCCCACACCGACACCATTACCCCAGCACCCGCACTGTCTCCCCATCCCACACCGTCACCATTACCCCAGCACCCGCACTGTCTCCCCTTCCCACACCGACACCATTACCCCAGCACCCGCACTGTCTCCCCATCCCACACCGTCACCATTACCCCAGCACCCGCACTGTCTCCCCTTCCCACACCGTCACCATTACCCCAGCACCCGCACTGTCTCCCCTTCCCACACCGTCACCATTACCCCAGCACCCGCACTGTCTCCCCATCCCACACCGTCACCATTACCCCAGCACCCGCACTGTCTCCCCTTCCCACACCGACACCATTACCCCAGCACCCGCACTGTCTCCCCATCCCACACCGACACCATTACCCCAGCACCCGCACTGTCTCCCCATCCCACACCGTCACCATTACCCCAGCACCCGCACTGTCTCCCCATCCCACACCGTCACCATTACCCCAGCACCCGCACTGTCTCACCATCCCACACCGACACCATTACCCCAGCACCCGCACTGTCTCCCCATCCCACACCGTCACCATTACCCCAGCACCCGCACTGTCTCCCCATCCCACACCGTCACCATTACCCCAGCACCCGCACTGTCTCCCCATCCCACACCGTCACCATTACCCCAGCACCCGCACTGTCTCCCCATCCCACACCGACACCATTACCCCAGCACCCGCACTGTCTCCCCTTCCCACACAGTCACCATTACCCCATCACCCGCACTGTCTCCCCATCCCTCACCGTCACCATTACCCCATCACCCGCACTGTCTCCCCATCCCACACCGACACCATTACCCCAGCACCCGCACTGTCCCCCCTTCCCACACCGACACCATTACCCCAGCACCCGCACTGTCCCCCCTTCCCACACCGACACCATTACCCCAGCACCCGCACTGTCTCCCCATCCCACACCGAATCCATTACCCCAGCACCCGCACTGTCTCCCCTTCCCACACCGACACCATTACCCCAGCACCCGCACTGTCTCCCCATCCCACACCGACACCATTACCCCAGCACCCGCACTGTCTCCCCATCCCACACCGAATCCATTACCCCAGCACCCGCACTGTCTCCCCTTCCCACACCGTCACCGTTACCCCAGCACCCGCACTGTCTCCCCTTCCCACACCGTCACCATTACCCCAGCACCCGCACTGTCTCCCCATCCCACACCGACACCATTGCCCCAGCACCCGCACTGTCTCCCCTTCCCACACCGACACCATTACCCCATCACCCGCACTGTCTCCCCATCCCACACCGACACCATTGCCCCAGCACCCGCACTGTCTCCCCATCCCACACCGACACCATTACCCCAGCACCCGCACTGTCTCCCCATCCCACACCGACACCATTACCCCAGCACCCGCACTGTCTCCCCTTCCCACACCGACACCATTACCCCATCACCCGCACTGTCTCCCCATCCCACACCGACACCATTGCCCCAGCACCCGCACTGTCTCCCCTTCCCACACCGTCACCATTGCCCCAGCACCCGCACTGTCTCCCCTTCCCACACCGACACCATTACCCCAGCACCCGCACTGTCTCCCCTTCCCACACCGTCACCATTACCCCAGCACCCGCACTGTCTCCCCTTCCCACACCGTCACCATTACCCCAGCACCCGCACTGTCCCTCCTTCCCACACCGACACCATTACCCCAACACCCGCACTGTCTCCCCATCCCACACCGTCACCATTACCCCATCACCCGCACTGTCTCCCCATCCCACACCGTCACCATTACCCCAACACCCGCACTGTCTCCCCATCCCACACCGTCACCATTACCCCATCACCCGCACTGTCTCCCCATCCCACACCGACACCATTACCCCATCACCCGCACTGTCTCCCCATCCCACACCGACACCATTACCCCAACACCCGCACTGTCTCCCCATCCCACACCGTCACCATTACCCCATCACCCGCACTGTCTCCCCATCCCACACCGACACCATTACCCCAGCACCCGCACTGTCTCCCCTTCCCACACCGACACCATTACCCCAGCACCCGCACTGTCCCCCCTTCCCACACCGACACCATTACCCCAGCACCCGCACTGTCTCCCCATCCCACACCGACACCATTACCCCAGCACCCGCACTGTCTCCCCATCCCACACCGACACCATTACCCCAGCACCCACACTGTCTCCCCTTCCCACACCGTCACCATTACCCCAGCACCCGCACTGTCTCCCCTTCCCACACCGTCACCATTACCCCAGCACCCGCACTGTCTCCCCTTCCCACACCGTCACCATTACCCCAGCACCCGCACTGTCTCCCCTTCCCACACCGTCACCATTACCCCAGCACCCGCACTGTCTCCCCTTCCCACACCGTCACCATTACCCCAGCACCCGCACTGTCTCCCCTTCCCACACCGTCACCATTACCCCAGCACCCACACTGTCTCCCCTTCCCACACCGTCACCGTTACCCCATCACCCGCACTGTCTCCCCTTCCCACACCGACACCATTACCCCAGCACCCGCACTGTCTCCCCATCCCACACCGACACCATTACCCCAGCACCCGCACTGTCTCCCCTTCCCACACCGTCACCATTACCCCAGCACCCGCACTGTCTCCCCTTCCCACACCGACACCATTACCCCAGCACCCGCACTGTCTCCCCTTCCCACACCGTCACCATTACCCCAGCACCCGCACTGTCTCCCCATCCCACACCGTCACCATTACCCCAGCACCCGCACTGTCTCCCCTTCCCACACCGTCACCATTACCCCAGCACCCGCACTGTCTCCCCTTCCCACACCGACACCATTACCCCAGCACCCGCACTGTCTCCCCATCCCACACCGACACCATTACCCCAGCACCCGCACTGTCCCCCCTTCCCACACAGTCACCATTACCCCAGCACCCGCACTGTCTCCCCTTCCCACACCGTCACCATTACCCCAGCACCCGCACTGTCTCCCCTTCCCACACCGACACCATTACCCCAGCACCCGCACTGTCTCCCCATCCCACACCGACACCATTACCCCAGCACCCGCACTGTCCCCCCTTCCCACACAGTCACCATTACCCCAGCACCCGCACAGTCTCCCCATCCCACACCGTCACCATTACCCCAGCACCCGCACTGTCTCCCCTTCCCACACCGACACCATTACCCCAGCACCCGCACTGTCTCCCCATCCCACACCGACACCATTACCCCATCACCCGCACTGTCTCCCCATCCCACACCGACACCATTACCCCAGCACCAGCACTGTCTCCCCTTCCCACACCGTCACCATTACCCAGCACCCGCACTGTCTCCCCATCCCACACCGTCACCATTACCCCATCACCCGCACTGTCTCCCCATCCCACACCGACACCATTACCCCAGCACCAGCACTGTCTCCCCTTCCCACACCGTCACCATTACCCAGCACCCGCACTGTCTCCCCTTCCCTCACCGTCACCATTACCCCATCACCCGCACTGTCTCCCCTTCCCACACCGACACCATTACCCCAGCACCCGCACTGTCTCCCCTTCCCACACCGACACCATTACCCCAGCACCCGCACTGTCTCCCCTTCCCACACCGACACCATTACCCCAGCACCCGCACTGTCTCCCCTTCCCACACCGACACCATTACCCCAGCACCCGCACTGTCTCCCCATCCCACACCGTCACCATTACCCCAGCACCCGCACTGTCTCCCCTTCCCACACCGACACCATTACCCCAGCACCCGCACTGTCTCCCCATCCCACACCGTCACCATTACCCCAGCACCCGCACTGTCTCCCCTTCCCACACCGACACCATTACCCCAGCACCCGCACTGTCTCCCCTTCCCACACCGACACCATTACCCCAGCACCCGCACTGTCTCCCCATCCCACACCGTCACCATTACCCCAGCACCCGCACTGTCTCCCCTTCCCACACCGACACCATTACCCCAGCACACGCACTGTCTCCCCATCCCACACCGTCACCATTACCCCAGCACCCGCACTGTCTCCCCTTCCCACACCGTCACCATTACCCCAGCACCCGCACTGTCTCCCCTTCCCACACCGTCACCATTACCCCAGCACCCGCACTGTCTCCCCATCCCACACCGTCACCATTACCCCAGCACCCGCACTGTCTCCCCTTCCCACACCGACACCATTACCCCAGCACCCGCACTGTCTCCCCATCCCACACCGACACCATTACCCCAGCACCCGCACTGTCTCCCCATCCCACACCGTCACCATTACCCCAGCACCCGCACTGTCTCCCCATCCCACACCGTCACCATTACCCCAGCACCCGCACTGTCTCCCCATCCCACACCGACACCATTACCCCAGCACCCGCACTGTCTCCCCATCCCACACCGTCACCATTACCCCAGCACCCGCACTGTCTCCCCATCCCACACCGTCACCATTACCCCAGCACCCGCACTGTCTCCCCTTCCCACACCGACACCATTACCCCAGCACCCGCACTGTCTCCCCATCCCACACCGTCACCATTACCCCAGCACCCGCACTGTCTCCCCATCCCACACCGTCACCATTACCCCAGCACCCGCACTGTCTCCCCATCCCACACCGTCACCATTACCCCAGCACCCGCACTGTCTCCCCATCCCACACCGTCACCATTACCCCAGCACCCGCACTGTCTCCCCATCCCACACCGTCACCATTACCCCAGCACCCGCACTGTCTCCCCATCCCACACCGACACCATTACCCCAGCACCCGCACTGTCTCCCCTTCCCACACCGACACCATTACCCCAGCACCCGCACTGTCTCCCCATCCCACACCGACACCATTACCCCAGCACCCGCACTGTCTCCCCATCCCACACCGTCACCATTACCCCAGCACCCGCACTGTCTCCCCATCCCACACCGACACCATTACCCCAGCACCCGCACTGTCTCCCCTTCCCACACCGACACCATTACCCCAGCACCCGCACTGTCTCCCCATCCCTCACCGTCACCGTTACCCCAGCACCCGCACTGTCTCCCCATCCCACACCGACACCATTACCCCAGCACCCGCACTGTCTCCCCATCCCACACCGTCACCATTACCCCAGCACCCGCACTGTCTCCCCATCCCACACCGACACCATTACCCCAGCACCCGCACTGTCTCCCCTTCCCACACCGTCACCATTACCCCAGCACCCGCACTGTCTCCCCTTCCCACACCGTCACCATTACCCCAGCACCCGCACTGTCTCCCCATCCCACACCGTCACCATTACCCCAGCACCCGCACTGTCTCCCCATCCCACACCGACACCATTACCCCAGCACCCGCACTGTCTCCCCTTCCCACACCGACACCATTACCCCAGCACCCGCACTGTCTCCCCATCCCACACCGACACCATTACCCCAGCACCCGCACTGTCTCCCCATCCCACACCGAATCCATTACCCCAGCACCCGCACTGTCTCCCCTTCCCACACCGTCACCGTTACCCCAGCACCCGCACTGTCTCCCCTTCCCACACCGTCACCATTACCCCAGCACCCGCACTGTCTCCCCATCCCACACCGACACCATTGCCCCAGCACCCGCACTGTCTCCCCTTCCCACACCGACACCATTACCCCATCACCCGCACTGTCTCCCCATCCCACACCGACACGATTACCCCAGCACCCGCACTGTCTCCCCTTCCCACACCGACACCATTACCCCAGCACCCGCACTGTCTCCCCTTCCCACACCGACACCATTACCCCATCACCCGCACTGTCTCCCCATCCCACACCGTCACCATTACCCCAGCACCCGCACTGTCTCCCCTTCCCACACCGTCACCATTACCCCAGCACCAGCACTGTCTCCCCATCCCACACCGACACCATTACCCCAGCACCCGCACTGTCTCCCCTTCCCACACCGTCACCATTACCCCAGCACCCGCACTGTCTCCCCATCCCACACCGTCACCATTACCCCAGCACCCGCACTGTCTCCCCTTCCCACACCGACACCATTACCCCAGCACCCGCACTGTCTCCCCATCCCACACCGACACCATTACCCCAGCACCCGCACTGTCTCCCCTTCCCACACCGACACCATTACCCCAGCACCCGCACTGTCTCCCCTTCCCACACCGACACCATTACCCCAGCCCTTGCCAGTCAAGCCTGGCTTCCTCCTGCAGTAAGTTTGTGGTTTTGATGTGAACATCACTGGCTGGGCCAGTGTGTTCTGCTCATCCCAGCTGCCTGTGTGATGGGGCTGGGGAGTTGCTGAAGTAAAAACGGAAATGGCTGAATGTATAGACCATAGAACATTACAGCGCAGTACAGGCCCTTTTGCCTTTGATGTTGCGCTGCTCTGTGAAACCCATCTGAAGCCTATCTAGCGTACACACAGTGGCTCAGCGGTTAGCACGGTTGTCTCACAGCACCAGGGGCCCGGGTTCAATTCCCGCCTCAGGCAACTGTCTGTGTGGAGTTTGCACATTCTCCCCGTGTCTGCGTGGGTTTCCTCCCACAATCTAAAGATGTGCAGGTCGGGTGAATTGGCCATGCTAAATTGCCCATAGTGTTAGGTGGATTTGTCGGAGGGAAATGAGTCTGGGTGGATGACTCTTTGGAGGGTCGGTATGGACTTGTTGGGCTGAAGGGCTGGCTTCCATACCGTAGGGAATCTAATCTAATCTAACCTACGCTATTCCATTAACATTCATATGCATTCCTGTTACTCCTTCCAAAGTGAATCACCTCACACTTTTCCACATTAAACTCCATTTGCCACCTCTCAGTCCAGCTCTGCAGCTTATCTATGTCCCTCTGTAACCTCCAACATCCTTCGTCACTATCCACAGCTCCACCAACCTTAGTGTCGTCTGCAAATTTACTAACCCATCCTCCTATGCCCTCATCCAGGTCGTTTATAAAAATGACAAACAGCAGAACAGATCTCTGTGGTACACCACTTGTAACTGGACTCCAGGATGAACATTTCCCATCAACCAGCACCCTCTGTATTCTTTCAGCTAGCCAATTTCTGATCCAACCTGCTAAATCACCCTCAATCCCATGCCTTTGTATTTTCTGCAATAGCCTATCGTGGGGAACGTTATCAAACACCTTACTGAAATCCAGATACACCACATCAACTGCTTTACCCTCATCCACCTGTTTGGTCACCACCTCAAATAACTCAATTGGGTTTGTGAGGCACGACTACCCTTCACAAAACCGTGCTGACTATCCCTAATCAACTTATTTTTTTCTAGATGATTATAAATCCTATCTCTTATAAACTTTTCCAACACTTTACCAACAACCGAAGTAAGGCTCACTGGTCTATAATTACCAGGGTTGTCTCTACTCCCCTTCTTGAACAAGGGAATAACATTATATATCCTCCAGTCTTCAGGCACTATTCCTGTAGACAATGACAACATAAATTAGATTAGATTAGATTCCTTACAATGTGGAAACAGGCCCTTCAGGTCCACACTGACCCTCCAAAGAGCAACCCACCCAGACTATTCCCTTCACCTAACACTACGGGCAATTTAGCATAGCCAATTCACCTAACCTTCACATTTTTGGAGTGTGGGAGGAAACCGGAGCAGACATGGGGAGAATGTGCAAACTCCACACAGACAGTTGCCTGAACCCGGGTCTCTGGTGCTGTGAGGCAGCAGTGCTAACCAATGTGCCACTGTGATTAAAGCCAAAGGCTCAATCTCCTCCCTGAAGGAATTCAGCAGGCCTGGCAGCATCTGTGGAGAGAGAAACAATTCACATGTTGGGTCCAGTGACCCTTCCGTTCAGAACTGCCTGACCAGTCAAAACTGCTGTGAGAAATAGGCTTTCACTGCAGAGAACAGAGAGACAGCACCTTGCTGGTGAGAATCAAATCACTTTTTTTTTCTCTTTTTTTTGTTTTCTTCTTTTTCCCCCACACTCCCGCCTCACTGCGGTCGTGCTTATTTTTCCCCAGCACCCATGTTGTGTGTGTGCAGGTGTGAGACACAGTGAAATACTCAAGGTGCACGACTCTTTATTCAAATTTCCACCACCAGGAAGAAAGGAAACACCCAAAGTGGCCAGTGACAAGCGATCAAAGGGCAATTCAAATCGCTTCTCAAATCACTTTGTCATCAATAACTGGTCACTAGTCCATAGACCAAGCAACTTCTTGTTAACTCCCAGCTGTATCTGTACACAGCCCCTCGGATCCAGTTCGTCTGCAGCCAATTCACTTACTGCTTCCTCAAGCAGCTGTTTCCACAATGCTTGCTGTCAGTCTCAGGTGACTTGCTTTTCAAAATCTTTAAAAGGCTGTTTTAAAACAGTTCTTCCACAATTCATTCCATGGTCTTGAAAAGCGCAGAAGTAAAAAAGACACATCCTTCCATCTCTGCAGATTCTGCTGGGATTTTCTAACACCACTTTGTTTTTATTCCTGAGTTCCAGAATCCACAGTCTCTTTTTGTTTATATAGTAAGCTGCCTCATAGAACATGTGCTGTGGGTTGACCCACAATGCCCTTAGGGAGGGAATTCCAGGATTCTGACCCAGTGACACTGAAGGAATGGTGATGTATTTCCAAGTCAGGATGGTGAGGGGCTCGGAGGGGACCCTGCAGGGGGTGGGGGCGTTCCCATGTATCTTTTAAATTTATTCGGGGGAAGTGGGTGTCACTGGCTAAGCAGCGTTTTTTGCCCATCCCTAATTGCCCTGAGGGCAGTTAAGAATCAACCACATTGGCTGTGGGTCTGGACCGGACCAGAGCAGACCAGACCAGGTAAGGATGGCTGTTTCTTTCCCTAAAGTGACCCAGGTGGGTTTCCAACAATCGACAATGGTTTTATGGTCATCAGTAGACTCTAAATTCCAGGGTCTTTTTAAAAAAATGAATTCAAATTCCACCATCTGTTGTGGTCAGAGTCAAACCTGGATCCCCACAACATTCCTGAATCTCCGGATGAACAGTGCAGTGATAACCCCACTGGGCTATATCCTCGGTGAAACATAAACAATAATTGCTGGAAAATGGCTGGTAGCACCTGTGGAGAAAAATCAGATTTAACGCTTCGGGTCCGGGGATCTTTCCTCAGAACTGGTAGCTGGGAAAAGGTGGAGAGGATGAGGTGGGAGGGGTGGGTGGGGGGAAAGGTGGAAGAGAAAGGGGAGAGGAGTAAATGATAGGTGGGGATAGAGTCCCAGGAGAGACAATAGATGGACAAAGGAATGGGTAACGATCTGTTTGGGAGGGTGAGTAGCTGTTAATGGGGGACTGTTGATGGCTAACAATGGGTTGTGTGTCATAGTAGACGCTGGTAACAAAGCCTGGTGTGTGGGGGTTGGGGTAAGGACATGGGAGAGCTCAATCCCTAAAATTATTGAACTCGACATTGAGTGCAGAGGGCTGCAGGGTCCCCAAGTGGAAAATGAGGTGCTGTTCTTCCAGCTTACACTGAGCTTCACTGGAGCCCTGCATCAAACCTGAGACAGAGTTGTCCAGGAAACAAGGTGGTAACAGGCAATGGGAAGCTCATGTGACTGTCAATCCTCCTTTCCAGGTGGGAGTGGGTTTGGAGGGTGCTGTCTCATGTCTAACAAAATTCTGCAGCGCATCTTGTAGATGGTACACACTGCTGCTACTGAGCGTTGGTGGTGGAGGGAGTGGATACTTGTGCATGTGGTCTATATTAGAGTGGTGCTGGAAAAGCACAGCAGGTCAGGCAGCATCCGAGGAGCAGGAAAATTGACGTTTTGGGCAAAAGCCCTTCATCAGGAAAACCTTGTGGATGTGGTGCCAATCAAGCAGCTGCTTTGTCCTGGATAGTCATAGAGTCATAGAGATGTACAGCACGGAAACAGACCCTTCGGTCCAATCCGTCCATGCTGACCAGATATCCCACCCCAATCTAGTCCCACCTGCCAGCACCCGGCCCATATCCCTCCAAACCCTTCCTATTCATATACCCACCCAAATGCCTTTTAAATGTTGCAATCGTACCAGCCTCCACCACTTCCTCTGGCAGCTCATTCCATACACGTACCACCCTCTGTGTGAAAAGATTGCCCCTTAGGTCTCTATTATATCTTTCCCCTCTCACCCTAAACCTATGCCCTCTAGTTCTGAACTCCCCGACCCCAGGGAATATACTTTGCCTATTTACCCTATCCATGCCCCTCATAATTTTATAAACCTCTATAAGGTCACCCCTCAGCTTCCGATGCTCCAGGGAAAACAACCCCAGCCTGTTCAGCCTCTCCCTGTAGCTCAAATCCTCCAACCCTGGCAACATCCTCGTAAATCTTTTCTGAACCCTATCAGGTTTCACAACATCTTTCCGATAGAATTGTACACAGTATTCCAACAGATGGTGTTGAGCCTCTTGAGTGTTGGACCTGCACCCATCACATTCCTAACTTGTACCTTGTACATGTGGACTGGGCTTTGGGGAGTCCGGAAGTGAGTTAATGCCGTATTCCTAGCCTCTGACCTGTCATTGTGTTTATGTGGTGAGTCCAACTGAGTTTGTGGTTATTAGTAACCCCTAGGATGTTAATAGTGGGGGACTGAATGAAGGGCTTATGCCCGAAACGTCGATTCTCCTGCTCCTTGGATGCTGCCTGACCTGCTGCGCTTTTCCAGCACCACACTCTCGCCTCTGATCCTCAGTCCTTGCTTTCTCCTGAGTGAAGGTAATGATGTCAGATTGTCTCTTCGGGAGATAGTCATAACCTGGCATTTATGTGGCACAAATTATATTTGACAATTGTCAGCCCAAGCCTGGATATTGTCCAGATATTGTTGCATTTAGACATGGATTGCTTCAGTATCTGAAGTCGTTGTTAATGGTGCTGAGCATTGTGTAATCATTGGTGAATTGCCCCACTTCTGACTTTATCTATAGAATAGAATCCCTGCAATGTGGAAGCAGGCCATTCGGCCCATTATGTCCACACCGATCCTCCAAACAACAGCCTACCCAAATTCCCATCATATTCCTGCAGCCCTGCATTTTCCATGGCAAGCCTATCTAACCTGCACATCCCTGAACACTGTGGGCAATCCCATGGCCAATTCACCTGACCTGCACATCTTTGGACTGTGGGAGGAAACCCACGCAGACACGGGGAGAATGTGCAAACTCCACACAGACAGTCACCCGAGGCTGGAATCGAACCCGGGTCCCTGGTGCTGTGAGGCAGCAGTGCTAACTGCTGAGCCACCGTGCTGCTTATGATGGAGGGAAGGTCATTGATGAAGCAGCTGAAGATGATTGGATCTAGGACACTCCCCTGAGGAACTCCTGCAGAGATGTCCTGGAGCTGGGATGACAGAGCTCCACAACCACAACCACAACCAAGCAGCTGTGTTAACCACTGAGCCACTGTGGGGGCCTGGATTCGATTCCAGCCTCGGGTGACTGACTGTGTGGGGTTTGCACATTCTCCCCGTGTCTGCGTGGGTTTCCTCCCACAGTCCAAAAGATGTGCAGATTAGGGTGGATTGGTCATGCTAAATTTTCCATAGTGTTATGTACATTAGTCAGGGGGAAATGATTTTGGGTGGGTTACTCTTCAGAGGGTCGATGTGGACTCGTTGGGCTGAAGGGCCTGTTTTCACACTGTTGGGAATCTGATCTTCCTACTTGCCAGGTCTGACTTTAACCAGTGGGAGTTTGCTCGCCGATACCCATTCACTCCAATTTTACTCCCTAATGCTGCATTGCCTGAGAACTTAAGAGTTTGTTTCCATGTGTCGGTTGAATGCATTTGGCTCGACCTCCCTGATACCTTGCTGCACTTTCCTCTCTAACCTGCAGTCCTGAAGGGCAGAGATGGCCTGCATGTAAACGGCATGGTGGCACAGTGGTTAGCACTGCTGCCTCACAGCGCCAGAGACCCGGGTTCAATCCCAGCCTCGGACAACTGTCTGTGTGGAGTTTGCACATTCTCCCTGTGTCTGCGTGGGTTTCCTCCGGGTGCTCCGGTTTCCTCTCACAGTCCAACGATGTGCAGGGTGAATTGGCCATGCTAAGTTGCCCCTAGTGTTAGGGGAATGGGTCTGGGTGGGTTGCTCTTTGGAGGGTTGGTGTGGACTTGTTGGGCCGAAGGGCCTGTTTCCACACTGTAGGTAATCTAAACATCTAAACCCAAAGCTGATGTCATCTGTTCCCACTGTGGCTCACCAACCAACTTCATCCATCTCCTTAGGCACTGCCAGAGCTGAGTGTAGGAGCCTCCATGCTGTTGTCTGTGAACCATATACGTCTCCTCAGCCTCTCTGCGTCCTTATTAATGAAACCTTGGATACTGGCTGCTTCATTAAATGCGCTATCAGCCTGTCTCACCACCTTCAATAATTGATGCACATATGGCCCAGGTCTCTCGGTCCCTCTCTGTGGAGTAATACCTTTTTAAATATATCGTTTTTCTGTGTCCTTCACATCAAACTGCAACACCTCACCTTTCTCTGCACTGAACTTCATCTGCCACCTAACCGCCCACTCCACCAATCTGTTTCTATTCTGTTGGAGTTTGACACTGACCTCCTCACAGTTTGCAGTGTTCCCAGGTATTGTCCTGTCTATGAACTTTGAAACTGTGCTGTGTGTCCGAGGTGCGTGTCATGAATATGTATCAGAAGGAGCAAGCTTCCTGTGGGATCTCCACTGGATATGGTCCTCCAGTCTGAAAAATATTCATTAACCATTATAATCTGTTTCTGATTGTTCAGCTAACTTGGTATCAGGATTGCTAATTCCATGAGCTATAATGTGTCTCAAATCCACCGAGCAATACTTAATCAAATGTCTTTCGGAATACACACTCACGAGCAGTATAACCATCATTATCCTTTTGTTACCACTCTCACTGACTGGCATGTTTCAGGTACTGTTTTTCTTTAAGAAATCCATGCTGGCAGATCTTTAATTAAGTCGCTTTTGACCATGTGCTGATTAATTTTGTCGTGAATTATTGTATCTGGGTTTCTCCACCTCTAAGGTTAAAGCGTGCAGTCAGACAGTTCAAAACATTGCAGCCAATTAAATATCATTACAGTGTAGTTGCTGCTACAATCATCATTAAATCCCTGCAGCATAGAAGCAGGCCATTCGGCCCATTATCTCCACACCGACCTTCCAAAGAACATCCCACCCAAACCTATCCCTGCATTTCCCATGGCTAACACACCTAGCCTGCAAAATCCTGGACACTATGGGCAATTTAGCATGGCCAATCCACCCTAACCTGCACATCTATGGGAGAAACCAGAGCACCCACGCAGACACGGGGAGAATGTGCAAACTCCACACAGACAGTCACCCGAGGCTGGATTCGAACCTGGGTCCCTGGGGCTGAGAGGCAGCAGTGCTAACCACTGAGCTGCTACTGTAGGGAGCAGGTCCATAAAGAGGGTTGTTGTTCAGCGAATCTGTTGATGTGATGTTGAATGAGACACAAGTGAAATGATGCTGATCTAAAGAATATAAATCAGCATATAGTTTGTCCATCTTCCCCTTCAAAGCATCTGTCCTTTTCATCTCAACCACCCTCTCGAGTTTCCTATTCTCCAGCTGCTTCTCCTGAATTCCCGATTGGATTTATTTGTGACCACTTCAGATGTCCCTGAATCTGGAATCTTCCCACAAGAGGAAACGTCACTGTTACCCCACCTCTGGGATAATTACAGCTTCTTCTCGTCTCACCGCTGGGTTACCTTAACCTGCTGCAGTTCAGGATTCCTCACCCTGTCCATATTCCAATGAATCCAGACCCTTTATCTGCAGAGTTTTATAAATGATGATTATTTGTTTAAGTTTGGAAGTGAAATCCCAAGGCTGGTGCATTCAGCATGTCCTCCGATTCATGAGCACGGTCACTGCCAGCTTCAAGCTCCAATCACCTTCGTTCCTTCTCATCCTGACCTGAGCAATGAAGGTTTTATGTGAAATCTCAGAGCTGTGTGGACACTGACTCACCTTACAGGAATCCCAGCAGCACTGTCTCACTATGAAGCTCTCACCTTGAATTAAAAGCCCATTTATTCAAATCCCACTCCCAGAGTAAAACGGTGATGGGAATTCACACCAAAGATATCATCAACTCATGTAGCACCCATTCACAGCTCCAGAACAGCTCAAACTGCACAATATTGGTTCTGATCTAAAACAATATGGACACTGTGTCAAAGCTATGCTGTGTTTAAACATTCCCATCCCATCCTTTCTGCTTTTTCTGAAACTGTCCAACACGCCTGACCTTGTTCATGTATTCACCAACGTTTGGTGTTGCTAATGAGAGGCTTGGGCAACGTCATCGTCAGTGTAGAGGGAGCTTTACTCTGTATCTAACCCCGTGCTGTCCCTGTCCTGGGAGTGTTTGATGGGGACAGTGTAGAGGGAACTTTACTCTGTATCCAACCCCGTGCTGTCCCTGTCCTGGGAGTGTTTGATGGGGACAGTGTAGAGGGAGCTTTACTCTGTATCTAACCCCGTGCTGTCCCTGTCCTGGGAGTGTTTGATGGGGGACAGTGTAGAGGGAACTTTACTCTGTATCTAACCCCGTGCTGTCCCTGTCCTGGGAGTGTTTGATGGGGACAGTGTAGAGGGAGCTTTACTCTGTATCTAACCCCGTGCTGTCCCTGTCCTGGGAGTGTTTGATGGGGACAGTGTAGAGGGAGATTTACTCTGTATCTAACCACGTGCTGTCCCTGTCCTGGGAGTGTTTGATGGGGACAGTGAAGAGGGAGCTTTACTCTGTATCTAACCCCGTGCTGTCCCTGTCCTGGGAGTGTTTGATGGGGACAGTGTAGAGGGAGATTTACTCTGTATCGAACCCTGGGCTGTCCCTGTCCTGGGAGTGTTTGATGGGGGACAGTGTAGAGGGAGATTTACTCTGTATCGAACCCTGGGCTGTCCCTGTCCTGGGAGTGTTTGATGGGGGACAGTGTAGAGGGAGATTTACTCTGTATCGAACCCTGGGCTGTCCCTGTCCTGGGAGTGTTTGATGGGGGACAGTGTCGAGGGAGCTTTACTCTGTATCGAACCCTGGGCTGTCCCTGTCCTGGGAGTGTTTGATGGGGACAGTGTAGAGGGAGATTTACTCTGTATCTAACCCTGTGCTGTCCCTGTCCTGGGAGTGTTTGATGGGGGACAGTGTCGAGGGAGCTTTACTCTGTATCTAACCCCATGCTGTCCCTGTCCTGGGAGTGTTTGATGGGGACAGTGTAGAGGGAGATTTACTCTGTATCTAACCCTGTGCTGTCCCTGTCCTGGGAGTGTTTGATGGGGGACAGTGTCGAGGGAGCTTTACTCTGTATCTAACCCCATGCTGTCCCTGTCCTGGGAGTGTTTGATGGGGACAGTGTAGAGGGAGCTTTACTCTGTATCTAACCCTGTGCTGTCCCTGTCCTGGGAGTGTTTGATGGGGGACAGTGTCGAGGGAGCTTTACTCTGTATCTAACCCCATGCTGTCCCTGTCCTGGGAGTGTTTGATGGGGACAGTGTAGAGGGAGCTTTACTCTGTATCTAACCCTGTGCTGTCCCTGTCCTGGGAGTGTTTGATGGGGGACAGTGTCGAGGGAGCTTTACTCTGTATCTAACCCCATGCTGTCCCTGTCCTGGGAGTGTTTGATGGGGACAGTGTAGAGGGAGCTTTACTCTGTATCTAACCCTGTGCTGTCCCTGTCCTGGGAGTGTTTGATGGGGGACAGTGTCGAGGGAGCTTTACTCTGTATCTAACCCCATGCTGTCCCTGTCCTGGGAGTGTTTGATGGGGACAGTGTCGAGGGAGCTTTACTCTGTATCTAACCCCGTGCTGTCCCTGTCCTGGGGATATTAAAAAATATAACAGGACATTCAGCTGAATGACTCTGTACCATCAAATATACAGGAAACCTACACTAGTCCCACTTTCCCACATTGGGCCCACTGCCTTGAATGTTGTGTTGTTTCAGGCCCATCCAAGTACCTTTTTAAAGGTTGTGAAGTTTCCCACCTCAGCTTCCCCCTCAGGCAGTGCATTCCTCAAATCACCTCTCGATCTTCTGCCTTTCACTTGCAGATGTACCCCCTTATTACTGACCCTTCAGTAAGGGGAACAGCTGCTTTCTGTTCACCCTGTCCATGTCCCTAAAGATCATAAACACCACTATTAGGTTCCCCCTCAAACACCTTCTCCACTCTGGTGAATCCCCTCTGCCCCCTCCTCCAGTGTTATCCCATCCTTCCTATCGTGTGGGGACCAGAACTGCCCACAGTGCTCCAGCTGTGGCCTCACCAAAGTCCTGTACAGCTCCAACACCACCTCCCTGCTCTTACCATCTATACCTGAGCTGATAAAGGCAAGTCTGCTGTATCCCTCCTTTACCACGTTATTAACGTCGTTCCACCTTCAGGGATCTGTGCACAGCTCCCCAAGATACTTCTGTTCCTCTGAGTTCACTAGTGTCCAGCCAGTCATTGAGTGTAGGGGAGGTTTGAAATGTAGAAATGTATTCCATGTTTGTGGTAACAGCTGAAAAGCTTATCACAGCAAATCACAACAGCAGGATTTGTAAATGGTGTTAAATAATTTTCTGAAATTAACAATACATAGTTTTTGATATTTAAATCTGTCTTCAACACTCATTACTTCAGCTTTATGAATCTGTAGCATTAAAAATATACATTCATTAGTCCAAAAACCATCAGCCCTGGGGCACGAGGGGAGAGGGGGAGGGGAGGGGAGGGGAGAGGGGGTAAATCCCAATGGGTTCTATTCCATTGGGACTCAGTCTCATTGTTGGGTCAAAGCTGCAGCTTCCTGCCCCTGAGCCCGTGTTTTGGTGAATTCCGGGCCAGCTCCACGGCATCCTCTATTAGGACAGGGCCAACGGTAAGGGGATAGGGAATGGTGAGGGGTAGAGTGGCTTCACTGGTGAAGGGGAGGGCTGTGCCTCAGAGTAATGACCAGATGTGGCCGGACTAATGGCCAGGTGATGACTGGACAGTGAGTGGATATGGCCAGACAGTGCATGGACGGGCCCAGATAGTGAGTGGACAGTGGCCGGACAGTGAGTGGACAGTGGCCGGACGGGCCCAGATAGTGAGTGGACAGTGAGTGGACAGTGGCCGGACGGGCCCGGATAGCGAGTGGACAGTGAGTGGACAGTGGCCAGATGGGCCTGGACAGTGAATGGACAGTGGCTGGACGGGCCCGGACAGTGAGTGGACAGTGGCCAGACAGTGAGTGGACAGTGGCCGGACAGTGAGTGGGCAGTGGCTGGATGGGCCCAGACAGTGAGTGGGCAGTGGCCGGATGGGCCCGGACAGTGAGTGGACAGTGACCGGACATTGAGTGGACATTGGCCGGACAGTGAGTGGACAGTGGCTGGATGGGCCCGGACAGTGAGTGGACAGTGGCCAGACAGGCCCGGACAGTGAGTGGACAGTGGCCGGACAGTGAGTGGACAGTGGCCGGACAGGCCCGGACAGTGAGTGGACAGTGGCCGGACGGGCCCGGACAGTGAGTTGACAGTGGCCGGACAGTGAGTGGACAGTGGCCGGACGGGCCCGGACAGTGAGTGGACAGTGGCCGGACGGGCCCGGACAGTGAGTGGACAGTGGCCGGACAGTGAGTGGACAGTGGCCGGACGGGCCCGGACAGTGAGTGGACAGTGGCCGGACAGTGGAGGTGCACTCGGCCTGGGTTGTGTGGAAACGGCGATGCAGCTTCACTGGACACAGGAAGAGTCAAAGCGACAGCCAATGACAGGAGAGAGAACATTGAAAAGCAGCAAATGGCATGAGCCTGAGGGAGGAGGGGGCGTGGTTATGATTGGATCACGTGGTGTGGGGCAGGGCCTCCAGTCATTGAGGGGCTTCATCACTCGGTCACCACGGAGACCACCACAGGACCTGGTAAAGTTCGGGAACTTTGTGAAGTATAAACCCCAGTACAAACTTGTCAGGCTGAATGGCCTTGAACCATTCGGTTCATTCCACATAATTGGATGGGCTTTAATCCCTGGGAATATCCAACAGGGGGACCGCCCGCTTCTGGCTGAGGCTTGCTTCTGGAGCTGATGGAAGAGGACAGACAGATACCAGGCCCCTGTGAGGGCAGAGTGACTGCCACTTCACAATACAGCCGCCTACACTAACACACTCACTCGCACACTCACACTCACACACGCACACACACTCACAAACTCACTCGCGCACACACACACAAACTCACTTGCGCACACACACACACTTACTCGCACTCTCACACACTCACTCGCACTCTCACACACACATACACTCACACACTCACTCACACACAGACTCTCACACACACACACACACTCACTCACTCGCGCGCACACTCACACACACACACTCACACACACACTCGCACACACACACACACTCGCACACACACACTCAATCTCGCACACACGCACACTCGCACACACACTCAATCGCACACACACACTCAATCGCACACACACTCACTTGCACACACGCACACACACTCACTCGCACACACACACACTCACACAATCGGGTATCAACAGTACTGACATCAAAAGCAACTCTAAGTACCACAGAAAATGAAGCAAAAGCCCCCAGCAGTGCCTCTCCCCCACAGCCCCCCCTCCTTCAGTCAGTCCTGAGACTGCCCCTCCCTGGCCCCCGGGGTGGTTGGATGCTGAAGTAAAGTCTGAGAGCAGTGTGCTTCATGGCTTGGGAGGTGTCCAACAGCACGGACTGTGTCGCACACGTGTGTGCGTGTCTGTGTACATTTCAGATTGTGTCTGTGTAGGTGCACACAGGTGAGCGTGAGTTTGTCTGTGTTAGGTTAAGGGGATGTAGGCATTGCTGACTGGGCCCAGCATTTACTGCCCGTCCCTAGTTGCCCCTTGAGAAGGTGGGGGTGAGCTGCCTTCTTGAACCGCTGCAGTCCATGTGCTGTGGGTTGACCCACAATGTCCCTGAGGGAGGGAATTCCAGGATTCTGACCCAGTGACAGTGAGGGAACGGTGATATATTTCCTAGTCAGGATGGTGAGTGGCTCGGAGGGAACTTGCATGGGGTGGTGTTCCCATGTATCTGCTGCCCTTGTCCTTCTAGGTGGAAGTGGCCATGGGTTTGGAAGGTGTTGTCGGAGGATAATTGGTGAATTTCTGCAGTGCATCTTGTAGATAGTACACACTGCTGTTACTGTGCATCAGTGTTAGAGGGAGGGCATGTTTGTGGATGTGGTGCCAATCAAGCTTCTTGAGTGTTGTTGGAGCTGCACCCATCCAGGGCAAGTGGGGAGGATTCCATCCCACTCCTGACTTGAGGTTTGTGGGTATCTGAGGATTTGAGAATTGTGCTGAACATTGTGCAGTCATTTCTGAGTGTTTATATTGAGTAAGGGTGGTTATTAGGAGGGAGGGAGAGGGGCTGTTGTGTGTTAAATGTGACGAGCTGTGAGCAGTCTCACCATCTCCTTCTCATGGTCACTGAGAATGAACAAAAGCTGATGGCCTCACCTTGCGACCTGGAGAATGGAGGTTATATTGCAGACAGTGCTGTCCAACTCCATGATCTTGTCCCCTGACCCCAACCACACTGTCCAACCCTGACTCCGGCCACGCTCTCTGACCCCCAGCCACGTTCTCTGACCCCCGGCCACGCTCTCTGACCCCCGGCCATGCTCTCTGACCCCCGGGCACGCTCTCTGACCCCCGGCCACGTTCTCTGACCCCCGGCCACGCTCTCTGACCCCCGGCCACGCTCTCTGACCCTCGGCCACGCTCTCTGACCCCCGGCCACGCTCTCTGACCCCCGGCCTCACTCTCTGACCCAGGCCACGCTCTCTGACCCCCGGCCACGCTCTCTGACCCCCGGCCACGCTCTCTGAACCCCGGCCTCACTCTCTGACCCAGGCCACGCTCTCTGACCCAGGCCACGCTCTCTGACCCCCGGCCACGCTCTCTGATCCCCGGCCTCACTCTCTGACCCAGGCCACACTCTCTGACCCCCGGCCACGCTCTCTGACCCCCGGCCACGCGCTCTGACCCAGGCCACACTCTCTGACCCAGGCCACGCTCTCTGACCCCCGGCCACGCTCTCTGACCCAGGCCACACTCTCTGACTCCCGGCCACGCTCTCTGACTCCCGGCCACGCTCTCTGACCCCCGGCCACGCTCTCTGACCCCCGGCCACGCTCTCTGACGCAGGCTACGCTCTCTGACTCCCGGCCACACTCTCTGACCCCCGGCCACGCTCTCTGACGCAGGCTACGCTCTCTAACCCAGGCCACACTCTCTGACCCCCGGCCACACTCTCTGACCCCCGGCCACACTCTCTGACCCCCGGCCACGCTCTCTGACCCCCGGCCACGCTCTCTGACTCCGGCCACGCTCTCTGACCCAGGCCACACTCTCTGACCCAGGCCACGCTCTCTGACCCCCGGCCACGCTCTCTGACCCAGGCCACACTCTCTGACTCCCGGCCACGCTCTCTGACCCCCGGCCACGCTCTCTGACCCAGGCCACACTCTCTGACACCCGGCCACGCTCTCTGACCCCCGGCTACGCTCTCTGACCCCCGGCTACGCTCTCTGACCCCCGGCCACGCTCTCTGACCCAGGCCACACTCTCTGACTCCCGGCCACGCTCTCTGACCCCCGGCCACGCGCTCTGACCCAGGCCACACTCTCTGACTCCCGGCCACGCACTCTGACCCCCGGCCACGCTCTCTGACGCAGGCTACGCTCTCTGACTCCCGGCCACACTCTCTGACCCCCGGCCACGCTCTCTGACCTCCGGCCACACTCTCTGACGCAGGCTACGCTCTCTAACCCAGGCCACACTCTCTGACCCCCGGCCACACTCTCTGACCCCCGGCCACGCTCTCTGACTCCGGCCACGCTCTCTGACCCCCAGCCACGCTCTCTGACCCAGGCCACACTCTCTGACCCCCGGCCACGCTCTCTGACCCAGGCCACGCTCTCTGACCCCCGGCCACGCTCTCTGACCCAGGCCACGTTCTCTGACTCCCGGCCACACTCTCTGACCCCCGGCCACGCTCTCTGACCTCCGGCCACACTCTCTGACGCAGGCTACGCTCTCTAACCCAGGCCACACTCTCTGACCCAGGCCACACTCTCTAACCCAGGCCACACTCTCTGACCCCCGGCCACGCTCTCTGACCCAGGCCACACTCTCTGACCCAGGCCACACTCTCTGACCCCCGGCCACGCTCTCTGACCCAGGCCACGCTCTCTGACCCCCGGCCACGCTCTCTGACCCAGGCCACACTCTCAGACCCAGGCCACACTCTCTGACCCCCGGCCACGCTCTCTGACCCCCGGCCACGCTCTCTGACCCCCGGCCACGCTCTCTGACCCAGGCCACGCTCTCTGACCCAGGCCACACTCTCTGACCCCCGGCTACGCTCTCTGACCCCCGGCCACGCTCTGACCCCCGGCCACGCTCTCTGACCCCCGGCCACGCTCTCTGACTCCCGGCCACGCTCTCTGACCCCCGGCCACGCTCTCTGACCCAGGCCACCCTCTCTGACCCCCGGCCACACTCTCTGACCCCCGGCCACGCTCTCTGTCTCCGGCCACGCTCTCTGACCCCCGGCCACGCTCTCTGACCCCCGGCCACGCTCTCTGTCTCTGGCCACGCTCTCTGACCCCCGGCCACGCTCTCTGACCCCCGGCCACACTCTCTGACCCCCGGCCACGCTCTCTGACCCCCGGCCACACTCTCTGTCTCTGGCCACACTCTCTGACTCCGGCCACGCTCTCTGACCCCCGGCCACGCTCTCTGACCCCCGGCCACGCTCTCTGACCCCCGGCCACACTCTCTGACCCAGGCCACACTCTCTGACCCCCGGCCACGCTCTCTGACCCCCGGCCACGCTCTCTAACCCAGGCCACACTCTCTGACCCCCGGCCACACTCTCTGACCCCCGGCCACGCTCTCTGACCCCAGGCCACACTCTCTGACCCCCGGCCACACTCTCTGACCCCCGGCCACACTCTCTGACCCCCGGCCACGCTCTCTGACCCCCGGCCACGCTCTCTGACCCAGGCCACGCTCTCTGACCCAGGCCACACTCTCTGACCCCCGGCCACGCTCTCTGACCCCCGGCCACGCTCTCTGACTCCCGGCCACGCTCTCTGACCCCCGGCCACGCTCTCTGACCCAGGCCACCCTCTCTGACCCCCGGCCACACTCTCTGACCCCCGGCCATGCTCTCTGTCTCCGGCCACGCTCTCTGACCCCCGGCCACGCTCTCTGACCCCCGGCCACGCTCTCTGACCCCCGGCCACGCTCTCTGACTCCGGCCACGCTCTCTGACCCCCGGCCACGCTCTCTGACCCCCGGCCACACTCTCTGACCCCCGGCCACACTCTCTGTCTCCGGCCACACTCTCTGACTCCGGCCACGCTCTCTGACCCCCGGCCACGCTCTCTGACCCAGGCCACGCTCTCTGACCCCCGGCCACGCTCTCTGACCCAGGCCACACTCTCAGACCCAGGCCACACTCTCTGACCCCCGGCCACGCTCTCTGACCCCCGGCCACGCTCTCTGACCCCCGGCCACGCTCTCTGACCCAGGCCACGCTCTCTGACCCAGGCCACACTCTCTGACCCCCGGCTACGCTCTCTGACCCCCGGCCACGCTCTGACCCCCGGCCACGCTCTCTGACCCCCGGCCACGCTCTCTGACTCCCGGCCATGCTCTCTGACCCCCGGCCACGCTCTCTGACCCAGGCCACCCTCTCTGACCCCCGGCCACACTCTCTGACCCCCGGCCACGCTCTCTGTCTCCGGCCACGCTCTCTGACCCCCGGCCACGCTCTCTGACCCCCGGCCACGCTCTCTGACTCCGGCCACGCTCTCTGTCTCCGGCCACGCTCTCTGACCCCCGGCCACGCTCTCTGACCCCCGGCCACACTCTCTGACCCCCGGCCACACTCTCTGACCCCCGGCCACGCTCTCTGACCCCCGGCCACACTCTCTGTCTCTGGCCACACTCTCTGACTCCGGCCACGCTCTCTGACCCCCGGCCACGCTCTCTGACCCCCGGCCACGCTCTCTGACCCCCGGCCACACTCTCTGACCCAGGCCACACTCTCTGACCCCCTGCCACGCTCTCTGACCCCCGGCCACGCTCTCTAACCCAGGCCACACTCTCTGACCCCCGGCCACACTCTCTGACCCCCGGCCACGCTCTCTGACCCCCGGCCACACTCTCTGACCCCTTGCCACACTCTCTGACCCCCGGCCACGCTCTCTGACCCCCGGCCACGCTCTCTGACCCCCGGCCACGCTCTCTGACCCAGGCCACGCTCTCTGACCCAGGCCACACTCTCTGACCCCCGGCTACGCTCTCTGACCCCCGGCCACGCTCTGACCCCCGGCCACGCTCTCTGACCCCCGGCCACGCTCTCTGACTCCCGGCCACGCTCTCTGACCCCCGGCCACGCTCTCTGACCCAGGCCACCCTCTCTGACCCCCGGCCACACTCTCTGACCCCCGGCCACGCTCTCTGTCTCCGGCCACGCTCTCTGACCCCCGGCCACGCTCTCTGACCCCCGGCCACGCTCTCTGACCCCCGGCCACGCTCTCTGTCTCCGGCCACGCTCTCTGACCCCCGGCCACGCTCTCTGACCCCCGGCCACACTCTCTGACCCCCGGCCACGCTCTCTGACCCAGGCCACGCTCTCTGACCCCCGGCCACACTCTCTGTCTCCGGCCACACTCTCTGACTCCGGCCACGCTCTCTGACCCCCGGCCACGCTCTCTGACCCCCGGCCACGCTCTCTGACCCCCGGCCACACTCTCTGACCCAGGCCACACTCTCTGACCCCCGGCCACGCTCTCTGACCCCCGGCCACGCTCTCTAACCCAGGCCACACTCTCTGACCCCCGGCCACGCTCTCTGACCCCCGGCCACGCTCTCTGACCCAGGCCACGCTCTCTGACCCCCGGCCACACTCTCTGACCCCCGGCCACACTCTCTGATCCCCGGCCACGCTCTCTGATCCCCGGCCACGCTCTCTGATCCCCGGCCACGCTCTCTGACCCCCGGCCACGCTCTCTGACCCAGGCCACGCTCTCTGACCCAGGCCATGCTCTCTGACCCAGGCCACACTCTCTGACTCCGGCCACACTCTCTGACTCCCAGCCACACTCTCTGACTCCGGCCACACCCTCTGACCCCAGGCCACGCTCTCTGACCCCAGGCCACGCTCTATGACCCCAGGCCACACTCTCTGACCCCAGGCCACGCTCTCTGACCCCAGGCCACATTGGTTTTATTTGCCCAGGACAGTGGCCCATTGGGACATTGATTTGGACAGAGGAGTCTCTTCTGCCCATTGTGTTGCCCCTGCCCTGGCCCTGTGCAGCCAGACAGGGGAAAGGTTCGATACCTGAGCATGGGGGCACCTTGCCTGGTACCTGCGGGAGGTTTCCCCAAAACCTAACAGCCAATCAACAGCCTCCGCCCCTGAGGGAGGGATGGGAGGCAGCACCAGGTGGTGGAGGGGAATGGGTTTGGGAACAGGCAAAGATATAAAACGCAGTTGATGGGTGGCATTTACTCTTCCCCTCCCCTCTGTCCTCGATACCCACCCTCCAACCAGCGGCTACCCCTGCCCATTGCGTTTATTTTCTTGTGGTTGAGTGAATTGGCGGGAGATTGGGAAAGAGGGAAGGAGGAAGAATGGGACAAAGGTCAGAGGTTGTCAGGCTTTGATTGGTTGCAGATGTGATCATCCGATGGCTTTCTGCGGCTGTAGATGACATGGGCATCGAGCATCTCGAGCAGCAGGTCATAGAAGGGCACCATGTTCTTACACTTCATGCTGTAAAGGTGTTCCATACCTTTGTTACTGTAACAGAAACGACAGAAAGTGAAGGGGAGATGGAACAAGGTACACTCAGGGTCACATGATACAGGATCACTATAGTTACTGTCCCATGGATAACTAAGAAATAAAGGAGGATAAAATAGATTGACAGGTTAAACTAGCAATAACTATAAAAACATAAAGGTGAAACTTCTACATAGATATGGAAAGGAAGAGAGTAGCTAAAATGAACACTGGTCTCTTTGCTGATGGGATTTAGGAATTGATGATCAGATTTTGAACAAATATTTTGTATTTGTCTTCACAGTACACACATCAAACTTCACAAAAACATCACAGAATGTAGGCACTAAAAATAGAGAAGTTTAAAACAATCATTAGAGACCAAGGAACCAGGAAAACTGAAGGTCAGCAAACCCTCGGACTTGATCGACTGCTCTTCATGCATGAAACATCTCCATTTAAGAAGGGATGAAGGGAAGGATAGAGAGAGGGAGAGGAGGAGGGAGGGAGGGAGACACAAAGCAGGAAACTTGGGTAGTTGGTCAACAAAACAATCAGACAGGGTCTACGTGGTTTTGTGAAGGGACAGTAAACTGTGCTGGCTGGTATGGTGGCTCAGTGGGGAGCGCTGCTGCCTCACAGCACCACGGACCTGGGTTCGATTCCAGCCTCGGGTCTGTATGGAGTTTACACAGTCTCCCCGTGTATGGGTTTCCTCCACAGTCTGAAGACATGCAGGTTCGGTGGGTTGGCCATGGGAAATCAGGAAAGGAGAGGTCATCCTGAGATATGAAGGTTCAGCTTGGGTGCTTGAGAAATACAAGTTAGTCAGGAAGGACCTGAAGAGCCAGGAGGGGACATGAGAAGTCTTTGGTAGGTAGGATCAAGGAAAACTCTAAAGCTTTTTATAGGTCTGTCAGGAATAAGACCTTCCCTCCATACCAGGCAACACCCTAGTAAATCTTCTCTGAACCCTTTCCCAAAGCTATCCCACCCTTCCTATAATGACCAGAACTGTACACAATACTCCAAGGCAGCCACACCAGAATTTTGTACAGCTGCAGCATGACCTCACGGCTCTGAAACTCAGTCCCTCTACCAATAAAACTAACACACCGTATGCCTTCTTAATCACCCTATCAACCTGGGTGGCAACTTTCAGGGATCTATGTACATGGGCACTGAGGTTTCCACACTACCCAGGATCTTACCATTAGCCCAGTACTCTGTATTCCTGTTACTCCTTCCAAAGTGAATCACCTCACACTTTTCCACATTAAACTCCATTTGCCACCTCTCAGCCCAGCTCTGCAGCTTATCTACGTCTCTCTGTAACCTGCAACATCCTTCGGCACTGTCCACAACTCTACCGCAAACTCTAGTGCCATCTGCAAACTTACTAATCCATCCTTCTACGCCCTCATCCAGATCATTTATAAAAATGACAAATAGCAGTGGCCCCAAAACAGATCTTTGCAGCACACCACTCGTAACTGAACTCCAGGATGAATGTTTCCCATCAACCACCACTCTCTGTCTTCTTTCAGCAAGCTAATTACTGATCCCAACCACTAAATCACCCTCAGTCCCACGCCTCCGTATTTTCTGCAATAGCCTACCATGAGGAACTTTATCAAACCCCTTACTGAAATCCATATACACCACATCAACCACTTTACCCTCATCTACCTGTTTGGTCACCTTCTCAAAGGACTCAATAAGGTTTGTGAGGCACGACCTACCCTTCGCAAAACCACGTTAACTACCCCTAATCAACTTATTCCTTTCTAGATGATTATGAATCCTATCTCTTATAATCCTTTCCAACACTTTACCCACAACCAAAGTAAGGCTCACTGGTCTATAATTACCAGGGTTGTCTCTACTCCCCTGCTTAAACAAGGGAACAACATTTGCTATCCTCCAGTCTTCTGGCACTATTCCTGTAGACAATGACGACATAAAGATCAAAGCCAAAGGCTCGGCAATCTCCTCCCTGGCTTCCCAGACAATCCTGGGATAAATCCCATCTGGCCAGGGGACTTATCTATTTTCACACTTTCCAGAATTGCTAACACCTCCTCCTTGTGAACCTCACTCCCATCCAGTCTAGTAGCCGGTGTCTCAGTATTCTCCTCGACAACATTGTCTTTTTCCTATCTCCTTGGACTCCCACTACTATCCTTGATTAGCCCTAATCTTAGGAGAAAGTGAGGACTGCAGATGCTGGAGACCAGAGTTGAAAAGTGTGGTGCTGGAAAAGCGCAGCAGGCCAGGCAGCATCCAAGGAGTAGGAGAATCGACGTTTCGGGCATAAGCCCTTCTTCAGGAAGCCCCTGAAGGGCTTATGCCCGAAACGTCGATTCTCCTACTCCTTGGATGCTGCCTGGCCTGCTGCGCTTTTCCAGCACCACACTTTTCAACTCTGGCCCTAATCTTACTCTAGTCATTCCTTTATTCCTTATATAACTATAGAAAGCTTTAGGGTTTTCCTTGATCCTATCTGCCAACGACGTCTCATGTCCCCTCTTGGCTCTTCTTAGCTCTCTCTTTAGGTCTTTCCTGGCTACCTTGTAACTCTCAAGTGCCCCAACTGAGCCTTCACATCTCATCCTAACATAAACCTCCTTCTTCCTTTTGACAAGAGATTCAACTTCCTTAGTAAACCACGGCTCCCTCGCCTGACCACTTCCTCGACCACATACTTATCAAGGTCATGCAGTAGCTGTTCCTTGAATAAGCTCCACATTTCAATTGTGCCCATCCCCTGCAGTTTCATTCCTCATCCTTTGCATCCTAAATCTTGCCTAATCACATCATAATTGCCTTTTCCCCAGCTGTAACTCTTGCCCTGCGGTATATACCTATCCCTTTTCATCGCTAAAGTAAACACAACCTAATTGTGATCACTATCACCAAAGTGCTCACCTTCCTCCAAGTCTAACACCTGGCTGGGTTCATTACCCAGTACCAAATCTAATGTGGCTTCGCCCCTTGTAGGCCTGTCTACATACAGTGTCAGGAAACTCTCCTGCACACACTGGACAAAACTGACCCATCTAAAGTACTTGAACTATAGTATTCCCAGTCAATATTTGGAAAGTTAAAGACCCCATAACAACTACCCTGTCGCTCTCGCTCCTATCGAGAATCATCTTTGCTATCCTTTCCTCTACATCTCTGGAACTATTCAGAGGCCTATAGAAAACTCCCAACAGAGTGACCTCTCCTTTCTTGTTTCTAATCTCAGCCCATATACCTCAGTAGACAAGTTCTCAAACGTCCTTTCTGCCACCGTAATACTGTCCTTGACTAACAGTGCCACACCTCCCCCTCTTTTACCATCTTCTCTGTTCTTACTGAAACATCTAAATCCCAGAACCTGCAACAACCATTCCTGTCCCTGCTCTGTCCATGTCTCCGAAATGGCCACAATAGCGAAGTCCCAGATACCAACCCATGCTGCAAGTTTACCTACCTTATTCCAGATGATCCTGGTGTTGAAGTAGACACACTTCAAACCACCTTCCTGCTTGCCGGTGCACTCCTGTGACCTTGAAACCATACTTCTGACCTCAGTACTCTCAACCTCCTGGACACTGGGACTACACTCAGGCTCCCATCCCCCTGCTGCATTAGTTTAAACCCTCCCAAATAGCATCAGCAAATTTCCCCCCAAGGATGTTGGTACCCCTCTGGTTCAGAAGAGCACCAATTATCCAAGAGTCCAAAACCTTCCCTCCTGCACCATCCCTGTAGCCACAGGTTCAACTCCTCTCTCTCCCTGTTCCTCACCTCGCTAGCACAACTCTGTTTGTCCTAGCTCCAAGCTTCCACCCTAGCTCCCTGAATTTCTGCCTTAAATCCCATCTCTCTTCCTACCTGTGTCGTTGGTGTCTATGTGGACCACGACTTGGGGCTGCTCCCCCTCCCACTCCCCTTCAAGGATCCCAAAAACACGATCAGAGACATCATGAACCCTGGCACCTGGGAGGCAACACACCAACCGTGAGTCTCTCTCGTCCCCACAGAACTCCCTGTCTGTCCCCCTAACTATGGAGTCCCCAATGACTAATGCTCTGCTCCTCTTCCCCCGTCCCTCCTGAGCAACAGGCTTTGTGTCAGAGACCTGTACCCCATGGCTTACCCTGGTACGCTGCCCCCCCCCCCCCCAAAAGTATCCAAAACGGTATACCTGTTATTGAGGGGAACGGCCACAGGGGATCCCTACACTACCCACCTGTTCCCTTTCCATTCCCAGACTAATCAATTTACCAGACTGATTCCAGGGATGGTAGCGCTGATGTATGAAGAGAGATTGGATCCATTGGGACTGTATTCATTGGACTTTTGCAAGGCCTTTGACAAGGTTCCACACGGTAAACTGGTTAGTCGAGTTAGATCACATGATATTCAGGGAGAGCTACCCAAATGGATACAAAATGGCTTGCTGGTGGGAGATAGAAAGTGGTGGTAGAGGATTTTTGTTCAGGCCGGAGGCTTCTGGCATGTTGCAAGGATTGGTGCAGCTTCACGGTTGTTTGTCATTTAGGTAAAGGATTTGGGTGAGAATATGGTTAGTAAGTTTGTGGGTGACACCAAAATTGGTGACATACTGAACAGTGAAGAAGGTTATCTAAGATTACAACGGGATCTTGATCAACTGGGCCAATGGGCTGAGAAGTGGCAGATGGAGTTTAATTTAGATAAATGTGAGGGGCTGCATTTTGGAAAGGTAAATCAGGGCAGGACTTGTACACTTAATGGTAAAGTCCTGAAGAGTGTCGCTGAACAAAGGGACCTTGGAGTGCAGGTTCATAGCTCCTTGAAAGTGGAGTCGCAGGTAGGTAGGATAGTGAAGAGGGCGATTAGTATGCTTCCCTTTATTGGTCAAGAGCATATATTGCAAGACATTAATAAGGCCACATTTGAAGTATTGCCTACAATTCTTGCTGTCCTTCTATCGGAAGGATGTTATTTAACAGGAAAGGGTTCAGAAAAGATTTACAAGGATGTTGCCACGGTTGGAGGATTTGAGCTTCAGGGAGAGGCTCAACAGGCTGGGGCTGTTTTCCCTGGAGCATTGGAGGCTGAGGGGTGACCTTATACAGGTTTATAAAATCGCGAGGGGCTTGGATAGGATAAATAGACAAGGTCTTTTCCCTGGGGTGGGGGAGTCCTGTGAGCAGGGGAAGATTTAAAAGGAACCCAAGGGACAACCTTTTCACACAGAGAGTGGTGTGTGTGTGTGTGTGTGGGAGGGGGGGGGGGAAATGAGCTGTCACAGGAAGTGGTGGAGGCTGGTACAATTAAAAGACATTTGGATGTGGACGTGGATAGGAAGGGTTTAGAGGGATATGGGCCAAACGCTAGCAAATGGGTCTAGTTTAGTTTGGGACACCTGGTCAGTGTGGGCGAGTTGGGACAGAAGTTCTGTTTCTGTGCTGTTCGATTCCATATTTCACTCATTTCTGAAAGGAAATAATGTTGCACGACTTGAGAGTTTTTTCAGAATGTAATGTGCTTGGTAAACTGGGGAAGGTGAGGTGTATTTGCATGGCCAAAAGCCGACGATAATCTAAAAGGTGACTGCCCAAGCTAAGAGCTGACTGTGTTGGGGAGCACAGTAGCAGCAGAGCCCGGGTCAGTGGGATGTGGAATGTCACAGGGGTCAGGGCTGGTCACAAATCCATTTGTTTATCAATGACTTGGACGAAAGGAGCATCCTGAAACCTTTTGTCCAATTCTGATCACCCATCTTTATTGGGATGATGGGAAGGTTTTGCTTTATCGCTTTCTGGGATGGGTGAGCGGCGTTAGGGAGTCACTGTTTGATAAACAGCCTCCTTCCGTTAAAGGGAGTTAGGAGCAGATGTAGTCGAGCTGTTTAACATCTGGAAGGGAAAGAAGACTTGGTACCAGTGGCAGAGCAGAGTGAGGAGAATTGGCAAAATATGCAGAGGAAACCCGAGGGAACACATTTGTATTCACCAAATGGGTCCGATTTGGAATGCAGTGATCAAGGCTGGACCCACTAGATTGGGTTGGGACATCTGGTCGCCATGGCTGGGTTGGACCGAAGGGTCTGTTTCCATGCTGTACATCTCTATGACTCTATGGACTGGGGTAATCAACACAAGTTTCTAAAGATAGATCGCAGCAGTTGGAATAACTGGATTGTTGCTCAGAAACAAAACAGACACAGACTCAAATGGCTAAAGGGCCTCATCTGTACTGAGCAGAATTGAGAAACAGAGAGAGAGAGAGATAGAGAGAGAGCATGTTAGAAGTGAGGGGGGAGAAAGGGAGAGAGTGAGAGTAAAACAGAGAGATAGAGAATGTGGAGAGAAAGAGTGAGAGATTGAGTGAGAGAGAAAGAGTGAGAGAATGAGTGAGAGAGAAAGAGTGAGGGAATGAATGTGTGTGTGAGAGAGAAAGACAGTAGTGGGCGAAAGTAGCTGATGAAGTTACACAGGGAGAGGTGCCGTGAGATTGTGTAAAGAGTACCTGGCATGCCTGATGTGGGATAGTAACATGAGTAGGTGGGCCAGGCGAGTGGCCTGCTGCTGTGGTGGGATTCCACTCTTTGACATGCACCAGATTAAAGTGTCTGTGATGGTGTCCAGGATCTTGTGAAGCTTCTCCCTGTTTTCATGTTCCTCTGTTACTCCAGAGCGAGGGAACATACCTGTGTAAAGAAAGAGTGAACTCTCAGCTCAGTGTGAAACTCTGCATTGCACACCTCAGCTCAGCTGGGCCTGAAGACCCAGGGGCAGAACCCACCAGGATTTCCCACAATTTCAGACTCACACACTCTGCACCCAATACACAGCTCTGCAGCCCCCACAGCTCAGGCAGAAATGTTTCAGATCAAACTCACGTCTCATATGAAGCAACTTTCACTGTTAGTGGTCAATCAGACTGATACCACTCACTGAGAAACTACTCGCAGAATTCCCTCATTATTCCCCAGTGAGGGTCAGCCCCTTCAGGAGAGGGAGGGGGACCCCATACCCCAGTGAGGGTCAGCCCCTTCAGGAGAGGGAGGGGGACCCCATACCCCAGTGAGGGTCAGCCCCTTCAGGAGAGTGAGGGGGACCCCTTACTCCAGTGAGGATCAGCCCCTTCGGGAGAGGGAGGGGGACCCCGTACCCCAGTGAGGGTCAGCCCCTTCAGGAGAGGGAGGGGGACCCCTTACTCCAGTGAGGATCAGCCTCTTCGGGAGAGGGAGGGGGACCCCGTACCCCAGTGAGGGTCAGCCCCTTCAGGAGAGTGAGGGGGACCCCGTACCCCAGTGAGGGTCAGCCCCTTCGGTAGAGGGAAGGGGACCCCGTACCCCAGTGAGGGTCAGCCCCTTCGGGAGAGGGAGGGGGACCCCGTACCCCAGTGAGAGTCAGCTCCTTCAGGAGAGGAGAGGGACCCCGTACCCCAGTGAGAGTCAGCCCCTTCGGGAGAGGGAAGGGGACCCCGTACCCCAGTGAGGGTCAGCCCCTTCAGGAGAGGGAGGGAGACCCCGTACCCCAGTGAGGGTCAGCCCCTTCGGGAGAGGGAGGGGGACCCTGTACCCCAGTGAGGGTCAGCCCCTTCGGGAGAGGGAGGGGGACCCCGTACGCCAGTGAGGGTCAGCCCCTTCGGGAGAGGGAGGGGGACCCTGTACCGCAGTGAGGGTCAGCCCCTTCAGGAGAGTCAGGGGGACCCCGTACCCCAGTGAGGGTCAGCCCCTTCGGGAGAGGGAGGGGGACCCCGTACCCCAGTGAGGGTCAGCCCCTTCAGGAGAGGGAGGGAGACCCCGTACCCCAGTGAGGGTCAGCCCCTTCGGGAGAGGGAGGGGGACCCTGTACCGCAGTGAGGGTCAGCCCCTTCAGGAGAGTCAGGGGGACCCCGTACCCCAGTGAGGGTCAGCTCCTTCAGGAGAGGAGAGGGACCCCGTACCCCAGTGAGGGTCAGCCCCTTCGGGAGAGGGAGGGGGACCCCGTACGCCAGTGAGGGTCAGCCCCTTCGGGAGAGGGAGGGGGACCCCGTACCCCAGTGAGAGTCAGCCCCTTCAGGAGAGGGAGGGGGACCCCGTACCCCAGTGAGAGTCAGTCCCTTCAGGAGAGGGAGGGGGACCCCGTACCCCAGTGAGTGTCAGCCACTTCAGGAGAGGGAGGGAGACCCCGTACCCCAGTGAGAGTCAGCCCCTTCAGGAGAGGGAGGGAGACCCCGTACCCCAGTGAGGGTCAGCCCCTTCGGGAGAGGGAGGGGGACCCCGTACGCCAGTGAGAGTCAGCCCCTTCGGGAGAGGGAGGGGGACCCCGTACCCCAGTGAGGGTCAGCCCCTTCGGGAGAGGGAGGGGGACCCCGTACCCCAGTGAGAGTCAGCCCCTTCAGGAGAGGGAGAGGGACCCCGTACCCCAGTGAGAGTCAGTCCCTTCAGGAGAGGGAGGGGGACCCCGTACCCCAGTGAGTGTCAGCCACTTCAGGAGAGGGAGGGAGACCCCGTACCCCAGTGAGAGTCAGCCCCTTCAGGAGAGGGAGGGAGACCCCGTACCCCAGTGAGAGTCAGCCCCTTCAGGAGAGGGAGGGGGACCCCGTACCCCAGTGAGAGTCAGCCCCTTCAGGAGAGGGAGGGGGACCCCGTACCCCAGTGAGGGTCAGCCCCTTCGGGAGAGGGAGGGGGACCCCGTACGCCAGTGAGGGTCAGTCCCTTCGGGAGAGGGAGGGGGACCCCGTACCCCAGTGAGGGTCAGCCCCTTCGGGAGAGGGAGGGGGACCCCGTACACCAGTGAGGGGCAGCCCCTTCGGGAGAGGGAGGGAGACCCCGTACCACAGTGAGAGTCAGCCCCTTCAGGAGAGGGAGGGGGACCCCTTACCCCAGTGAGGGTCAGCCCCTTCAGGGGAGGGAGGGGGACCCCGTACCCCAGTGAGGGTCAGCCCCTTCAGGAGAGGGAGGGAGACCCCGTACCCCAGTGAGGGTCAGCCCCTTCAGGAGGGGGAGGGGGACCCCGTACCCCAGTGAGAGTCAGCCCCTTCAGGGGAGGGAGGGAGACCCCGTACCCCAGTGAGGGTCAGCCCCTTCAGGAGAGAGAGGGAGACCCCATACCCCAGTGAGAGTCAGCCCCTTCAGGAGAGGAGGGATGTTGCAATTAACACTTTGAAAATGATCGGTTGTGATGAATTGCTAAACATCTGGATTGTATAAGATGGAATGATATCTGCACTAGTTTAATTACTATTAGTCAGGACCGACCCTCCCGTTTGCTGTAATGAAATTCTGAAAAGCCCATTAATCTCTCCCTCTCTGCCTGGGTTTCTCTCCTTATCTTTGTCCTGGTCCGTTCCAAGCCTGTGAGTATTTATATTGGGGTTGGGGGTGGTGCTGGTGGTGGGGGGGTTGGAGGTGGGAGGGGGTGGTGGGTGGGGGGAGGGGAGAGGATGTGACAGGAAGGCACCAGTTAATGATAAGTCAGCCAAGGCTCCATTGGCAGAGACCCACAGTGCACACCATAGTAACACCATAGGAACAGCTCGTTGTGCTCCGACAGAGAGGATCCTGCCCTTCAGATCACCTACTGTGAATGTAGCATGGATCACATCACCATGCACCACCTTCCTCTCTGTCGTTCAGACCCTGGTGCTGACTGGAAATGCACAGTGATGGCAGACACATTATCCAGAATGCTCTGCGCTGAAGCACCCACTCTATCTGCTTAGTGTCTCGAACCTCATTGGCTCGTTTCAGGCAGTAGACAAGAGGATTGGGTGAGATTACACGTACATTACAGTAATGTTGCTGTCACCCCAGCTGTTCACTGCGTTCCCCACCCCCATCTTCACCTCTCTCCTGGTAACATTGGAATGGCATGGAGCCATTGGGAGGGCATTAAATAGTGGGCTTAGTTTGAGACTGATACACGGTGTTAGGGAGAGCATGGGGATTTACTCTGTATCTAACCCTGTGCTGTTCCTGTCCCTGGGAGTGTTTGATGGGGGGGACAGTGTAGAGGGAGCTTTACTCTGTATCTAACCCCGTGCTGTCCCTGTACCTGTGAGTGTTTGATGGGGGGGACAGTGTAGAGGCAGCTTTACTCTGTATCTAACCCCGTGCTGTTCCTGTACTGTGAGTGGTAGATGGGGACAGTGTAGAGGCAGCTTTACTCTGTATCTAACCCTGTGCTGTCCCTGTCCTGGGAGTGTTTGATGGGGACAGTTGACTCTGAGAATGGTGAGGGCAGAGTTTGATGGATTGTATCTGTGTCCATGAGTCCTCTGTTTAAGTCTGACTAACATCAGCAAATTTCATCGTTAAAAGCTTGGCTTCAGAACAGAGTGATATAAAATTAAGTGCAGACAGTTTGGCTGGGTGGTTCCAAGGATAACATAGGTTATTAAAATAAAATAACTTCATTGTAATTTAATATATTGTTTTCGAGCACATCATTTCAGACAGTTTTATGATGCTATTTTTTTTTCATTGTAATTATAAACAGTCCTGCAGCTGATAAATAACCTCCCCCCGGGAATTTCTGCAGCATCCCATCCCATCCTGCTGCCATAGTGTGGGATCTTGGGAAGGACAGATTCTGTGGGAAACAAAGGAATTCCACTTTCGACAGACGAGTGCAAACAGGGACAAGATCCTGAGACCCAGCTGTGTTCTCCCATTCCCAAATCCCCCACCCTCCAAATCCCTCACTCCCCCACCCTCCATATCCTTCACCCTCACTTTCTCAATATGGAACCAGGAGTCCACTCAGCCCATCAGGCTTGAGACTATATTCAATGAGATAGTGACTGAGCTGATCTGTGTCTCATCCTCACAATCCGTCCTGCTCCAAATGACCATCCCCTCCACTTCTTGTCACCAAAACCATTGTTACAATAATTTTATCAAAAATATTCCTTTTGGCTCCTCTTCGGAGACCAGGCTTTCAGGTTGACTTTTTGATTTTTTTTTTCTTGTCCTGTGAGAGTTTGGTGGGGGCAGTGTTAGGGGAGATTTTAACCTGGGTTATGGATCGCTAACCAGGCTTTCCAATGGAGGGGAATCATCAGATTTGGAATTCCCCACATCTCCATGAGGAGACTGAAATAACAAAGTTCAACAATTGATCGTACGGAATGGGTTTGAATAAAATCGTCGTTTCTTGTTCAACCAAGTGACCTCACTGCACAAATCTTTAATAGTTTGGAAAGAGTTTGGTGTGAAAGGTGCTATTGAAATGCAAATCTGTGGAGATTAATGTGGGAATTGGTGAGGGCTGTACTCCTCATTCTGAGGCAATGCTTCCTTCTTGTGGCTTAGCTCAGAAGGTGCTGACACCGACCAGGCTGTGAAGACCTTATGATTTCACAGCAGCCCCGAGAGATGACTCCCAGTCTTTTGTTACAGTCAACACTCCTTTCAGTCTCAGTTAGCCTATCTCATTCTGTACCTTTCTACAGACTGGCCCGTGATAACGTAATTAACAACAAAGACATGAATTAGCAGCTCTGCCCACCAATAAGATTTCAGCTGATCTCACTGTGAGACACACTGCACATTCCCATTGACACCCACAGCCCTTTACTCCCTCTTTCATCTATAACTTACTAACATCTGCATTAAAAATGTTTAATAAATCCCTCCACCCAGCTTTCTGAGACAGAAGTTTCCAAAGTGACACAAACCTCTGAGAGAAAGTAATTCTTATTGACTCAGTCCTAACTGTGACCCACCGTGGAGCATCTCAGGAAGTGTCCCACTGTCAGCATCACGATGAAGTCGCAAGAAGCTCCTTTGATCAAACTCCACTCACGGGCTGAGGGCATCACTGGCAAGACCAGCATTTATTGCCCAACCCTCATTAAGAGTCAACCACATTGCTGTGGGTCTGGAGTCACATGTAGGCCAGACCAGGTAAGGATGGCAGCTTTAGAGTCATAGAGATGTACAGCATGGAAACAGACCCTTCGGTCCAACCCGTCCATGCCGACCAGATATTCCAACCCAATCTAGTCCCACTTGCCAGCACCCGGCCCATATCCCTCCAAACCCTCCCTATTCATATACCCATCCAAATGCCTCTTAAATGCTGTAATTGTACCAGCCTCCACCACTTCCTCTGGCAGCTCAATCCATACACGTCTCACCCGCTGCATGAAAATGTTGCCCATTAGGTTTACTACCCTATCCATGTCCCTCATAATTTTGTAAACCTCTATAAGGTCACCCCTCAGCCTCCGACGCTCCAGGGAAAACAGCCCCAGCCTGTTCAGCCTCTCCCTGTAGCTCAAATCCTCCAACCCTGGCAACATCCTTGTAAATCTTTTCTGAACCCTTTCAAGTTTCACAACATCTTTCCGATAGGAAGGAGACCAGAATTGCACGCAATATTCCAACAGTGGCCTAACCAATGTCCTGTACATCCACAACATGACCTCCCAACTCCTGTACTCAATACTCTGACCAATAAAGGAAAGCATGCCAAACGCCTTCTTCACTATCCTATCTACCTGCGACTCCACTTTCAAGGAGCTATGAACCTGCACTCCAAGGTCTCTTTGTTCAGCAACACTCCCTGGACCTTACCATTAAGTGTATAAGTCCTGCTAAGATTTGCTTTCCCAAAATGCATTTATCTGAATTAAACTCCATCTGCCCCTTCTCAGCCCATTGGCCCATCTGGTCCAGATCCTGTTATAATCTGAGGTAACCCTCTTCGCTGTCCACCACACCTCCAATTTTGGTGTCATCTGCAAACTTACTAACTGTACCTCTTATGCTCGCATCCAAATCATTTATGTAAATGACAAAAAGTAGAGGGCCCAGCACCGATCCTTGTTGCACTCCACTGGTCACAGGCCTCCAGTCTGAAAAACAGCCCTCCACCAACACCCTCTGTCTTCTACCTTTGAGCCAGTTCTGTATCCAAATGGCTAGTTCTCCCTGTATTCCACGAGATCTAACCTTGCTAACTAGTCTCCCATTGTGAACCTTGTCGAACGCCTTACTGAAGTCCAGATAGATCACAACTACCACTCTGCCCTCATCAATCCTATTTGTTACTTCTTCAAAAAACTCAATTAAGTTTGTGAGACATGATTTCCCACGCACAAAGCCATGTTGACTATCCTGAATCAGTCCTTGCCTTTCCAAATACATGTATATCCTGTCCCTCAGGATTCCTTCCAACAACTTGCCCACCACCGAGGTCAGACTCACTGGTCTATAGTTCCCTGGCTTGTCCTTACCGACATTAGTGACCCAGATGGGTTTTTCTGATAATTAGATTCTTAATTGCAGATTTTTACTCCATGATCTGGTATGGCAGGATTTGAACCTGGGTCCTCAGCACGTTACCTTTATGTGCAGCGATGATGCCACTAGACCATCACCTCCACCTGAGGCAGCGTTATACTGAACCAGCTTGGAACGCAGGTAGCGTGAGATCTCGGGGTTAAAGGGCGTCAAAAAGTGACACAGGGCAAGAGGATGCTGCTGATTGGGCGAGGACACTATATTTATCTCTTCTAATCTGTAAGATCTTCACTTATAGTTTGTAAGGTTAATATCGCAGAAGTCAGAGAAGAATTGTCCTTGAATAATTATCCAAGGAGCAGGAGAATCGACGTCTGAAGAAGGGCTCATGCCCGAAACGTCGATTCTCCTGCTCCTTGGATGCTGCCTGACCTGCTGCGCTTTTCCAGCAACACATCTTCAGCTCTGATCTCCAGCGTCTGCAGCCCTCACTTTCTCCTCGAATAATTATCATTTAATTTTAAAGGCTGCCTAAGGGTTTCCAGAGGGAACAATGATGACATGATGTGCAAGTTGGTTACACTCGATTGGGAAACAACACTGAGAGGAATGACAGCAGGGGGTCAATGGCGAGCATTTAAAAAGTGCATGAGAGAACTCCAGCCACGGTCAGGCACAAAAATAAACCAGGAAAGCTGACCCAGCCACAGCTGGGGAGGGAAGTTTGGGATAATACGAGGTCTGGGTGTACAAACTGACCAAAAAGACAGTGGAGCTGAGGACGTGAGTTGTTTGGATTTCAGCAAAGGAGGACAGAGAGATTAATTAAAAGGGGAACGTGCAGGAATAAACTTGGGGGAATATACACACTGATTGTAAATGAGGTTATGTGAAGAGGAACAAATCAGAAAAGACAATCAGTAACAGGGGAGGTTATGATGGGGAGTAAAGAAATAGTAGACCATTCAAATGTATGTTAGGATTCCGGCTTTACCAAATGTCCTGAAAATGTTGGGCAGGACGTGGTTAAGTGTGAGGCAAATCTGCATCAGTTCTGATGAGGGGTCACTCAACCCTAAACATTAAATCGGATTTCTCTCCACAGTCACTACCAGCACGGCTGAGCTTTTCCAGCAATTTCTGTTTTTGTTTCTGCTTTAGTGGGGAAATGGTGTTGAGGAAATTGATGGACGAAGGCCAATGATTTCCCCAGGGCCTGGTAATCTACATCCCAGAGTACTGAAGGGTACGTCCCTAAACATAATGGATGGATTGGTGATCTGTTTCCAAGATTCTGCAGACTCTGGAACAGCTGCTGGGTAGCTTGGAGGGTAGCTAGTGTAACCCTTTTATTTAGAAAGGGAGAGATAGAGAAAACAGGGAATTATAGACCAGTGAGTCTGACATCGGTAGTGGGGAAAATGTGGAGATATTATAAAAGATTTGATTGCTGAGCACTTAGAAAGCAGATTGGACAGAGTCAGCATGGATTTACAAAAGGGAACTCATGCTGAGCAAATTCTTTGAGAATGTAACTAATCATCATAGAGTCATCCAGCACAGAAACAGCCTCGTGGGCAGATCATGCCATAATCTCAAACTAAATTAGTTCCATCATTTAGGGAACCATATCCCTCCTAACCCTTCCTATTCATGAACTTATCCAAATGTAGTTTAAATATTGTAACTGTACCCTACATCCACCACTTCCTCTGGTAGTTCATTCCACACACGAACCATTCTCTGTGTAAAAACACATTGTCCCTCAAGTCTTTTTAAATTTTTCTTCTTTCACCTTAAAAAAATATGCCCCCTCATCTTGGAACTTCCCCACCGAAGGGAAAGCACTCATGCTTTTATTGCATGGACGCTTATCTATGCCCCTCATAATTTTTAAACCTCTATAAGGTTGGGGAGGTGGTATTATCACTGCATCGTTAATCCAGAGACTCGGGTAATGTTCTGCGAATCCCATCACAGCAGATGATGAAATTTTAATTCAATATAAATCTGGAATTAAGAGTCCTAACGAAGGCCATGACCCCATTGTTGATTATTGGGGGAAAACCTTAATGTCCTTTAGGGAAGGAATCTGCCAACCTTACCTGGTCTGGGCCTGCACATGACTCCAGACCCACAGCAATGTGAACAAAGAACAAAGAAAATTTACAGCCCAGGAACAGGCCCTTCAGCCCTCCAAGCCTGGGCCGATCCAAATGTACTGTTTAAACCTGTCGCCCAATTCCTAAGCATCTGTATCCCTCTGCTCCCCACCTACTCATGCATCTGTCCAGACGCACCTTAAATGAATCTACCGTGCCTGCCTCTACCACCTCTGCTGGCAACGCATTCCAGACACCTACCACCCTCTGTGTAAAGTACTTGCTGCGTGTATCCCCCTTAAACTTTTCACCTCTCACCTTGATAGCATGACTTCTCATTATTGAATCCCTGACCCTGGGAAAAAGCTTGTCTCTATCCACCCTGTCTATACCCTTCATGATTTTGTAAACCTCAATCAGGTCCCCCCTCAATCTCCTTTTTTCTAATGAAAACAATCCTAACCTACTCAACCTCTCTTCATAGCTAGCACCTTCCATACCAGGCAACATCCTCGTAAACCTTCTCTACACCCTCTCCAAAGTGTCCACATCCTTTTGGTAATGTGGCGACCAGAACTGTACACAGTATTCTAAATGCGGCCGAACCAATGTCTTGTACAATTTTAACATGACTTGCCAGCTCTTATACTCAATATCCCGTCCAATGAAGGCAAGCATATTATATGCCTTTGTGACCACTCTATCCACCCGTGCAGCGACCTTCAGGGTACAATGGACCTGCACTCTCAGGTCTCTGTGCTCATCAACTTTTCCCAAGGCTCTTCCATTCATTGTATAATTCGCTCTAGAATTAGACTTGCCTAAATGCATCACCTCACATTTGTCTGGATTGAAAGCCATCTGCCACTTTTCTGCCCAACTCTCCAGTCTATCTATATCCTCCTGCATTCTCTGACAGTCCCTTATGCTTTCTGCTACTCCAGCAATCTTCGTGTCATCTGCAAACTTGCTGATCATACCAACAGTGCCCTCTTCCAGATCATTTATGTATATTACAAACAACAGTGACCCCAACACTGACCCCTGTGGAACACCACTGGTCACCTTTCTCCACTTCGAGAAACTCCCTTCAACTACTACTCTCTGTCTCCTGTTGCTCAACCAGTTCTTTATCCACCTAGCTCGGACACCCTGCACACCATGTGACTTCACTTTCTCCATTAGTCTACAGTGGGGAACCTTATCAAACGCCTTACTAAAGTCCATGTATATGACATCAACAGCCCTTCCTTCATCTATCAACTTGGTCACTTCCTCAAAGAACTCTATTAAGTTGGTAAGGCACGATCTCCCCCACACAAACCCATGTTGCCTGTCACTGATAAGCTCATTCTTTTCCAAATATAAATAGATCCTATCTCTCAGTACCTTCTCCAGCAACTTCCCAACCACTGATGCCAGGCTCACTGGTCTGTAGTTACCCGGAATATCCCTACTACCCTTCTTGTTCAGGGGGACAACATGAGCAACCCTCCAGTCCGCTGGCACCTCACCTGTATTTAAGGATGCTACTAAGATATCTGTCAGGGCCCTAGCTATTTCCTCTCGCGCCTCCCTCAGCAACCTGGGATAGATCCCATCCGGTCCTGGGGATTTGTCCACCTTAATAACCTCTAGCATACCCAACACATCTTCCCTACGTATGTCAACTTGATCCAGACTAATCAAATTCTATCTCTAATCTCAAGATTCATCATGTTCCTCTCCTCAGTGAACACTGATGCAAAGTAATTGTTCAGAATCTCACCCATTCTCTCAGGTTTGACACACAGCCTTCCTTCCTTATCCTTTAGTGGACCAATCCTTTCTCTAGTTACCCGCTTGCTTCTTATATAAGAATAAAAGGCCTTGGGATTCTCTTTAATTCTGCTCACTAAAGCTATTTCATGACCCCTTTTATCCCGCTTGATTCCTCGTTTAAGAGTTGTCCTACTCTTCCGATATTCCTCCAGGAATACTCTTAACCAACTTTGGGGTAATGAATGCTGGTGTAGCCAGTGATGTCCTCACACTGTGAATGAATAAAGAAAAAAAATCACCCCTCAGCCTCTACACTCCAGTGAAAAACGTTCCAGCCTCTCCTTGTAACTTCAAATTTCCATTTACAGCACCATCCTGGTAATCTCTTCAGAACCGTCTCCAGTTTAATAATATTCTTCCTATAACAGGGAGATTAGAATTGGACACAGTATTCTAGAAGAGGCCTCACCAATGTCTTGTACAACCTCAAACCCCTATACTCAAAAGCCTGAGCAATGGAGGCCAGCATGCTAAACCGCCCTGCCTACATGTGACACAAGTTTTAAAGCATTATGTACCTGAACCCCTAGGTCTCTCTGTTCTACAGCACAGTCCAGGGCCCTGTCATGAATTGTAAAAGCATGTCAACAAAATCTACTGCTCTGCCCTCATCAACCTTTTTGGTTACTTGCTCAAAAATTCAACCATGTTTATGAGACACAATTTCGTTCACACAAAATCATACTGACTATCCATAATCAGTCCTTGCCTCTCCAAATGCATATAAATCCTGTCTTTCAGAATTACCTCCAACAACTTACTCACCAACAATGTCAGACTCACAGGCTTCCTCTTATAGCCTTTCTTACACAAAGGCATAACATTAGATAAAATTCCCTACAGTGTGGAAACAGGCCCTTTGGCCCAACAAATCCACACCGGCCTCCAAAGAGTAACCCACCCAGACCTATTCCCCTCTGACTAGTGCACCTAACACTATGGGCAATTTAGCATGACCAATTCACCTGACCTGCACATTTTTGGATTGTGGGAGGAAACCGGAGCACCCGGAGGGTCGGGGAATGTGCAAACTCCACGCAGAGAGTCACCTGAGGTGGGAATTGAACCCGGGTCTCTGACGCTGTGAGGCAGCAGTGCTAACCACTGAGCCACCATTAGCCACCTTCCAGTTCTCCAGCACCTCAACCATGGTTATAGATGATACAAATGCTAGGGGCCCTGAAATTTCCTCTCTAACTTCCCACAATGTCCTGGGATACACTTGATCATGTCAGTGGAGCCAGTGGATGTGGTTTATTTGGACTTTTGGAAGGCTTTTGACAAAGTCCCACAGAAGAGGTTAATGTGCAAAATTAAACTACATGGGACTGGGGGTAGTACAGTGAAATGGACCAAAAACACAGGGTGGCAGACAGGAAACATCGAGTAAGAATCAATGGGGCCTTTTTCCAAGCAGGATGCAGTGAAGGGAGGGAGGGGTGGGTACCGCAGGGGTCAGTGCTTGGACCTCCCAGCTACTCCCAGTGTATATTAATGAGGGGAGCAGACGATCAAAAGCTGGGTGGGAGGGGGAGCAGTGAGGAGGATGGAGAGATGCTGCAGTGTGAGGGGGACAGGCTGAGGGAGTGGGGAAGTACACGGCAGATGCAGTTTAATGTGGATCGGTGTGAGGTTACCCACTCTGGGAGCACAAACAGGAAGGCGGGTTATTATCTGAAACGTGGTCGAGTCGGGAAAGGGGGAGCTGGAACAGTTGCTGAAGTAAACATTGCGGGGACAGCAGACGGTGAAGAAAGTAAATGGTATAAAAACAACGAAAAGCTGCGGATGCCGTAAATCAGAAACAAAAGCAGAAGTTGCTGGAAAAGCTCAGCAGGTCTGGCAGCACCTGTGGAGAGAAATCTGAATTAATGTTTCGGGTCCAGTGACCTTTCCTCAGTAAGTGGTAAGTTGGTACGTGTCTGCGAGGATTCGAGTACCTGAGCAGGAATATCTGCTCCAAGTGCACCAGGGCTTCAGGGGAGTCCTCAGTGACTCAGAGACCTGCAATCTCTCCCGCCATTTACATCATTTGCTGCCTTTCAGTTACTCCAGCCAGAGTCAACAGAGCTCACCTCCTCTCATATTACACTCCATCTGCCAAATGTTTGCCCACTCACTATCTGTGTCCCTTTGCAAACTCCCAAAGTGAATTCCCAACATTCCCAATGCTGGAGTATTGTGTGTGCAGTTTTAATCTCCTTATCTGAGGAAGGATGTTCGAGCAGTGGAGGGAATGTACCAAAGGTTTCCCAGACTGATTCCTGGGATGCTGGGACTGATGTTGGAGGACAGACTGGATCGGTTAGGAATGTATTCGCTAGAGTTGGGAAGAACGAGGGAGGGAGGGGGTTCTCACAGAAACCGATAAAATCCCAACACGATCAGACAGAGCAAATGCAGGGGAGGCCATTCCGGACTGAAATGAGGAGAATTGTCTTCACCCAGACAGAGTGGGGAGGCTGCGGAATTCTCTGCCGCAGGAAGCCAAAACATTGAATGTTTTTAAGAAGAAGTTAAGATTTCGTTCACAGGACTAAAGGGGTCAAAGAGTTAGGAGAGAGAGTGGGGATGGTCAGCAATGATCCAATTTCATAGAAGGGCTGAATGGCCTACTGCTGCTTCTATTTTCTCTGTTTCTAAAAGGTACCCCCCGAGTTATAAAACCGTCCCCTGGTTCTGGACTCAGGAACAAAATGAAATATTTCTCTAGATCCTTCCCTGTCCAATAACATAATCAAAAGTGACATTCACACCATACAGAGGCCAGGCAATGACCATCTCCAACAGGAGAGAATATGACATTTTCCCCTGACATTCAGCCGTGTTGACGACACTGAACCGTGCACTCTCAGGAAGGCAGCTTCTCAGGGCTAACTAGGCCCAGCCAGGGATACTCATAACCCAGTGAATTAAAACTAAACCTCTTTGGTATTTTCAATACTTCAATAAGATTAGCTCTCATCCTTCGATGGACACAGACTCAGCCCTCTTCATCACAGTCGAGTGAACCTTCTCTGAACTGCTTCTCGTGAGGCTACATTCATTGTTAAAAAGGGAACCAAAACTGTTCACAGGACTCCAAACGTGGTCTCACTGATGCCCTGTGAAACTGCAGCAAAACCTCCCATTGCCCTTGCTGTAAACACAGTCACTCACCCTCCCAATCATGTGCTGTACCTGCGGACTGACTTGTAGTGATTTATGAACCAAATCACCCAGAGCCCCTCAGTACCATGGAATCTTGCAATCTCTCTCTCCATCCAAATAGTTTGCTGATTTTCACTTCTTCCTGAGGACAGAGTTCACATTGTCCCACATGATGCTACATGCCAAACTGTTGCCCACACACTTAACCTATCTGTATCCCTTTGCAGACTCTATCCATCCTCTTCACTTTCCCACTTAATGTTGTGTCCCGATCAAATTCAACTCAGTTCCTTTTGTAGTGATTGTTCTGAGTTCCCTGATTGAGGCTGTTAACCTGATCCAATCAGGGAGCCCTGGCTGACAGATAGAAACAGGAGTGTCTGGGGTTCTGCTCACTCAGAGCTGACTCTGAGGGAGCTGGGTCAGGGTCTCCGTGTGGAAATAAAGGGGACTTGGTGACAGGATACCGGCTTCTGTGGAGGCATTTCACTTTGTCCAAGTCCTTGCTAGACGTTGTAAACGTATTGTGCCCTGGCACCCACTCCAGTGGGGCACCGTGCCAGACAGCCTGCTGACCTGAAGGTACCCACTCTCTGTTTTCTGTCAGCCAGCCAGTCTTCCATCCATGAGCAGATGCTGGAGAATCAGAGTCTAACAGGGTGGTGCAGTAGGCCAGGCAGCATCTGAGGAGCAGGAGAGTCAACGTTTCAGGCATAAGCCTTTTCAACTCAATCTTCCATCTGTGCTGATATTTGACTTTAAAGCCACAAGCTCTGGCTTCATGTCATAAACCTGGACGTGGCACCTTGCCAAATGCCTTCTGGGAATCTAGGTACTTCCTCAAAAAACTCTGAGAATGTGATAAAACGTGATTTCCCTTTCACAAAGTCATGTTGACTCTGCATGATCATTTTGGGATTTTCTAAATTCTGTAACATCCTTCATAAAGAATTCTGGCATCTTCCCAGATGAGAGGCTGACGAGCCTGTAAATTCCTGCTTTACATCTTCTCCATTTCCCAAACACGGAATCACACTCTCTGTTTTCCAATATGGAGGGTCATTCCAAAAAGTGACAGAACTTTGGAAAAGCAAAACGAATGTATCTACTATCTCCACAAGGGAATGTGTTCAGGGTAATCTGGTTCATGTGTAACCAGGGCAGGATCACAGGCCTCAGTGCTTCGGGACATAATTACTGACAATATGGAGGACGATAGTGAGATGTGACTGAGGAGGATCCTGGGAGAAGTCATCTTACTCACCACAGCTCAGGAGGGGCTTGTGAAGGAGCCAGCATCAATGAGATAGAAGAGAGCATTTGTAGAACATAGAACATCACAGCGCAGTACAGGCCCTTCAGCCCTCAATGTTGCACCGACCTGTGAAACCAATCTGAAGCCCATCTAACCAACACTATTCCATTACCATCCATATGCCTATCCAATGATCATTTAAATACCCTCAAAATTGGCTAGTCTACTACTGTTGCAGACAGTGCGTTCCACATCCCTACCAATCTCTGAATAAAGAAACTACCTCTGACATCTGTCCTATATCTATCATCCCTCAATTTAAAGCTATGTCCCCTTATGCTAGGTATCACCACCCTATCTAATCCTCTGATTATCTTATATTTCTCTATTAAGTCACCTCTCAACCTTCTTCTCTCTAATGAAAACAGCCTCAAGTCCCTCAGCTTTTCCTCATAATACCTTCCTTCCATACCAGGCAACATCCTCGTAAATCTCCTCTGAACCCTTTCCAAAGCTTCCACATCCTTCCTATGATGCGGTGACCAGAACTGTACACAATACTCCAGGTGCAACCACACCAGGGTTTTGTATAGCTGTAGCATAACCTCATGGCTCTGAAACTCAGTCCCTCTACCAATAAAAGCTAACACACTGTACGCCTTCCTAACAACCCTATCAACCTGGGTGGCAACTTTCAGGGATCTATGGACATGGACACTGAGATCTCTCTGCTCATCTACACTACCAAGAATCTTACCATTAGCCCAGTATTCTGTATTCCTGTTACTCCTTCCAAATGAATCACATCACACCTTTCTGCATTAGACTCATTGCCACCTCTCAGCCCAGCTCTGCAGCTTATCTATGTCCCTCTGTAACCTGCAACATCTTTCAGCACTGTCTGCAACTCTACCGACCTTAGTGTCATCTGCAAATTTACTTCCACGTCCTCATCCAGGTCATTTATAAAAATGACAAACAGCAGTGGCCCCAAAACAGATCCTAGCAGTACACCACTAGTAACTGAACTCCAGGATGAACATTTCCCATCAACCACCACCCTCTGTGTACTTTCAGCTAGCCAATTTCTGATCCAAACCACTAAATCACCATCAGTCCCACACCTCCGTATTTTCTGCAATAGCTTACCATGGGGAACCTTATCAAACGCCTTACTGAAATCCATATACACCACATCAACCACTTTACCCTCATCCACCTGTTTGGTCACCATCTCAAAGAACTCAATAAGGTTTGTGAGGCACAATCTACCCTTCACAAACTGCACTGACTATCCTTAATCAACTTCTTCTTCTCTAAAGGTTTATAAATCCTATCTCTTATAATCCTTTCCAAAACTTTACCCACAAAGGCTCACTGTTCTATAATTTCCAAGGTTGTCTCTACTTCCCTTCTTGAACAGGGGAACCACATTTGCTATCCTCCAGTGTCCTGGCACTATTCCTGTAGACAATGACGACATAAAGATCAATGCCAAAGGCTCAGCAATCTCCTCCCTGGCTTCCCAGAGGATCCTGGGATAAATCCCATCCGGCCCAGGGGACTTATCAATTTTCACACTTTCCAGAATTGCTAACACCTCCGCCTTGTGAACCTCAATCCCATCTGCTCTAGTAGCCTGTGTCTCAGTATTCTCCTCGACAGTAATTTCCAGTGTGAATACTGGGGAAAAACATTCAATTAGCACCTCTTCTATTTCCTTGGTCTCCACGCAAAAATTCTCACTACAGTCCTTGACTGGCCCTAACCTTCCTCTGAAGAAGAGCTTATGCCCGAAATGTCGATTCTCCTGCTCCTTGGATGCTGCCTGACCTGCTGCGCTTTTCCAGCAACACATTTTCAGCTCTGATCTCCAGCATCTGCAGTCCTCACTTTCTCCTCCTAATCTTCCTCTAGTCATTTTTAAAATCCTGACATACCTATTTTAGGAAGGTTATGGAAAGTTGCAGGACAAGTAGGTGATAGTTGGTGATTTCAATTCCCTCAGGGCAGATTGGGGAACAAGGTAGACTGGAGAATGTCAGAGTAAGGGAGTTTATGAAAAGTAGCAGTCAAACTAAAGTAAGGTTCAAATTAAGTTGGAAAAGGGTAAACATCAGTTTAATTGAGGAGGTGATGGCCTAGTGGTTTTGAGTAGATTTGTAGCTCAGGTTGAGGTTCTGGATGTAGGTTTGCTCGCTGAGCTGGAAGGTTCATTTCATCACTCTATTAGGAAACATCTTCAGTGAGCCTCCGGGTGAAGCACTGCTGAAAATTCCTGCTTTCTATTTATATGTGTGGGTTTCTTTGGGTTGGTGATGTCATTTCCTGTGGTGAAGTCACTTCCTGTTCTTTTTCGCAGGGGGGGGGTAGATGGGGTCTAACTCGATGTGTTTGTTGATAGAGTTCCAGTTGGAATGCCAAGCTTCCAGGAATTCTCTTTTGTTTGGCTTGTCCTAGGGTGGATGTGCTGTCCCAGTCGAAGTGGTGTCCTTCCTCATCCGTATGTGAGGATACTAGTGAGAGAGGGTCATGTCTTTTTGTGGCTGGTTGGTGTTCATGTAGCCTGGTGGCTAGTTTTCTGCCTGTTTGTCCAATGTAGTGTTTGTTACAGTCCTTGCACGGTATTTTGTAAATGACATTAATTTTGCTTGTTGTCTGTGTCGGGTCTTTCAAGTTCATTAGCTGCCAACTTCTCAGCAACAAACCCAAACAACCCAAAACACGTCCAGAAACCCTAGCCACTCTCCACTACATCAAAGACATCTCGGAAATGACTGCCAGACTGCTCAGACCCCTTGGCATCATGGTAGCCCACAAACCCTATGGATGTAGGGTGGAAGTTGAATCAGGAGCTGAAATTGGCCTGTCGCAAAGATGTCACTACAGTTGTTAAGGGGGATTTTAACATGCAGGTAGACTGGGAGAATCAGGATGGTATTGGGCCACAAGAAAGAGACTTTGTGGAGTGCCTCCGAGATGGATTCTTAGAGCAGCTGGTGCTGGAGCCGACCAGGGAGAAGGCAATTCTGGATCTGGTATTGTGTAACGAACCAGAATTGGTCAGGGACCTCGAAGTGAAGGAGCCATTGGGAAGTAGTGACTATAATACAATAAGCTTCAATCTGCAATTTGAGAGGGAGAGGGTACAATCGGAAGTGACAATATTTCTGTTGAATAAAGGGAATTATGGAGCTATGAGGGAGGAGCTGGCCAAAGTTCAATGGTGCAATACCCTAGCAGGGATGACCGTGGAGGAACAATGGCAGATATTTCTGTGTATAATGCAGAAGTTGCAAGATCAGTTCATTCCTAAAAGGAAGAAAGATCCCAGGAGGAGGCAGGGGTGGCCGTGGCTGACGAGGGAAGTTAAGAAACATATAAAGTTAAAAGAGAAAAAGTATAACGTAGCAAAGATAAGTGGGAAAATGGAGGACTGGGAAGCTTTTAAAGAACAACAGAGGATGACTAAGAAGGAAATATGCAGAGAAAATATGAGGTATGAAGGTAAACTGGCCAAAAATATAAAGAAAGATAGTAAAAGTTTTTTTAGGTATGTGAAAGGGAAAGAAATGGTTAAGACTAAAATTGGGCCCTTGAAGACAGAAACAGTGGAATATATTACAGGGAGCAAAGAAATGGCAGAAGAATTGAATTGGTACTTCAGATCTGTGTTCACTGGGGAAGACACAAGCAATTTCCCTGAGGTAACAGTGGCTGAAGGACCTGAACTGAAGGGAATTTATATTTGCCAGGAATTGGTGTTGGAGAGACTGTTAGGTCTGAAGGTTGATAAGTCTCCGGGGCCTGATGGTCTACATCCCAGGGTACTGAAGGAGGTGGCTCGGGAAATCGTGGATGTGTTGGTGATTATTTTCCAGAGTTCGATAGATTTGGGATCAGTTCCTGCGGATTGGAGGGTGGCTAATGTTGTACCACTTTTTAAGAAAGGTGGGAGAGAGAAAGCAGGAAATTATAGACCAGTTAGTCTGACCTCAGTGGTGGGAAAGATGCTGGAGTCTAATATAAAGGATGAAATTACAACACATCTGGATAGCAGTAACAGGATAGGTCAGAGTCAGCATGGATTTATGAAGGGGAAATCATGCTTGACTAATCTTCTGGAATTTTTTGAGGATGTAACTCTGAAGATGGACAAGGGAGATCCAGTGGATGTTGTGTACCTGGACTTTCAGAAAGCTTTTGATAAAGTCCCACAGAGGAGGCTAGTGAGCAAAACTAGGGCACATGGTATTGGGGGCAAAGTACTAACTTGGATTGAAAGTTGGTTGGCTGATAGGAAACAATGAGTAGTGATAAATGGCTCCATTTTGGAATGGCAGGCGGTGACCAGTGGGGTACCACAGGGATCAGTACTGGGACCGCAGCTTTTTACAATATATGTTAATGATATAGAAGATGGTATCAGCAATAACATTAGCAAATTTGCTGATGATACAAAGCTGGGTGGCAGGGTGAAATGTGAGGATGATGTTAGGAGATTACAGGGTGACCTGGACAGGTTAGCTGAGTGGTCAGATGCATGCCAGATGCAGTTTAATGTGGATAAATGTATGGTTATCCACTTTGGTGGCAAGAACAGGAAGGCAGATTACTACCTCAATGGAATCAATTTAGGTAAAGGGGCAGTACAGAGAGATCTGGGTGTTCTTGTACACCAGTCAATGAAGGTAAGCATGCAGGTACAGCAGGTAGTGAAGAAGGCTAATAGCATGCTGGCCTTCATAACAAGAGGGATTGAGTATAGAAGCAAAGAGGTTCTTCTGCAGCTGTACAGGGCCCTGGTGAGACCGCACCTGGAATATTGTGTGCAGTTTTGGTCTCCAAATTTGAGGAAAGACATACTGGCTATTGAGGGAGTGCAGCGTAGGTTCACGAGGTCAATTCCTGGAATGGCGGGACTACCTTACGCTGAAAGACTGGAGCTACTGAGCTTGTATACCCTTGAGTTTAGAAGACTGAGAGGGGATCTGATTGAAATGTATAAGATTATTAAAGGATTGGACACTCTGGAGGCAGGAAACATGTTTCCACTGATGGGTGAGTGCCGAACCAGAGGACACAGCTTAAAAGTACGGGGTAGACCATTTAGGACAGAGATGAGGAGAAACGTCTTCACCTAGAGAGTGGTGGCTGTGTGGAATGCTCTGCCCCAGAGGGCAGTGGAGGCCCAGTCACTGGATTAGTTTAAGGAAGAGTTGGATAGAGCTCTCAAAGATAGTGGAATCAAGGGTTATGGAGATAAGGCAGGAACAGGATACTGATTAAGGATGATCAGCCATGGTCATAATGAATGGTGGTGCAGGCTTGAAGGGCAGAATGGCCTACTCCTGCACCTATTGTCTATTGTCTAAACCCACCAACACACTGAAACAGCAGCTAATGAACTTGAAAGACCCGACACAGACAACTAGCAAAACTAATGTCATTCACAAAATACCGTGCAAGGACTGTAACAAACATTACATTGGACAAACAGGCAGAAAACTAACCACCAGGCTACATGAACATCAACTAGCCACAAAAAGACATGACCCTCTCTCACTAGTATCCTCATATACAGATGAGGAAGGACACCACTTTGAATGGGACACCACATCCATCCTAGGACAAGCCAAACAGAGACACGCACGAGAACTTGATCAGCAAACACATCGATTTAGACCCCCATCTACCACCCCTGAGAAAAGGAACAGGAACTGACTTCACCACAGGAAATGACATCACCACAGGAAATGACATCACCAACCCAAAGAACCCCAAACATATAATTAGACAGCAGGAATCATGTACAGTGCTTCGCCTGAGGCCCACTGAAGATGTTACCTAGTAGGGTGACAAAGTGTCTGTAAGTGAACCTTCCAGCTCAGCGAGCAAACCTACATCCGTCAATGGGCTGTTAATCCAGAGACGCCAGGTAATGTTCTGGGGACCCAGGTTAAAATTCCTTCATGGCAAATAGTGGAATTTGTGTTCAATAAATATCTGGAATTAAGAGTCTAATGATGACCAGGAATCTGCTGTCAATTAACAGGAAAAAACCCCATCCTTGTCACTAATATCCTTTCAGGAAGGAAACTACCACCCTTACCTGGTCTGGCCTACATGTGACTCCAGACCCCCAGCAATGTGATTGACTCTTAACTGCCCTCTGGGTAATTAGGGATGGACAATAAATGTTGGTGTAACCAGTGACGCCCTCATTCTGTGAATGAATAAATAAAATAAAAAGTGAAGGATTAAGGTCCCAGAGCAGCACTGCTGCCTCACAGCACCAAGGTCCCAGGTTCAATTCCAGCCTCAGGCGACTGACTGTGTGGAGTTTGCACATTCTCCCTGTGTCTGTGTGGGTTTCCTCCGGGTGCTCCGGTTTCCTCCCACTGTCCAAAGATGTGCAGGTCAGGGTGAATTGGCCACGCTAAATTGCCCGTAGTTAGGTGGATTAGTCAGGGGTAAATGTAGGGGAATGGGTCTGGGTGGGTTGCTCTTCAGAGAGTCGGTGTGGACTTGCTGGGCCGAAGGGACGTTTTCCACACTGTAGGGATTCTAATCAAATCAGAAAAGGACAGATTTCCGGATTCTAAAAGTTAAAACGTAGCAGGTTGTTTGGAAACACATCTTGGTCAATTAAACAGCAATGGGAAATGGGAGAATCTCATAAGGGAATTAAATAGGATGCACACTATCTACATACTCACAAACATTAAATAAGGGGTATCTGATGCTCGAGGGCCCTGGACGACCACAGATATTGAGAGAAAATAAGGAAGAGAAAGGAGGCTCATACCAGAATCATAGCAACAACAAAAATCAGGAAGTGTATCTCAATAGCAGTGAGAGGCTGCAGCTGGAATCTGGAAGGCTAAGAGGAGGCATGAGGAAAGGATGGTGCTAAAACCAACAGTAAAATGCTTTTTAAACGTGTTAATGGGAAAAGATCAGCGAGGGATAGATTCCGGCCCATAACGAACAAACAGGGTAAGCTGCTCACTGGAGTGGCAGCGACACAAATGAATATTTCGCTTCTGTCTTTAGAAAATGGTAACAATGGCCCAGTTGAAAAGGTGGGTGTCAAGCAACTGATCAATGTAGAGGTAGATAAAGATTGGGGCGAAAATGGCTGGAGCACTCCAGGTGGAGAAATCGCTAGGTTGGATGGGATGTGTCCGAATTTGCTGAGGGAGGTAAGGGAGCAAACTGAGGAGCCATTGACAGGAATTTTCCAGGAGTCTCTGAGCACAGGATTAGTCCTGAGGTCTGGAGGATTGCAAATGTGACACTGTTGTTTAAGAGATGGAAAAAGAATAGCCCAAGAAATGACAGACTTCTCACTGTGACATCGATAGTGGGAAAACTGTAGGGTTTAATATGGGATAAGGGAAACACTTACAGAAAAATAAATTCATACTAGCCAGTCAGTGTTGGCTTAGTCAGGGATAGGTCATGGCTGACAAAAGTCATTGAGTTCTTTGACGAGGTGACCCAGGCAGTGGGTGAGGGTGGTGCTGTGGATGTTGTATACTTGGACTTTCAGGAAGCAACTGAGAGAGGGTCATGTGACAGGTTGGTGAACACGGGAAAGGTTTGGGATTGCTGGGTCCTTGGCAGCAAGGATTGGAGGCTCAAAGATAGGATCCAGACGGTGGGTAGAGGTGGGCATTTCTCAGATTGGGGATGAGTTGATTGTGGTGTTTCCCAGGGACCCTTGCTTTTTCTGATTTACCTCAAGGATTTGGAGGTGGGGGTTGAGGGTAAAATCTCTAACGTTGCAGATGGCACTAAGCCGGGGAGAATAGAGAGGATGATGCTGAGGGACTTCAGAGGGACATGGACCAGTTGGCCAATGGGCAGACACCTGGCAGATGGATTTCAATGCAGAGAAACGGGAGGGGATGGTTAAAAAAACACACACACAGAGACAATACAGGCCTCAATGGGACAACTCTGGGGGGAGTAGAGGATCAGATGGACCTCAGGGATCATGTACATGATTCTCTGAAGGTGACCAAGCAAGTTGTAGCAGTTGTTAAGGTGGTTTGTAGGATCCTTGTGTTTATATACACGGGCATAGAGTAGAAAGGAAGGAAGTGACACTACACCTCGACAAATCATTGGGTCAGACCACATTTGGAGCATTGCGTTCAGTTCTGGGCATGTCATTTAAGGAAGATGTTAAAACCCTGGAGAGAGTGCAAAGGGGATTTACTAGAGTGATTCAAGGAATGAGGAATTTTAGATACAAGTGAAGATTTAAAATTTGAATTTAGGCTTTTGTCAGAAGCAACAAATATACGTAGGTTTTTTATTAACAATGAAATGGCTTTTTAATTTAAAATAACACAACAAAATGGCTTCAAGTTATGATTTGACTTTATGGATCTGTATTTCTGTTTTGCTGAGTTAGAAGATAAACTCGACAATGGAGTTTTCATAATATGAAGCGTTAGTTGACCACTCAAACTAACCTTAAACTGCCAGCATGAGCTGATGATCGACGTAAGACAAGACCCATTTCCCAGGAAATACCATTGGATTAGCCAGCTGTCAATCATGTCACCTTCCTACACTTGATTGGTCTTTTCTTGTAATTAACGCTGTGCTGTCTCTTAAAAAAATCTATAAATAATGTTTAATTTTCAAATATAATTGTACAGTTTCGCCACGGAACACAGAAGCTTTAACCTCTGTGTTGCTGGACAAAACTGTGCCTGGCTGCCTTCCTTTATTAAACTGATATCCTTGCTTTATACAGACTGCGTTCGGGTGATTCTTTTGACCGACTTTGAAACCGTGAGGTCCCACCTGGGCTCTACATCTTCACTAGGAACGATCAGAGAAATTGGGCTGATTCTCCTTGGAACAGAGATAATTTAGAAGTGATCTTATTGAGGTGTCCAAAATGATCTAGGAGAAAGTGAGGACTGCAGGTGCTGGAGATCAGAGCCGAATATGTGTTGCTGGAAAAGCACAGCAGGTCAGGCAGCATCCAAGGAGCAGGAGAATCCTGCTCCTTGGATGCTGCCTGACCTGCTGCGCTTTTCCAGCAACACATTTTCGGCTCGTGTCCAAAATGATGCACAGTTCTGACAGGGTACAGATGGATATTCTGTTCCCATTAGGGAGTATGTCAGTAACTAGGGGTCACGGTTTTGAGATTGTCAGCAAGAGAGCCAGGAGTGCGATGAGGAGAAACCTCTTCACTCCGAGAGTTGTTCGGATTTGGGATGCGCTGCCTGGGAGAGTGAGGAAGGAGGATTCTATCGGAGGTTTCAGAAGAAAGCTGGGTATATGTTGGAAAGGGATGGAGTCAGAGGGTTACGGAGACAGGGATGGGGAGTGGGACTGGCTGGGTAGACCTTTCAGGAGCTGGTACAGGCATGATGGGTCGAATGGCAGTAACACTCAACGATCCCATATTCATGACTTGGATGAGGAATGTGACTACTCTATTGCGAAGTTTGCAGAAGGCACAGAATAATTCAGAAGAGTAGGGAAAAAGATGACACAGAGTCCGCAGTGGGATTCAGACAGGTTAGGGGAAGGTGCAAAAACCTGGCAGATAGAATATAATATTGGGGAAAGTGAGGTGATACACTTTGGCTATACATAAACTCTCATTCCTGATGAAGGGCCTATGCCCAAAACGTCGATTCTCCTGCTCCTCGGATGCTGCCTGACCTGCTGTGCTTTTCCAGCAACGCAATCTTGACTCTGATCTCCGGCATCTGCAGTCCTCACTTTCTCCTATACACTTTGGGAGGAAGAATAGAGGAGCTGAATATTATTTAAATGGGGAAAGACTGCAGAAAGCCACAGAACAGAGGGACATGGGAATCCTTGTGCATTCATCACAGAAACCTAGCAGGACCAGAGGGTATCCTCTCAGAATAAAGGGTCAGACATCTCAGGCAGAGATGAGGAGGCATTTCTTCTCTCAGAGAGGAGTGAATCTGTGGAATTCATTCCCACAGAGAGCTGTCGGGGCTGGGTCATACAAGATATTCAAGGCTAAGAGAGCGAGAGAGAGAGAGATGTTTAATCAGGAAGGGAATCTAGAATTCTGGGGAAAGGCAGGAAAGTGAAGTTGAGGATTATCAGATCAGCCAGGAGTACATTGAATAGAGGAGCAGACTCAATGGGCCGAATGGCCACAGAAATCAATTAAGGCTCCACCTGCCTGTGCAGGTAGATGTTGAAACTTTATTGCTGGAACAGCACAGCAGGTCAGGCAGCATCCAGGGAACAGGAGATTCGACGTTTCGGGCACAGGCCCTTCTTCAGGAATGAGCAGAGAGTGTTCAGCAGGAGAAGATAAAAGGTAGGGAGGAGGGACTTGGAGGAGGGGAGTTGGAAATGTGATAGGTGGAAAGAGGTCAAGGTGAGGGTGATAGGTCGGAGTAGGATGGAGGCGGAGAGGTCAAGAAGAAGACTGCAGGTCAGGAAGGCGGTGCCGGGCTGGAGGGATCCGGCTGAGACAAGGTGGGGGGAGGGGGGATGAAGAAACTGGTGAAGTCCAAGTTCATCCCCTGCGGTTGGAGGGTTCCCAGTCGGAAGATAAGACGCTCCTCCTCCGACCGTCGGGTTGTTGTGGTTTGGCGGTGGATGAGTCCAATGACCTGCATATCCTCGGTGGAGTGGGAGGGGGAGTTGAAATGCTGTGCCACAGGTTGGTTGGGTTGGTTCGTCCGGGTGGCCCAGAGGTGCTCTCTGAATCGCTCCGCAAGTAGGCGGCCTGTCTCCCCAATATAGAGGAGGCCACACCGGCTGCAGCGGATGCAGTAGATGATGTGGGTGGAGGTGCAGGTGAATCTGTGGCGGATATGGAAGTTTCCCTTGGGGCCTTGGAGAGAAGTGAGGGGGGAGGTGTGGGCGCAAGTGTTGCACCTCCTGCGGTTGCAAGGGAAGGTGCCGGGAGTGGTGGTTGGGTCGGTGGGGGGTGTGGATCTGACAAGGGAGTCGCGGAGGGAGTGGTCTCTACGGAAAGCTGATAGGGGAGGGGAGGGAAATATATCCTTGGTGCTGGGGTCTGTTTGGAGGTGGCGGAAGTGACGGCGGATGATGCGCTGTACATGGAGATTGGTGGGGTGGTAGGTGAGGACCAGTGGGGTTCTGTCCTGGTGGCGGTTGGAGGGGCGGGGCTCAAGGGCGGAGGAGCGGGAAGTGGAGGAGATGTGGTGGAGGGCACCGTCGACCACGTCGGGGGGGAAATTGCGGTCCTTGAAGAAGGAGGCCATCTGTGTTGTACGTATTTTGAACTGGTCCTCCTGGGAGCAGATGCGGCGGAGACGAAGGAATTGGGAGAATGGGATGGCGTTTTTACAGGGGGCAGGATGGGAGGAGGTGTAGTCCAGGAAGCTGTGGGAGTCGGTAGGTTTGTAGTAGATGTCCGTGTTGATTCGGTCGCCTGAGATAGAAACAGAAAGGTCTAGGAAGGGGAGGGAGGAGTCCGAGACTGTCCAGGTGAATTTGAGGTCGGGGTGGAAGGTGTTAGTGTAGTGGATGAACTGTTCAACCTCCCACCAATCTCCATGTACAGCGCATCATCCGCCGTCACTTCCGCCACCTCCAAACAGACCCCAGCACCAAGGATATATTTCCCTCCCCTCCCCTATCAGCTTTCCGTAGAGACCACTCCCTCCGCGACTCCCTTGTCAGATCCACACCCCCCACCGACCCTACCTCCACTCCCGGCACCTTCCCTTGCAACCGCAGGAGGTGCAACACTTGCGCCCACACCTCCCCCCTCACTTCTCTCCAAGGCCCCAAAGGAAACTTCCATATCCGCCACAGATTCACCTGCACCTCCACCCACATCATCTACTGCATCCGCTGCAGCCGGTGTGGCCTCCTCTATATTGGGGAGACAGGCCGCCTACTTGCGGAGCGATTCAGAGAGCACCTCTGGGCCACCCGGACGAACCAACCCAACCACCCTGTAGCACAGCATTTCAACTCCCCCTCCCACTCCACCGAGGATATGCAGGTCATTGGACTCATCCACCGCCAAACCACAACAACCCGACGGTCGGAGGAGGAGCGTCTTATCTTCCGACTGGGAACCCTCCAACCACAGGGGATGAACTTGGACTTCACCAGTTTCTTCATCCCCCCTCCCCCCACCTTGTCTCAGCCGAATCCCTCCAGCCCGGCACCGCCTTCCTGACCTGCAGTCTTCTTCTTGACCTCTCCGCCTCCATCCTACTCCGACCTATCACCCTCACCTTGACCTCTTTCCACCTATCACATTTCCAACTCCCCTCCTCCAAGTCCCTCCTCCCTACCTTTTATCTTCTCCTGCTGAACACTCTCTGCTCATTCCTGAAGAAGGGCCTGTGCCCGAAACGTCGAATCTCCTGTTCCCTGGATGCTGCCTGACCTGCTGTGCTGTTCCAGCAATAAAGTTTCAACTTTGATCTCCAGCATCTGCAGACCTCACTTTCTCCTGTGCAGGTAGATGACAAAGATCCCATGTTACTCCTCAAAAAGCAAGGGGCTCCCTCTCCAATGTGGACCTGATCAATATTTATCCCTCAGACTACATCACACAGCCATGGTGTGGAGGGGCCGGTGTGAGACTGGGGGAGACAAGGTCAGAAGTCACCCGCCACCTGGTTATAGTCCAACAGGTTTATCTGAACTCACAAGTGCTGCTCCTTCGTCAGGTGACACCAACTCCGAAAGCTTGTGATTTCAAATAAACCTGTTGAACTATAACCTGGGGTCATGTGACTTCTGGCAACATCTCAGTAACCGGAGTAATCGGAATGCAAAGTACTGGGCTAATGGTAAGATTCTTGGTAGTGTAGATGAGCAGAGAGATCTCAGTGTCCAGGTACACAGATCCTTGAAAGTTGCCACCCAGGTTGACAGGGTTGTTAAGAAGGCATACAGTGTTTTAGCTTTTGTTAACTGAGGGATCGAGTTCCAGAACCATGAGGTTATGCTACAGCTGTACAAAACTCTGGTGCAGCTGCACTTGGAGTATTGTGTACAGTTCTGGTCACCGCATTATAAGAAGGATGTGGAAGCTTTGGAAAGGGTGCAGAGGAGATTTACGAGGATGTTGCCTAGTATGGAGGGAAGGTCTGACGAGGAAAGGCTGAGGGCCTTGAGGCTGTTCTCGTTAGAGAGAAGAAGGTTGAGAGGTGACTTAATAGAGACATACAAGATAATCAGAGGGTTAGATAGGGTGGACAGGGAGAGCCTTTTTCCAAGTATGGTGATGGCGAGCGCGAGGGGGCATAGCTTTAAATTGAGGGGTGATAGATATAGGACAGATGTCAGAGGTAGTTTCTTTACACAGAGAGTAGTAAGGGTCTGGAATGCTTTGCCTGCATCGGTAGTAGATTCACCAACTTTAAGTACATTTAAGTTGTCATTGGACAGGCATATGGACGTACATGGAATAGTGTACGTGGGATGGGCTTCAGATTGGTATGACAGGTCGGCGCAACATTGAGGGCCGAAGGGCCTGTACTGCGCTGTAATGTTCTATGTTCTATGATACACAAAAGAATACTTTGTCTAAATTTATTGATGGGCTCTTGGCTGGGCCCAACATTTACTGCCCCTCTCTAGTTAAGTCAGTCATATTGCTATGGGTCTGGAGTCACATGTAGGCCAGACCAGGTAAAGCCTAAAGAGAACTAGATGGGTTTCTACAACAACCGACAATGGATTTCGGGTCATCATTACTCTCATTCGATTCTAATTCAATTCAAATTCCACCTTCTGCTGTGGTGAGATTTGAATCCAGAGGGATCTTGGGGTCAATGTCCATAGATCCCTCAAAGTTGCTGCCCAAGTTGATAGGGTTATTAAGAAGGCATTTGGTGTTTTGGCTTTCATTAACAGGGGGATTGGGTTTAAGAGCCGTGAGGTTATGCTGCAGCTCTATAGAGCCCTGGTTAGACCACACTTGGAATATTGTGTTCATTTCTAGTCACAGGAGAAAGTGAGGACTGCAGATACTGGAGATCAGAGCTGAAAATGTGTTGCTGGAAAAGCACAGCAGGTCAGGCAGCAGGAGAATCGATGTTTCGGGCATGAGCCCTTCTTCAGGAATGAGGAGGGTGTGCCAAGTGGACTAAGATAAAAGGTAGGGAGGAGGGACTTGGGGGAGGGGCGTTGGAAATACGATAGGTGGAAGGAGGTTAAGGTGAGGGTGATAGGTCGGAGTGGGGGTGGGGGCGGAGAGGTCAGGAAGAAGATTGCAGGTTAGGAAGGCGGTGCTGAGTTTGAGGGTTGGGATTGAGACAAGGTGGGGGGAGGGGAAATGAGGAAACTGGTGAAATCCGAGTTCATCCCTTGTGGTTGGAGGGTTCCTAGGCAGAAGATGAGGCGCTCTTCCTCCAACCGTCGTGTTGCTGTGGTCTGGCGATGGAGGAGTCCAAAGACCTGCATGTCCTTGGTGGAGTGGGAGGGGGAGTTGAAGTGTAATCTGGCGATGGAGGAACAGCTCGGCAGGGAGCTGGGAGACTGGAATGGGATAAAGAGGGGTCAAACAGTGTCCAGGGGTTCGCCAGGCAAAACAACTGAACCAATTACAATTACCAATTCAACCCACAGCACACAGTCTGCAGCAGTTCAAGAAGGCAGCTCACCCCCACCTTCTCAAGGGGGCAATTAGGGACGGGCCAGTGTAAATGCCAGTGACACCACGCCCCAAAAGAGAAATTGAAAAAGACAACTGAAACCTCAGTAAATAGATAAGGTTTGGAGGGACAAGGCCAAGTTCAGGCAGGTGGGACTAGTTTAGATTGGGATTATGGTCAGCGTTGGGAGAAAGTGAATCCTGATGAAGGGCTTATGACTGAAATGTTGATTCTCCTGCTCCTCGGATGCTGCCTGACCTGCTGTGCTTCTCCAGCACCACTCTCCTGATTATGGTCAATGTTGACCAGTTGACCAAAGGGTCTATGTTGGTGCTGTATGACTTGATGACCCTCAATGACGTAACTGAGGGACAGTGGGGATATGAGTTCAAATCCTATTCAGCTTCACTCCTGGGCGATGTTGGTATTTCAAACAATACGGGAACACCTGAAATCATTGCATTGCAGAGGGATCCAGTTGGATCAAATATGACCCAGATATTATAAGGAGAACAGCCACAGACTGCTCAGTGTGTTGGGGGTGTGGGGGGGAGGTATATACAGAATAACGGATACCTGGGAGTGAGTTACAGACTGGAATCTAATCGAGGGGTTCGGGGTGGTTTGTATAGAACACAGAAAATAGAACATTACAGCACAGTCCAGGCCCTTCGGCCCTCGATGTTGTGCCGTCCTATGAAACCAATCTGAAGCCCATCTAACCTACACTATTCCATGTATGTCCATATGCCTATCTAATGACCATTTAAATGCCCTTAAAGTTACCAAGTCTACTACTGTTGCAGGCAGGCCATTCCATACCCTTACTACTCTCTGACTAAAGAAACTACCTCTGACATCTGTCCTATATCTATCACCCCTCAATTTAAAGCTATGCCCCCTCGTGCTTGCCGTCACCATACTTGGAAAAAGGCTCTCCCTGTCCACCCGATCTAACCCTCTGATTATCTTATATGTCTCTATTAAGTCACCTCTTAGCCTTCTTTCCTCTAACTAAAACAGACTCAAGTCCCTCAGCCTTCCTTCCATACCAGGCAACACCCTAGTAGATTTCCTCTGCACCCTTTCCAAAGCTTCCACATCCTTCTTATAATGCGGTGACCAGAACTGTACACAATACTCCAAGTGCGGCTGCACCAGAGTTTTGTACAGCTGCAACATGATCTTGTGGTTCTAAAACTCAGTCCCTCTACCAATAAAAGCTAACACACCGTATGCCTCTTAACAATCCTATCAACCTGGGTGGCAACTTTCAAGGATCTATGTACCTGGACACCGAGATCTCTCTGCTCATCTACACTTCCAAGAATCTTACCATTAGCCCAGTACTCTGCATTCCGGTTACTCCTTCCAAAGTGAATCACCTCACACTTTTCCACATTAAACTCCATTTGCCACCTCTCAGCCCAGCTCTGCAGCTTATCTATGTCCCTCTGTAACCTGCAACATCCTTTGGCACTGTCCGCAACTCCATCAACCTTCGTGTCATCCGCAAATTTACCAAACCCTCCTTCTACACCCTCATCCAGATCATTTATAAAAATGACAAACAGCAGTGGCCCCAAAACAGATCCTTGCTGTACCCCACTAGTAACTGAACTCCAGGATGAATGTTTCCCATCAACCACCACCCTCTGTGTCCTTTCAGCTAGCCAATTTCTGATCCAAACTGCTATATCTCCTTCAATCCCATTCCTCCATTTTCTGCAATAGCCTACCATAGCTTATAAAACACCTTACTGAAATCTATATACACCACATCAACCACTTTATCCTCATCTACCTGTCTGGTCACCTTCTCAAAGAACTCAATAATGTTTGTGAGGCACGACCTACCCTTCACCAAACTGTGTTGACTATCCCTGATCAACTTATTCCTTTCTAGATGATTATAAATTCTATCCCTTATAACCCTTTCCAACACTTTACCCACAACCGAAGTAAGGCTCACAGGACTATAATTACCAGGGTTGTCTCTACTCCCCTGCTTGAACAGGGGAACCACATTTGCTATCCTCCTGTCTTCAGGCACTATTCCTGTAGACAATGACGACATAAAGATCAAAGCCAAAGGCTCAGCAATCTCCTCCCTGGCTTCCCTGAGAATCCTGGGATAAATCCCATCCGGCCCAGGGAATTTATCTATTTTCACACTTGCCAGAATTGCTAACACCTCCTCCTTATGAACCTCAATCCACCAAGTCTAGTGGGCTGTGTCTCAGTATTCTCCTCGACAACATTGTCTTTCTCCTGTGTGACTACTGACGTAAAATATTCATTTAGCGCTTCCCCTATCTCCTTGGACTCCACGCACAACTTCTTACTCTAGTTGTTCTTTTATTCCTGATATACCTATAGAATAACAGACCACCCGGGAGTGAGTTACAGACTGGAATCTAATCGAGGGGTTTAGGGTGGTTTATATACAGAATAACAGACCACCCGGGAGTGAGTTACAGACTGGAATCTAATTGAGGGGTTCAGGGTGGTTTATATACAGAATAACAGATACCCGGGAGTGAGTTACAGACTGGAATCTAATCGAGGGGTTCGGGGTGGGGTTTATATACAGAATAACAGATACCCGGGAGTGAGTTACAGACCGGAATCTAATTGAGGGGTTCAGGGTGGTTTATATACAGAATAACAGATACTCGGGAGGGAGTTACAGACTGGAATCTAATTGAGGGGCTCAGGGTGGTTTATATACAGAATAACAGATACTCGGGAGGGAGTTACAGACTGGAATCTAATCGAGGGGTTCGGGGTGGTTTATATACAGAATAACAGATACCCGGGAGGGAGTTACAGACTGGAATCTAATCGAGGGGTTCGGGGGGGTTTGTATACAGAATAACAGATACCCGGGAGGGAGTTACAGACTGGAATCTAATCGAGGGGTTCGGGGTGGGGTTTATATACAGAATAACAGATACCCGGGAGGGAGTTACAGACTGGAATCTAATCGAGGGGTTCGGGGTGGTTTATATACAGAATAACAGATACCCAGGAGGGAGTTACAGACTGGAATCTCATCGAGGGGTTCGGGGTGGTTTATATACAGAATAACAGATACCCAGGAGTGAGTTATAGACTGGAATCTAATCGAGGGGTTCGGGGTGGTTTATATACAGAATAACAGATACCCAGGAGGGAGTTACAGACTGGAATCTAATCGAGGGGTTCGGGGTGGGGTTTATATACAGAATAACAGATACCCTGGAGTGAGTTACAGACTGGAATCTAATTGAGGGGCTCAGGGTGGTTTATATACAGAATAACAGATACTCGGGAGGGAGTTACAGACTGGAATGTAATTGAGGGGCTCAGGGTGGCTTATATACAGAATAACAGATACCCGGGAGGGAGTTACAGACTGGAATCTAATCGAGGGGTTCGGGGTGAGGTTTATATACAGAATAACAGATACCCGGGAGGGAGTTACAGACTGGAATCTAATCGAGGGGTTCGGGGTGGTTTATATACAGAATAACAGATACCCAGGAGGGAGTTACAGACTGGAATCTCATCGAGGGGTTCGGGGTGGTTTATATACAGAATAACAGATACCCGGGAGGGAGTTACAGACTGGAATCTAATCGAGGGGTTCGGGGTGGTTTATATACAGAATAACAGATACTCGGGAGGGAGTTACAGACTGGAATCTAATCGAGGGGTTCGGGGTGGTTTATATACAGAATAACAGATACCCAGGAGTGAGTTATAGACTGGAATCTAATCGAGGGGTTCAGGGTGGTTTGTATACAGAATAACAGATACCCTGGAGTGAGTTACAGACTGGAATCTAATTGAGGGGCTCAGGGTGGTTTATATACAGAATAACAGATACTCGGGAGGGAGTTACAGACTGGAATGTAATTGAGGGGCTCAGGGTGGCTTATATACAGAATAACAGATACCCAGGAGGGAGTTACAGACTGGAATCTAATCGAGGGGTTCGGGGTGGTTCATATACAGAATAACAGATACCCGGGAGGGAGTTACAGACTGGAATCTCATCGAGGGGTTCGGGGTGGTTTATATACAGAATAACAGATACCCGGGAGGGAGTTACAGACTGGAATCTCATCGAGGGGTTCGGGGTGGTTTATATACAGAATAACAGATACCCAGGAGTGAGTTACAGACTGGAATCTAATCGAGGGGTTCAGGGTGGTTTATATACAGAATAACAGATACTCGGGAGGGAGTTACAGACTGGAATCTAATCGAGGGGTTCGGGGTGGTTCATATACAGAATAACAGATACCCAGGAGGGAGTTACAGACTGGAATCTAATCGAGGGGTTCAGGGTGGTTTGTATACAGAATAACAGACACCCGGGAGGGAGTTACAGACTGGAATCTAATCGAGGGGTTCAGGGTGGTTTATATACAGAAGAACAGACACCCCGGGAGGGAGTTACAGACTGGAATCTAATCGAGAGGTTCAGGGTGGTTTATATACAGAATAACAGATACTCGGGAGGGAGTTACAGACTGGAATCTAATCGAGGGGTTCAGGGTGGTTTATATACAGAATAACAGATACCCGGGAGGGAGTTACAGACTGGAATCTCATCGAGGGGTTCGGGGTGGTTTATATACAGAATAACAGATACCTGGGAGGGGGTTCAGACTGGAATCTAATGGAGCAGTTCAAAGTGGTTTATATACAGTAACAGGTAATACTGGACCATACTTGTCAGAATCTTCTATCCTGCTCCTCTCCCATCCCGCCTGCTCCTAACCCTTTCAGTTTGTGAGACACCCTGGACTATGTTTATCACTTGCTGCTCTTCCATTTTCCTCTCCAAACCCCCCTCTTTCCTCCCCACACTGTCTTCCACACTGAAAGTGCCCTTTGCCCTTCTGTCAACATGGTTTGGAGTGTTCTCTGTCTCACTGTGGTCTCGTCCACCTCCGTGGGACCAGTGTGATGAAGCTGTGCCTTGGACACGGTTATACAGTCCTTGGTGTCCTTTCCAGAGAGGTCACAAACAGCACATCCTCTGAAAAGTCAGGGGGTTGATGGGTGTTAGGGCCCTTTTGATTATAGCTAACAAATACTGCCTCAGGCAGAAGGCTTTCGAGTTTAACAAAAGCACTTGTACAATGACAGGGGAGTGGCCAGTTCTCCCAGCTCAGCTTTTCTCTGCTTTGGTTGTGTTTAACAGGAGTATGAAGAAAGGCCGCTGGACCCACAGAAGCAGCTCCAAGCTGATAGTCTCTCTCTCTAACTTTATTCCTGTAAGACCCAGGGTCTGATTTTCCCTTTTGTGCCAAGGGGTGATTATGGGGATTGTTGCAAGTTAGCAAGTTTTGAGAAGATTTGTAGCTCAGGTTGAGGTTCTGGATGTAGGTTTGCTCGCTGAGCTGGAAGGTTTGTTTTCAGATGTTTCGTCAACCTCCTAGGTAACATCAACAGTGAGCCCCCGGCCGAAGCACTGCTGATGATTCCTGTTTTCTATTTATGTGTTTGGACTTCTTTGGGCCGGTGATGTCATTTCCTGTGGTGATGTCATTTCCTATGGTGATGTCATTTCCTGTTCTTTTTCTCAGGGGGTGGTAAATGGGATCCAAGTCAATGTGTTTGTTGACAGAGTTCTGGTTGGAATGCCATGCTTCTAGGAATTCTCGTGCGTGTCTCTGTTTGGCTTGTTTTATCCCAGTCGAAGTGGTGTCCTTCCTCATCCGTATATAAAGATACTAGTGGGAGTGGATAATGTCTACTTGTGCCTAGTTGGTGTTCATGTATCCTAGTGACTAGCTTTCTGCCTGTTTGTCCAATGTAGTGTTCGTTACAGTCCTTGCACGGTATTTTGTAAATGACATTAGTTTTGCTTGTTGTCCGTATAGGGTCTTTCAAGTTCATTAGCTGCTGTTTTAGTGTGTTGGTGGGTTTGTGGGCTACCATGATGCCAAGGGGTCTGAGCAGTCTGGCAGTCATTTCCGAGATGTCTTTGATGTCGGGGAGAGTGGCTAGGGTTTCTGGGCGTGTTTTGTCTGCTTGTTTGGGTCGACTTGTTCATTGAGTACTCATTCTTTTTGAATCCACTGTACACACACTGCAACACAGAGGAACTGTGCAGAGCAGAAGAAAATCACCAACTGAACTATTGAAGGACACATATTCTGGAACTTTTCCAGGCTGTGTGGTATCGTGGTCAAGAAGTCACCAGTTGAGACAGGAGAGATCAAAGAGTACAGATAAGTAAGTTGAAGTGGAACTAGCAGAGACCCTGTTTGATCAGATGGCTGAGACATACCAGGATCAGATAGACGACAAAGCAGACATCTTTGGCTCTGACAAATTAACTGAGTTACAGCAAGAGAGATGGAAACTTAAAGCAATTATATTCAAAAGGCAGACACAGAGAAGGAATCCAAATGTATCCCTGAATGTTATTACCTTAAAAAGATGTCTTAATGAGGAATTGGAGACCAATGCATATTCAGGCAGATGAGAAATGGACAGATGTTCATCAAATTGTATTGCCAAGTGGGTGAGAGAAAGGAGGGGTTGCAATTGGTGCATAAGCCACCACCTGGGGTGTGTAAGACTGAGAAAAACTCAAATAAAAATATAAAAACATTTTTACTGGCCTGGATTGCACAAGGATGTAATTGAATTTTGCCAGACGTCATAAAGAAATAGAGATGTACAGCACGGAAACAAACCCTTCGGTCCAACCCGTCCATGCTGACCAGATATCCCAACCCAATCTAGTCCCACCTGCCAGCACCCAGCCCATATCCCTCCAAAACCTTCCTATTCATATACCCATCCAGATGCCTCTTAAATGTTGCAATTGTACCAGCCTCCACCACTTCGTCTGGCAGCTCATTCCATACACGTACCACCCTCTGCGTGAAAACGTTGCCCCTTAGGTCTCTTTTATATCTTTCCCCTCTCACCCTAAACCTATGCCCTCTAGTTCTGGACTCCCCCACCCCAGGGAAAAGACCTTGTCTATTTATCCTTGCCATGCCCCTCATCATTTTGTAAACCCCTATAAGGTCACCCCTCAGCCTCCGACGCTCCAGGGAAAACAGCCCCAGCCTGTTCAGCCTCTCCCTGTAGCTCAAATCCTCCAACCCTGGCAACATTCTTGTAAATCTTTTCTGAACCCTTTCAAGTTTCACAATATCCTTCCAATATGAAGGAGACCAGAATTGCATGCAATATTCCAACAGTGGCCTAACCAATCTCCTGTACAGCCACAACATGACCTCCCAACCCCTGTACTCAATACTCTGACCAATAAAGGAAAGCATACCAATCACCTTCTTCACTATCCTATCTACCTGCGACTCCACTTTCAAGGAGCTATGAACCTGCACTCCAAGGTCCCTTTGTTCAGCAACACTCCCCAGGATCTTCACATTAAGTGCATAAGTCCTGCTAAGATTTGCTTTTCCAAAATGCAGCACCTCGCATTTATCTGAATTAAACTCCATCTGCCACTTCTCAGCCCATTGGCCCATCTGATCCAGATCCTGTTGTACTCTGAGGTAACCCTCTTCGCTGTCCACTACACCTCCAATTTTGGTGTCATCTGCAAACGTACTAACTGTACCTCTTATGTTCACCTGTTATATAAATGACAAAAAGCAGTGGACCCAGCACCGATCCTTGTGGCACTCCACTGGTCACAGGCCTCCAGTCTGAAAAACAACCCTCCACCACCACCCTCTGTCTTCTACCTTTGAGCCAGTTCTGTTTCCAAATGACTACTTTTCCCTGTATTCCGTGAGATCTAACCTTGCTAATCAGTCTCCCATGGGGAACCTTGTCGAACGCCTTGCTGAAGTCCATATAGATCACATCTACCGCTCTGCCTTCATCAATCTTCTTTGTTACTTCTTCAAAAAACTCAATCAAGTTTGTGAGACATGATTTCCCACGCACAAAGCAATGTTGACTATCCCGAATCAGTCCTTGCCTTTCCAAATACATGTACATCCTGTCCCTCAGGAATCCCTCCAACAACTTGCCCACCACTGAGGTCAGGCTCACCGGTCTATAGTTCCCTGGCTTGTCTTTACCGCCCTTCTTAAACAGTGGCACCACGTTTGCCAACCTCCAGTCTTCCAGCACCTCATCTGTGACTATCGATGATACAAATATCTTAGCCAGGGGCCAGCAATCACTTTCCTAGTTTCCCACAGAGTTGTAGGGTACACCTGATCAGATCCTGGGGATTTATCCACCTTTAACCATTTCAAGATATCCATCACTTCCTCCTCTGTAACATGGACATTACGCAAGATGTCACAATCTATTTTCCTACAATCTATATCTTCCATATCCTTTTCCACAGTAAATACTGATCCAAAATACTTGTTTAGTATCTCCCCCATCTCCTGCAGTTCCACACAAAGGCCGCCTTGCTGATCTTTGAGGAGCCCTATTCTGTCCCGAGTTACCCTTTTGTCCTTAATGTATTTGTGAAAACCCTTTGGATTCTCTTTAATTCTATTTGCCAACGCTATCTCATGTCCCCTTTTTGCCCTCCTGATTTCCCTCTTAAGTATACTCCTACTTCCTTTATACTCTTCTAAGGATTCACTCGATCTATCCCATCTATACCTGACATATGTTTCATTCTTTTTCTTAACCAGACCCTCAATTTCTTTAGTCACCCAGCATTCCCTAAACCTACCAGCCTTCCCTTTCACCCTGACAGGAATATACTTTCTCTGGATTCTTGTTATCTCATTTCTGAAGGCTTCCCATTTTCCAGCCGTCCCTTTACCTGCGAACATCTGCCTCCAATCAGCTTTTGAAAGTTCTCACCTAATACCGTCAAAATTGGCCTTTCTCTAATTTAGAACTTCAACTTTCAGATCTGGTCTATCCTTTTCCATCACGATTTTAAAACGAATAGAATTATGGTCACTAGCCCCAAAGTGCTTCCCCACTGACACCTCAGTCACCTGCCCTGCCTTATTTCCCAAGAGTAGGTCAGGTTTTGCACCTTCTCTAGTAGGTACATCCACATACTGAATCAGAAAATTGTCTTGTACATGCTGAACAAATTCCTCTCCATCTAAACCCTTAACACTATGGCAGTCCCAGTCGATGTTTGGAAAGTTAAAATCTCCTACCATAACCACCTTATTATTCTTACAGACAGCTGAGATCTCCTTACAAGTTTGTTTCTCAATTTCCCTCTGACTATTGGGGGGGTCTATAACACAATCCCAATAAGGTGATCAGCCCTTTCTTATTTCTCAGTTCCACCCAAATAACTTCCCTGGATATATTTCCGGGAATATCCTCCCTCAGCACAGCTGTAATGCTGTCTCTTATCAAAATGCCACTCTCCCTCCTCTCTTGCCTCCCTTTCTATCCTTCCTGTAGCATTTGTATCCTGGAACATTAAGCTGCCAGTCCTGCCCATCCCTGAGCCATGTTTCTGTAATTGCTATGATATCCCAGTCCCATGTTCCTAACCATGCCCTGAGTTCATCTGCCTTCCCTGTTAGGCCCCTTGCATTGAAATAAATGCCGTTTAATTTATTAGTCCTACCTTGTCCCTGCCTGCCCTGACTGTTTGACTCACTTCTGTTCTCAGCTGTACCCATCTCAGATTGATCTCTTTCCTCACTATCTCCCTGGGTCCCACTCACCCACTTTCTGAGCAGCTCTAGCAAATCTCCCTGCCAGTTTCTTAGTCCCCTTCCAATTCAGGTGCAATCTGTCCTTCTTGTACAGGTCACTTCTACCCCAAAAGAGATTCCAACGATCCAAAAATGTGTACTCTTCTCCCCTGCACTATCTCGTCAGCCATGCATTCATCTGCTCTATCCTCCTATTCCTGCCCTCACTAGCTCGTAGCACTGGGAGTAATCCAGATATTACTACTCTCGAGGACCTCCTTTTTAAATTCCTGCCTAACTCTCCATATTCTCTCTTCAGAATCTCATTCTTTTCCCTTCCAATGTCGTTGGTTCCAATGTGGACAATGACCTCCTGCTGGCCCCTCTCCCCCATGAGAACATTCTGCACCCTCTCGGAGACATCCTTGATCCTGGCACCAGGGAAACAACACACCATTCTGCTTTTTCGCTGCTGGCCACAGAAATATCTGTCTGTGCCTCGGACTAGAGAGCCCCCTATTATAATTGATCGCTTGGAACCCAACGTACCCCTTATTACATTAGAGCCAGTCTTGATACCAGAAACTTGGCTGCTCTTGCTACATTCCTCTGAGAATCCATCACCCCCTACATTTTCCAAAACAGTATACTTGTTTGAAATAGGGATAGCCACAGATGTCTCCTGCATTGCCTGCCTACCTTTCCTGGAATTAACCCATCTACCTGACTGTGTCTGTGGCTCTTCTCCCTTTCTTTCACTGCTATCCATCACACCCCCTAGATCTTGTAAATTCCTCATTGCCTCAAATTGCCACTCCAACTAATCCATGCGATCTGATAGGAATCGCAACCAAAGACACTTCCTGCAGACATGATCATCAGTAACATGGAAACTCTCCCTAAACTCCCACATCTGACAGAAAGAGTGGGTGGCACGGTGGCACAGTGGTTAGCACTACTGCCTCACAGCGCCAGAGACCCGGGTTCAATTCCCACCTCAGGGGACTGACTGTGTGGAGTTTGCACATTCTCCCCGTGTCTGCGTGGGTTTCCTCCGGGTGCTCCGGTTTCCTCCCACAGTCCAAAAATGTGCAGGTTAGCTCAATTGGCCATGCTAAATTGCCCGTAGTGTTAGGTGAAGGAGTAAATGTAGGGGGGTGGGTATGGGTGGGTTGCGCATCGGTGGGTCGGTGTGGACTTGTTGGGCCGAAGGGCCTGTAAGTAATCTAATCTAATATCACTCTACTAGAGGCCATCTTTGCTCCTTCAAAATCTACAGACCCAGAAAACAGCACCGACATTTTGCCCTAAAAAAGTGCCCCAGGCTAACTGAATACTTACGATTTATATTTTTAAAATTTAATCAGGAGACAGATCTCAATAAAACAGATCTCAAGAAAGAGCCGTCTTTACTCACCACTGAATTCTTACAGCAAGGTTACCCATCAAAAACGATGCACTCCCAAACAGGTTCCTCCTAGGTCAGCTGTGAATTTCACTGTTTGTTCATTTCCTGGACACACTCTGATGTCCAGAGATACATAACCTAATCTAATCTAATCTAATCTAATCTAATCTAATCTAATCTAATCTAATCTAATCTAATCTAATGACCTCAAACAGCAAAGGCAGTAACTGTGCAGATTCACTCCTGTCAGTTAGCAGTGTAAGTTTCTTTCTCTCTCTCCATCACTGGCCATGTGGTCACTGTCTTTTGTCTGACTTCTTCCTTTTAAAAGTGTCATTGGTTTGATTTTTTTCCCCAAAGTTCCAAAACAATACAACAGCTTATAGACCAGCTGCTCCTGGAATTCGAGGAAACCACGTCGAACACCGAAAATACCTCAAAAAAAGGAGCAGCTCTTATAGCCCCAATTTTTTCCCATCCTCCATTTTGGATTACCCAGATGTCAGGTAATTGGAAAGCCACAGGCAGTAATAAAAGCTGCACCTTTAATGCCTTTTCCTGCAGATGAGGAACCTTTCACAAGAGTCTTAATTGATTGTGTAAGTCCCTTACCTCAAACAAAAAGTGGGGATCAGTATCTGTTAACAATCATGGATGTGTCCACAATATTTCCAGAAGCTGTTCCATTATGCAATATGATAGCTAAAAGGATTGTAGAGAAGTTACTCAAATTTTCATCAGGTACGTACTACCGATAGAAATACATTCAGATCAAGGGTCAAACCTCACATCACAATTATTCAAGGAAGTTGTGGACAGCTGAGGAATAAAACAATTCAAACCTATTGCATACCATCAGAATCGCAGGGAGCGCTAGAAAGTTGGCATCAGACATGAAAGACTGTGTTGAGAGCTGATAGTCAAGGCTATCCTGGTGATTGGGAGAAGGGAATTCCATTTATGCTTTTTGCGATCAGAGAGGCACCAAATGGATCAACCAGATTGAGTCCATTTGAATTAGTTTTTGGGCATAAAGTAAGAGGACCGTTAAAATTGATTCGGGAGAAATTAATGTGTCAGATTTCAGAGACTACACATTTGGACCATGTGTCAAATTTTAGAGAATGATTAAATAGTTTTGGGAGTTGGGTAGACAGCATTTACAAGTATCACAGCATACACTGAAACAGGAAGCAGACAAGATATCAAAGATTCGCAATTTTGCCATTAGGGATAAGGTATTAGTGTTACTTTTAGTGCAAGGTGAACCTTTAAATGTTAGGTTTAGTGGACCCTATCAAGTCGAAAGGAAATTGAGTGAGGCGAACTATTTGATAGGGCCTCCAGACTGGAAGAAATCTCACAGAGTGTGTCATGTGAATATGCTCAAAGGGTATTTTGATGGGGAAGGAAAGCAAGAGGAGACGGTGATAATGATTACAGCACAGAAGGAAGAACCACGTTCAGAGGATTCTGAATTGGACATTTCTCAAATCAAATCGGACAATGAGGAAGTTGTCAAAAATTGGGGTAAATTATTGTGTTACCTTCCACAAGAAAATCAAAATGACCTGAAAGCGTTATTACTATCACTTGGGGACATATGGGGAAATAAACTGGGAAGTACTAACCTAATTGTGCATGGTGTAGAGATGATCAAACAACATCCTTATAGACATAATTCTCTAAAGTTGGCACAGGTTCAGAAGGAGATAGAGTGCATACTCCAAGATCGAAGTGAGTTACAGTGACTGGAGCTCACCCATAGCCACGGTGCCAAAGCCAGATGGTACCCAACGGTTATGTGTGGACTGTCACAAAGTCAACGCCGTTACAAAGACTGATGCATATCCAATTCCACGTTTGGAAGATTGTGTGGAAAAGGTGGGACAAGCAACTTATGTCTCTAAATTGGACTTGCTCAGACGGTACCTTTTGTTAGAAAGAGCAAAGGCAATTTCGACTTTTGTAACACTGTATCAGTTTAAAGCCATTTGGTATGAAAAATGTGCCAGCTCATTGCCTGATTACCCAATTGTGTGGTGTATATTGATGACCTTGTGATTTTTAGTCACACATGGTAGGACCATTTATAATATTTATCGGACTCGTTTGATTGGCTCTGGAAGGTAGGCTTGGTGGTGAATCGAGCTAAAAGTAAATTTGTCAAAGCCCAAGTCACCTTCCTGGGCCATGTTATTGAACATGGGTAAATGGCCCCATGGGATGCAAAAACAAAGGTAATTGGGGAGTTTCCCATACTACCAACAAAAACAGCAGTGCTACGGTTCCTGGGTTTTAGTGGATTTTATCGAAATTTTGTACCAAATTTTAGCAGTGTGACCACTCCACTCACTTAAATGCTAAAGAAAGGCAAGAGGTTTCAGTGGATAGTGGACAATCAGAAGCCATTTGACAGCCTGAAGACTGTGTTACCCACTGCCCCAGTATTAGCCACACCGGATTACACAAAGCCTTTCAAAGTGGCTATCGATGCCAGTGATGTGGGTGTCGGTGCGGTGCTCCTGCAGGAAGATGACAAGGAGATGGAAAGTCCCATCGGACATTTATCCAGGAACCTGAACGTTCATCAGCAGAAATATTGGAGAGTTGTGGAGACTTTGAGCTTGGTGTTGGCACTGCAACATTTCGGTGTTTTTGTTACCAGCAATGTATCTGAGACAATCATCTACACTGGTCAGAACACATTGAAGCATGTGGAGAAAGTTAAGGACAAAAATGCCAGACTGTTTAGATGGAGCTTGTTCTTAAAACGACTCAGTTTGACAATTTTGCAGGTGGCAGGATGAGGAAACGTGATTATCGAGACTCGAATGAGAAACAGAAGCGTTCGGTGGCAGGAGGACAACAGACTGAAACGGAATGTAGTTCTACATGTTTGCACGTTTATAGTCAGTGTAACATATATGTGCATTTAGAGTACTAACACATTTTTTTAAGGGGATTTAAGATGAAGCTATCTTTGGATATTGATTTTTTTAAAGGGGGGGAGGTGTGATGAAGCTGCTCCTTAAACAGGATTATAAAGAAAGCTTTCTTTCCAGAAAGGTCGTAAACAACAGAGACTCCGAAAGGTCTGGGGGTTGATGGGTTTTAGGGCCAGGTTGATGGTAGCTAACAGATACTGCCTGAGGTAGAAGGCTTTCAAGTTTAACAAAAGCACTTGTACAATGACAGGGGAGTGGCCTGTTCTCCCAGCTCAGCTTTTCTCTGGTTTGGTTGTTTTTAGCAGGAGTGTGAAGAAAGGCTGCTGGATCCTGATGAAGGGCTTATGCCTGTGACGTCGATTCTCCTGCTCCTCGGATACTGCCTGATCTGCTGTGCTTTTCCAGAACTACACTCGCGGCTCTGATCGCCAGCATCTGCAGTCCTCATGTTCTCCTTCTTCATTCCTGTAAGTCCCTGGGTTTGATTTTCCCTTTTGTGCCAAGGGCTGTTTATGGGGATTGTCGCAAGTATTTTGGAACAGCATCATTAAGTTGGGATAGTCTGCTGGGTTTTCAGGGAGGTTAAGTAATTCGGTATTCTGTTTTCTGTTGTTTGGGCTTCATTCAGTAATCTTGTAAATAAATTCTGCCTGGTTTAAAACGAGGTGGTTTGACCAGATGATTGTCTCCTGAAATATCCACATTACACCTGCTTAAACCAATGAGCAAAGTTAGGGTCTAGACTACTTTCTTGAAATGTTTTGAGGGGGTCTGGCTGGGTCCATTACACCCGATGCTGATTGAGTGACCACTCTGTGGAACACCCCTACTCTGTCTGAAAGTGTGGCCTAATCTGCTCCTTGTTGGTACTTTAATTCCCCATCTTTCTGTCACTCTATTGTCTGTATCAGAATTGACCATAACATAAAACAAAAGGGACAGTTACAGTGGAGGTTCATGTGTACGATTGGACAGACATGACAGAGCGGTGGCTACGAGGAGACAAAGGCTGAGACTAATTATCCATTCGGAAAGAGGAGAGGGGAGCTGGGGAAGTAGGTGGGGGTTGGAGCTCTGTAAATTAAAGGCAGGCATGGTCATGGCCTGGGGGCGGGGGTTAGAGAATGGAATTGCCTGCCATTTGAATAGACCATGTGCTTTCATACTGCCACTCCTGGCCCTCGCAGACTGCTGCACAGTTCCAATGAAGCAGAACCCAAGCTCCAGGAACAACACCTCACTGCCTCCAGTACTCAAGATAAAATTCCATAACATCTGACCTGCTCTTAATTTTCCCAACCCCCTTCCCGGTTACTGCTCCTTATTTGGGTCCTGTTGTTCTTCCCTCAGTAAAGGAGGCAGATTTCTCCCTTTCACAGGTAAATGTTCACCCAGTCTATGTCTCTATTTCCCTTTTACCACAATCACCAACCCCTCAGATCATTGCACTGGGCCTCAACACCACCTGCTCCCCTCTCTCCTCCCCCACCTCCTCCGACAGTATAAAAACGATAGTTTTCCAACCCCTTTCAGTCCTGAGGAACAGTCATAGGAACAGGAGGAGGCCATTCAGCCCCTTAAGCCTGATTCCCCAATCAATAAGATCACAACTGATCTGTGACCTAACTCCATTTACCTGCCTTTGGCTATTATCCCTTAATATTGCTGCATTACAAAAATGTATCTGTCTCAAATTTAAAATTAACAACTGACCCCCTCACCGCTATCTACTACTGTTTGTGGAAGAAATTTCCAAACATCTCTCATCCTTTGTGTGTCAAAGTGCTTCCTAACACCTCTCCTGAACAAGGCAAATATCAGAACTGCAGATACTGGAGATTAAAGTTGAGAGTATGACGCTGGAAAAGCACATCAGGTCAGGCAGCATCCGAGGAGCAGGAGAGCCCTCCCTTTTGCTCAAAACAACAATTTTCCTGCTCCTCAGATGCTGCCTGACCTGCTGTGCCTCTCCAGCACCACATTCTCGATCTCCCACGAACGGTCTGGTCCTCTTTCTCAGACTTTGTTTGAGAAGGGGCCTAACAGGGAAGGCAGATGAACTCAGAGCATGGTTAGGAACATGGGACTGGGATATCATAACAATTACAGAAACATGGCTCAGGGATGGGCAGGACTGGCAGCTTAATGTTCCAGGACACAAATGCTACAGGAAGGATAGAAAGGGAGGCAAGAGAGGAGGGGGAGTGGCGTTTTTGATAAGGGATAGCATGACAGCTGTGCTGAGGGAGGATATTCCCGGAAATACATCCAGGGAAGTTATTTGGGTGGAACTGAGAAATAAGAAAGGGATGATCACCTTATTGGGATTGTATTATAGACCCCCACAATAGTCCGAGGGAAATTGAGAAACAAACTTGTAAGGAGATCTCAACTATCTGTAAGAATAATAAGGTGGTTATGGTAGGGGATTTTAACTTTCCAAACATCGACTGGGACTGCCATAGTGTTAAAGGTTTAGATGGAGAGGAATTTCTTAAGTGAGTACAAGACAATTTTCTGATTCAGTATGTGGATGTACCTACTAGAGAAGGTGCAAAACTTGACCTACTCTTGGGAAATAAGGCAGGGCAGGTGACTGAGGTGTCAGTGGGGGAGTACTTTGGGGCCAGTGACCATAATTCTATTAGATTTAAACTAGTGATGGAAAAGGATAAACCAGATCTAAAAGTTGAAGTTCTAAATTGGAGAAAGGCCAATTTTGACGGTGTTAGGCAAGAACTTTCGAAAGCTGATTGGAGGCAGATGTTCACAGGTAAAGGGACGGCTGGAAAGTGGGAAGCCTTCAGAAATGAGATAACAAGAATCCAGAAAAAGTATATTCCTGTCAGGGTGAAAGGGAAGGCTGGTAGGTATAGGGAATGCTGGATGACTAAAGAAATTGAGGGTTTGGTTAAGAAAAAGAATGAAACATATGTCAGGTATAGACAGGATAGATCGAGTGAATCCTTAGAAGAGTATAAAGAAAGTAGGAGTATACTTAAGAGGGAAATCAGGAGGGCAAAACGGGGACATGAGATAGCTTTGGAAAATAGAATTAAGGAGAATCCAAAGGGATTTTACAAATATATTAAGGACAAAAGGGTAACTCGGGAGAGAATAGGGCCCCTCAAAGATCAGCAAGGCGGCCTTTGTGTGGAGCCACAGAAAATGGGGGAGATATTAAACGAGTATTTTGGATCAGTATTTACTGTGGAAAAGGATATGGAAGATATAGATTGTAGGGAAATAGATGGTAACATCTTGCAAAATGTCCAGAACTCGAGGGCATAGGTTCAGGGTGAGAGAGGAAAGATATAAAAGAGACCTAAGGGGCAGCTTTATCACACAGAGGGTGGTATATGTGTGGAATGAGCTGCCAGAGGAAGTGGTGGAGGCTGGTACAATTACAACATTTAAGAGGCATTTGGATGGGTATATGAATAGGAAGGGTTTGGAGGGATATGGGCCGGGTGCTGGCAGGTGGGCCTAGATTGGTTTGGGATATCTGGTCGGCATGGACGGGTTGGGCCGAAGGGTCTGTTTCCATGCTGTACATCTCTGTGACTCCGATGAACTCGGAAGACTGCAGATAAGGTAAGGCAGTTTTTATTAAAATTACTTACCGGGAGCGGGCAGCGGTGTTTTTCTCTTTCACAGAAGGAGTGGAAGCTGCGGAGGAAGTGACGTGGACCAGAGAGGTAGTCGGGAAGGTAAGCAGTGGCCACATATATCAGCAAGGTGGCTAAACCTGAGACTCTACTGCTGTAGTGTCTCCCACCCGCCGTCCTCCTCTAACCTAGTTAATAAGTAGGAAGAGCGGGAGCGATGACCAGGGGACCACCCGTAATATATCTGGGCAGTGGCTGAACCCGAGACACTACACGTGTTGTGTCTCCCACCCGCCCCCAACCAAAGATAGGTCTCTGGTTTGTTTAGGTTTCTGTTTCTTTATCGGTAAATGGTTAAAAATTTACTTTTTTTGGTTTATCTATTAATTGGTTTTTAGAAAAAGACTATAGCAGAGAGGTATCAGAAAGTATTTTAACTCAAACCTATACAAAGTAATAAAGTAATTAACTAAGCAGAGATGGCTGGTCAGGTGGTGTGCTGTAGCTGTATGATGTGGGAGCTGGCTGATCCCATTGTGAACGGCAGTGACCACATCTGCAGCAAGTGTTGGTTGCTGGAAGAACTCCGGATCAGAGTTGATGATCTGGAATCTGAGCTTCAAACACTGCGGCACATCCGGGAGGGGGAGAGTTACCTGGATGCTTTGTTTCAGGAGGCAGTCACACCTGGGAGATTAAGTAATTCACATTCAGCTAGTGATCAGGCACAAAAGAGTGTGACTGTAAGTGAGGCAGGTAAGGGGGAACCTGAGTTCAGGAGTGGAGGAGCCTCAGCCCTTGACCTTGTCCAACAGGTATGAGATTTTTGCTCCCTGTACGGATGAGGAAAAGGGCTCTGGACAGGATGAGCCAACTGACCAAGGCACCATGGTCCAGAAGGCCATTCAAGAGGGGGGAGCAAAAAGACAAGGAGTTGTTATAGGGGATTCTATAATTAGGGGGACAGATAGTATCCTTTGCAAGCCAGATCGGGAGTCTCGCATGGTGTGTGCCTGCCCGGTGCCAGGGTGCGGGACATCTCTGACCGGTTTGAAAGGATATTGGCGCGGGAGGGGGAGGATCCAGTTGTTGTGGTCCACGTTGGGACTAACAACATAGGCAAGACTAGGGTGGAGGACCTGTTTGGGGATTATCAAGCACTGGGAAGGAAATTGAAGCACAGGTCCTCAAGGGTCATAATCTCCGGATTACTGCCCGAGCCACGTGCCAATTGGCATAGGGATAAGAAAATTAGGGAAGTAAACACGTGGCTAAGGGATTGGTGTGGGAAAGAGGGATTCCATTTCATGGGGCATTGGCATCAGTTTTGGAACAGGGGGGATCTGTACCGTTGGGACGGTCTCCACCTGAACCGATCAGGTACCAATGTTCTAGCGGAGAGGATAAATAGGGTGGTCAGTAGGGCTTTAAACTTCTGAGTTGGGGGGAAGGGAAAGTGAAGGCGACAGGAGTATGGAGTTAAATGGAAAGATAAGCAGCAGGATAGCATATGCGCAGGTGGATTTAAACTTGAGGCAGATTAGGTTAGGAATGCAACAAAAAGGAAGGATAACTTAGGACATCTTATGATTTCCAATATCTCTCATGATAAGAATGCTAGCATTAAGGCACTTTAACTGAATGCTCGTAGCATTCGTAACAAAGTAGATGAACTAATGGCACAGATCATCGTGAATGATTATGATGTGGTAGGCATTACAGAGACATGGTTACAGGGGGGTCAGGACTGGCAGTTAAACATCCAAGGGTTTTCAACTTATCGAAAAGACAGGGAGGTGGGCAGAGGGGGTGGGGTTGCCTTGTTAGTTAAGAACAAAATTAAATCTGTGATGCTGAATGACATAGCGTCGGATGATGTGGAGTCTGTGTGGGTGGAATTGAGGAACCACAAAGGCAAAAAAACCATAATGGGAGTTATGTACAGACCTCCTAACAGTGGTCAGGACCAGGGGCACAACATGTACCGGGAAATAGAGAAGGCATGTCAGAAAGGCAAGGTCACGGTGATCATGGGAGACTTCAATATGCAGGTGGACTGGGTAAATAATGTTGCCAGTGGATCCAAAGAAAGGGAATTCATGGAATGCTTACAGGATGGCTTTTTGGAACAGCTTGTCATGGAGCCCACAAGGGAGCAGGCTATTCTGGACCTCGTGCTATGTAATGAACCAAACTTTATAAAAGATCTTAAAGTAAGGGAACACTTAGGAAGCAGCGATCATAATATGGTAGAGTTCAGTCTGCAGTTTGAAAGAGAGAAGGCAAAATCGGATGTAATGGTGTTACAGTTAAATAAAGGTAATTATGAGAGCATGAGAGAGGAACTGACGAAAATAGACTGGAAGCAGAGCCGAGCAGGGAAGACAGTAGAGCAAAAATGGGAGGAGTTTGTGGGTAAAATTGAGGACACTGTACAGAGGTTCCTCCCCAAGAAAGGAAAGATTATCCAGGGAGGGATGAGACAGCCATGGCTGACAAAGGAAGTCAGGAAATGTATTAAAGAAAAAGAGAGATCCTATAAAGTGGCCAAGAGCACTGGGAAATCAGAAGATTGGGAAGGCTACAAAAACAGAGGATAACAAAGAGAGAAATAAGGGAGGAGAGGATCAAATATGACAGTAGGATAACCAGTAATATTAGAAATGATAGTAAAAGTTTCTTTCAATACATAAGAAACAAACGAGAGGCAAAAGTAGACATTGGGTCATTTCAAACTGATGCTGGAAGGCTAGTGATGGGCGATAAGGAAATAGCAGGAGAACTTAATAAGTACTTTGCGTCAGTCTTCACAGTGGAAGACATGAGTAATATCCCAACAATTAAAGGGAGTCAGGGGGTTGAGTTGAGTATGGTTGCCATTACAAAAGAGATAGTGCTAGAAAAGCTAAAAGGTCTTAAAATTGACAAATTTTTTAGATTAGATTAGATTACATTACATTACAGTAACAGGCCCTTCGGCCCAACAAGTCCACACCGTCCCGCTGAAGCGCAACCCACCCATACCCCTACATTTACCCCTTACCTAACACTACAGGCAATTTAGTATGGCCAATTCGCCTAACCTGCACATCTTTAGACTGTGGGAGGAAACCGGAGCACCCGGAGGAAACCCACACAGACACGGGGAGAACGTGCAAACTCCACACAGTCAGTCGCCTGAGGCGGGAATTGAACCCAGGTCTCTGGCGCTGTGAGGCAGCAGTGCTAACCACTGTGCTACTGTGCCGCCCAGGGAATCTCCTGGCCCCGATGGGCTACACCCTAGAATTCTGAGGGAAGTGGCTGAGGAAATAGCGGAGGCGTTGGTTGAGATCTTTCAAAAATCACTGGAGTTCAGGGAAAGTTCCGGATGATTGGAAGATCGCTGTTGTAACCCCCTTGTTCAAGAAAGGATCAAGACAAAAGATGGAAAATTATAGGCCAATTAGCCTAACCATGGTTATTAGTAAAATTCTAGAATCCATCATTAAGGATGAGGTTTCTAAATTCTTGGAAGAGCAGGGTCGGATTAGAACAAGTCAACATGGATTTAGTAAGGGGAGGTCATGCCTGACAAACCTGTTGGAGTTCTTTGAAGAGGTGACAAGTATGTTAGACCAGGGAAACCCAGTGGATGTGGTCTATCTAGACTTCCAAAAGGCCTTTGATAAGGTGCCACACGGGAGGCTGCTGAGTAAGGTGAGGGCCCTTGGTGTTCAAGGTGAACTACTGACGTAAATTGAGGATTGGCTGTCTGACAGAAGGCAGAGAGTTGGGGTAAAAGGTTCTTTTTTGGAATGGCAGCTGGTGACAAATGGTGTCTCGCAGGGTTTTGTGTTGGGGCCGCAGCTGTTCACTTTATATAGTAATGATCTGGATGAAGGGACTGGGGGCATTCTGGCAAAGTTTGTCAATGATACAAAGTTAGGTGGACAGGCGGGTAGTTCTGAGGAGGTGGGGAGGCTGCAGGAAGGTTTAGACAGTTTAGGAGAGGGGTCCAGGAAATGGCTGATGGAATTCAACCTGAGCAAATGTGAGGTCTTGCACTTTTGAAAAAAGAATACAGGCATGGACTATTTTCTGAACAGTGAGAAAATTCGTAAAGCCAAAGTACAGAGGGATCTGGGAGTGCTAGTCCAGGTTTCTCTGAAGGTTAACTTGCAGGTTGAGTCCGTGATTAAGAAAGCGAATGCAATGTTGTCAATTATCTCAAGAGGGTTGGAATATAAAAGCACTGTTGTGCTACTGAGACTTTATAAAGCTCTGGTTAGGCCCCATTTGGAGTACTGTGTCCAGTTTTGGTCCCCATACCTCAGGAAGGACGTACTGGCACTGGAGTGTGTCCAGCGGAGATTCACACAGATGATCCCTGGAATGGTAGGTCTAACATATGAGGAACGGCTGAGGATCCTGGGATTGTATTCATTGGAGTTTAGAAGATTAAGGGGAGATCTAATCGAAACTTACAAGATAATACATGGCTTGGAGAGGGTGGACGCTAGGAAATTGTTTCTGTTAGGCGAGGAGACTAGGACCCGTGGACACAGCCTTAGAATTAGAGGGGGTCAATTCAGAACAGAAATGCGGAGACATTTCTTCAGCCAGAGAGTGGTGGGCCTGTGGAATTCATTGCCACAGAGTGCAGTGCAGGCTGGGGCGCTAAATGTCTTCAAGGCAGAAATTGATAAATTCTTGATGTCACAAGGAATTAAGGGCTACGGGGAGAATGCGGGTAAGTGGAGTTGAAATGCCAATCAGCCAGGATTGAATGGCGGAGTGGACTCGATGGGCCGAATGGCCTTACTTCCACTCCTATGTCTTATGGTCTTATGACTCTATCTACAACCTGTGGAAATAGTTTCCCTTTATCTGCAGTGCCCTTTCCTGTTAATATCTTGAAGACTTCAATCAGATCACCCCTTAACCTTAAAAATTCTCGAGAAAACAGGACTAATTTGTATAATCTCTCCTCATATCTTAACCACTGAAGTCCAGGTATCATTCTTGCAAACCAATGCTGTACTCCTTCCAAGCCGATCTATCCTTCTTACAGAGTGGTGCCCAGATTTACTCTCCGTCTCCCAAGTGGAGTCTAACCAGGGCTTTGTATAACTGCAGCACAAACTCTGAATCCCTGAACTCCAGGTATGAAGGGCAACATTCCACTGAGCCTGCACTCTCCTCCATCTTCCAATCAGAATGTATCACTTCACACACCTTGGTGTTAAGATGCTCTCTGCCTCTTGTCCCACCTTCAAAACACTGAAAGTTAGATACGTTCTTCAAGCTAAAAGGGTCAAGGATTACAGGGGGGAGGCAGGAACAGGGTACCGAGTTGGATGATATTGAATGGGGCAGCACACTCAAAGGGCTGATTGGCATCCTGCTGATCCCAGTTTCGATGGTTCTATCTGTTTCGGTCTCACAAGCGCTGGCCGCATTCTCTGTAGACCATGACCACCCTCCTCACTATTTACCACATCACTCAGCTCCGGGTCACCCGGGAAATTCGAGACAACTCTCTGCAAAACCCGGCTGGGACATCAACATCAATTCTCTGTTTTGCTTCAGAGTGGTCTCCCTCAGCAATCACCACTGCCACATCGCAGAACAATAAACAATCTGACTGAAAAAGTTGAAATTTATGGTCCTTTAAATGTGCATTTCTACAAAGCACTTAGTTCCCCTTTTTCAATCTGTCTCATGTCTTGGCCAAATAAAACCACAAGCATACTCAGAAATAATCAATTGTCTTAAATGTTCCATTTTCTAGAAAGCTCCTTCCCCTCGTATTGTAAACCCATTAAAATAGCACAGCTGACAATGTCTCTGCAGATGTTCGGACAATTCTTTAATAGGATCTTTGGAAAACATTCTGAATTTATGGTACATGAGACTAGCAAGGCCAAAGATTCTGTTGACAACTTTCCAAAGTGCCTTTGGTACAGACCAATGAAACAATCCCTTAGCTGGACACTGTTCCCTTCTATTCAGCTTCACTTCACAGATCACACACACTACTTCACAGCAGGATAGCCAGACTCTTGCTCTGTCCACCACACAGACACAGGTCGTGCCCTCTCACCCCTGTTCCACAAACTCACTCCTGCTCCGTCCATCTCTGTCCCAGATGCCGATTTGAAAAACTGAGCCTCTCCCACTTGTATTTTCAAACTCTTACAAAACTCATAAACTTTCCTCAGATCCGAGCCCATAATCCAGGCTGATACATCAAACACAGGACCAAGGGAGTGCCGCACTGTCAGAGGGTCAGTGCTGAGGGAGCGCCGCACTGTCAGAGGGTCAGTGCTGAGGGAGTGCCGCACTGTCAGAGGGTCAGTGCTGAGGGAGCGCCGCACTGTCAGAGGGTCAGTGCTGAGGGAGCGCCGCACTGTCAGAGGGTCAGTGCTGAGGGAGTGTCGCACTGTTGAAGGGTCAGTGCTGAGGGAGTGTCGCACTGTTGAAGGGTCAGTGCTGAGGGAGTGCCGCACTGTCGGAGGGTCAGTGCTGAGGGAGCGCCGCACTGTCAGAGGGTCAGTGCTGAGGGAGTGCCGCACTGTTGAAGGGTCAGTGCTGAGGGAGTGCCGCACTGTCGGAGGGTCAGTGCTGAGGGAGCGCCGCACTGTCAGAGGGTCAGTGCTGAGGGAGTGCCGCACTGTCGGACGGACAGTGCTGAGGGAGTGCCGCACTGTCAGAGGGTCAGCGCTGAAGGAGTGCCGCACTGTCGGAGGGTCAGTGCTGAGGGAGTGCCGCACTGTTGAAGGGTCAGTGCTGAAGGAGTGCCGCACTGTCAGAGGGTCAGCGCTGAGGGAGTGCCGCACTGTCGGAGGGTCAGTGCTGAAGGAGTGCCGCACTGTCGGAGGGTCAGTGCTGAGGGAGTGCTGCACTGTCGGAGGGTCAGTGCTGAGGGAGTGCCGCACTGTCAGAGGGTCAGTGCTGAGGGAGTGCTGCACTGTCGGAGGGTCAGTACTGAGGGAGTGCCGCACTGTCAGAGGGTCAGCGCTGAGGGAGTGCCGCACTGTCAGAGGGTCAGCGCTGAGGGAGTGCCGCACTGTCAGAGGGTCAGCGCTGAGGGAGTGCCGCACTGTCAGAGGGTCAGTGCTGAGGGAGTGCCGCACTGTCGGAGGGTCAGTGCTGAGGGAGTGCCGCACTGTCGGAGGGTCAGTGCTGAGGGAGTGCCACACTGTCGGAGGGTCAGTGCTGAGGGAGTGCCGCACTGTCAGAGGGATATTTGTCTCACTGCAAGCAGCATCTGAAAGGTGAACTGAGAAGGGGTTGGGATCTGTCCTGTCTCGGGCAGTGGTGCTGTATAGTGTGTCCTTCATCAAATTTCACCCTCCAGTAAACATCGTTTTATAAATGCATAAACATATGTCACATTGCTGTGCCAAATGTGGCTCCTTCCATTCCCATAATGAAATAGGGTCAACATGCCAACTAACATCATTCGAATGGATCTGAAACTCTTTAATATGCTGAGGCGCTTTCTAAATGAAATTTTTGTGCCTTTTGTTGTGTGGGATCATCAATCTCACTGACTCCTCACCAGAGGAATCCTCAGAAACGTCAACCAGCTCCTCCTAAAACCCAAACAACCAGAGATTCCACCCAGAGTTGGCTTCAGGCAAACTACAGTCAGGAAGAAAATGAAGACTACCTCTGAGGTTGTTGTAGTCTCTGGCATCGCTCTAACACCCTGTGACTGGAGCTGACTCTGGGCAGGAGATTAGTTTGCACCGTGATGATCATACTGTCTTTGTGTCAGCTCCTCGTCCCTCTGGCACCCTCTGCTCCACATTTAATCTCTGAGTCAGGCTCACGCCTCTCATTGAACACCCCCGTGTTACTGTCACAGCAAAGAAAAGAAAACTGTACATTTATGTAGTGCCTTTCATGACCGCTAGATACCTCCAACCATCTTACAGTCGGTTAAGAGTATCTTGGGAGTTGGAGTAAAGTAGGAAATGTGGCAGCCATCAGATCGGGCGTGCGACACGGACCTGATCTGATCAACTGCTGCTACATGGACAACAGGAGAGGCGTTGGCCATTCAGCCCATCAAGCCTGCTCCACCAATCAACATGACCATTGCTGATCACCCAACTGATTCTGTTCCTGCTCTGGCCTTTATCCTTGAGGACAACCTCCGACTCCTGCATGACAACATCCCACTGCTTTTCCTGTGCAGAGAATTCCACAGGGTCCCCACTCCCTGCGTGAAGACATTCCTCCCTCATGAATCCTTCGGCTGTGACCCCTGCATCTGGAGTGCCTGGTCACTGGGAACATCCTTCCTGTGTTTTACCCTGTCACATCCTGTTAGAATTCTGTCGGTGTCTATGAGATTCCCCTGATTACTCCAGTGAATACAGTCCTAACGGTTCCAACCTCTCCTTCCACATCAGTTCCGCTATCCCAGCAATCAGTCTGGGAAAGCTTCACCGCTCTCCCTCCACCCCCCCCAGGAGCATCCTTCCTCAGATAAGGAGACCCAAACTGCACACAGTATTCCAGGAGTGGACTCAGAAAGGTCCCTATACGATTGTAGGATTAAATGGGTGGGTAGAGTCAGTGATTGGCGGCGGGAGGGAGGGGGGGGAGGTTTCTGGGTCAGCAGATTTTGTGAACTATTAATGTCACAATGAGCTTCACTGGAATTCCACATCATGGACCTGAGCCACATCATCCACCATCATCACTCAGACAGAGCAACCTGGCGGCTGACAGTGGGACCTTGATGTGCACAAAAGAGAAGGAGACTCCACAATTATCCCCGTGCTCAGTGAGGGAAAAGCCCACCACATCAGTGGGAAAAATAAGGGTGAAGCTTTTCCAGCAATCTTCAGTCAGACATGCTGAGTGGATAATCCATCATGGCCTGCTCCAGGAGACCCCCAGCGTCACAGATACCAGGCTCCAGCCAATTCCATTGACTCCACATGATATCAAGAGACTCGAGTCATTGGATACGGCAAAGGCTATGGGCCCTGACAACATTCCAGCAGTAGCACTGAAGACTTGTCCACGTTCACACATCACTGAAGGTGGCAGTGCCGGGAGATAAGGGAGTAAAAATGGTCGATGGGAAGCTTGCCTTCATTGGAAGGGGCATTGACTATCAGGATAGACAAGTCATGCTGCAGCTCTGTAGAACTTTAGTCAGGCCACATTTGGAATACTGCATCCAGTTCTGGTCACCACACTACCAGAAGGATGTGGATGCTTTGGGGAGGGTACAGAGAAGATTTACCAGGATGTTGCCTGTAATGGGGGATTCTAGCGATGAAGAAACTGGATTTGTTGGATAGACTGGGTTTGTTTTCACTGGAACGCAGGAGGTTGAGGGGTGACCTGATAGAAGTTTATAAGGTTGTGAATGGCCTGGATAGAGTGGGAACTATGAGGCTTTTCCCCCAGGGTGGAGGGGTCAGTTATTAGGGGGACACAGGTTCAAGGGGCTGGGGGGAGAAGTTTAAAAGAGATGTGCGAGGCAAGTCTTTCACACAAAGAGCTGGAACGTGCTGCCTGCGGAGGTGGTGGGGGAAGACACAATCGCAGCTTTCAAGGAGCACCTGGACAGATACAGGAATAGGAAGGGGATAGAGGGATACGGATCCTGTAAGGGAAGGCAGTTTTAATGTGGGCACTGTGTCAGTGCAGGCTTGGCGGGCTGAAGGGCCTGTCCCTGTGCTGTCATGCCTGCTCTTTGCTCTTTGTATCCCTGCAGGAGTGCCTTAGGATAGTGTCCTCAGCCCAACCATCTTCAGCTGCTTCATCCACAAACACCCACCCCCTCCATCACCGACGCTCAGTAGCAGCAGTGTGTACCATCTACAAGATGCACTGCAGAAACTCACCAAAGATCCTCAGGCAGCACCATTCCAAACCCACAACCACTTCCATCCAGAAGCAGATACATGGGAACACCATCTCCTGAAAGTTCCCCTCCAAGCCACTCACCATCCTGACTTGGAAATATATCGCCGTTCCTTCACTGTCACTGGGTCAAAATCCTGGAATCCCCTCTTTAAGGGCATTGGGGTCAACCCACAGCACATGGAATGCAGTGGTTCAAGAAGGCAGCTCACCCCCACCTTCTCAAGGGGCAACTAGAGTCGGGGAAGAAATGCTGGAGGAGAAAGTGAGGTCTGCAGATGCTGGAGATCAAAGTTGAAACTTTATTGCTGGAACAGCACAGCAGGTCAGGCAGCATCCAGGGAACAGGAGATTCGACGTTTCGGGCACAGGCCCTTCTTCAGGAATGCTGGACCCAGCCAGTGATGCCCATGTCCCACAAATGAATGAGAAAAACCTTCCAGCTATGGTTCTGAAATTACAATGGGTCAGTGTGCCTCATGGGCTCTGCACGGACCGTAAATGAGGGATTGGGAGAGCCAGTGTGTTGTGGGTTTGTGGTTTGATTGTCCAGACATCAGAACGCCAGTTTAAACCTCCATTTACCAGGGGCTGCTCCGGACCCCAGAGGAGTGCACCCCAGAACTGATTCCCATTTGGTCCCGGTGGGGTTTTGTCCCAAATCCATTCCATCTCCACACCAGCTCTGGCCTGGGGGTCACCCAGTCACACGGCGATGAGGAAGGGAATGGGATAGGCACCAGGGGTTAGACTGTCCACCTGAGACAAGAGCTCCCTCTGGAGGGGAACGGCTGCTGTTGGACCCGGGCTCAGGTCTGGGTGAACGTCCAGAACTCCAGCCGTGAGAGTGAAAAGGAACCAGATGGGAAATGCCCAGGCAATCTGAGGATTGCATTTCAGTCCAACAGCGATTAATCAGATTACACTGGCCCAACAGCAAAGCATTGGAAATCTCGGTGGGAGGTACTCAAACAGGGATTCAGACCACAGATAAACAGGGTTTATCCCAGAGGGAATTCTGTACTTCCCTGGTCAGCACGCACGTGTTCCAATTCCACAGGAAGGTTGACACATTGATTGTCCAAAGAAAGATGTATTAAAACCACCAACTTTTACAGATGTACCGTAGAAAGCGTTCTATCTGGATGCATCTCTGCCTGGTATGGAAACTGCTCCGCCCAGGACTATAAGAAATTACAGAGAGTTGTGAACACAGCCCAGTCCATCGTGTGAGCTAATCTTCCATCCACTGGCTCCACCTACACTTCTCTCTGCTGCAGGAGGATCCCTCCCTCCCTCGTTACAATCTCTTCCGTCGGGCAGAAGATACAGAAGCTTAAACACTCACACCAGCAGGTTCAGGAACATCCCCGCTATTGTTAGACTGCTGAAGGGATCTCTCAAATTTCAAATCTCATGTTGATCTGACTCTCTGTGCACCTTCTGTGGCAGCACGGTGGCACAGTGGTTAGCACTGCTGCCTCACAGCACCAGGGACCCAGGTTCAATTCCCGCCTCAGGCGACTGTCTGTGTGGGGTTTGCACGTTCTCCCCGTGTCTGTGTGGGTTTCCTCCGGGTGCTCCGGTTTCCTCCCACAGTCCAGAGATGTGCAGGTCAGGTGAATTGGCCATGCTAAATTGCCCGTAGTGTTAGGTAAGGGGTAAATGTAGGGGAATGGGTCTGGGTGGGTTGTGCATCGGCGGGTCGGTGTGGACTTGTTGGGCCGAAGGGCCTATTTCCACGCTGCAAGTAATCTAATCTAGTCTAATCTTCCCGGCAGCTGTAACATTGTATTGCTCGCTTGTATGATATGATCTGTCTGTACTGCATGCAAAACAAAACTTTTCACTGTATTTAGGGACATGCAACAGTAATAAATCAAACAAAATCAAGTTCAAGTCAAGCAGACACAGGATGTTCTTCTCGAACGTGAAGGTTATGCGCTTGTGCAAATCCCACATTAGAGGAAAAACTCACTTTAGACACAGCGCTTCAAATGTTGATGATGTAATGGTGTTACAGCCAACACATGCTTTCAAAGTGGGTGCTTTAGAAACAGCATTCCTGATTTGTCAATCACATTACAGCTAATTTACATTAATTAACGCAGGACAGCCTGTAATAGATACTGCCACAAGAACTACAATCCACTGCCAACTAACACTGTACTGCCCAGTCTACCATACATCCCACAACCAACCGCACACCCCACAATGTTTTATATACCAACAACCTATTGTACACCCACAACCTACTGTACACGCAAAATCTACCGTACACCCAGTGTACTGTACACCCACAATCTACTGTACACCCATAATCTACTGTACATCCCACAATGTACTGTACATCCCACAATGTACTGTACACCCACAATCTACTGTACACCCACAATGTACTGTACATCCCACAATGTACTGTATACCCACAATCTACTGTACACCCACAATGTACTGTACATCCCACAATGTACTGTATACCCACAATGTACTGTACACCCACAATGTACTGTACACCCACAATGTACTGTACATCCCACAATGTACTGTATACCCACAATCTACTGTACACCCACAATGTACTGTATACCCACAATCTACTGTACACCCACAATGTACTGTACACCCACAATCTACTGTACACCCACAATGTACTGTACACCCACAATCTACTGTACACCCACAATGTACTGTATACCCACAATCTACTGTACATCCACAATCTACTGTACACCCACAATGTACTGTACACCCACAATCTACTGTACACCCACAATGTACTGTACACCCACAATCTACTGTACACCCACAATGTACTGTACACCCACAATGTATTGTACACCCACAATCTACTATACACCCACATTGTACTGTACACCCACAATCTACTGTATGCCCACAATCTACTGTACACTCACAACGTACTGTACACCCCACAATCTACTGTACATGCACAACGTACTGTACAACCACAATCTACTGTACACTCACAACGTACTGTACACCCCACAATCTACTGTACACCCACAACGTACTGTACACCCACAATCTACTGTACACTCACAATGTACTGTACACCCTCAATCTACTGTACACCCACAACGTACTGTACACCCACAATGTACTGTACACCCACAATGTACTGTACACCCACAACGTACTGTACACCCACAATGTACTGTACACCCACAATCTACTGTACACCTCACAATCTACTGTACACCCACAATCTATGTACACCCACAATCTACTGTACACCTCACAATCTACTGTACACCCACAATCTATGTACACCCACAATGTACTATACACCCACAATCTATTGCCCACCCACAATCTATTGCCCCCCCACAATCTACAGCACACACAGTGTGCGTAGCAATGATCATCGACTCTACACCCCACAATCGAGTGTACATCCGCAATGTAGTGTACACCCACTATGTACTGTACACCTACAGTGTACTGCACTCCCACAATGTACTGTACCCCCACAATCTACTGTACACCCTACAGTGTACTGTACACCCATAATCTGTATGCTGTAGAATGTAATTTACTCACCATACAATCTAGATCACTGCAGGCAGAAATTCAGCTCTGATAAAATCACCAGACTTTGTCGACAGTCTGACATCTTCTCTGTCTTCCCCTGTCCTCGCCCGCCCGTTACATCCCCCTGTTCTGCCCTCTCTCTCCCACTCACTCCGGCACTGACTCACTCGCTCACTCACTCACTCACTCAGCCCCTGCCCTCTCAGGCTGCCTCTCGGGGATGGCTGTCCGAGTAGATTGTGGAAGTCAATCAGAGTCATACAATTAGTCCATACCAAGTAGGTTTCCCAATCTGACCTCGTCCCATTTCCCAACATTTGGCCCATATCCCTCCAAACCCTCCCTATCCACATATTTCCCCAGATGCCTTTTAAATGTTGCAATTGTACCAGTCTCCACAACTTCCTCTGGCAGCTCATTCCATACCCGTACCACCCTCTGTGTGAAAAAGTTACCCCTTAGGTCCCTTTTAAATCTTTCTTCTCTCACCCTAAACCTGTGCCCTCTCCTTTTGGACTCCCCTACCCTGGGAAAAGACCTTGTCTATTTCTCCTATCTATTCCTCTCATGATTTTATAAACCTCTATAAGGTCACCCTTCAGCCTTTTACGCTCCAGGGATAAATGGCCCAGCCAATCCAGCCTTTCCCTCTCGCTCAAACCTTCCAGTCTCAGTAACATTTTTGTAAATCGTTTCTGCACCTTTTCCAGTTTAATAACATCCTTCCTACAGGAATGATGTGGAGATGCCGGTGTTGGACTGGGGAGGACAAAGTTAAAAATCACACATCACCAGTTGGAGCGCTGGTTGTGGGACAACCTGGTGAAGGAGCGACGCTCCAAAAGCTAGTGTGCTTCCAATTAAACCTGTTGGACTATAACCTGGTGTTGTGCGATTTTTAATTTCCTGTAGGAAGGCTATCAGAACGATGTGCAGTATTCCAAATGTGGCCTCACCAACATCCTGCGCAGCTGTAACATGTCCTGCCAGCTCCTATATCTCAACGCTCTGACCAAGTGAAACCAACTTCGCTCCTCACTACCCTGTCGACCAGAGGCAGTACTAAACGGAACAGAGCCACCATGTACACAGAAACTTGGGTGAGAGCGTGAAGGGTTAATGGAACTCTCCCTGTATGGAGCTGATGGCTGTCCCTGGAGATTTGCCAAAGGATTCCTTCAGTTACAGACAAGAATGTGTCCCAACCAACTACCCTCCCGCCCCCCGACCCTAAGGTGAACACAGACAAGAATCTCCTCCAAAAACAACAGGCCGAAAAGATCCCAGCAAGCTCCGGAATCTCACCTTCCTTCTCCTCAGGTGCATCTTTATATTTACAACAATCACGTGAGAGCGCAGTTCCTTCGAAAGAGCAGGAAGCTGTTTGCAGTTACTCACTGGAGTTCAGGAGGACCATTGCCTTCAGACACAGGTATTCCTCATGCTGCAACTTCAACTCCCGGAATCTGGAAGTTGCTGCCAGTAACATGTCAAAGATTTCCAGAATCCCTTCGACACACTGTCCCTCATCCCTACAGAGAGCACAGAGAAAACCATTAGCATTAACAGGGAAGGGCAATAGAGAGTGTGCAGGTCCAGAGAGAGACTGGAGAAGCAGCAGAGACTGGCCTGAGGTAAACCATTTCATTGAGGGCCACATTCAATAAAACAAAGCAGGAAATAAAACTGGGCTGCAGGTGGCAGTGACAGGATAAAAGATAATTAGTGAAGGATTAGAAGGTTTCAGACCTGCACAGTCTTTTCAGCACTTTTTATTTTCAATGTCAGAGATGGGAAATGTTTATCAAAGCGGGATGCTGCGACCCTCCGACAGTGCGGCACTCCCTCAGCACTGACCCTCCGACAGTGCGGCACTCCCTCAGCACTAACCCTCCGACAGTGCAGCACTCCCTCAGCTCTGACCCTCCGACAGTGCGGCACTCCCTCAGCACTGACCCTCTGACAGTGCGGCACTCCCTCAGCACTAACCCTCCGACAGTGCGGCACTCCCTCAGCACTAACCCTCCGACAGTGCAGCACTCCCTCAGCTCTGACCCTCCGACAGTGCGGCACTCCCTCAGCACTGACCCTCTGACAGTGCGGCACTCCCTCAGCACTGACCCTCCGACAGTGTGGTACTCCCTCAGCACTGACCCTCCGACAGTGCGGCACTCCCTCAGCTCTGACCCTCCGACAGTGCGGCACTCCCTCAGTACTTACCATCTGACAGTGCAGCACTCCCTCAGCACTGACCCTCCGTCAGTGTGGCACTCCCACAGCACTGACCGTCTGACAGTGCGGCACTCTCTCAGCATTGACTCACCGACAGTGCGGCACTCCCTCAGCACTGACTCACCGACAGTGCGGCACTCCCTCAGCACTGACCCTCCGACAGTGCGGCACTCCCTCAGCACTGACCCTCTGACAGTGCGGCACTCCCTCAGCACTGACACTCCGACAGTGCGGCACTCCCTCAGCACTGACCCTCCGACAGTGCGGCACTCCCTCAGCACTGACCCTCCGACAGTGGGGCATTCCCTCAGCACTGACCTTCTGACAGTGGGGCATTCCCTCAGCACTGACCCTCTGACAGTGCGGCACTCCCTCACACACACACAGACACATACACACTCCTACACACACAGACACACACACTCCTACACACATACACACAGATACACACACAGACACATACACAGGCACCTACACACAGACACACAGACACACACACACTCCTACACACACACAGGCACACACACACAGACACATACACACTCCTACACACATAGACACACACACTCCTACACACATACACACAAATACACACACAGACACACACACAGGCACCTACACACATAGACACACAGACACACACACACTCCTACACACACAGACACAGACACACAATCCTACACACAGTCTCACACACACACATAGACACACACACATTCCTACACACACAGACACAGACACACAATCCTACACACAGTCACACACACACATAGACACACACACACTCCTACACACACACACAGACACACACACCCATCCACACGCTTCTACACACACACTCCTACACACACAGAGACACACAGACGGACACACACACACTCCTACACACGCACTCCTACGTTCACACACACACTCACACAGACACACACACAGACACAGGCACACACACACACACTTACACATACAGACACACACACACTCCTACACACACTCTTACACACACAGACACACAGATACACACACAGACACACACACACTCCTACACACACACAGACACACATACACAAACACTTCTACACACCAACACACACACAGACACACACTCCTACACACACATAGACACACAGACACACACACACTCCTACACACACACAGACACACATACACAAACACTTCTACACACCAACACACACACAGACACACACTCCTACACACACATAGACACACAGACACACACGCACTCCTACACACACAGACACAGACTCCTACACACAGACACACACTCCTACACACAGTCACACACACACTCCTACACACACATAGACACACACACTCCTACACACGCTTCTACACACACACACACGGACACACACACACATGGATACACACACACACACACACAAACGCACAGGGACACACACACAGGGACACACACACACACACACACGGATACACACAAACACACACATGGACACACACACACACACGGATGGACACCCACACACAGACACACAGACACATACACACACACTACGCAGACACGCACGGACACACAGGCGCACACACACACACACAGACACATGCACACAGACACATGTACAGACACACACACGGACACTTGGACACACAAACGGACACATTGACACACTGACACACGGACACACACACGCGGACACACAGACATATACACACAGACACACACACACAAAAACACACACACAGACACACACGCTCCTATACAGACACATACAGACACACACGCACTCCTACACACACACAGACACACACACATTCCTACAACACAGTCATACACACACACACACCTACACACACTCCTACACACACACACTCACACACACACTCCTACACACACACACACGGACACACACACACTCCTACGTGCACACACATGGACACACACACACTCCTACGCGCACACACACATGGACACACACACATACACACTCCTACACACACACACGGACACACAGAGGCACACAGACACACACACAGACACATGCACACAGACACATGCAGACATGCACGGACACACACACAGACACATGCACACAGACACACACACACATACACACACGCACACGGACGCATGCACAGACACACACATACTCATACACACACATACACGGACACACACACTCCAACACATACACGGACACACACATGCACACGCACTCCCACGGACCCAAACACATACACACACGGACACATAGACACACACACACACACATACACACATGGACACACACATGGACACACAGACACACACACATGGACACACACAGACACACACACACATGGACACACAGACACACACACGGACACATAGACACACAGACACACACATACACACACACACACATGGACACACACAGACACACACACACACACACACACACATGGACACACACAGACATACACACAGACACACACACGGACACACACACACACACATACACACATGGACACACACACACACACACACACACGCACACACATACACACATGGACACACACGGACACACACACGGACACACACACGCACACATACACACATGGACACACACACACACACACACACACACACACACACACATGGACACACACACAGACAGGTTTGAAATCGATGGGTTTTTCCACAAAGCCCCCTCTACTCCCACCCTCACTGCTCCCTGAACCCTATAATTATTCTCCAGTCTGTTCCAGGTGAAAATGGACTCTCTCCACTCTGTGCTGCAGAGACCTACAATTTGATGTAATTTTAAGGCACTTTGAACAATTTTTATTTGCAGTCTGAGTAGCCAAATCGTCACTTTGTGAGAGTCACAAGTTTGAAGAATTTTAAAGAAACATCCTCATCCTGTCTGCCCTCTCTCTCCGTCTGTCTGTCTGTCTCTCGCTCTCTCTGTTACTGTTTCTCTCTCTCTATCTCTCTCTCTCTGTCTGTCTGTCTCTCACTCTCTCTGTCTCTCTCCCTCTCTCTGTCTCTCTCCCTCTCTGTCTCTGTTTCTATCTCTGTGTGTCTCTCTCTCTCTGTCTGTCTGTCTGTCTCTCGCTCTCTCTGAATCTCTCTCTCTCTGTCTCTCTCCCTCTCTCTGTCTCTCTCTCTCTATCTCTCTCCCTCTCTGTCTCTGTTTCTATCTCTGTGTCTCTCTCTCTCTCTCTGTCTGTCTGTCTGTCTCTTGCTCTCTCTGAATCTCTCTCTCTCTCTCACGCTCTGTCTCTCTCTCTCTTTCTGCTGTTCCTGCCTCCTCCTTCCTTCCAGTCTCTGTGAACCGGACTCGTTCACAGTCTGCCCTGCACCTTTAGAGACTGCCTCAATTCCTTTGTCTTGAATTGTCTCTGCTCTCCATCTGAACAATCTCAGTCCCTTCTCCCTGGCCCAATCTGCCGTCAGGCCATTCAGCCACCATTCTGTTCCACCATTGAATGATATCATAGAATTGTTACGGCACAGAAAGAGGTCATTTGGCCCATCCTGCTGAATGTTCAGTTCTATCCCCTGGTACCATTCCCTTGCTTTCTCCCCATACCCTGCACACCGTCTCTACCCAAATAACCAAGCTATGGCCCAGTTGAATGTCTCAGTTGAACCTGCCTCCCTCACATTTCTGGGCAGCGCATTCCACACCCAAGCCCCAAGCCAGTTGTTGGGTACGAGGGGTTTTTATCTTGCAACGCTCGTACATTACTTTCAATCAACCCCATCTTGTTTCTGTTCCTTTTACCAGTGGGAACTCTCCCTCTCTACGTTGTCCAGCTCACTCAAGATTTTGAAAACCTCGATTAAAATCCCTCTCAGCTGCTTTCTCTCCAAGGAACACAGTCCCAATTTCCTCAATCTACCCTCATCACTGAAGTTTCTCACCCTGGTACCATTTTTGTAAGTCACTCTGCACTTTCCCCAGTACATTCACATTCTCCTATAATGTGGTGCCCACTGTACACAACACTCCAGCTGGGGTCTAACAAGTGTCCTGTACAAACCCACCATCACCCCCCTGCTCGTGTACTCCATGCCCCTGTGTATAAAGCCGAGGACACTGTGTGCTTTATTTACTGCTCTCTCCCCAGGTCCTGCCTCCTTTACTGATCTGTGCTCATGTATACCCAGCTCCTGCATCTCCCCCCCCCCCCCCCCCCTTTAGAATTGTACCTCTGATTTGATATTGCTTTTCCAAGTTTGGCTGATCTCACACCTCTCTGCAGTGACCCTCATCTACCCCCTACGCCTACACCCCCCACCCCCCCCCCCCCCCCCCCCCCCCCACCCCCCCCCCCCCCCCCCCCCCCCGCCGCCCCCCCCCCCCCCCCGCGCCCCCTCCCCACTTCACTGACTAATCAATGTCCTTTTGGAGTCCCTCACAGTTAGCAATTCCTCCAGGTTTAGTAAACTCCGAAATGGTCCCCGGGATTGTAATACCGCTGGGCTGTTAATGCAGAGACGCGATGTTGTGGGGACCCGGTTCGAATCCTGCCCCAGCAGGTGGTGCAATTTGGATTCAATAAAAATCTGGAATTATGGACGAATGATGACGATGAATCTATTGCCGGAAAACCCCACCTGTCCTTTAGGGAAGGAAACTGCCATCCTTACCTGGTCTGGCCTACACGTGACTCCAGACCCACAGCAATGGGGTTGTGACATAAGGACATAAGGGCTAGGAGCAGGAGGAGGCCATCCGGCCCATCGCGTCCGCTCCCACAGTCAGTAAGATCATGGCTAATCTTTCCATGGCTTCAGCTCCACGTAGCTGCCCTCTCCCCATAACCCTCGGTGCATTTACTGTTCAATGTGACACGTGACTCCAAACCTACAGCAATATGGGTGACTCTTAACCCCACCTCTGGGCAATTAGGGACGGGCAATAATTGCTGGCCTAGCCAGCGATGCCCTCATCCTGTGAGTGAATTAAAGAAAAATATTAGGAAGGTCAAGGGTCCCACTACCATCCCCTGGAGTATATAAATGTTTGGGTTGTGGGTAACAGATCCATTTTGTTTTCTTGTATCCTAATTAACCTGTTCAGACACGTTCTGTCACACTTCCAGAACAGCTCAGATGTGAATCCTGGGCTACAAAATGTTTCCATATCATGACTAACCCTAATCCTAAACTCCACTGACCTGTGGGGCAGCACGGTGGCTCAGTGGTTAGCACTGCTGCCTCACAGCACCAGAGACCCGGGTTCAATTCCCGCCTCGGGTGACTGACTGTGTGGAGTTTGCACATTCTCCCCGTGTCTGCGTGGGTTTCCTCCAGGTGCTCTGGTTTCCTCCCACAGTGTGGGGGTTGCCAGCTGCTGGTTAAAAGCTGCAGCTTACAGCAGCTAAATAGAGAAAATACACTGGTTTTATTCACTATAGAGAGAGAGAGAGAGACACACACACCACAGACCAATCAGCTACAGGTTGCCGGCTGAATCTCCCTTCATTCACAGCTCCTGGCTCCAGCCTGTCTAGAGTAATTGAACCAGCAGCTGTGTAAACAGTGCTGACAATGAGGGTCAGATAACAAGCTTTTAAAAAGTACAGCCATCCTTCCTACAGTCTCTGACTCGTTTCCCATTTCAATCCACAATTAAAATCCACTGCCTGCGGAGAGTCTGGAGTTAGGTGAAAGTGAGGACTGCAGATGCTGGAGATCAGAGTCGAGAGTGTGTTGCTGGAAAAGCACAGCAGGTCAGGCAGCTTCCGAGGAGCAGGAGAGTCGATGTTTCAGGCAAAAGCCCTTCATCAGGAATCTGGAGTTAATCTAAATAAGCTGGACGGGGGAGGGGGGGGTCGCAGGGTTATAGAGCTGAGGCATGACTCCCACCTCCATGTACCACAGGACCCCTCCCTACAGGGTCCCCTCCGAGCCCCTCACAATCCTGACTTGGAAATATATCACCGTTCCTTCAGTGTTGCTGGGTCAAAATCTCGGAATTCCGTCCCTTTGGGCAACTTCCAGCACATGGACTGCAGCGGTTCAAGACAGCAGCTCACCCCCACCTTCTCAAGGGGGCAACTAGGGACGGACACAGCTAGGGACTCCAATGTCCCACAGGTGAATGAAAGAAATGGACTTGGAAGTTGGAGGTGATGGGGTTTGGGGGGAGGGGGAAGGATGTGAGAAGGAACACTTTGAGAAATTGGGCAAGGGATTGTGTTAGACTGAGGTGGTGTAGGGTAGGGAAAGGATTTTGAGGATTGGAGGTTGAGGGTAGGGGAAGAGAGCTATCTGAGGGAGGGGATTGAGGGAGGGAGGAGGGGCCGAGTGTTGGTGATAGGCTACAGGGTGGATGAGGCGAGGGTACAGTTGTGTCTTCATCTGTTCCCTCTCCTCCTGCCCAGGCTTGGGGAGGGTACCATCAGTCAATAATGATGCCTGAGATACTGAAGAAGGCACACAGCCAGTCAAGAGGTCATTGTATCACACTCTAACATCCTGGGACTGCCTGGTCAGGGAGTTGGTGGTGAATCACGGTGATGGGTCTCCAACTGACCTACACATGAGCTGAGGACATCGACAACAGACACAGCCAGCACCTTGTACCAAATGGGTTGGAATGTAATGGGCAGAGGGGTTTAGGGGAAGGATTTCCCAAGGTTAGGCCCCAGGCAGCTGACATAATGGACCTAACTGGGCAATGAGTAGGGGTCTCCCTCGGGAGACTTACAATATTTACAGTAATTTGTATCACATGGGATCACGTGGGAGACAGTTGTGAGACTAATACATAACAACGTCCCAAAGAGACAAGAGTTTAAAGCTCTTGACAGTAAAAGGATTTGATTATTTTCAGGTGGTTCCCTTCCCCAGCTGCCAGTTACTGTGGCCAACCGCCCTGCAAACCATAAATAAAATCATTCGAGGTTTCTGAAGCAAGCTGTTTCAGCTTATCCACTGATGTTTAAATTATGATGTTATATTGTTTTGTTCTCCTTTGATGAGCTTTTTTCTTTCTGTAAATGCCCACTGTCTCTCTATCTCTCGCTGTCTCTCTCTCTTTCTGTGTGCACCTCTCTCTGTCTCTCTCCATCTCTGTCCCTTTCATGTTCTCTCTGTCTCTCTCTCTTTCTGTGTGTCTCTCTCTGTCGATCTCTCTCTGTCTTGCTCTCTCTGTGTCTCTCTGTCTCTCTCTCTTGATCTCTTTCTCCCTCTCTCTGTCTCCCTGTGTTTCACTCTCTGTGTCTGTCTCCCTCTCTCTCTCCCTTTCTCTCTCTGCCCCCTCTTCTGTCACTCTCTGTGTCTCCCTATCCTTCTCTATGTCTGTTTGTCTCTCTCTCTTTGTTTCACTCTCTGTCTGTCCCTCTCCCTCAGGTCGATTCAGAACAGTGGCTGCCTCAATCCTCGTTTCTCCCTGCCACCCTCATTGCCCCTCCACAAGGTACTGGCCCTGCCTGGGGGCCGGTCCCCAGGGCCGGAGAGAGATAATGTGCCCGCCGTATAACCTGCTTGACGGGCCATGCCTGGTGTACAGAGGGGAAGCAGGTCGACCCATCGCTATGGAAACGGGCCTTCAAGCGGCTCCTGGAAAAGTACACAGGTCGATGAAAAAAAATTAATCACTGCTGAACAGGGGCAGGGAGAAAAAAAAACACCTAAACCTCTGGAGGTCAGTGACAGGAGCATGTTTGTTCCTAATCTGGTGTCGGCCTGTGTAGATCCTCAAACTCCTGACTTCATTGTATAACGACAGGTCACAGAAAATGATTTAGATGCAGTTTGTTCATTCATTAACCACACAATGTCTCAGCTCAGCAGATACACTCCTGATTACACCCTGCGCGGAGTTAATAAGGTTGTGGAATATTAAGATGGTTTCATTAAAATAAATAAAGGTTTCCTTTCCACCACAATTTGTCCTCCAAGTCAAACAGGAATTTAACGCCCAGGAGCTGAGTTGAGGCTGGTTTGCTTTATTGATTTCAAAATGAACAAATTGTTCCCTGAGCCAAGAAGTGGGAATCAGATTTTCAATCCTGTCCAACCTGGGAATGCACACAGCAAGGCTGCATTATAAAAATGAGGCCTTTTGGAAGGCTTCGTGGAGGGGGGAGGGGGAGGAGAGAGAGAGTGAGTGAGGGAGGGAGGGAGAGAGAGAGAGAGTGAGTGAGGGAGGGAGGGAGAGAGAGAGAGAGTGACTGTGGGAGAGAGAGTGAGGGAGGGAGAGAGTGAGGGAGGGAGGGAGGGAGGGAGGGAGGGAGGGAGAGAGGGAGGGAGGGAGAGAGTGAGGGAGGGAGGGAGGGAGGGAGAGAGAGAGAGAGTGAGTGAGGGAGGGAGGGAGAGAGAGAGAGAGTGACTGTGGGAGAGAAAGTGAGGGAGGGAGAGAGAGTGAGGGAGGGTGAGAGAATGGGAGATAGAGTGAGGGAGAGAGAGTGAGGGAGGGAGAGAGAGAGAGAGTGACTGACTGTGGGAGAGAAAGTGAGGGAGAGAGAGAGTGAGGGAGGGTGAGAGAATGGGAGAGAGAGTGAGGGAGGGAGAGAGGGAGGGAGGGAGAGAGAGAGAGAGTGACTGACTGTGGGAGAGAAGGTGAGGGAGAGAGAGAGTGAGGCAGGGAGTGCCGCACTGTCCGAGGGTCAGTACTGAGGGAGTTCCGCACTGTCCAAGGTTCAGTGCTGAGGGAGTGCCGCACTGTCAGAGGGTCTGTGCTGAGGGAGTGGGCACTATCATAGGATCAGTGCTGAGGGAGTGCCGCACTGTCGGAGGGTCAGTGCTGAGGGAGTGCCGCACTGCCTGAGGGTCAGAACTGAGGAAGTGGCGCACTGTCGGAGGGTCAGTGTTGAGGGAGTGTTGCACTGTCGGAGGGTCAGTGCTAAGGGAGGGCTGCAGTGTCAGAGGGTCAGTGCTGAGGGAGTGGACACTGTTGGAGGGTCAGTGCTGAGGGAGCGCCGCACTGTCGGAGGGTCAGTGCTGAGGGAGTGCCGCACTGTCAGAGGGTCAGTGCTGAGGGAGTGCCGCACTGTCAGAGGGTCAGTGCTGAGGGAGTGCTGCACTGTCAGAGGGTCAGTGCTGAGGGAGTGCTGCACTGTCAGAGGGTCAGTGCTGAGGGAGTGTCGCACTGTCAGAGGGTCAGTGCTGAGGGAGTGTCGCACTGTCAGAGAGACAGTGCTGAGGGAGTACTGCACTGTCGGAGGGTCAGTGATGAGGGAGTGCCGCACTGTCGGAGGGTCAGTGCTGAGGGAGTGCCGCACTGTCGGAGGGTCAGTGCTGAGGGAGTGCTGCACTGTCAGAGGGTCAGTGCTGAGGGAGTGTCGCACTGTCAGAGGGTCAGTGCTGAGGGAGTGTCGCACTGTCAGAGGGTCAGTGCTGAGGGAGTGTCGCACTGTCAGAGAGACAGTGCTGAGGGAGTACTGCACTGTCGGAGGGTCAGTGATGAGGGAGTGCCGCACTGTCGGAGGGTCAGTGCTGAGGGAGTGCCGCACTGTCGGAGGGTCACTGCTGAGGGAGTGCAGCACTGTCGGAGGGTCAGTGCTGAGGGAGTACCGCACTGTCAGAGGGTCAGTGCTGAGGGAGTGTCGCACTGTCAGAGGGTCAGTGCGGAGGGAGTGCCGCACTGTCAGAGAGACAGTGCTGAGGGAGTGCCACACTGTCGGAGCGTCAGTGATGAGGGAGTGCCGCACTGTCGGAGGGTCAGTGCTGAGGGAGTGCCGCACTGTCAGAGGGTCACTGCTGAGGGAGTGCCGCACTGTCGGAGGGTCAGTGCTGAGGGAGTACCGCACTGTCAGAGGGTCAGTGCTGAGGGAGTGTCGCAGTGTCAGAGGGTCAGTGCTGAGGGAGTGGGCACTGTTGGAGGGTCAGTGCTGAGGGAGCGCCGCACTGTCGGAGGGTCCGTGCTGAGGGAGTGCCGCACTGTCAGAGGGTCAGTGCTGAGGGAGTGCTGCACTGTCAGAGGGTCAGTGCTGAGGGAGTGCTGCACTGTCAGAGGGTCAGTGCTGAGTGAGTGCCGCACTGTTGGAGGGTCAGTGCAGAGGGAGCACCGCACTGTCGGAGGGTCAGTGCTGAGGGATTGCCGCACTGTCAGAGGGTCAGTACTGAGGGAGTGCCGCACTGTCCAAGGTTCAGTGCTGAGGGAGTGCCGCACTGTCAGAGGGTCTGTGCTGAGGGAGTGGGCACTATCATAGGATCAGTGCTGAGGGAGTGTCGCACTGTCAGAGGGTCAGTGCTGAGGGAGTGCCGCACTGTCAGAGGGTCAGTGCTGAGGGACTGCTGCACTGTCGGAGGGTCACTGCTGAGGGAGTGCTGCACTGTCAGAGGGTCAGTGCAGAGGGAGCACCGCACTGTCGGAGGGTCAGTGCTGAGGGAGTGCCGCACTGTCAGAGGGTCAGTACTGAGAGAGTGCCGCACTGTCAGAGGGTCAGTACTGAGGGAGTGCTGCACTGTCAGAGGGTCAGTGCTGAGGGAGTAATGCACTGTGGGAGGGTCAGTGCTGAGGGAGTGCCGCACTGTCGGAGGGTCACTGCTGAGGGAGTGCCGCACTGTCGGAGGGTCAGTGCCGAGGGAGTGCCGCACTGTCAGAGGGTCAGTGCCGAGGGAGTGCTGCACTGTCAGAGGGTCAGTGCTGAGGGAGTGCCGCACTGTCGGAGGGTCAGTGCAGAGGGAGTGCCGCACTGTCAGAGGGTCAGTGCTGAGGGAGTGTTACACTGTCGGAGGGTCAGTGCTGAGGGAGTGCCGCACTGTCGGAGGGTCAGTGCTGAGGGAGGGCCGCACTGTCGGAGGGTCAGTGCTGAGGGAGTGCCGCACTGTCGGAGGGTCAGTGCTGAGGGAGTGCCGCACTGTCCGAGGGTCAGTGCTGAGGGAGTGCCGCACTGTCCGAGGGTCAGTGCTGAGGGAGTGCCGCACTGTCAGAGGGTCAGTGCTGAGGGAGTGCCGCACTGTCAGAGGGTCAGTGCTGAGGGAGTGCTGCACTGTCGGAGGGTCACTGCTGAGGGAGTGCTGCACTGTCAGAGGGTCAGTGCTGAGTGAGTGCCGCACTGTTGGAGGGTCAGTGCAGAGGGAGCACCGCACTGTCGGAGGGTCAGTGCTGAGGGAGTGCCGCACTGTCAGAGGGTCAGTACTGAGGGAGTGCCGCACTGTCGGAGGGTCAGTGCTGAGGGAGTGCCGCACTGTTGGAGGGTCAGTGCTGAGGGAGTGCCGCACTGTCAGAGGGTCAGTGCTGAGGGACTGCTGCACTGTCGGAGGGTCACTGCTGAGGGAGTGCTGCACTGTCAGAGGGTCAGTGCTGAGTGAGTGCCGCACTGTTGGAGGGTCAGTGCAGAGGGAGCACCGCACTGTCGGAGGGTCAGTGCTGAGGGAGTGCCGCACTGTCGGAGGGTCAGTGCTGAGGGAGTACTGCACTGTCAGAGGGTCACTGCTGAGGGAGTGCCGCACTGTCGGAGGGTCAGTGCTGAGGGAGTACCGCACTGTCAGAGGGTCAGTGCAGTGGGAGCACCTCACTGTCGGAGGTTCAGTGCTGAGGGAGTACTGTACTGTCAGAGGGTCAGTGCAGAGGGAGTGCCGCACTGTCAGAGGGTCAGTACTGAGGGAGTGCCGCACTGTCAGAGGGTCAGTTCTGAGGGAGTAATGCACTGTCGGAGGGTCAGTGCTGAGGGAGTGCCGCACTGTCGGAGGGTCACTGCTGAGGGAGTGCTGCACTGTCAGAGGGTCAGTGCTGAGTGAGTGCCGCACTGTTGGAGGGTCAGTGCAGAGGGATCACCGCACTGTCGGAGGGTCAGTGCTGAGGGAGTGCCGCACTGTTGGAGGGTCAGTGCTGAGGGAGTGCTGCACTGTCGGGGGGTCAGTGCTGAGGGAGTGCCGCACTGTCGGAGGGTCAGTGCTGAGGGAGTACCGCACTGTCAGAGGGTCAGTGCAGTGGGAGCACCTCACTGTCGGAGGGTCAGTGCTGAGGGAGTACTGTACTGTCAGAGGGTCAGTGCAGAGGGAGTGCCGCACTGTCGGAGGGTCAGTGCTGAGGGAGTGCCGCACTATCGGAGGGTCACTGCTGAGGGAGTGCCGCACTGTCGGAGGGTCAGTGCCGAGGGAGTGCTGCACTGTCAGAGGGTCAGTGCTGAGGGAGTGCCGCACTTTCAGAGGGTCAGTGCCGAGGGAGTGCTGCACTGTCAGAGGGTCAGTGCTGAGGGAGTGCCGCACTGTCGGAGGGTCAGTGCAGAGGGAGTGCCGCACTGTCAGAGGGTCAGTGCTGAGGGAGTGTTACACTGTCGGAGGGTCAGTGCTGAGGGATTGCCGCACTGTCAGAGGGTCAGTGCTGAGGGAGTGTTACACTGTCGGAGGGTCAGTGCTGAGGGAGTGCTGCACTGTCGGAGGGTCAGTGCTGAGGGAGTGCCGCACTGTCAGAGGGTCAGTGCTGAGGGAGTGTTACACTGTCGGAGGGTCAGTGCTGAGGGAGTGTTACACTGTCGGAGGGCCAGTGCTGAGGGACTGCTGCACTATCGGAGGGTCAGTGCTGAGGGAGTGCCGCACTGTCAGAGGGTCAGTACTGAGGGAGTGCCACACTGTCGGAGCGTCAGTGTGGAGGGAGTGCCGCACTGTCGAAGAGTCAGTGCTGAGGGAGTGCTGCACTGTCAGAGGGTCAGTGCTGAGAGAGTACTGCACTGTCAGAGGGTCAGTGCTGAGGGAGTGCTGCACTGTCAGAGGGTCAGTGCTGAGGGAGTGCTGCACTGTCAGAGGGTCAGTGCTGAGGGAGTACTGCACTGTCAGAGGGTCAGTGCTGAGGGAGTGTTACACTGTCGGAGGGTCAGTGCTGAGGGATTGCCGCACTGTCAGAGGGTCAGTGCTGAGGGAGTGTTACACTGTCGGAGGGTCAGTGCTGAGGGAGTGCTGCACTGTCGGAGGGTCAGTGCTGAGGGAGTGCCGCACTGTCAGAGGGTCAGTGCTGAGGGAGTGTTACACTGTCGGAGGGTCAGTGCTGAGGGAGTGTTACACTGTCGGAGGGCCAGTGCTGAGGGAGTGCCACACTGTCGGAGCGTCAGTGTGGAGGGAGTGCTGCACTGTCAGAGGGTCAGTGCTGAGGGAGTACTGCACTGTCAGAGGGTCAGTGCTGAGGGAGTGCTGCACTGTCAGAGGGTCAGTGCTGAGGGAGTGCCGCACTGTCGAAGAGTCAGTGCTGAGGGAGTGCTGCACTGTCAGAGGGTCAGTGCTGAGGGAGTGCCGCACTGTCGAAGAGTCAGTGCTGAGGGACTGCTGCACTGTCAGAGGGTCAGTGCTGAGGGAGTACTTCACTGTCAGAGGGTCAGTGCTGAGGGAGTACTGCACTGTCAGAGGGTCAGTGCTGAGGGAGTGCCGCACTGTCGGAGGGTCAGTGCTGAGGGAGTGCCGCACTGTCAGAGGGTCAGTACTGAGGGAGTGCCGCACTGTTGGAGGGTCAGTGCTGAGGGAGTGCCGCACTGTCAGAGGGTCAGTGCTGAGGGAGTGCCGCACTGTCAGAGGGTCAGTGCTGAGGGAGTGCCGCACTGTCGGAGGGTCAGTGCTGAGGGAGTGCCGCACTGTCAGAGGGTCAGTGCAGACAGAGCACCGCACTGTCGGAGGGTCAGTGCTGAGGGAGTGCTGCACTGTCAGAGGGTCAGTACTGAGGGAGTGCCGCACTGTTGGAGGGTCAGTGCTGAGGGAGTGCCGCACTGTCAGAGGGTCAGTGCTGAGGGAGTGCCGCACTGTCAGAGGGTCAGTGCTGAGGGAGTGCCGCACTGTCGGAGGGTCAGTGCTGAGGGAGTGCCGCACTGTCGGAGGGTCAGTGCTGAGGGAGTGCAGCACTGTCAGAGGGTCAGTGCTGAGGGAGTGCCGCACTGTCGGAGGTCAGTGCTGAGGGAGTACTGCACTGTCGGAGGGTCAGTTCTGAGGGAGTGCTGCACTGTCGGAGGGTCAGTGCTGAGGGAGTGCCGCACTGTCAGAGGGTCAGTGCTGAGGGAGTGCAGCACTGTCAGAGGGTCAGTGCTGAGGGAGTGCCGCACTGTCGGAGGGTCAGTGCTGAGGGAGTGCCGCACTGTTGGAGGGTCAGTGCTGAGGGAGTGCCGCACTGTCGGAGGGTCAGTGCTGAGGGAGTGCCGCACTGTCAGAGGGTCAGTGCTGAGGGAGTACTGCACTGTCAGAGGGTCAGTGCTGAGGGAGTGCCGCACTGTTGGAGGGTCAGTGCTGAGGGAGTGCCGCACTGTCGGAGCGTCACTGCTGAGGGAGTGCCGCACTGTCGGAGGGTCAGTGCCGAGGGAGTGCTGCACTGTCAGAGGGTCAGTGCTGAGGGAGTGCCGCACTTTCAGAGGGTCAGTGCCGAGGGAGTGCTGCACTGTCAGAGGGTCAGTGCTGAGGGAGTGCCGCACTGTCGGAGGGTCAGTGCAGAGGGAGTGCCGCACTGTCAGAGGGTCAGTGCTGAGGGAGTGTTACACTGTCGGAGGGTCAGTGCTGAGGGATTGCCGCACTGTCAGAGGGTCAGTGCTGAGGGAGTGTTACACTGTCGGAGGGTCAGTGCTGAGGGAGTGCTGCACTGTCGGAGGTTCAGTGCTGAGGGAGTGCCGCACTGTCAGAGGGTCAGTGCTGAGGGAGTGTTACACTGTCGGAGGGTCAGTGCTGAGGGAGTGTTACACTGTCGGAGGGCCAGTGCTGAGGGACTGCTGCACTATCGGAGGGTCAGTGCTGAGGGAGTGCCGCACTGTCAGAGGGTCAGTACTGAGGGAGTGCCACACTGTCGGAGCGTCAGTGTGGAGGGCGTGCCGCACTGTCGAAGAGTCAGTGCTGAGGGTGTGCTGCACTGTCAGAGGGTCAGTGCTGAGGGAGTACTGCACTGTCAGAGGGTCAGTGCTGAGGGAGTGCTGCACTGTCAGAGGGTCAGTGCTGAGGGAGTGCTGCACTGTCAGAGGGTCAGTGCTGAGGGAGTACTGCACTGTCAGAGGGTCAGTGCTGAGGGAGTGTTACACTGTCGGAGGGTCAGTGCTGAGGGATTGCCGCACTGTCAGAGGGTCAGTGCTGAGGGAGTGTTACACTGTCGGAGGGTCAGTGCTGAGGGAGTGCTGCACTGTCGGTGGGTCAGTGCTGAGGGAGTGCCGCACTGTCAGAGGGTCAGTGCTGAGGGAGTGTTACACTGTCGGAGGGTCAGTGCTGAGGGAGTGTTACACTGTCGGAGGGCCAGTGCTGAGGGAGTGCCACACTGTCGGAGCGTCAGTGTGGAGGGAGTGCTGCACTGTCAGAGGGTCAGTGCTGAGGGAGTACTGCACTGTCAGAGGGTCAGTGCTGAGGGAGTGCTGCACTGTCAGAGGGTCAGTGCTGAGGGAGTGCCGCACTGTCGAAGAGTCAGTGCTGAGGGAGTGCTGCACTGTCAGAGGGTCAGTGCTGAGGGAGTGCCGCACTGTCGAAGAGTCAGTGCTGAGGGACTGCTGCACTGTCAGAGGGTCAGTGCTGAGGGAGTACTGCACTGTCAGAGGGTCAGTGCTGAGGGAGTACTGCACTGTCAGAGGGTCAGTGCTGAGGGAGTGCCGCACTGTCGGAGGGTCAGTGCTGAGGGAGTACTGCACTGTCATGGGTCAGTACTGAGGGAGTGCCGCACTGTTGGAGGGTCAGTGCTGAGGGAGTGCCGCACTGTCAGAGGGTCAGTGCTGAGGGAGTGCCGCACTGTCAGAGGTTCAGTGCTGAGGGAGTGCCGCACTGTCGGAGGGTCAGTGCTGAGGGAGTGCCGCACTGTCAGAGGGTCAGTGCTGAGGGAGTGCCGCACTGTCGGAGGGTCAGTGCTGAGGGAGTGCCGCACTGTTGGAGGGTCAGTGCTGAGGGAGTGCCGCACTGTCAGAGGGTCAGTGCTGAGGGAGTGCCGCACTGTCGGAGGGTCAGTGCTGAGGGAGTGCTGCACTGTCGGAGGGTCAGTGCTGAGGGAGTGCCGCACTGTCGGAGGGTCAGTGCTGAGGGAGTGCCGCACTGTCGGAGGGTCAGTGCTGAGGGAGTGCTGCACTGTCGGAGGGTCAGTGCTGAGGGAGTGCCGCACTGTCGGAGGGTCAGTGCTGAGGGAGTGCCGCACTGTTGGAGGGTCAGTGCTGAGGGAGTGCTGCACTGTCGGAGGGTCAGTGCTGAGGGAGTGCTGCACTGTCGGAGGGTCAGTGCTGAGGGAGTGCCGCACTGTCGGAGGGTCAGTGCTGAGGGAGTGCTGCACTGTCGGAGGGTCAGTGCTGAGGGAGTGCCGCACTGTCGGAGGGTCAGTACTGAGGGAGTGCTGCACTGTCGGAGGGTCAGTGCTGAGGGAGTGCCGCACTGTCGGAGGGTCAGTGCTGAGGGAGTGCCGCACTGTCGGAGGGTCAGTGCTGAGGGAGTGCTGCACTGTCGGAGGGTCAGTGCTGAGGGAGTGCCGCACTGTCGGAGGGTCAGTGCTGAGGGAGTACCGCACTGTCAGAGGGTCAGTGCTGAGGGAGTGCTGCACTGTCGGAGGGTCAGTGCTTAGTCATATCACTTTGGGGACACGGCACCTCACACCTCCTTTTCCAATAAGAGACCTTCAGGTCTGGATGCCCTGAGGGGATCGGGTCTGGTCCAGAACAATGTCCATTTTGTTCATGTCCACAAGGCACAGTGTGGGTTTGGAAGCAGAGAGCCGTCACTTACCGGTCCAGAATGAGGTCGGGGGCAAACAGCAGCTTTCCAGGATATTCAATCGACCTCCACATTAAGCCGACCATGAGCACCTCCAACCAGCAGCACTCCAGCAACTGTACCTGGTCATGGAGATCCAACTCCAGGAAACCTACACAACCAGATCACATCACACTGCAGCTCTGTGCCAGGACCCAGACAACACTCACACACACACACAGGGACACAGGACAGCTCCCTCTACACTGTCCCCCATCAAACACTCCCAGGACAGGGACAGCACGGGGTTAGATACAGAGTGAAGCTCCCTCTACACTGTCCCCATCAAACACTCCCAGGACAGGGACAGCACGGGGTTAGATACAGAGTGAAGCTCCCTCTACACTGTCCCCATCAAACACTCCCAGGGACAGGGACAGCGTGGGGTTAGATACAGAGTAAAGCTCCCTCTACACTGTCCCCATCAAACACTCCCAGGGACAGGGACAGCACAGGGTTAGATACAGAGTAAAGCTCCCTCTACACTGTCCCCATCAAACACTCCCAGGGACAGGGACAGCATGGGGTTAGATACAGAGTAAAGTTCCCTCTACACTGTCCCCTATCAAACACTCCCAGGACAGGGACAGCACGGGGTTATATACAGAGTAAAGCTCCCTCTACACTGTCCCCATCAAACACTCCCAGGGACAGGGACAGCGTGGGGTTAGATACAGAGTAAAGCTCCCTCTACACTGTCCCCATCAAACACTCCCAGGGACAGGGACAGCACAGGGTTAGATACAGAGTAAAGCTCCCTCTACACTGTCCCCATCAAACACTCCCAGGGACAGGGACAGCATGGGGTTAGATACAGAGTAAAGTTCCCTCTACACTGTCCCCTATCAAACACTCCCAGGACAGGGACAGCACGGGGTTATATACAGAGTAAAGCTCCCTCTACACTGTCCCCATCAAACACTCCCAGGACAGGGACAGCATGGGGGTTAGGTGCAGAATAAAGCTCCCTCTACACTGTCCCCCGATCCCAGGGACAGGGACAGTCCGGGGGTTGGGTAACTTTCTGACGAACCCTTACCTGGGACTTTCTTTGCCCATGCGATCATATGAACCAATTCCCTGTCGGCCAGGTTGGTCAGTGACATCATCATGGAGGCCTCAGTGTAGGGTTTGTTGGGTTGTTTCAGTGAGTAGACGTTGGGAGGTTCTGCCTCTAACAGGGAGCTCAGCAGCTTCTCGGGGCCCAGTTGTCCCAGACATGGTGCAGCGATGTTGGTCAGCTCACTTTCCACCCGCCTCTTCCCCCTGGCCCCGTGCTGGCTCTGAGGACTGACAATGCGGCTCTGCTTGTTCAAGCGATAACTACAACGGTCCCTCCGTGTGTCTGTCAGAGAGAGAGAGGGACAGAGAGAGTGAGGCGTAAACCCTGGGAAAGGCTGGCAGAGAGTGTCCTGTTCCTCTCCATGGCCCAGTCCTGACCACATCCAAAACACAGCTGACTGGGACCCTGGGCCTCTGCGTCCACCTCCAAAAGCCCTTCCTGATGAAGGGCTTCTGCCCGAAACATCGATTTTCCTGCTCCTCGGATGCTGCCTGAACTGCTGTGCTCTTCCAGCACTACTATTCCAGAATCTGGTCTCCAGCATCTGCAGTCATTGTTTTTACCGAGTTCACCTCCAAGCTGCATATACACTCCAGCCACTTCCTGGTCACTCCTGAGGACAGGTAACCATTACACACATTGTGACAGGACATGAGGAGTGGACAGATGGAGGCAGAGGGTGGGATTGAGGGAGAGAGTGTGAGGGACACGGGGAGAGTGTGTGAGGGACACAGGGAGAGTGTGTGAGGGACACGGGGAGAGTGCGTGAGGGACACGGGGAGAGGGAGTGAGGGACACGGGGAGTGTGTGTGAGGGACACGGGGAGTGTTTGTGAGGAACACGGGGAGAGTGTGTGAGGGACACGGGGAGAGGGAGTGAGGGACACGGGGAGTGTGTGTGAGGGACACGGGGAGTGTGTGTGAGGGACACGGGAAGAGGGAGTGAGGGACACGGGGAGAGTGTGTGAGGGACACGGGGAGAGTGTGTGAGGGACACGGGGAGAGGGAGTGAGGGACACGGGGAGAGGGAGTGAGGGACACGGGGAGAGGGAGTGAGAGACACGGGGAGTGTGTGTGAGGGACACGGGGAGTGTGTGTGAGGGACATGGGGAGAGGGTGTGAGGGACACGGCAGAGGGAGTGAGGGACACGGGGAGAGTGTGTGAGGGACACGGGGAGAGTATGTGAGGGACACGGGGAGAGAGTGTGAGGGACACGGGGAGAGGGAGTGAGGGACACGGGGAGAGTGTGTGAGGGACACGGGGAGAGGGAGTGAGGGACACGGGGAGTGTGTGTGAGGGACACGGGGAGTGTGTGTGAGGGACACGGGGAGAGGGTGTGAGGGACACGGCAGAGGGAGTGAGGGACACGGGGAGAGTGTGTGAGAGACACGGGGAGAGTGTGTGAGAGACACGGGGAGAGGGAGTGAGGGACACGGGGAAAGGGAGTGAGAGACACGGGGAGAGGGTGTGAGGGACACGGGGAGAGTGTGTGAGAGACACGGGGAGAGTGTGTGAGAGACACGGGGAGAGGGAGTGAGGGACACGGGGAGAGGGTGTGAGAGACACGGGGAGAGTGTGTGAGAGACACGGGGAGAGGGAGTGAGGGACACGGGGAGAGGGAGTGAGGGACACGGGGAGAGTGTGTGAGGGACACGGGGAGTGAGTGTGAGGGACACGGGGAGAGTGTGTGAGAGACACGGAGAGAGGGTGTGAGGACATGGGGAGAGAGTGTGAGGAACACGGGGAGAGTGTGTGAGGGACACGGGGAGAGGGAGTGAGGGACACGGGGAGTGTGTGTGAGGGACACGGGGAGTGTGTGTGAGGGACACGGGGAGAGGGAGTGAGGGACACGGGGAGAGTGTGTGAGGGACACGGGGAGAGTGTGTGAGGGACACGGGGAGAGGGAGTGAGGGACACGGGGAGAGGGAGTGAGGGACACGGGGAGAGGGAGTGAGAGACACGGGGAGAGTGTGTGAGGGACACGGGGAGAGTATGTGAGGGACACGGGGAGAGAGTGTGAGGGACACGGGGAGAGAGTGTGAGGGACACGGGGAGAGGGAGTGAGGGACACGGGGAGAGTGTGTGAGGGACACGGGGAGAGGGAGTGAGGGACACGGGGAGTGTGTGTGAGGGACACGGGGAGTGTGTGTGAGGGACACGGGGAGAGGGTGTGAGGGACACGGCAGAGGGAGTGAGGGACACGGGGAGAGTGTGTGAGGGACACGGGGAGAGTGTGTGAGAGACACGGGGAGAGGGAGTGAGGGACACGGGGAAAGGGAGTGAGAGACACGGGGAGAGGGTGTGAGGGACACGGGGAGAGTGTGTGAGAGACACGGGGAGAGTGTGTGATAGACACGGGGAGAGGGAGTGAGGGACACGGGGAGAGGGTGTGAGAGACACGGGGAGAGTGTGTGAGAGACACGGGGAGAGGGAGTGAGGGACACGGGGAGAGGGAGTGAGGGACACGGGGAGAGTGTGTGAGGGACACGGGGAGTGAGTGTGAGGGACACAGGGAGAGTGTGTGAGAGACACGGAGAGAGGGTGTGAGGACATGGGGAGAGAGTGTGAGGGACACGAGGAGAGTGTGTGAGAGACACGGGGAGAGTGTATGAGAGACCCGGGGAGAGTGTGTGAGAGACACGGGGAGAGTGTATGAGAGACCCGGGGAGAGTGTGTGAGAGACACGGGGAGAGGGAGTGAGGGACACGGGGAGAGTGTGTGAGGGACACGGGGAGTGTGTGAGGGACATGGGGAGAGAGAGTGAGGGACACGGGGAGAGTGTGTGAGAGACACGGGGTGAGGGAGTGAGAGACACGGGGAGAGGGAGTGAGAGACATGGGGAGAGGGTGTGAGGGACATGGGGAGAGGGTGTGAGGGACATGGGGAGAGGGTGTGAGGACATGGGGAGAGAGTGTGAGGGACACGGGGAGAGTGTGTGAGAGACACGGGGAGAGTGTGTGAGAGACACGGGGAGAGTGTATGAGAGACCCGGGGAGAGTGTGTGAGAGACACGGGGAGAGGGAGTGAGGGACATGGGGAGAGGGAGTGAGGGACACGGGGAGAGTGTGTGAGGGACACGGGGAGTGTGTGAAGGACAAGGGGAGAGAGTGTGAGGGACACGGGGAGAGTGTGTGAGAGACACGGGGTGAGGGAGTGAGAGACACGGGGAGAGGGAGTGAGGGACACGGGGAGAGTGTGTGAGGGACACGGGGAGTGTGTGAGGGACACGGGGGAGGGAGTGAGAGACATGGGGAGAGTGTGTGAGGGACACGGGGAGAGGGTGTGAGGGACACGGGGAGAGTGTGTGAGGGACACAGGGAGAGGGTGTGAAAGATACGGGGAGAGGGAGTGAGGGACATTGGGAGAGGGTGAGGGGTACGGGGAGAGGGTGTGAAGGACACGGGGAGAGGGAGTGAGAGACACGGGGAGAGGGAGTGAGGGACACGGGGAGAGTGTGTGAGGTACACGGGGGAGGGAGTGAGGGACACGGGGAGAGGATGTGAGGGACAAGGGGAGAGGGTGTGAGGGACACGGGGAGAGGGAGTGAGGGACACGGGGAGAGTGTGTGTGGGACACGGGGACAGGGTTAGGGACACGGGGAGAGTGTGTGAGGGACATGGGGAGAGTGTGTGAGGGACATGGGGAGAGGGTGAGGGACACGGGGAGAGGGTGTGAGGGACACGGGGAGAGTGTGAGGGACACGGGGAGAGTGTGTGAAAGATACGGGGAGAGGGAGTGAGGGACATTGGGAGAGGGTGAGGGGTACGGGGAGAGGGTGTGAAGGACACGGGGAGAGGGAGTGAGAGACACGGGGAGAGGGAGTGAGGGACACGGGGAGAGGGTGTGAGGGACACAGGGAGAGTGTGTGAGGGACATTGGGAGAGGGTGAGGGATACGGGGAGAGTGTGTGAGGGACACGGGGAGAGGGAGTGAGAGACACGGGGAGAGTGTGTGAGGGACATGGGGAGAGTGTGTGAGGGACACGGGGAGAGGGTGTGAGAGACACGGGGAGAGTGTGTGAGAGACACGGGGAGAGGGAGTGAGGGACACGGGGAGAGGGAGTGAGAGACACGGGGAGTGTGTGTGAGGGACACGGGGAGTGTGTGTGAGGGACACGGGGAGAGGGTGTGAGGGACACGGCAGAGGGAGTGAGGGACACGGGGAGAGTGTGTGAGGGACACGGGGAGAGTATGTGAGGGACACGGGGAGAGAGTGTGAGGGACACGGGGAGAGGGAGTGAGGGACACGGGGAGAGTGTGTGAGGGACACGGGGAGAGGGAGTGAGGGACACGGGGAGTGTGTGTGAGGGACACGGGGAGTGTGTGTGAGGGACACGGGGAGAGGGTGTGAGGGACACGGCAGAGGGAGTGAGGGACACGGGGAGAGTGTGTGAGAGACACGGGGAGAGTGTGTGAGAGACACGGGGAGAGGGAGTGAGAGACACGGGGAAAGGGAGTGAGAGACACGGGGAGAGGGTGTGAGGGACACGGGGAGAGTGTGTGAGAGACACGGGGAGAGTGTGTGAGAGACACGGGGAGAGGGAGTGAGGGACACGGGGAGAGGGTGTGAGAGACACGGGGAGAGTGTGTGAGAGACACGGGGAGAGGGAGTGAGGGACACGGGGAGAGGGAGTGAGGGACACGGGGAGAGTGTGTGAGGGACACGGGGAGTGAGTGTGAGGGACACGGGGAGAGTGTGTGAGAGACACGGAGAGAGGGTGTGAGGACATGGGGAGAGAGTGTGAGGAACACGGGGAGAGTGTGTGAGGGACACGGGGAGAGGGAGTGAGGGACACGGGGAGTGTGTGTGAGGGACACGGGGAGTGTGTGTGAGGGACACGGGGAGAGGGAGTGAGGGACACGGGGAGAGTGTGTGAGGGACACGGGGAGAGTGTGTGAGGGACACGGGGAGAGGGAGTGAGGGACACGGGGAGAGGGAGTGAGGGACACGGGGAGAGGGAGTGAGAGACACGGGGAGAGTGTGTGAGGGACACGGGGAGAGTATGTGAGGGACACGGGGAGAGAGTGTGAGGGACACGGGGAGAGAGTGTGAGGGACACGGGGAGAGGGAGTGAGGGACACGGGGAGAGTGTGTGAGGGACACGGGGAGAGGGAGTGAGGGACACGGGGAGTGTGTGTGAGGGACACGGGGAGTGTGTGTGAGGGACACGGGGAGAGGGTGTGAGGGACACGGCAGAGGGAGTGAGGGACACGGGGAGAGTGTGTGAGGGACACGGGGAGAGTGTGTGAGAGACACGGGGAGAGGGAGTGAGGGACACGGGGAAAGGGAGTGAGAGACACGGGGAGAGGGTGTGAGGGACACGGGGAGAGTGTGTGAGAGACACGGGGAGAGTGTGTGAGAGACACGGGGAGAGGGAGTGAGGGACACGGGGAGAGGGTGTGAGAGACACGGGGAGAGTGTGTGAGAGACACGGGGAGAGGGAGTGAGGGACACGGGGAGAGGGAGTGAGGGACACGGGGAGAGTGTGTGAGGGACACGGGGAGTGAGTGTGAGGGACACAGGGAGAGTGTGTGAGAGACACGGAGAGAGGGTGTGAGGACATGGGGAGAGAGTGTGAGGGACACGAGGAGAGTGTGTGAGAGACACGGGGAGAGTGTATGAGAGACCCGGGGAGAGTGTGTGAGAGACACGGGGAGAGTGTATGAGAGACCCGGGGAGAGTGTGTGAGAGACACGGGGAGAGGGAGTGAGGGACACGGGGAGAGTGTGTGAGGGACACGGGGAGTGTGTGAGGGACATGGGGAGAGAGAGTGAGGGACACGGGGAGAGTGTGTGAGAGACACGGGGTGAGGGAGTGAGAGACACGGGGAGAGGGAGTGAGAGACATGGGGAGAGGGTGTGAGGGACATGGGGAGAGGGTGTGAGGGACATGGGGAGAGGGTGTGAGGGACATGGGGAGAGGGTGTGAGGACATGGGGAGAGAGTGTAAGGGACACGGGGAGAGTGTGTGAGAGACACGGGGAGAGTGTGTGAGAGACACGGGGAGAGTGTATGAGAGACCCGGGGAGAGTGTGTGAGAGACACGGGGAGAGGGAGTGAGGGACATGGGGAGAGGGAGTGAGGGACACGGGGAGAGTGTGTGAGGGACACGGGGAGTGTGTGAAGGACAAGGGGAGAGAGTGTGAGGGACACGGGGAGAGTGTGTGAGAGACACGGGGTGAGGGAGTGAGAGACACGGGGAGAGGGAGTGAGGGACACGGGGAGAGTGTGTGAGGGACACGGGGAGTGTGTGAGGGACACGGGGGAGGGAGTGAGAGACATGGGGAGAGTGTGTGAGGGACACGGGGAGAGGGTGTGAGGGACACGGGGAGAGTGTGTGAGGGACACAGGGAGAGGGTGTGAAAGATACGGGGAGAGGGAGTGAGGGACATTGGGAGAGGGTGAGGGGTACGGGGAGAGGGTGTGAAGGACACGGGGAGAGGGAGTGAGAGACACGGGGAGAGGGAGTGAGGGACACGGGGAGAGGGTGTGAGGGACACAGGGAGAGTGTGTGAGGGACATTGGGAGAGGGTGAGGGATACGGGGAGAGTGTGAGGGGTACGGGGAGAGTGTGTGAGGGACACGGGGGAGGGAGTGAGAGACATGGGGAGAGTGTGTGAGGGACACGGGGAGAGGGTGTGAGGGACACGGGGAGAGTGTGTGAGGTACACGGGGGAGGGAGTGAGGGACACGGGGAGAGGATGTGAGGGACAAGGGGAGAGGGTGTGAGGGACACGGGGAGAGGGAGTGAGGGACACGGGGAGAGTGTGTGTGGGACACGGGGACAGGGTTAGGGACACGGGGAGAGTGTGTGAGGGACATGGGGAGAGTGTGTGAGGGACATGGGGAGAGGGTGAGGGACACGGGGAGAGGGTATGAGGGACACGGGGAGAGTGTGAGGGACACGGGGAGAGTGTGTGAAAGATACGGGGAGAGGGAGTGAGGGACATTGGGAGAGGGTGAGGGGTACGGGGAGAGGGTGTGAAGGACACGGGGAGAGGGAGTGAGAGACACGGGGAGAGGGAGTGAGGGACACGGGGAGAGGGTGTGAGGGACACAGGGAGAGTGTGTGAGGAACATTGGGAGAGGGTGAGGGATACGGGGAGAGTGTGTGAGGGACACGGGGAGAGGGAGTGAGAGACACGGGGAGAGTGTGTGAGGGACATGGGGAGAGTGTGTGAGGGACACGGGGAGAGGGTGTGAGAGACACGGGGAGAGTGTGTGAGAGACACGGGGAGAGGGAGTGAGGGACACGGGGAGAGGGAGTGAGGGACATGGGGAGAGTGTGTGAGAGACACGGGGAGAGGGAGTGAGGGACATGGGGAGAGTGTGTGAGGGACACGGGGAGAGGGTGTGAGAGACACGGGGAGAGGGAGTGAGGGACACGGGGAGAGGGAGTGAGAGACACGGGGAGAGTGTGTGAGGGACACGGGGAGAGGGAGTGAGGGACACGGGGAGAGAGAGTGAGGGACACGGGGAGAGGGAGTGAGAGACACGGGGAGAGGGTGTGAGGGACACGGGGAGAGGGAGTGAGGGACACGGGGAGAGTGTGTGAGGGACACGGGGAGAGGGAGTGAGGGACACGGGGAGAGTGTGAGGGACACGGGGAGAGGGAGTGAGGGACACGGGGAGAGAGAGTGAGGGACACGGGGAGAGGGAGTGAGAGACACGGGGAGAGGGTGTGAGGGACACGGGGAGAGGGAGTGAGGGACACGGGGAGAGTGTGTGAGGGACACGGGGAGAGGGAGTGAGGGACACGGGGAGAGGGAGTGAGAGACACGGGGAGAGGGAGTGAGGGACACAGGGAGATTGTGTGTAAGGGACACGGGGAGAGTGTGTGAGAGACACGGGTAGAGTGTGTGAGAGACACGGGGAGAGGGAGTGAGGGACACGGGGAGAGGGAGTGAGGGACACGTGGAGAGGGAGTGAGAGACACGGGGCGAATGTGTGAGGGACACGGGGAGAGTGTGTGAGGGACATGGGGAGAGTGTGTGAGGGACACGGGGAGAGTGTGAGGGACACGGGGAGAGTGTGTGAGAGACACGGGGAGAGGGAGTGAGGGACACGGGGAGTGGGTGTGAGGGACACGGTGAGAGTGAGTGAGGGACATGGGGAGAGGGAGTGAGAGACACGGGGAGAGTGTTTGAGGGACACGGGGAGAGTGTGTGAGAGACACGGGGAGAGGGAGTGAGGGACACGGGGAGAGGGAGTGAGGGACACGGGGAGAGGGAGTGAGAGACACGGGGAGAGTGTGTGAGGGACACGGGGAGAGTGTGTGAGAGACACTGGGAGAGGGAGTGAGGGACACGGGGAGAGGGAGTGAGGGACACGGGGAGAGTGTGTGAGGGACAGGGGGGGAGTGTGTGAGAGACACGGGGAGAGCGAGTGAGGGACACGGGGAGAGGGAGTGAGAGACGCGGGGAGAGGGAGTGAGGGACACGGGGAGAGTCTGTGAGGGTCACGGGGAGAGTGTGAGGGAGACACGGGGAGAGTGTATGAGAGACCTGGGGAGAGGGAGTGAGAGACACGGGGAGAGTGAGTGAGGGACAAGGGGAGAGCGAGTGAGGGACACGGGGAGAGTGAGTGAGAGACACGGGGAGAGGGAGTGAGGGACACGGGGAGAGTCTGTGAGGGTCACGGGGAGAATGTGAGGGAGACACGGGGTGAGTGTATGAGAGACCCGGGGAGAGGGAGTGAGAGACATGGGGAGAGTGTGTGAGGGACACGGGGAGTGGGTGTGAGGGACACGGGGAGAGGGAGTGAGGGACACGGGGAGAGGGAGTGAGAGACACGGGGAGAGTGTGTGAGGGACACAGGGAGAGGGTGAGGGGTACGGGGAGAGTGTGTGAGGGACACGGGGGAGGGAGTGAGAGACATGGGGAGAGTGTGTGAGGGACACGGGGAGAGGGTGTGAGGGACACGGGGAGAGTGTGTGAGGGACACAGGGAGAGGGTGTGAAAGATACGGGGAGAGGGAGTGAGGGACATTGGGAGAGGGTGAGGGGTACGGGGAGAGGGTGTGAAGGACACGGGGAGAGGGAGTGAGAGACACGGGGAGAGGGAGTGAGGGACACGGGGAGAGGGTGTGAGGGACACAGGGAGAGTGTGTGAGGGACATTGGGAGAGGGTGAGGGATACGGGGAGAGTGTGAGGGGTAGGGGGAGAGTGTGAGGGACACGGGGGAGGGAGTGAGAGACATGGGGAGAGTGTGTGAGGGACACGGGGAGAGGGTGTGAGGGACACGGGGAGAGTGTGTGAGGTACACGGGGGAGGGAGTGAGGGACACGGGGAGAGGATGTGAGGGACAAGGGGAGAGGGTGTGAGGGACACGGGGAGAGGGAGTGAGGGACACGGGGAGAGTGTGTGTGGGACACGGGGACAGGGTTAGGGACACGGGGAGAGTGTGTGAGGGACATGGGGAGAGTGTGTGAGGGACATGGGGAGAGGGTGAGGGACACGGGGAGAGGGTGTGAGGGACACGGGGAGAGTGTGAGGGACACGGGGAGAGTGTGTGAAAGATACGGGGAGAGGGAGTGAGGGACATTGGGAGAGGGTGAGGGGTACGGGGAGAGGGTGTGAAGGACACGGGGAGAGGGAGTGAGAGACACGGGGAGAGGGAGTGAGGGACACGGGGAGAGGGTGTGAGGGACACAGGGAGAGTGTGTGAGGGACATTGGGAGAGGGTGAGGGATACGGGGAGAGTGTGTGAGGGACACGGGGAGAGGGAGTGAGAGACACGGGGAGAGTGTGTGAGGGACATGGGGAGAGTGTGTGAGGGACACGGGGAGAGGGTGTGAGAGACACGGGGAGAGTGTGTGAGAGACACGGGGAGAGGGAGTGAGGGACACGGGGAGAGGGAGTGAGGGACATGGGGAGAGTGTGTGAGAGACACGGGGAGAGGGAGTGAGGGACATGGGGAGAGTGTGTGAGGGACACGGGGAGAGGGTGTGAGAGACACGGGGAGAGGGAGTGAGGGACATGGGGAGAGTGTGTGAGGGACACGGGGAGAAGGAGTGAGGGACACGGGGAGAGGGAGTGAGAGACACGGGGAGAGTGTGTGAGGGACACGGGGAGAGGGAGTGAGGGACACGGGGAGAGAGAGTGAGGGACACGGGGAGAGGGAGTGAGAGACACGGGGAGAGGGTGTGAGGGACACGGGGAGAGGGAGTGAGGGACACGGGGAGTGTGTGCGAAGGATACGGGGAGAGTATGTGAGGGACACGGGGAGAGAGTGTGAGGGACACGGGGAGAGGGAGTGAGGGACATGGGCAGAGGGAGTGAGGGACACGGGGAGAGGGTGAGGGACACAGGGAGAGGGTGTGAGAGACACGGGCAGAGGGAGTGAGGGACACGGGGAGAGGGAGTGAGGGACACGGGGAGAGGGAGTGAGGGACACGGGGAGAGTGTGCGAAGGATACGGGGAGAGGGAGTGAGGGACATGGGCAGAGGGAGTGAGGGACACGGGGAGAGGGTGAGGGACACAGGGAGAGGGAGTGAGGGACACGGGGAGAGGGAGTGAGAGACCCGGGGAGAGGAAGTGAGGGACCCGGGGAGAGGGAGTGAGGGACACGGGGAGAGGGAGTGAGAGACCCGGGGAGAGGGAGTGAGGGACACCTGGAGAGGGAGTGAGGGACACGGGGAGAGTGTGTGAGAGACACGGGGAGAGTGTGTGAGGGACACAGGGAGAGGGAGTGAGGGACACGGGGAGAGTGTGTGAGAGACACGGGGAGAGTGTGTGAGGGACACAGGGAGAGGGAGTGAGAGACATGGGGAGAGTGTTTGAGGGACACGGGGAGAGTGTGTGAGGGACACGTGGAGAGTGTGAGGGACACGGGGAGAGTGTGTGAGGGACACGGGGAGAGTGTGAGGGACACGGGGAGAGGGAGTGAGGGACACGGGGAGAGGGAGTGAGGGACACAGGGAGAGGGAGTGAGGGACACGGGGAGAGGGAGTGAGGGACACGGGCAGAGGGAGTGAGGGACACGGGGAGAGTGTGTGAGGGACATGGGGAGAGGGAGTGAGGGACACGGGGAGAGGGAGTGAGGGACACCTGGAGAGGGAGTGAGGGACACGGGGAGAGTGTGTGAGGGACACGGGGAGAGTGTGTGAGGGACACGTGGAGAGTGTGAGGGACACGGGGAGAGGGAATGAGAGACATGGGGAGAGTGTTTGAGGGACACGGGGAGAGTGTGTGAGGGACACGTGGAGAGTGTGAGGGACACGGGGAGAGTGTGTGAGGGACACGGGGAGAGTGTGAGGGACACGGGGAGAGTGTGAGGGACACGTGGAGAGGGGTTTAAGCTTTGACCCGAAATAAACAATTTGCAAAGTGAAAGCATTTTATTCCAAATTGTGCTCCAGGTTTGAGGACAGAGAGAGAGATTCTGTCTCAATGTGACTGAGCAAGTTAATCTCACTGAGGTCTCTCTGTCTGTACAACACCAGGTCCCAGTCACAGGATGAGAGAGGGTGAGGAAGCTGGATCCATCAAAGTTTTACCTGCACATCCACCAATATCATCTATTGTATCCGTTGCTCCCGATGCGGTCTCCTCTACATTGGGGAGACTGGGCGCCTCCTAGCAGAGCGCTTTAGGGAACATCTCCGAGACACCCGCACCAATCAACCACACCGCCCCGTGGCCCAACATTTCAACTCCTCCTCCCACTCTGCCGAGGACATGGAGGTCCTGGGCCTCCTTCACCGCCGCTCCCTCACCACCAGATGCCTGGAGGAAGAACGCCTCATCTTCTGCCTCGGAACACTTCAACCCCAGGGCATCAATGTGGACTTCAACAGTTTCCTCATTTCCCCTTCCCCCACCTCACCCCAGTTCCAACCTTCCAGCTCAGCACTGTCCCCATGACTTGTCCTATCTGCCTATCTCCTTTTCCACCTATCCACTCCACCCTCCTCCCTGACCTATCACCTTCATCTCCTTCCCCACTCACCTATTGTACTCTATGCTACTTTCTCCCCACCCCCACCCTCCTCTAGCTTATCTCTCCACGCTTTAGGCTCTCTGCCTTTATTCCTGATGAAGTGCTTTTGCCCAAAACGTCGATTTTCCTGCTCCTTGGATGCTGCCTGAACTGCTGTGCTCTTCCAGCACCACTATAATCTAGACTGAGGAAGCTGGGACCAGCCTGGTTACTGGGTTAGAACCACAGGACAGTAACCTGGTTAGTAGGTAAGAACCACAAGATGGTAACCCAGCTACTAGGTTAGAAACACAGGACGGTAACCTGGTTACTAGGTTAGAACCACAGGACCTTCATTCCTGAAGAAGGGCTAATGCCCGAAACGTCGATTCTCCTGTTCCCTAGATGCTGCCTGACCTGCTGCGCTTTTCCAGCAACACATTTCCATCTCGAGAACCACAGGACAGCAACCTTGTTAGTAGGTTAGAACCACAGGATGGTAATCCAGTTACTAGGTTAGAACTGCAGGATGGTAACCCAGCTACTAGATTAGAACCACAGGACAGTAACCCATTTAGTAGGTTAGAACCACAAGATGGCAACCTAGTTACTAGGTTAGAACCACAGGACATTTACATTGTCATTTACATAAATGATCTGGATGCGAGCATAAGAGGTACAGTTAGTAAGTTTGCAGATGACACCAAAATTGGAGGTGTAGTGGAGAGCGAAGAGGGTTACCTCAGATTACAACAGGATCTGGACCAGATGGGCCAATGGGCTGAGAAGTGGCAGATGGAGTTTAATTCAGATAAATGCGAGGTGCTGCATTTTGGGAAAGCAAATCTTAGCAGGACTTATACACTTAATGGTAAGGTCCTAGGGAGTGTTACTGAACAAAGAGACCTTGGAGTGCAGGTTCATAGCTCCTTGAAAGTGGAGTCGCAGGTAGATAGGATAGTGAAGAAGGCGTTTGGTATGCTTTCCTTTATTGGTCAGAGTATTGAGTACAGGAGTTGGGAGGTCATGTTGCGGCTGTACAGGACATTGGTTAGGCCACTGTTGGAATATTGTGTGCAATTCTGGTCTCCTTCCTATCGGAAAGATGTTGTGAAACTTGAAAGGGTTCAGAAAAGATTTACAAGATGGGGAATCCAGAACTAGAGGCCATAGGTTTAGGGTGAGAGGGAAAGATATAAAAGAGACCTAAGGGGCAACTTTTTCACACAGAGGGTGGTGTGTGTATGGAATGAGCTGCCAGAGGATGTGGTGGAGGCTGGTACAATTACAACATTTAAGAGGCATTTGGATGGGTATATGATTAGGAAGAGTTTGGAGGGATGTGGGCCGGGTGCTGGCAGGTGGGACTAGATTGGGTTGGGATATCTGGTCAGCATGGACAGGTTGGACCGAAGGGTCTGTTTCCATGCTGTACATCTCTATGACAGTAACCTGGTTAGTAGGTTAGAACCACAGAATGGTAATCCAGTTACTAGGTTATAACTGCAGGATGATAACCCAGTTACTAGGTTAGCACCAGAGGACAGTAACCTGGTTACTAGGTTAGAACCAGAGGACAGTAACCCAGTTAGTAGGTTAGAACCACAAGACGGTAACCCAGTTACTAGCTTAGAACCACAGGACAATAACCTGGTTAGTACATTAGAGCCACAGGATGGTAATCCAGTTACTAGGTTAGAATCAGAGGACGGTAACCTGGCTACTAGGTTAGAACCACAGGACAGTAACCAAGTTACTAGGTTAGAACTGCCAGACTGTAACCTAGTTACTAGGTTAGAACCGTAGGATGGTAACCCAGTTACTAGGTTGGAACTGCAGGACGGTAACCAGGATTCACAGACATTACCTCCTTCATTAACCAGTTTTTATTAATGAGGCTCACGATGTTTTTTCAAAGTGAAGGAATATTTGGTGTTTGTGTGAAATTCTAACAGTGATACAAGAGTCTCCACCCTCCTCACAGCCAGCCTCATCAGCACGATCTCAGCTTTCGGTGAGACATTACCCCGAGGCAAAACAAACCAATCATTCAGCTCCATCGCCAATTCCAAATCTCAGCCTCCTGCATCTACACCCCACCTACCGCCATCAGTACTGACCCACCCCCCATCACTGACCCCACCCCCCATCACTGACCCCACCCACCCCAATCACTGACCCTACACACGATCACTGACCCCACCCACCCATCACTGACCCCACCCCGTCACTGACCCCACCCCCATCACTGACCCCACCCACTCCCATCACTGACCCCACACCCATCACTGACCCCACCTCCATCACTGACCCCACCCCCATCACTGACCCCACCCACTCCCATCACTGACCCCACACCCATCACTGACCCTACTCATACTCATCACTGACCCCACACCCCACTGACCCTACCCCCATCACTGACACACCCACCCCCACTGACCCCACCCACTCCCATCACTGACCCCACCCCGTCACTGACCCCACCCCATCACTGACTCCACCCACCCCAATCACTGACCCCACCCACCCATCACTGACCCCACCCACCCATCACTGACCCCACCCACCCCAATCACTGACCCTACACACGATCACTGACCCCACCCACCCATCACTGACCCCACCCACCCATCACTGACCCCACCCTGTCACTGACCCCACCCCATCACTGACCCCACCCACTCCCATCACTGACCCCACACCCATCACTGACCCCACCCCCATCACTGACCCCACCCACTCCCATCACTGACCCCACACCCATCACTGACCCTACTCATACTCATCACTGACCCCACACCCCACTGACCCTACCCCCATCACTGACACACCCACCCCCACTGACCCCACCCACCCATCACTGACCCTACCCCCATCACTGACCCTACCCACCCATCACTGACCCTACCCCCATCACTGACCCCACCTGCCCACATCACTGACCCCACACACCTCCATCACTGACCCTACCCCCATCACTGACCACACTCACCCCATCACTGACCTCACCCCCCATCACTGACCCCACCTGCCCACATCACTGACCCCACACACCCACCACTGACCCCACCCGCCCACATCACTGAGGAACAGGAGAATCGACGTTTCGGGCATAAGCCCTTCTTCGATTCTCCTGTTCCCTGGATGCTGCCTGACCTGCTGCGCTTTTCCAACAACACATTTTCAGCTCTGATCTCCAGCATCTGCAGTCCTCACTTTCTCCCCGTCCACATCACTGACCCCACCCACCCCCATCACTGACCCCACCCCATCACTGACCCCACTCCCCATCATTGACTCCACTCACCCCCATCACTGACCCCACCCTCATTTAAGCCCCTCCCAATAAACTCTCCCCCCCCATCACTGTGTACTTTCCCCCATTCTCCCCCCCCTTCCCCATTTAATCTTGTGTGAAATTTTCCTTCACAAATACACCCAGAGCCTCTGGCGTGAGGTGGAATATTTTGGAATATTGCTCCGTCTGCACATCCTGTAACCTCCATCTGTGTGACCCTCTGATCCACTTCTCCCTCTCTCTGGAGCAGCTTGAGATGGTGCTGAATCCCTGTGTTTGGGGCTGGGATGGGACAGTTACTACACCCGGATTAGGGCCAATCTCAGCTCTCCCTGTGAAAGGGGGGTTTAAATCCATTTGCAAGTCTGACTGTAACGGTGTGGGGTCCTCAGTCCCCACTCTCTCAGAGTGTGTAATCGGAGGGCTGGACAGTTCAGAGTGTACCCTGAGAGTGGGAGTCACTGCACTGTCTCACATTGTTCAGCAACAACTCGACAAAGATATACAAACACTATGTGTTTGGCATTAACACAGAAGGAAAAGCCAGACTCTGGAAATCTGAAATTCAAATGGAAAATGTCTGTGTGAAGACAAAAATTCTCTTTGATAAACGTGGACCCATTACAGTGCTGACTGGATAATATATTGCGGAGATCAGTAAACCGCAACTATTATTCATCCAACTCTAGCACAAAAAGGAAAGTAGCCTGACCACAGCTAACCAGGGAAATTCAGGACCATCTTAGACTGGAGACAGGAGATCTGAGGATTGCGGGCAGTTTAGATATCAGCAAAGGAGGACAGAGAGATTGATCAAGAAGGGAAGGTAGAGTAGAAGAAGCTTGCGGGAAACGTACACACTAACTGTAAAAGTTTCAATAGGTACGTGAAGAGAAGATCAACATAGGTCCCTTCCAGTCAGAAACCAGGGAGTCTACAATAGGGAACTAAGAAATGGCCAACCAACTAAATACAACCTTTGGTTCTGACTGAAATAACATTTACAAAGAACAAAGAAGAACAAAGACAATTTACAGCCCAGGAACAGGCCCTTCGGCCCTCCAAGCCTGAGCTGATCCAAATCCACTGTCTAAACCTGTCGGTCAATTCCTAAGCGTCTGTATCCCTCTGCTCCCCACCTACTCATGCATCTGTCCAGACGCACCTTAAATGAATCTACCGAGCCTGCCTCTACCACCTCTGCTGGCAATGCGTTCCAAACACCCACCACCCTCTGTGTGAAGTACTTGCCGTGTGTATCCCCCTTAAACTTTTCACCTCTCACCTTGAAAGCGTGACCTCTCGTTATTGAATCCTTCACCCTGGGAAAAAGCTTGTCTCTATCCACCCTGTCTATACCCTTCATGATTTTGTAAACCTCAATCAGGTCCCCCCCATCTCCTTTTTTCTAGTGAAAATAAACCTAACCTACTCAACCTCTCTTCATAGCTAGCACCTTCCATACCAGGCAACATCCTGGTAAACCTTCTCTACACCCTCTCCAAAGCATCCACATCCTTTTGGTAATGTGGCGACCAGAACTGTACAAAGTATTCTAAATGCAGCCGAACCAATGTCTTGTCCAATTTTAACATGATATAAAAGGAAATTAGGAGGGCAAACACAGGTCATGAGATGTCTTTGACAGATGGGATTAAGGAAAACCCCAAGTTTTTTTTCATCGATATTCCTACCAGAGACGGGCCAGAGCTAGACCCTAGTCCTAGGAATGAAACTGGTCAAGTGGTTGAAGTTTCAGTGGGTAGGCTTTTTGGGAATAGTGACCATAACTCTGTAAGTTTCAAAGTCATCATGGAAAGGGTTAAGGTTAGTGCAGAAGTTAAGTGACTTAACCGGGAGACGGCCGATTTCAAGATCTGGGAGCAGTTACTCGCAGGTAAGTCTACATTCAGAAAGTGGGAGCCTTTTAAAAGTAGGATAACAAGAATTCAGAGCCAATGTGAAAGGCAAGGGCGTCCCTGGGTGTGAAAGGGAGAGTGAGAGTTTGAGAAAGGAAAATCGGGAAATATACAGAGCCTTAAACAAAATGGCAGTTTTTCAAAGTTATGGAATGTACGAGGTTTGCTTAAAAAGGAAATTAGGAGGGCAATCAGGGGTCATCAGATGTCTTTGACAGATGGGATTAAGGAAAACCCCAAGTTTTTTTATAAGTATATTCAGAGTAAGAGGATTACCAGGTAAAGGGTGGGTTCTATTAGCGATCAAAGGGGTAATGTGTGCATGGAACAAGAGGACCTGGGTGACCACATTAATGAAACGTCTCATCCACCTTCTCAGACGAGAAAGACATTGTAGTTGGGGATTTCAGTTTTGATGGTGAGGTTCTAGAACACGTTAAGATTAATAGGGAGGAGGTATTTGATGTTTTAATGAGAATAAAGGTGCATAAATCCCCAGGGCCTGATGAGATGTATCCCCAGGCTACTATGGGGGGCAAGTGAGGAGATTGCTGGGTCCATGACAGGGATATTTAATATTTTGCAGGTCACAGGTGATATGCTGAAGGACTGGGGGAATAGGTAATGAAGGGCAGCAGGGATAGGCCGGGTAATTACACAGCAGCTGGTCTGATATCAGTGGGAGGGAAATTATTGGAAACAATTCTGAAGGTCAGAGTTAGTCGGTACCTGGAAAGACAGGGATTGATCAGGGTCAAGATTAGAGTGATGCTGGAAAAGCACAGCAGGTCAGGCAGCACCTGAGGAGCAGGAAAATCGATGTTTCGGGCAAAAGACCTTCATCAGGAATGCTGTGCTTTTCCAGCACCACTCTAATCTTGATTCCGATCGCCAGCATCTGCTGTCCTCATTTTCGCCCAGGGATTGATCAGGGATAGTCAGCATGGATTTGTTAGACTGTCCGACTAATTTAATTGAGTTTTTTTGAAAAGGTGTCTGAGTGCATTAGTGAGGGTAGTTGATGTGGTTTGCATGGAGTTCAGTAAGGCCTTTAACAAGGTCTCACATGGAAGGCTCATCCACAAGGTAAGAGCCCATGGGATCCAAGGAAGGTTGGCCAACTGGATCCAACATTGACTTACAAACAGAAGCAGAGGGTGATGGTGGGAGGGTTGTGTTTGTGATTGGAAGTCCGTGACCAATGGTGTACCACAGGGTTCGGTGCTGGGACCCTTTGCTGTTTGTTATGTATGTTAACATGACCTCCCAACTCCTGTACTCAATACTTTGACCAATAAAGGAAAGCATATCAAACGCCTTCTTCACTATCCTATCTACTCCACTTTCAAGGAGCTATGAACCTGCACTCCAAGGTCTCTTTGTTCAGCAACTCTCCATAGGACCTTACCATTAAGTGTATAAGTCCTGCTAAGATTTGCTTTCCCAAAATGCAGCACCTCGCATTTATCTGAATTAAACTCCATCTGCCACTTCTCAGCCCATTGGCCCATCTGGTCCAGATCCTGTTGTAATCTGAGGTAACCCTCTTCGCTGTCCACTACACCTCCAATTTTGGTGTCATCTGCAAACTTACTAACTGTACCTCTTATGCTCACATCCAAATCATTTATGTAAATGACAAAAAGTAGAGGGCCCAGCACCGATCCTTGTGGCACTCCACTGGTCACAGGTCTCCAGTCTGAAAAACAACTTTCCACCACCACCCTCTGTCTTCTACCTTTGAGCCAGTTCTGTATCCAAATGGCTAGTTCTCCCTGTATTCCATGAGGTCTAACCTTGCTAATCAGTGTCCCATGGGGAAACTTGTCGAACGCCTTACTGAAGTCCATATAGATCACATCTACTGCTCTGCCCTCATCAATCTTCTTTGTTACTTTCTCAATAACCTCAATCAAGTTTGTGAGACATGATTTCCCATGCACAAAGCCATGTTGACTATCCCGAATCAGTCCTTGCCTTTCCAAATACTTGTACATCCTGTCCCTCAGGATTCCCTCCAACAACTTCCCCACCACCGAGGTCAGGCTCACCGGTCTATAGTTCCCTGGCTTGTCTTTACCACCTTTCTTAAACAGTGGCATCACATTAGCCAACCTCTGGCACCTCATCTGTGACTATCGATGATACAAATATCTTAGCAAGAGGCCCAGCAATCACTTCCCTAGCTTCCCACAGAGTTCTACGGTACACCTGATCACCAGGGATTTATCCACCTTTCTGTGATTTAAGACATCCAGCACTTCCTCCTCTGTAATCTGGACATTTTGCAAGATGACACCATCTATTTCCCTACAGTCTATATCTTCCATATCCTTTTCAACAGTAAATACTGATGCAAAGTATTCATTTAGTATCTCCCCCATTTTCTGTGGCTCCACACAAAGGCCGCCTTGCTGATCTTTGAGGGGCCCTATTCTCTCCCGAGTTATCTTTTTGTCCTTAATATATTTGTAAAAACCCTTTGGATTCTCCTTAATTCTATTTGCCAAAACTATCTCATGTCCCCGTTTTGCCCTCCTGATTTCCCTCTTAAGTATACTCCTACTTTCTTTGTACTCTTCTAATGATTCACTCGATCTATCCTGTCCAAACCTGACATATGCTTCCTTCTTTTTCTTAACCAAACCCTCAATTTCGTTAGTCATCCAGCATTCCCTATACCTACCACCCTTCCCTTTCACCCTGACAGGAATATACTCTCTCTGGATTCTCGTTATCTCATTTCAGAAGGCTTCCCATTTTCCAGCCGTCCCTTTACCTGTGAACATCTGCCTTCAATCAGATGTAAATGACAAAACGTAGAGGGCCCAGCACTGATCCTTGTGGCACTCCACTGGTCACAGGCCTCCAGTCTGAAAAACAACCCTCCATTACCACCCTCTGTCTTCTACCTTTGAGCCAGTTCTGTATCCAAATGGCTAGTTCTCCCTGTATTCCATGAGATCTAACCTTGCTAATCAGTCTCCCATGGGGAACCTTGTCGAACGCCTTACTGAAGTCCATAGAGATCACATCTACTGCTCTGCCCTCATCAATCTTTTGAATGTTCTTGCCTATCACCGTCAAAATTGGCCTTTCTCCAATTTCGAACTTCAACTTTTAGATCTGGTCTATCCTTTTCCATCACGATTTTAAAACGAATAGAATTATGGTCACTGGCCCCAAAGTGCTTCCCCACTGACACCTCAGTCACCTGCCCTGCCTTATTTCCCAAGAGTAGGTCAAGTTTTGCACCTTCTCTAGTAGGTACATCCACATATTGAATCAGAAAATTGTCTTGTACTCACTTAAGAAATTCCTCTCCATCTAAACCTTTAATGCTATGGCAGTCCCAGTCGATGTTTGGAAAGTTTAAATCCCCTACCATAACTACCCTATTATTCTTACAGATAGCTGAGATCTCCTTACAAATTTGTTTCTCAATTTCCCTCTGACTATTGGGGGTCTATAATAAAATCCCAATAAGGTGATCATCCCTTTCTTATTTCTCAGTTCCACCCAAATAACTTCCCTGGATGTATTTCCTGGAATATCCTCCCTCTGCACAGCTGTAATACTATCTCTTATCAAAACGCCACTCCCCCTCCTCTCTTGCCTCCCTTTCTATCCTTCCTGTAGCATTTGTATCCTGGAACATTTAAGCTGCCAGTCCTGTCCATCTCTGAGCCATGTTTCCGTAATTGCTATGATATCCCAGTCCCATGTTCCTGACCATGCCCTGAGTTCATCTGCCTTTCCTATTTTGCCCCTTGCATTGAAATAAGTATGTGAGAAAATGTTTTTCCCCAGTGGGTGGTGGGAATATGGAAAGTGCTGCCTGAGAGGATGGTGAGTGAAGGTACTCCCGCAACATTTAGGAAGCATTTGGATGAGCACTTAAAATGCCAGGGCATATTTGGCTATGGACGAAATGCAGATAAATGGGATCAGTGTGGTTTGGTGTTTTTATTGGTTGGCATATACATGGTGGGCCAAAGGGGTCTATGGCTCCAACATAACAGAAATGGTGACAGACACAGGATTTTGTGAGAAGGAGGAACCAAAGGAAATCAGTATTAGTAGAGAAATGGAGTTGGGGAAATGCATGATAATTTCCTCCTCACAATTTCAGAAAGGAGGCAATTATTGCCCAGTCAGTCTGACATCAGTAGTGGGGAAAATGTTTGGACCCATTGGAAAATAGTTAATAGCTCAGCACTTAGAAATCAGTGGCAAGGTCAGACTGATTTCCAAAAGGGAAATATTTGACAAATCTACTGGAATTCTTCAAGATGTAACGAGTGGTGTTGATTGGGAGGAACCGGTGGATGTGATTTATTTGGATTTTCAGAAGGCTTTCAACAAAGTCAGGACATAAGAGATTGATGCCTGGGATTAGAAATAGTGTATTTGGGTCATGGAGTCATAGAGATGTACAACATGGAAACAGACCCTTCAGTCCAACTCATCCATGCTAACCAAATATTCCAACCTAACCTAATCCCATTTACCAGCACTTGGCCCATATCCATGCAAACCCTTCCTATTCATATACCCATCCAGATGCCTTTTAAATGTTGTAATTGTACCAGCCTCCACCACTTCCTCTGGCAGCTCATTCCAAATATGTACCACCCTCTGCATGATAAAGTTGCCCCCTGGGTCCCTTTTAAGTCTTTCCCCTCTCCCCTAGCTCAAAACCTCCAAACCTGGCAACGTCTTTGTAAATCTTTTCTGAACCCTTTCAAGTTTCACAACATCTTTCCGACGGGAAGGAGACCAGAATTGCACACAATATTCCAAAAGTGGCCTAACTAATGTCCTGACAGCCGCAACATGAACTTCCCAGCTTCTGTACTCAATGAACGATGCATTGTGTTGGATAGAGAACTGGTTATCAGACAGGACACAAAAAGTGGGAATAAATGGGTCTTTTTCCAAATGGTAAGCAGTGACTGTTGGAGTACCTCAGGGATCAGTACCCCAGCTAATCACAACATATATTACTTATTTGGAGGTTGGAACTAAACATAAATCTCCAAGTTTACAGAGAATCCAAAGCTGGGTGGGAGGGGGAGCAGTGAGGAGGATGGAGAGATGCTGCAGTGTGAGGGGGTCAGGCTGAGGGAGTGGGGAAGTACACGGCAGATGCAGTTTAATGTGGATCGGTGTGAGGTTACCCACTCTGGGAGCACAAACAGGAAGGCGGGTTATTATCTGAACGGGGATAGTCTGGGAAAGGGGAAAGTGCAACGAGACCTAGGTGTCCCTGCACACCAGTCGCTGAATTGTGCAGCTGCAGCAGGTGGGGATGGGATGATGGTCTTCACAGCGAGAGGATTCAAGTCCAGGAGCAGCGAGGTCTTGCTGCAGTTATACAGGGCCTTGGGGAGACCACACCAGGAGTATCATACACCGTTTTGGTTTCCTTATTTGGGGAAGAATGTTCTGGCGATGGCGGGAGTGCAGCGAAGGTTTCCCAGACTGATCCCTGGGATGGCAGGGCTGACGTATGAAGAGTTGGATCAGTTTGGATTATAGTTATTGAAGTTTAGAAAAATAATGGGAGATCTCACAGAAACGTAATAAATTCTAACAGGACTAGACAGGGTCAACATAGGAAAGGTGTTCCCAATGACCATGGGGATTCCAGAATGAGGGGCTATCACAGTCTATGGATACAAGGGGAGGAGGGGAGGCCATTCTGGACTGAGATGAGGAGAAATGTCTTCACCCAGAGAGTGGGGAGCCTGGGGAATTCTCTGTTGTAAAAAGCAGTTGAGGCCATAACATTAAATGTTTTCAAACCAGAGTTAGATAGAGTTCATAGGGCTAAAGGGGTAAAAGATTATGGGGTAAAAACAGGGACAGGGGACTGATCGCATTGAGTGGGGGAGGAGATTCAGAGGGTCGAATGGGGGGTCCCTATTTTCTACGTTTTCATATCTCAATGACAATGCATCTGGTTTTCTAACTGAAGCAGACTGGCTGAGGCATTGATTATATTTAAAAACACACAGGATAACCTGCAAATTCTGTGCAGGAATATCTGGAGGGGACTTTAGCAGTCTGCAGTTACTCAAACTCATTATTAACTTTTGACAAGAACATTATGTTCTGAATACTTACACCTAAAGTACAATGAATCTTGTAGATTTGCGATTCCCAATCCAGTTAGCTCCGAACTTCACTGACCTTTCTACAATTACGGATCACTCCTTCTCCGATTACACCCATTAGCAACACACCCAGTGCCCAACTCTCTCGTATCCATGGCAACGCCAACTACTGCCTTAAGGTCTGAGTGCCACCGAACTTACAGAAAGAATGATAAATAGGGTGACTCTCTCTTTCCGGAAGGAATTGGGAATATGGGATGGTGTTTTTACAGGGGGCAGGGTGGGAGGAGGTGTAGTCTAGGTAGCTGTGGGAGTCGGTCGGTTTGTAGTAAATGTCCGCTGCCTCGTGCTCCCATGAGGAGGTTGAACAGTTCATCCACTTGACCAACACCTTCCACCCCGACCTCAAATTTACCTGGACCGTCTCAGACTCCTCCCTCCCCTTCCTAGACCTCTCCATTTCTATCTCGGGCGACCGAATCGACACGGACATTTACTATAAACCGACCGACTCCCACAGCTACCTAGACTACACCTCCTCCCACCCTGCCCCCTGTAAAAACACCATCCCATATTCCCAATTCCTTCGTCTCCGCCGCATCTGCTCCCAGGAGGACCAGTTCGAAAACCGTACAACCCAGATGGCCTCCTTCTTCAAGGACCGCAATTTCCCCCCCGACGTGGTCGACGGTGCCCTCCACCTCATCTCCTCCACTTCCCGCTCCTCCGCCCTTGAACCCCGCCCCTCCAACCGCCACCAGGACAGAACCCCACTGGTCCTCACCTACCACCCCACCAATCTCCATGTACAACGCATCATCCGCCGTCACTTCCGCCACCTCCAAACGGACCCCACCACCAAGGATATATTTCCCTCCCCTCCCCTATCAGCATTCCGAAAAGACCACTCCCTCCGTGACTCCCTCGTCAGGTCCACACCCTCCACCAACCCAACCTCCACTCCCGGCACCTTCCCCGACAACTGCAAGAAATGCAAAACTTGCGCCCACACCTCCCCCCTCACTTCCCTCCAAGGCCCCAAGGGACCCTTCCATATCCGCCACAAATTCACCTGCACCTCCACACACATCATCTTTTGCATCCGCTGCACCCGATGTGGCCTCCTCTATATTGGGGAGACAGGCCGCCTACTTGCGGAACGTTTCAGAGAACACCTCTGGGACACCCGGACCAACCAACACAACCACCCCGTGGCTCAACACTTCAACTCCCCCTCCCACTCCACCAAGGACATGCAGGTCCTTGGACTCCTCCATCGCCAAACCATAGCAACACGATGGTTGGAGGAAGAACTCCTCATCTTCCGCCTGGGAACCCTCCAACCACAAGGGATGAACTCAGATTTCTCCAGTTTCCTCATTTCCCCTCCCACCTTGTCTCAGTCAAATCCCTCGAAATCAGCACCGCCTTCCTAACCTGCAATCATCTTCCTGACCTCTCCGCCCCCACCCCACTCCGGCCTATCACCCTCACCTTGACCTCCCTCCACCTATCGCATTTCCAAAGCCCCTCCCCCAAGTCCCTCCTCCCTACCTTTTATCTTAGCCTGCTGGACACACTTTCCTCATTCCTGAAGAAGGGCTTATGCCCGAAACATCGATTCTCCTGTTCCTTTGATGCTGCCTGACATGCTGCGCTTTTCCAGCAACACATTTTCAGCTCTGACTCTCTCTTTCCCTCTCCCTTTCTCCCTCTCTTTCTCCCCCCTCCCCTCCCCCCACTCTCTCTCCCTCTCTCCTCTCTCTCTCCTTCCCTGTTCCCCCAGGAACACCTCCTAGCAGAGTGCTTTAGGGAACATCTCTGGGACACCCGCACCAATCAACCACACCGTCCTCTGGCCCAACATTTCAACTCCCCCTCCCACTCTGCCGAGGACATGGAGGTCCTGGGCCTCCTTCACCGCCGCTCCCTCGCCACCTGACGCCTGGAGGAAGAACGCCTCATCTTCTGCCTCAGAACACTTCAACCCCAGGGCATCAATGTGGACTTCAACAGTTTCCTCATCTCCCCTCCCCACCTCACCCCAGATCCAACCCTCCAACTCGGCACTGCCCTCTTGACCTGTCCTACCTGTCCATCTTCCTTCCCACTTATCCACTCCGCCCTCCTCTTCGACCTATCACCATCACCCCTCCTTCATCCACCTATCACATTCTCAGCCCCACAGCCCCTTCCCCTCCCATTATTCTCTCAGCCCCCTTGACCCCTCCCCCCCCAACATTCCTGATGAAGGGCTTACGCCAAAACATTGACTCTCTTGCTCCTCAGATGCTGTCTGACCGGCTGTGCTTTTCCAGCATCACATTCTTCGACTCTGACTCTCCGGCATCTGCAGTCCTCACTTTCTCCATCGTCGGGATCAGTCTGGTAACCTTTCACTGCACTCCCTCCATTGCCAGAGCATCCTTCCTCAGACCAGGAGACCCAAACTACACACTACACTCCAGGTGTGGCCTCACCAAGACCCCTGTACAATGGGCAGCGAGACCTTCCCGCCGCTGTACTCCAACCCTCTCGCTATGGAGGCCAACACGCCATTTGCCATCTTCACCTCCTGCTGTCCTTGTCTGTTTGTAGACACAAAGGCTGAGCCTATTGTTAATGTTACTGACTGTAGTGAGATACTGCACGCGCTCTCAGGGAGGATATGAGGAGGTGGACACTCCTTATTGCAGAGAAGGTTAGAGGGAGATTGAACAGAGGGGTCAACATGAGGGGTTTAACTTGAACAATTGAGGAGCTGTTTCCTGCAGGAGACAGGGACATGTTGTTTTCTTCCTGCTTTCATCAGGACAAATGCAAGAATGCCAAATTTCAAAGCTGCACCACAATTTGGACCAAAGGTTGTGATCGATGGTGAAATCTACTCTGTTTGGATGAAGTGTTGTCATGAAGAAAGCCCTGAGGAAATATCTGCTCCCCAACCTCCCGGGTCATTCAAACACATGCCATTAGGTTTAGAGACGTTCCATTAGTTTTTAGAGGCAAGGTCTTGTGTGTGAATGCGTGTGGTTTGTAGTGAGCTGAATGAGCCATACTCTGCAGAAGCAGAATACTCTGGAGGGTGGATATCAGAAACACACACCTGGAGAAACTCAGCAGGTCTGAGAGACAGAAGCAGAATTAATGTTTCATGCCCAACAGAACTTATACAGAACATGCATGTGTTTCTCCAGCAATCGCTTTTGCTTCTAATTTCACTTTCGGAGCTTTTTCTGATTAAATTCTCCACATGACAGTACAGATTCCAGCCAGCAAGATCTGATCCTTACTGGAAGGCAAGTCCACAAGCACTCATGGGACCAACAGCAACTTGTCGACACAATCTTCCAAAGATCCCTGGATCTGTCAGCTGGGAGGAATTACAGAGCACCCTCTTCAAATCTGATTGGCCACAAACATTCCTCCCCCGAATGACAGTCTGCCAGTTGTGATTCTCACCACAGACCCATAGCTGTGCAGCGTGGGGTGTTACTGCACCAATACACCTCCATTATCCCTCCCAGTTACCATATTCAGTGAACTTTGTGAGATCATGTCAAGGGTGTTTGATGGAAGACAGTGTAGAGAGCTTTACTCTGTATCTAACCCCATGCTGTCCCTGTCCCTGGGAGTGTTTGATGGGGATAGTGTAGAGAGAGCTTTACTCTGTATCTAACCCCATGCTGTCCCTGTCCCTGGGAGTGTTTGATGGGGACCGTGTAGAGGGAGCTTTACTCTGTTCCCAACCCCATGCTGTCCCTGTCCTGTGAGTGTTTGATGGGGGACAGTGCAGAGGGAGCTTTACTCTGTATCTAACCCCATGCGGACCCTGCCCTGGGAGTGTTTGATGGGGACCATGTAGAGGGAGCTTTACTCTGTATCCAACCCCATGCTGTCCCTGTCCTGGGAGTGTTTGATGGGGACCGTGTAGAGGGAGCTTTCCTCTGTATCTAACCCTGTGCTGTCCATGTCCTGTTAGAGTTTGACGGGAACAGTGTAGAGGAAGCTTTCCTCTGTATCTAACCCCGTGTAAATGTGATCATTGATTGTCTCTCGGTGTTATTCAGCGCTGACAGAGCAAGCTAGTTTTCAGTTTGAATTATGGGGTGAAAGAATGTTTTGTTTTAAAGAAATGTTGCAAGCGATCACAAGGCTGGTAGTTGGAATCTTCGACCTGCCTGTCAGATTGTCGGATCTAACACAGACACAATCCATCTTCTGTCCATCACGCAGGCCAAGAAGCGAAGCAGATGTCAGAACTGGATAGAACATCTGGTTAAATCACACTCTCCAAACCAAAGACATTCAAAGAAAAGCAGCAAGAAAGTTGTGTGAGGCTTTAACTATAATGGGAGCCAGGTGTGCTGACTTCACCAGGTCTTATTGAATTGTCAGTGCTTGCGGGATTTACTAACAGCACACTTATGTAACCTCTTCATTGCTTAATCTTCAGATACCTTTCCCAACAAACACCACATTGAGAAAGCTGAATGATCGCTTTCTGATGAGGTGGCAGTATCGTTGGGATAGAACCTGTGAGGTTTCGCAGTACTCAGCACAGAATGACAGTAAGCAATCCCTCCATTGACCCTGTCCCTGGCTTCATCCGACGAATCCATTCGAATGGTCAAACACAAACCCCCACTGTCTCCTCTTCCTCAGCTCAAACCTCTCCAAGTTCTGAAGACGATAAGACATAGGGACAGCAGCAGGCCGTTCAGCCCATCAAGTCTATTTTGTTGTTCAATGAGATCAAGGCTAATCTGACCCAACGTTTTCTCTCCGATAATCGTCTTTATGACCTTCCCCAGCTCCAACGTTTTCTCTCTGATAATCGTCTTTATGACCTTCCCCAGCTCCAACGTTTTCTCTCTGATAATCGTCTTTATGACCTTCCCCAGCTCCAACGTTTTCTCTCTGATAATCGTCTTTATGACCTTCCCCAGCTCCAACGTTTTCTCTCTGATAATCGTCTTTATGACCTTCCCCAGCTCCAACGTCTTCTCTCTGATAATCGTCTTTATGACCTTCCCCAGCTCCAACGTCTTCTCTCTGATAATCGTCTTTATGACCTTCCCCAGTTCCAACGTTTTCTCTCTGATAATCATCTTTATGACCTTCCCCAGCTCCAACGTTTTCTCTCTGATAACCGTCTTTATGACCTTCCCCAGCTCCAACGTCTTCTCTCTGATAATCGTCTTTATGACCTTCCCCAGCTCCAACGTTTTCTCTATGATAATCGTCTTTATGACCTTCCCCAGCTCCAACGTTTTCTCTATGATAATCGTCTTTATGACCTTCCCCAGCTCCAACGTCTTCTCTCTGATAATCGTCTTTATGACCTTCCCCAGCTCCAACGTTTTCTCTCTGATAATCGTCTTTATGACCTTCCCCAGCTCCAACGTTTTCTCTCTGATAATCGTCTTTATGACCTTCCCCAGCTCCAACGTCTTCTCTCTGATAATCGTCTTTATGACCTTCCCCAGCTCCAACGTTTTCTCTCTGATAATCGTCTTTATGACCTTCCCCAGCTCCAACGTTTTCTCTATGATAATCGTCTTTATGACCTTCCCCAGCTCCAACGTTTTCTCTATGATAATCGTCTTTATGACCTTCCCCAGCTCCAACGTCTTCTCTCTGATAATCGTCTTTATGACCTTCCCCAGCTCCAACGTTTTCTCTCTGATAATCGTCTTTATGACCTTCCCCAGCTCCAACGTCTTCTCTCTGATAATCGTCTTTATGACCTTCCCCAGCTCCAACGTTTTCTCTATGATAATCGTCTTTATGACCTTCCCCAGCTCCAACGTCTTCTCTCTGATAACCGTCTTTATGACCTTCCCCAGCTCCAACGTTTTCTCTCTGATAACCGTCTTTATGACCTTCCCCAGCTCCAACGTCTTCTCTCTGATAATCGTCTTTATGACCTTCCCCAGCTCCAACGTCTTCTCTCTGATAACCGTCTTTATGACCTTCCCCAGCTCCAACGTTTTCTCTCTGATAACCGTCTTTATGACCTTCCCCAGCTCCAGCGTCTTCTCTCTGATAATCGTCTTTATGACCTTCCCCAGCTCCAACGTCTTCTCTCTGATAATCGTCTTTATGACCTTCCCCAGCTCCAACGTCTTCTCTCTGATAATCGTCTTTATGACCTTCCCCAGCTCCAACGTCTTCTCTCTGAAAATCGTCTTTATGACCTTCCCCAGCTCCAACGTTTTCTCTCTGATAATCGTCTTTATGACCTTCCCCAGCTCCAACGTTTTCTCTCTGATAATCGTCTTTATGACCTTCCCCAGCTCCAACGTTTTCTCTCTGATAATCGTCTTTATGACCTTCCCCAGCTCCAACGTCTTCTCTCTGATAATCGTCTTTATGACCTTCCCCAGCTCCAGCGTTTTCTCTCTGATAATCGTCTTTATGACCTTCCCCAGCTCCAATGTTTTCTCTCTGATAACCGTCTTTATGACCTTCCCCAGCTCCAACGTCTTCTCTCTGATAATCGTCTTTATGACCTTCCCCAGCTCCAACGTTTTCTCTCTGATAACCGTCTTTATGACCTTCCCCAGCTCCAACGTTTTCTCTCTGATAACCGTCTTTATGACCTTCCCCAGCTCCAACGTTTTCACTCTGATAATCGTCTTTATGACCTTCCCCAGCTCCAACGTCTTCTCTCTGATAATCGTCTTTATGACCTTCCCCAGCTCCAACGTCTTCTCTCTGATAATCGTCTTTATGACTTTCCCCAGCTCCAATGTCTTCTCTCTGATAATCGTCTTTATGACCTTCCCCAGCTCCAACGTCTTCTCTCTGATAATCGTCTTTATGACCTTCCTCAGCTCAAATATTTAAACTCATCGGCTTGTGGTCCTTCGGGCTGTCCTTAAACTCTTCCTTGAAGAAGTGTCACATTGGTCCTCTCCAAATCCCTGGCTCCTGCCTTATAACTCGGCAAGTCCCTTCTGCTTTCTCCAGGCTACCCCCCACCCCCCGCACTTTCCCTCAGGACTGCAAGACCAGGCGACGTTTCTGTTCCAAGTACAGCTGGCCTTCCCTCCACATCCTTGTGATTAACTTTCACCTCATCCATGATCGTCACCATCTCCCCTCCTCCCAGCTTGTGCCTGCACCTTTTGCTACTGGTCACTCTCATTGCCTCCCGTACCCCCCACTCACTATTTACAGGTGGGGAGATGATCTCTTTTAGATTAGGTGCCATTCTCTCCTTATTGCCTCTCTCTTTGCCGGTTTATTCTCCTCTTCACCCGCCCCCCCCCCCCCCCCCCCTCCCCCCCACCATGACCTGCATTACACACCCTGCTTGTTTTTTATTTCAACATATTTCACTTCAGGCTGACTGTCTCCTGAGCCACCAGATTGGTTCCCTTCCCGGACAACGTTAGCTTTGTCTGGGCTGTCTTTGAAAGGAACTCATTTCTTTGTTCCAACTTTCCCATTAAACATTGGCTCCATTTCATCGACATAAAATCCCACCTCATTCCACTGAAATCACCCCTTTGACAATTCAGTCATCAAATGATAGAGCCATACAGACCCTGTGCTCGAATGTGTCCATGCCAACCATGTTCCCAAACTAAACTCGTCCCAAAGTTAAAAATCACACAACACTGGGTTATAGTCCAACAGGTTTATTTGGAAGCACTATCTTTGGGAGCTCATGGTTGTGACTATCACCTGATGAAGGAGAAGTGCTCCGAAAGCGAGTGCTACCAAAAAAACCTGTTGGACTATAACCTGGTGTTGTGTGATTTTTAACTTTGTACACCCCAGTCCAACACTGGCCCCCCAAACCATAAACTAGTCCCACTTGCCTGGCGTTTGGCCCACCTTCCTCCATATACCCATCCAAAAGTCTTTTAAATGTTGTCATTGTACCAGCCTCCACCACTTCCTCTGGCAGCTCATTCCATACACGTACCACCCTCTGTGTGAAAACGTTGCCCCTTAGGTCTCTTTTATATCTTTCCCCTTTCACCCTAAACCTATGCCCTCTAGCTCTGGACTCCCCAACCCCCGGGAAAAGACTTTGTCTATTTACCCTATCCATGCCCCTCATAATTTTGTAAACCTCTATAAGGTCACCCCTCAGCCTCCGACACTCCAGGGAAAACAGCCCCAGCCTGTTCAGCCTCTCCCCTGTAGCTCAAATCCTCCAACCCTGGCAACATCCTTGTAAATCTTTTCTGAACCCTTTCAAGTTTCACAACATCTTTCCGATAGGAAGGAGACCAGAATTGCATGCAATATTCCAACAGTGGCCTAACCAATGTCCTGTACAGCCGCAACATGACCTCCCAACTCCTGTGCTCAATACTCTGACCAATAAAGGAAAGCATACCAAACACCTTCTTCACTATCCTATCCACCTGCGACTCCACTTTCAAGGAGCTATGAACCTGCATTCCAAGGTCCCTTTGTTCAGCAACACTCCCTCGGACCTTACCATTAAATGTATAAGTCCTGCTAAGATTTGCTTTCCCAAAATGCAGCACCTCGCATTTATCTGAATTAAACTCCATCTGCCCCTTCTCAGCCCATTGGCCCATCTGATCAAGATCCTGTTGTAATCTGAGGTAACCCTCTTCGCTGTCCACCACACCTCCAATTTTGGCATCATCTGCAAACTTACTAACTGTACCTCTTATGCTCGCATCCAAATCATTTATGTAAATGACAAAAAGTAGAGGACCAGGAACCAATCCTTGTGGCACTCCACTGGTCACAGGCCTCCAGTCTGAAAAACAACCCTCCACAACCACCCTCTGTCTTCTACCTTTGAGCCAGTTCTGTATCCAAATGGCTAGTTCTCCCTGTATTCCATGAGATCTAACCTTGCTAACCAGTCTCCCATGGGGAACCTTGTCGAACGCCTTACTGAAGTCCATATAGATCACATCTACTGCTCTGCCCTCATCAATCTTCTTTGTTACTTGGACTATTCCCCATTTCCCAGCGTTAGATCCAACCATGTCTCCTTCCTGGTTACACTGAGGTCAAAGATGTTCTCCTGAGCATATCTTAGAGATTCCTTTTCCTCCTTGCTCTTTGCTCTGATATTTGTTCTTCCTTACAAGTTATCGATAATATTTGAAGCCCCCATAAATGTCATAGTTCACCTCATTAATCTCCAGCTTCCTGTCTTACCAAACTCACTAAACAGACTCGATGTTGTGGGTACCTGGGGGATTCAGATCGCTGCTCCCTCTGAACACCCTTCGTGTTGGACACTGGGCACCAGCGTCTCAGGGCAGGGTCCATAGGCACCACCCACCCACACCCGACATACAGAGACGTTGGTGTCTGACATGTGTCAGACTCCCACGGCCCATCTCTGATCCACTCAGAGGACACTCTGCCCTTCAGTGCTGGCCCTCAGTGCTGCTTGGGTAACTCTCACTGCGACAAGGACTGTGTGTGCGCAGGGACACCAGTGTTAAAAACTGTTTGTAAGAACGAGGAGCAGGTGTCCAGCCCTTTGAGCCTGCTCCAGATTCAATACAATCATAGCTGATCTTTTCATGGACTCAGCTCCACTTACTGCACTGTCACCGTAACCCTTAATTCCCTTAGTATTCAAAACATTATCTATCTCAACTTTAAAAACATTCAATGAGGTAGCCTCAACTACTTCACTGGGCAGGGAATTCCATAGATTTACACCCTCTGGGTAAAGACGTTCCTCCTCAATTCAGTCCTAAACCTGCTCCCCCTAACTTTGAGGCTGTGCCCTCTTGTCCTAGTTTCACTCTCCAGTGGAAACATCCTCTCTATTTCTATCTCATCTATTCCCTTCATAATCTTCCACGTTTCTACAACATTCCCCCTCATTCTTCTGAATTCCAATGAATATAATCCCAGTCTACGCAGTCTCTCCTCATACGGCAACCCCCTCAACTTCCAGAACCAACCCAGTGACCCTCCTCTGCACCCCCTCCCGGGCCAGTACATCCTTTCTCAAGTAAGGAGACCAAAACTGCACAGTACTCCAGGTGTGGCCTCACCAGGGCCCTGTACAGCTGCAGTAGTGTTTCCCAATCCATAGTTACAGTCTCTCAGTTCTGTCACCACCCCCCCCCACAACCTGAGGCACATCTCAAACCTCTTTAGGCTCAGTGCGCCCTCCCCCAGCGCCCCGTCGCTCGGTTTGAACGGTTTACCGGATTTCATCATCCCAACTTCATAGCACTTGCGCAGCCGACAGGCCTGGCAGCTCTTCCTCCTGTTCTTGTCGATGGTGCACTGGTTTGTTGCCGGGCAGATGTACGCATTGTGCCCTGGAACAAGACACCGCAGAATCACAAGGATGGAATGCATTTATGTAGCACCCATCACCGCGACAGGAAGTCCCAGCACAAACCCAGGACTTACCTTGCTGAAAACTGGCTGTTTTATTTATTCATGGACAAGGCGTGGGCAACATTAGCTGGGCCAGTAGGTGTTGCCTATCCCTAATTGCCCAGAGGGCAATTAACAGTCACCCATATTCCTGTGGGTCTGGAGTCACGTGTGGCCAGTCCTGATGAAGGGTTACACCTGAAACATTGACTTCTCCACCTCCTGATGCTGTCTGCCTTGCTGTGCTCTTCCAGCCTCCTACCTGTCTACTTTGGATTCCAACACCTGCCATTTCTTTGGTCTCGGATCAGGTAAGGATGGCAGATTTGGGGGCAGCACCGTGGCTCAGCAGTTAGCACTGCTGCCTCACAGCACCAGGGACCCAGGTTCGATTCCAGCCTCGGGTGACTGTCTGTGTGGGGTTTGCACATTCTCCCCGTGTCTGCATGGGTTTCCTCCGGGTGCTCCGGTTTCCTCCCACAGTCCAAAGATGTGCAGGTCAGGGTGGATTAGCCATGGGAAATACAGGGTCACAGGGACGGGGTAAGTCTGGGTGGGATGCTCTTTGGAGGGTCAGTGTGGACTCAATGGGCTGAATGGCCTGCTTCCACACTGTAGGGATTCTATTCTACGATCATCCTCCCTGAAGGACATTAGTGATCCAGGTGGGGCTTTGCCGACAATGTTAGCGTGGTCACATGGTCTCCATGAGACAGCGAAGACCTGGGGGGGGAATGGGCCGGGGGTGCAGAGACTCTGGTGGGGGTGTTGGGATGTCGGGGTTGGGGGGATGTGGAGTGGAGAGGGGAGACGGGGCCTGAGAGAGGAAGCTGGGGAGTCTTGGCCAGGATGGAGCAGAGATTGGATCCCCCTTTGTACCAGGGGTAGGGTGTGAAGGAGGGGAGCAGTGAAGTGAGGCTGGGTTTTGGGGTAGCAGTGGGTGAAGAGTTGGTAAAAGACCGGGGGGGGGGGAGACAGGGCAGTGCCACAGGGAAGGGCGGGGATGAATACAATATATAACCACCCTGAGCATTACTGGAGGAGAACCCTATATATTTACACAATAACATGGCATGCACCATATACACTAGACAATGACACACGCGTTACTGAGTAGGACACCATGTTATACAATAACATGTATGTGCTACTGGGTAAAACGCATGTTTTGTAAGGCAAACCAGGCCAGGATTTGTACAGCTTATTGAATTGAATTTATTGTACCGAGGCACAGTGAAAAGCATTGTAATGGTAAGGTCCTGGTGAGTGTTGCTGAACAAAGAGACCTAAGGTGCAGGTTCATAGTTTCTTGAAAGTGGAGTCGTACACAGACATGATGGTGAAGGTGGCACTGATCAGAGTATTGAGGACAGGAGTCGGGAGGTAAAAACAATGACTGCAGATGCTGGAAACCAGATTCTGGATTAGTGGTGCTGGAAGAGCACAGCAGTTCAGGCAGCATCCGAGGAGCAGCGAAATCAACGTTTCGGGCAAAAGCCCTTTTATTCCTGATGAAGGGCTTTTGCCTGAAATGTCGAAAATACAGGAGTTGGGAGGTCATGTTGCGGCTGTACAGGACATTGGTTAGGCCACTGTTGGAATATTGCGTGCAATTCTGGTCTCCTTCCTATCAGAAAGATGGTGTGAAACTTGAAAGGGTTCAGAAAAGATTTACAAGGATGTTGCCAGGGTTGGAGGATTTGAGCTATAGGGAGAGGCTGAACAGGCTGGGGCTGTTTCCCTGGAGCGTTGGAGGCTGAGGGGTGACCTTATAGAGGTTTATAAAATCATGAGGGGCACGGATAGGGTAAATAGACAAAGTCTTTTCCCTGGGGTGGGGGAGTCCAAAGGGCATAGGTTTAGGGTGAGAGGGGAAAGATATAAAAGAGACCTAAGGGGCAACGTTTTCACACAGAGGGTGGTACGTGTATGGAATGAGCTGCCAGAGGAAGTGGTGGAGGCTGGTACAATTACAACATTTAAAAGGTGTTTGGATGGGTATATGAATAGGAAGGGTTTAGAGGGATATGGGCCGGGTGCTGGGAAATGGGACAACAATGGGTTGGGATATTTGGTCGGCATGGACGAGTTGGACCCAATGGTCTGTTTCTGTGCTGTACTGCTCTATGATTCGATGAGTTAAACTTCTTTCTTGGGACTAATGGGCTAAAAGTGTACAGGGGAGAAAGTGGGAAGAGGGGACTGAGTTGGGTGATCAGCCATGATCATATTGTATGATGGAGCAGGCTCGATGGGCTGAATAGCCTCCTCCAGCATCTATTCTCTATGTTTCTGTATGTTTGGGACATCATTAGTGATGGTCACTAATGGTAGACTGAGTAAAATGGGGAATGCTCAGAAGTGGCAAGGTACAGGAATGCAGAGGAAATCAGAGGCAGAGATAATATCCCACTACCTCGCACACCAGGAGGCGATGGCTATTTGATGTCTGAGTGAACACAGACCTCTCTTACATTTTTATCGGACTGTTACTGTAATAAAACCGCTGGGGGGGGGGGTGTCAGGGGAATGTGAGACAGGGGATTGGTCAAAGGAGGGAGGGAGGAGGAGATGGAAGAGTAGCTCAGAGCTGAGGGTGCATGCAGCCAGCACTGAGGGGGTGATTAACAGCAGACTCGAGGCAAGGATGTGTGAGCGGTAGACTAAACACAGTTATGGTGTTGGGAAAAGGGATTTCCTCGGCACTCTTTCATGATCAAGATGACCTGCAGCACCTTAAACGATCAGGGCAGAAAGTTGCCATAGAGACTGGCGATTCAATCTGCTACCTTTGTTTTCATTGTCACATTTACTACGTGTGAAAATGGCTGGTCTTTTCATCTTTTCACCAATTTATTTTTTTAAGGTCCTGTTTTGTGACAGTAAACAGCAGACTATAAGCAGAGAGCTACAGGCAAGAGGGCACAGGCATCAGGGCACAGGCAGAGGGTCACAGGCATCAGGGCACAGGCAGAGGGTCACAGGCATCAGGGCACAGGCAGAGGTGCACAGGGAGAGGGGCAGAGGCAGCAGAATTATGAATACAGGGCAGCAAAAAGTCAGAAATCTGCAGACAACAAATACAACCGGAAAGGAGACAGCAGACAGCAGGCAAGATTGGAAACTGCAGAGATTCCAAATGAGTCTTCTCCAGAGAAATATTTTGTAGAGTGATCAGGTGGATCACAGTAACCGAGCGCAGAGAAGCTTCTTACTCGAACATTTTGTTAAACCTCAGTGCTCCAGTGTCTGTATCGCCCACTGAAACTCACGGTCTGAATGAAACATGAGGTGCAGATCGATTCCACCTTACTGTGTGAATGTCAGTGTCAGGTTGTTCACTGACCCTATTTGGATGAGTTATTTATGGTACACAACTCAATCATTGAGCTGGCTGTAATCCTGTCCCTGCCCCACTGGGGATTAGGATATTAAGTATAGTCTATTTCTGGAAGACATTGAACTGAATTTAATACCTATTAGGAAACAAACATCAATTTTTGACTGTATTTTCACAATTTTTTTGCAAGGTCGCTGACAAATCCCGTGGTGTTTGTCTCTCAGACCTGGTGGTTGCCCCTGGCTCCTATCAGACTCTGCTGATGACCTCTGGTCCAGCAGTTCAGGTATAGCAGTGTCTGTCACTGTGCACCCCCTCCACCCCTCCCATATCACTATGCACCAGGACAGGGGTAGCAGATACATGGGCGCACTTCCTCCTTCAAGTTCCCCTCCAAGTCTATACTCGAAGGAGTTTAGAAGGATGAGGGGGAATCTAATTGAAATGTACAGAATACTGAATGGCCTGGATAGAGTAGATGTTGGGAAGATGTCTCCATTGGTGGGAGAGACTAGGACCCAAGGGCACAGCCTTAGGGTAAAGGGAAAGCCTTTAGAACAGAGAGAAGAAGAAACTTCTTCAGCCAGAGAGAGGGGAATCCATGAAGGCCAGGTCACTGAGTATATTTAAGACTGAGATAGATTGGTTCTTGACTGTTAAGAGCATCAAAGGTTTAGGAGAAAAAGTAGGAGATTGGGGTTGAGAAACTTATCAGCCATGATTGAATGGCGGACCAGACTCAATGGGCTGAATGGCCTAATTTCTCCTCCTATGACACCATCCAGGACAAAGCAGCCGCTTGATTGGCCCCACATCCACAAACACCCCCTCCCTCCACCACCGACACTCAGTAACAGCAGTGTGTACCATCTACAAGATACACTGCAGAAACTCACCAAAGACCCTCAGGCAGCACCTTCCAAACCCATGGCCACTTCCATCTAAAAGGACAAGGGCAGGAGATACATGGGAACACCAGCCCCTGTAAGCTCCCCTCTGAGCCCCTCACCATCCTGACTTGGAAATATATCACCGTTCCTTCAGTGTCACTGGGTCAGAATCCTGGAATTCTTTCCCTAAGGGCATTGTGGGTCTACCCACAGCACATGGACTGCAGCGGGTCAAGGAGACAGCTCACCCCCACCTTCTCAAGGGGCAACTAGGGACGGGCAATAAATACTGGGCCCAGCCAGTGACCTCTGCAGATACTTCACCTTAAATTGATGCCCTCTGACTTTCTGACACACATTCACTGCACATTCCCTTCAATTGGATATGAAAATGACGCAAAACATCAGCCCTGAGTTGGTGACAAAGCCTTAACGTTTGCACGTCAAGGTCCAATGGGAATGTGGAGGACAAGCTCCAGGCTGGGAGAGCATCCTCCCTGAACCTACACAGAAAATTCTCAAGAACATAATTCAGGAAGTGAGAAGTCCCACCACACCAGGTGATAGTCCAATGGTGCTTCGCTTCACCTGACGGATGAACAGCGCTCCGAAAGCTTGTGATTTTAAATAAACCTGTTGGACTATCACCTGGTTTGGTGTGACTTCTGACCTTGTCCCCTCAGTCCAACACCGGCACCTCCGCATCATATTTCAGGTGAGACAGCCATTGGATTATAACCCAGAGACTGCCAGGTTAATCCTCTGGGGATGGGAGTTCAAATCCCACCACAGCCGATGGTGAAGTCTGAATTCAATTTAAAAATGTCAGACATTAAAACCTTGCCTCATGGTAATCATGTAGCCACTGTCGATTATTGCAAAAACTCATTTGGTTCCCCCACGTCCTTCAGGGGAGGGAAATCTAAGCTGCCCGTTCGGTGAACGAACAAGCAACGATTCTTCGTGGTGAGGTGATATCAGCTGAATTAAAGACGATATCAATCGGGAGTGGGGGGGGGGGGGGGATCCCTCTAGCCTACTGCACAACTGAATAACTTTCACAGCTGCTTTACCGTCCATCCCTTTGTGGGCCAATGAACTATCGACCACTGCTTTTAAAATGTTCAACGATGACTGATCCCTGCAAAGAGGAACTCCAGAGACTCATGACGCTCAGAGGAGGTTCTCTCCCTAGTTTCACTGGAAGCGAGGGACCCCTTGGGTTTAACCTGTGATTATGGTCAAAATCATAGTCACAATGAGAATGTGGAGGCGGCTCCCAGAGGGCCGCTGTATTCGAGGGGAAGCTGGACGAGAGGATGAGGGAGGAAGGAATCGAGGGGGATTTAGATGCTTGACCAGTTGTTAGCCTTAAATCTGAGGGAGAAGGATTTTTTTGGTTCAACAAAGGTATTAAGGGATATCGGTCAAAGGCCACAGATCAGCCATGATCCCCTCACTGAATGGCAGAGTAGGTCTGAGGGGTGGCTGGGCTGAATGGCCTGATTCTGGGCTGTAGGTATCATGTAACTCTCAGTGTTTCCCTCCATCGTTTCTCCGGCTAGCCCTTGCACAAGATGCCCCCTTGTGGGAGTAAATCGACAGAATGGGACTGACCACGAAGTCACTGAGGGAGGGGAAGGGAGTGGGTGAGGGAGGGGAAGGGGGTGTGTGAGGGAGGGGAAGGGAGTGGGTGAGGGAGGGGAAGGGAGTGGCTGAGGGAGGGGAAGGGGGTGTGTGAGGGAGGGGAAGAGGGTGAGTGAGGGAGAGGAAGGGAGTGAGTGAGGGAGGGAAGGGGGTGTGTGAGGGTGGGGAAGGGGGTGAGTGAGGGAGGGGAAGGGGGTGGGTGAGGAAGAGGAAGGGGGTGAGTGAGGGAAGGAAGGGGGTGGGTGAAGGAGGGGAAGTGGATGTGTGAGAGTGGGAAGGGGGTGTGTGAGGGAGAGGAAGGGGGTGGGTGAGGGTGGGAAAGGGGTGGGTGAGGGAGGGGAAGGGGGTGAGTAGGGAAGGAAGGGGGTGGGTGAAGGTGGGGAAGGGGGTGTGTGAGGGTGGGAAAGGGGTGGGTGAGGGAGGGGAAGGGGGTGAGTGAGGGAGGGGAAGGGGGTGAGTGAGGGAGGGAAGGGGGTGTGTGAGGGTGGGGAAGGGGGTGGGTGAGGGTGGGAAAGGGGTGGGTGAGGGAGGGGAAGGGGTGAGTGAGGGAAGGAAGGGGGTGGGTGAAGGTGGGGAAGGGGGTGGGTGAGGGTGGGAAAGGGGTGGGTGAGGGAGGGGAAGGGGGTGAGTAGGGAAGGAAGGGGGTGGGTGAAGGTGGGGAAGGGGGTGTGTGAGGGTGGGAAAGGGGTGGGTGAGGGAGGGGAAGGGGGTGAGTGAGGGAAAGAAGGGGGTGGGTGAAGGAGGGGAAGTGGATGTGTGAGGGTGGGAAGGGGGTGTGTGAGGGAGGGGAAGGGGTTGGGTGAGGGAGGGGGTATTTGAGGGGGTTTAACGAGGGTTTGGGGGAACTCATTGCTGTCGTCTGTAAAAAGGGGTAATTAAATTTTAAAAGTCGAATGAACTAAGTTCCAGAACAGAGAAGGACAGTTCACCTCTCACTCTGGCCTGTGACAATCACAAACACAACCTTGAATATTTCCTCTGGGCACAGCCATCACCTTCATTTTGCTAGCGCCTTTAACCTGAACGAATGCATCACAGAATCAGCAGCAGAGGGCCCCCTTACCCTGGATGCTTCGTTTGAAGAAAGCTTTGCATCCCTCACAAGACCAGACTCCATAGTGATAACCCGAAGCAAAATCATTACAAACGGCACAGAAATGGGCGTCTCGCCTCGAGCAGACATTGTTCATGGAGGAGCTGGGCGGCACCGGCTTTTTCCTCAAATGCTCCCTAATGAAGAGAAACAAACAATTTGCATTTATATATCACCAGAAACTCAGCACTGACCGTGTGACAGTGCAGCTCTCCCTCAGCACTGACCCTCCAACAGTGCAGCACTCTCTCAACACTGACCCTCCGACAGTGCCCACTCCCTCAGCACTGACCCTCCGACAGTGCGGCACTCCCTCAGCACTGACACTCCGACAGTGCCCACTCCCTCAGCACTGACCCTCTGACAGTGCAGCACTCCCTCAGCACTGACCCTCCGACAGTGCGGCACTCCCTCAGCACTGACCCTCCGACAGTGCGGCACTCCCTCAGCACTGACCTTCCAAAAGTGCGGCACTCCCTCAGCACTGACCCTCCGACAGTGAGGCACTTCCTCAGCACGGACCCTCTGACAGTGCGGCACTCCCTCAGCACTGACCCTCTGACAGTGCTCACTCCCTCAGCACTGACCCTCCGACAGTGCGGCACTCCCTCAGCACTGATCATCCGACAGTGCGGCACTACCTCAGCACTGACCCCTCTGACAGTGCTCACTCCCTCAGCACTGACCTTCCAAAGGTTCAGCACTCCCTCAGCACTGACCCTCTGACAGTGCGGCACTCCCTCAGCACTGACCCTCTGACAGTGTGGCACTCCCTCAGCACTGACCCTCTGACAGTGCCCACTCCCTCAGCACTGACCCTCTGAGTGTGGCACTCCCTCAGCACTGACCCTCTGACAGTGCAGCACTCCCTCAGCACTGACCCTCTGACAGTGCAGCACTCTCTCAACACTGACCCTCTGACAGTGCGGGACTCCCTCAGCACTGACCCTCCAACAGTGCTCACTTCCTCAGCACTGACCCTCCAACAGTGTGGCACTCCCTCAGCACTGACCCTCCGACAGTGCGGCACTCCCTCAGCACTGACCTTCTGACAGTGCCCACTCCCTCAGCACTGACCCTCCGACAGTGCAGTACTCCCTCAGCACTGACCCTCCGACAGTGCCCACTCCCTCAGCACTGACCCTCCGACAGTGCAGTACTCCCTCAGCACTGTCTCTCTGACAGTGCGGCACTCCCTCAGCACTGACCCTCCAAAAGTATGATGTTCCCTCAGTACAGCTGGGAGGTCATGTTGCGGCTGTACAGGAGATTGGTTAGGCCACTGTTGGAATATTGCGTGCAATTCTGGTCTCCTTCCTATCAGAAAGATGTTGTGAAACTTGAAAGGGTTCAGAAAAGATTTACAAGGATGTTGCCAGGGTTGGAGGATCTGAGCTATAGGGAGAGGCTGAACAGGCTGGGGCTAATTTCCCATGAGCGTCGGAGGCTGAGGGGTGACCTCATAGAGGTTTACAAAATTATGAGGGACGTGGATAGGATAAATAGGCAAAGTCTTTTCCCAAGCCTGCTGAGGGGGAAGGGGCACACCCACTAATGGTAGAGTGTTCAACATCAAATGGGTGCAAAAGGAGGAATGAAGAGATCCGAGAAGGGTCTGGAGAAGGAGGAGTTGGAGATGAAGGTGGGGATTCTGGAGGAGGGGGGTCTGGAGGAGGGGTGTCAGGAGGAGTGGGGTCAGGAGGAGGGTGGTTCTGGAGGAGGGGGGTCTGGAGGTGGGGTGTCAGGAGGAGGGGGGTCTGGAGGAGGGTGGTTCTGGAGGAGGGGGATCTGGAGGAGGGTGGTTCTGGAGGAGGAAGTTCTGGAGGAGGGGGTTCTGGAGGAGGAAGTTCTGGAGGAGGGGGTTCTGGAGGAGGAAGTTCTGGAGGAGGGGGTTCTGGAGGAGGGGAGTCTGGAGGAGGGGAGTCTGGAGGGGGGGGTTCTGGAGGAGGGGAGTCTGGAGGAGGGGAGTCTGGAGGAGGGGAGTCTGGAGGAGGGGGATCTGGAGGAGGGTGGTTCTGGAGGAGGGGGATCTGGAGGAGGGTGGTACTGGAGGAGGGGGTTCTGGAGGAGGGGGTTCTGGAGGAGGGGAGTCTGGAGGAGGGGTGTCTGGAGGAGGGGTGTCTGGAGGAGGGGGTTCTGGAGGAGGGTGACTGGAGGAGGGGAGTCTGGAGGAGGGGAGTCTAGAGGAGGGGGGTCTGGAGGAGGGGGTTCTGGAGGAGGAGATTCTGGAGGAGGGGGTTCTGGAGAAGGGGGTTCTGGAGGAGGGGGGTCTGGAGGAGGGGGGTCTGGAGGAGGGGGGTCTGGAGGATGGGGTTCTGGAGGAGGGGAGTCTGGAGGAGGGGGGTCTGGAGGAGGGGGGTCTGGAGGAGGGGGGTCTGGAGGAGGGGGGTCTGGAGGAGGGTGGTTCTGGAGGAGGGTGGTTCTGGAGGAGGGAGTTCTGGAGGAGGGGGTTCTGGAGGAAGGGGTTCTGTAGGAGGGGGGTCTGGAGGAGGGGGTTCTGGAGAAGGGGGGTTTGGAGGAGGAGGTTCTGGAGCAGGGGATTCTGGAGGAGGGGGTTCTGGAAGAGGGGATTCTGGAGGAGGGGATTCTGGAGGAGGGGGTTCTGGAGGAGGAGGTTCTGGAGGAGGGGATTCTGGAGGAGGGGATTCTGGAGGAGGGGTGTCTGGAGGAGGAGGTTCTGGAGGAGGGGATTCTGGAGGAGGGGATTCTGGAGGAGGGAGTTCTGGAGGAGGGGGGTCCGGAGGAGGGGGTTCTGGAGGAGGGTGGTTCTGGAGGAAGGGGATCTGGAGGAGGGTGTTTCTGGAGGAGGTGGGTCTGGAGGAGGGGGGTCTGGAGGAGGAGGATCTGGAGGAGGAAGTTCTGGAGGAGGGGGGTCTGGAGGAGGACGTTCTGGAGGAGGGGGTTCTGGAGGAGAGGGTTCTGGAGGAGAGGGTTCTGGAGGAGGGGGTTCTGGAGGAGGGGGTTCTGGAGGAGGGGAGTCTGGAGAAGGGGGGTCTGGAGGTGGGGGGTCTGGAGGAGGGGGTTCTGGAGGAGGGGTGTCTGGAGGAGGGGAGTCTGGAGGAGGGGAGTCTGGAGGAGGGGGGTCTGGAGGAGGGGGTTCTGGAGGAGGGGGTTCTGGAGGAGGGTGGTTCTGGAGGAGGGGGTTCTGGAGGAGGGGAGTCTAGAGGAGGGGGGTCTGGAGGAGGGGCTTCTGGAGGGAGGGGGTCTGGAGGAGGGTGGTTCTGGTGGAGGGGGGTCTGGAGGAGGGGGTCTGGAGGAGGGGGTCTGGAGGATGGGGGTCTGGATGAGGAGGTTCTGGAGCAGGGGATTCTGGAGGAGGGGGTTCTGGAGGAGGGGATTCTGGAGGAGGGGGTTCTGGAGGAGGGGATTCTGGAGGAGCGGGGTCTGGAGGAGGGTGGTTCTGGAGGAAGGGGGTCTGGAGGAGGGTGTTCTGGAGGAGGGGGTTCTGGAGGAGGGGGTTCTGGAGGTGGGGGTTCTGGAGAAGGGTGATTCTGGAGGAGGGGGGTCTGGAGGAGGGGGGTCTGGAGGAGGGGGTCCTGGAGGAGGGGGGTCTGGAGGAGGGGGTCTGGAGGAGGGGGTTCTGGAGGTGGGGGTTCTGGAGAAGGGTGATTCTGGAGGAGGGGGGTCTGGAGGAGGGGGGTCTGGAGGAGGGGGTTCTGGAGGAGGGGGGTCTGGAGGAGGGGGTCTGGAGGAGGGGGTTCTGGAGGAGGGGATTCTGGAGCAGGGGTTTCTGGAGGAGGAAGTTCTGGAGGAGGGGGTTCTGGAGGAGGAAGTTCTGGAGAAGGGGGTTCTGGAGGAGAGGGGTCTGGAGGAGGGTGTTCTGGAGGAGGGTGGTCTGGAGGAGGGGAGTCTGGAGGAGTGGAATCTGGAGGAGGGGGGTCTGGAGGAGGGGGTTCTGGAGGAGGGTGGTCTGGAGGAGGGTGGTTCTGGAGGAGGGGGTTCTGGAGGAGGGGAGTCTGGAGGAGGGGGGTCTGGAGGAGGGGGGTCGGGAGGAGGGGGTTCTGGAGGAGGGGGTTCTGGAGGAGGGTGATTCTGGAGGAGGGGGTTCTGGAGGAGGGGGGTCTGGAGGAGGAGGTTCTGGAGCAGTGGATTCTGGAGGAGGGGGTTCTGGAGGAGGGGGTTCTGGAGGAGGGGGTTCTGGAGGAGAAGGGTCTGGAGGAGGGGGTCTGGAGGAGGGGATTCTGGAGGAGGGGGTTCTGGAGGAGGGTATTCTGGAGGAGGGGGTTCTGGAGGACGGGAGTCTGGAGGAGGGGGGTCTGGAGGAGGGGAGTCTGGAGGAGGGGAGTCTGGAGGAGGGGGTTCTGGAGGAGGGGGTTCTGGAGGAGAAGGGTCTGGAGGAGGGGGTCTGGAGGAGGGGATTCTGGAGGAGGGGGTTCTGGAGGAGGGTATTCTGGAGGAGGGGGTTCTGGAGGACGGGAGTCTGGAGGAGGGGAGTCTGGAGGAGGGGGGGTCTGGAGGAGGGGAGTCTGGAGGAGGGGAGTCTGGAGGAGGGGAGTCTGGAGGAGGGGGTTCTGGAGGAGGGTATTCTGGAGGAGGGGGTTCTGGAGGACGGGAGTCTGGAGGAGGGGAGTCTGGAGGAGGGGGTCTGGAGGAGGGGATTCTGGAGGAGGGGGTTCTGGAGGAGGGTATTCTGGAGGAGGGGGTTCTGGAGGACGGGAGTCTGGAGGAGGGGGGTCTGGAGGAGGGGGGTCTGGAGGAGGGGAGTCTGGAGGGGGGAATCTGGAGGAGGGGGTTGTTTGACAGGAGTACAGAATGAGCTCAGGTTCTCTGGGACAAATCATGTGACTCCTGGTGAGATCTGTCAGAGAATAACCTCCTGAAATCTCACTCTGCATCACGGAACCAACTCCGAACATCAGCCAACTCCCTCAACTGGATCGTGAACACACACACCCACACACCCACAGACACACACCCACAGACACACACCCACACACACACAGACACACACCCACACACAAACACACACACACACCCACACACCCACAGACACACACCCACACACACCCACAGACACACACCCACACACACACAGACACACTCGCACAGACACACACACACAGACACACACACACGCACAGACACACACACACACCCACACAGACACACATACACACCCACACACGCACAGACACACACACACATACACACCCACACACGCACAAACACACACGCACCCACACACACGCACACACACCCACACCCACACACGCACAGACACACACGCACACACCCACACCCACACACACACACACACCCACAGACACACACACCCACCCACACGCACAGACACAGGCGCACAGACACACACACACACGCACAGACACACACACACAAACACACACACACACACAGACACACACACACACACGCACAGACACACCCACACACCCACAGACACACACCCACACACCCACAGACACACACCCACACACCCACAGACACACACCTACACACCCACAGACACACACCCACACACACACACACACAGACACACACATGCACAGACACACACACACACACAGACACACACGCACAGACACACTCGCACAGACACACACACACAGACACACACACACGCACAGACACACACACACACCCACAGACACACAAACCCACCCACACACACAGACACAGGCGCACAGACACACACACACACGCACAGACACACACACACAAACACACACACACACACAGACACACACACACACACGCACAGACACACACACACACCCACACGCACAGACACAGGCGCACAGACACACACACACACACACACACACAGACAGACTCCCACCCACACACAGACACACACCCAACCACACACGCAGTGGGCGGCACGGTGGCACAGTGGTTAGCACTGCTGCCACACAGCGCCAGAGACCCGGGTTCAATTCCCGCCTCAGGCGACTGACTGTGTGGAGTTTGCACGTTCACCCCGTGTCTGCGTGGGTTTCCTCCGGGTGCTCCGGTTTCCTCCCACAGTCCAAAGATGTGCAGGTCAGGTGAATTGGCCATGATAAATTGCCTGTAGTGTTAGGTAAGGGGTAAATGTAGGGGAATGGGTGGGTTACGCTTCGGCGGGTCGGTGTGGACTTGTTGGGCCAAAGGGCCTGTTTCCACACTGTAAGTAATCTAATCTAATCTAATCTGACACACACCCATCCACACACACAGACACCCACCTACCCACACATACACACACACCCACACACACAGACACACACACACAGACACCCACCTACCCACACAGACACATACCCACCCACACACACAGACACACACACACACAGACACCCACCTACCCACACAGACACACACCCACCCACACACACAGACACACACACAGACACCCACCCACATACAGACACACACCCACCCACACACGCACATAAATATACACAGACACACACCCACCCATACACGCACACACACACCTACCCACACATGCAGGCACACACCCACCCACACACGCACAGACACACACACGCATAGACACACACCCACCCACACACACAGACACACACCCAGCCACACACACACACAGACACACACCCACCCACACACACACAGACACACACACCCACTCACACGTGCACAGACACACACACAGACACACACCCACCCACACACACACCCACACACACAGACACACACCCACCTACATACGCACAGACACACACCCACCCACACATGCACAGACACACACCCACACACACACGGACACACACCCACACACACACACAGACACCCACCCACCCACACACACACAGACACACACCCACCCACACACACAGACACACACCCACCCACACACGCACAGACATACACCCACCTACACACGCAGACACACACCCACCTACACACACCTACCCACTCACGCACACACACACACGCACAGACATACACGCACAGACAGACACACACACACACACAGACACACACACACAGGCACACACACACACACATGCAGACACACACGCACACGCACAGACACACATGCACACACACACACGCACAGACTCACACGCACAGACACAGACACACCCACACAGACACACACCCACACACACACACGCACAGACACACACACACAAACACACACCCACACACACACCCACACCCACACCCGCTCAGACACACTCCCACCCACACACAGACACACGCACGCACAGACACCCACACACCCACACACACACCCACAGACACACACCCAACCACACACGCAGACACACACCCACCCACACACGCACACACAGACACACACACACAGACACCCACCCACCCACACAGTCACACACCCACCCACACACGCACAGACACACACCCACCCACACATGCACAGACACACAACCACCCACACACGCACAGACACACACAGACACACACCCACCCACACATGCACAGACACACACCCACCCATACACGCACACACACACACCCACACACGCAGACACACACCCACACACACACGCAGACACACACACGCACAGACACACACCCACCCACACACACAGACACACACACAGACACACACCCAGCCACACACATACAGAGACACCTACCCACACACACACAGACACACACCCACCCACACACCCACCCACACACAGACACACACCTACCCACACACGCACAGACACACATACACACCCACTCACACACGCACACACACACCCACCCACACACGCACAGACACCCACCCACATACACACACACAGACACACACCCACCCACACACGCAGACACACACCCACACACACACCCATCCACACATACACACCCATCCACACACGCACAGACACACACCCACCCACACACACAGACACACACCCACACACACACGCACAGACACACACCCACCTACACACGCACAGACACACACCCACCCACACATGCACAGACACACACACACCCACACACAGACACACACCCACCTACACACGCACAGACACACACCCACCCACACACACAGACACACACCCACCTACACACGCACAGACACACACACACACAGACACCCACCCACACACGCACAGACACACACCCACGCATGCACAGACACACCCCCACCCACACACAGACACACACCCACTCACACACACACACACACGCACAGACACACACACACACACACCCACCCACACACACAGACACACACCCACCCACACACACAGACACACACCCACCCACACACACATGCACATAGACACACCCACATTCCCCCCCCACACACAGGCACACACACACCTGCCCACCCACACACACACCCACCCACACACACAGATACACACACACCCAAACACACAGACACACACACACCCCACACACCCACCCACCCACGCACACAAACACACACACACCCAAACACACACAGAGACACACACACACCCACAGCCCCCCACAACCACCCACACACACAAAACCACCCACACACACACCCACCAACACACTCCCACACTCACACACACCCCACCCACACCCGCCCCACACCCACCCACACCCACACAGACACCCATACACTCATACACACACACACACCCACACAATCACACACACACCCACAGACTCACACACACAAACACTCACACACCCCACACACACACCCACAACCACCCACACACACACCCTCTCCCTCACACAGACACAGAGAGACACGCACACACTCCTCTCACACACAGACAGAGAGATACACACACTCTCCCTCTCACTCACACAGACACAGAGAGACACACACACTCTCCCTCTCACACACAGACACAGAGAGACACGCACACACTCTCTCTCACTCACACAGACAGAGAGATACAGACACTCTCCCTCTCACTCACACAGACAGAGAGAGAGAAACACACTCTCCCTCTCACTCACACAGACACAGAGAGACACACACACACTCTCTCTCACTCACACAGACACAAGGAGACACACACACTCTCCCACAGACACAGAGAGACACACACACACTCTCCCTCTCACTCACACAGACACAGAGAGAGACAACCACACCCTCCCTCTCACTCACACAGACAGAGAGATACATACACTCTCCCTCTCACTCACACCGACATAGAGAGACACACACACTCTCCCTCTCACTCACACAGACAGAGACACACACATTCTCCCTCACACTCACACAGAGAGACACACACACTCTCCCTCTCACTCACACAGACACAGAGAGGCACACACTCTCCCTCTCACTCACACATAGAGACACACACACTCTCCCTTTCACTCACACAGACACAGAGACACACACACTCTCCCTCTCACTCACACAGACACAGAGAGACACACACACTCTCCCTCTCACTCACACAGACAGAGACACACACACTTTCCCTCTCACTCACACAGACACAGAGAGACACACACACTCTCCCTCTCGCTCACACAGACACAGAGAGATACACACACTCTCCCTCTCACTCACACAGACATAAAGAGACACACACACTCTCCCTCTCACTCACACAGACAGAGACACACACACTTTCCCTCTCACTCACACAGACAGAGAGAGACACACATACTCTCCCTCTCACTCACACAGACAGACAGAGACACACACACTCTCCCTCTCACTCACACAGACACAGAGAGACACACACACTCTCCCTCTCACTCACACAGACACAGAGAGACACACACACTCTCCCTCTCACTCACACAGACACAATGACAGACACACACACTCTCCCTCTCACTCACACAGACAGAGAGAGAGACACACACTCTCCCTCTCACTCACACAGACAGAGAGAGAGACACACACTCTCCCTCTCACTCACACTCTCCCTCTCACTCACACAGACACAGAGAGACACACACACTCTCCCTCTCACTCACACAGACACAATGACAGACACACACACTCTCCCTCTCACTCACACAGACAGAGAGAGAGACACACACTCTCCCTCTCACTCACACAGACAGAGAGAGAGACACACACTCTCCCTCTCACTCACACTCTCCCTCTCACTCACACAGACAGAGAGAGAGACACACACTCTCCCTCACTCTCCCACAGACACTGAGAGGCACACACACTCTCTCTCTCACTCACACAGACACAAGGAGACGCACACACTCTCCCTCTCACTCACACAGACAGAGAGAGAGACACACACTCTCCCTCACTCTCCCACAGACACAGAGAGACACACACACTCTCTCTCTCACTCACATAGACAGAGAGAGAGACAACCACACCCCCCCTCACTCAAACAGACAGAGAGAGACAACCACACACATCCTCTCAATCACACTCACCCTCTCAGTCACACAGACACAGAGAGACACACACACACTCTCCCTCTCACTCGCACAGACACAGAGAGACACACACACACACTCTCCCTCTCAATCACACTCACCCTCTCAGTCACACAGACACAGAGAGAGACACACACTCTCCCTCTCACTCACACAGACACAGAGAGAGACACACACTCTCTCCCTCTCACTCACACTCTCCCTCTCAATTACACAGACACAGAGAGACACACACACTCTCTCCCTCTCACTCACACAGACACAGAGACACACACACTCTCCCTCTCACTCACACAGGTACAGAGAGACACACACACACTCTCTCTCTCTCACACACAGACACAGAGAGACACACACACTCTCCCTCTCAATTACACAGACACAGAGAGACACACACGGTCTCTCCCTCTCAGTCACACAGACACAGAGAGAGACACACACTCTCTCCCTCTCACTCACACTCTCCCTCTCACTCACACAGACACAGAGAGAGACACACACACTCTCCCTCTCACTTACACAGACATAAAGAGACACACACACACTCTCACTCTCCCTCACACAGACACAGAGAGAGACACACTCTCTCACACACACACAGACACAGAGAGACACACACACTCTCCCTCTCACTCACACAGACACAGAGACAGACACACACACTCTCCCTCTCACTCACACAGACACAGAGAGATACATTCTCTCCCTCTCACTCACACAGACACAGAGAGACACATACACTCTCTCTCTCACTCACACAGACACAAGGAGACACACACACTCTCCCACAGACACAGAGAGACACACACACTCTCCCTCTCACTCACACTGGCAGAGAGACACACTCACTTTCATACACACAGACACAGAGAGACACACACACACTCTCCCTCTCACTCACACAGACACAGTGACAGACACACACACTCTCCCTCTCACTCACACAGACACAGAGACAGACACACTCTCCCTCTCACTCACACAGGTACAGAGAGACACACACACACTCTCCCTCTCACTCACACAGACACAGTGACAGACACACACACTCTCCCCCTCTCACTCACACAGACACAGAGACAGACACACTCTCCCTCTCACTCACACAGGTACAGAGAGACACACACACACTCTCCCTCTCACTCGCACAGACACAGAGAGACACACACACACTCTCCCTCTCACTCGCACAGACACAGAGAGACACACACTCTCCCTCTCACTCACACAGACACAGAGAGACAGACACACACTCTCCCTCTCACTCGCACAGACACAGAGAGAGACACACACACACTCTCCCTCTCAATCACACTCACCCTCTCAGTCATACAGACACAGAGAGAGACACACACTCTCCCTCTCACTCACACAGACACAGAGAGAGACACACACTCTCTCCCTCTCACTCACACTCTCCCTCTCAATTACACAGACACAGAGAGACACACACACTCTCTCCCTCTCACTCACACAGACACAGAGACACACACACTCTCCCTCTCACTCACACAGGTACAGAGATACACACACACACACTCTCTCTCTCACACACAGACACAGAGAGACACACACACTCTCCCTCTCACTCACACAGACACAGAGAGACACACGGTCTCTCCCTCTCACTCACACAGACACAGAGAGAGACACACACTCTCTCCCTCTCACTCACACTCTCCCTCTCACTCACACAGACACAGAGAGAGACACACACTCTCTCCCTCTCACTCACACTCTCCCTCTCAATTACACAGACATTGAGAGACACACACACTCTCCCTCTCACTTACACAGACATAAAGAGACACACACACACTCTCACTCTCCCTCACACAGACAGAGAGAGACACACTCTCTCACACACACACAGACACAGAGAGACACACACACTCTCACTCTCACTCACACAGAGACACACACACTCTCCCTCTCACTCACACTGGCAGAGAGACACACTCACTCTCATACACACAGACACAGAGAGACACACACACACTCTCCCTCTCACTCACACAGACACAGTGACAGACACACACACTCTCCCTCTCACTCACACAGACACAGAGACACACACTCTCTCCCTCTCACTCACACAGACACACAGAGAGACACACACACTCTCCCTCTCACTCACACAGACACAGAGAGAGATACACACTCTCTCCCTCTCACTCACACAGACACCGAGACACACACACTCTCCCTCTCACTCACACAGGTACAGAGAGACACACACACACTCTCTCTCACACACAGACGCAGAGAGACACACACACTCTCCCTCTCACTCACACAGACACAGAGAGAGACACACACTCTCTCCCTCTCACTCACACTCTCCCTCTCACTCACACAGACACAGAGAGAGACACACACTCTCTCCCTCTCACTCACACTCTCCCTCTCAATTACACAGACATTGAGAGACACACACACTCTCTCTCTCACTTGCACAGACATAAAGAGACACACACAGACTCTCACTCTCCCTCACACAGACACAGAGAGAGACACACTCTCTCTCACACACACAGACACAGAGAGACACACACACTCTCCCTCTCAGTCACACAGACACAGAGAGACACACACACTCTCCCTCTGACTGGGAGAATTTACTGTGGGACAGGAATGATTTTCTATTTAGTGTGGGACAGTAATAAATTTCTGTTTAGTGTGGGACAGTAATGATTTTCTGTTAGTGTGGGACAGTAATGATTTCCTGTGAATGTGGGACTGTATTGATTTTCTGTTTAGTGTGGGACAGTAATGATTTTCTGTTTGTTTGGGACAGTAATGATTTTCCGTTTAGTGTGGGACAGTAATGATTTCCTGCTTAGAGTGGGACAGTAATGATTTCAGTTTAGTGAGGGACAGTAATGATTTTCCATTTAGTGTGGGACAGTAATGATTTTCTGTTTAGTGAGGGACAGTAATGATTTTCCATTTCATGTGGGATATAAATGATTTTCCGTTTAGTGTGGGACAGTAATGATTTCCTGTTTAGTGAAGGACTGTCTGTTTAGTGACTTTCTGTTTAGTGTGGGACAGTAATGATTTTCTGTTTTGTGTGGGACCGAAATGATTTTCCATTTAGTGTCGGACAGTAATGATCTCATGTTTAGTGAGGGACAGTAATGATTTTGTGTTTAGTGTGGGAAAATAATGACTTTCTGTTTATTGAGGGACAGTAATGATTTTCCGTTTAGTGTGGGACAGTAATGATTTTCAGTTTAGTGTGGAACAGTAATGATTTGCTATTAGTGTCGGACAGTAATGATTTCCTATTAGTGAGGGACAGTAATGATTTTCCATTTAGTGTGGAACAGGAATGATTTCCTATTAGTGTGGAACAGTAATGATTTTCCGTTTACTGTGGGACATTAATGATTTCCTGTTAGTGTGGAACAGTAATGATTTTCCGTTTACTGTGGGACAGTAATGATTTTCCGTTTAAGGTGGGACAGTAATGATTTTCTGTTAGTGTGGGACAGTAATGATTTTCCGTTTAGTGTGGGACAGTAATAATTTCCTGTTAGTTTGGGACAGTATTGATTTGCTGTTAGTGTGGGACAGTAATGATTTTGCGTTTAGTGTGGGACAGTAATGATTTTCAGTTTAGTGTGGAACAGTAATGATTTCCTATTAGTGTCGGACAGTAATGATTTCCTAATAGTGTGGGTCAGTAATGATTTCCTGTTAGTGTGGGACAGTAATGATTTTCCATTTAGTGTGGGACAGTGATGATTTTGTGTTTAGTGTGGGACAGTAATGATTTCTTGTTTAGCGTGGGACAGTAATGATTTTCTGTTAGTTTGGGACAGTAATGATTTCCTGTTTAGTGTGGGACAGTACTGATTTCCTGTTTAGTGTGGGACAGTAATGATTTTCCATTTAGTGTGGGAGATAAATGATTTTCCGTTTAGTGTGGGACAGTACTGATTTCCTGTTTAGTGTGGGACAGTAATGATTTCCGTTTAGTGAGGGACAGTAATGATTTTCCGTTTAGTGTGGGACAGTAATAATTTCCTGTTAGTTTGGGACAGTATTGATTTGCTGTTAGTGTGGGACAGTAATGATTTTGAGTTTAGTGTGGGACAGTAATGATTTTCAGTTTAGTGTGGAACAGTAATGATTTCCTATTAGTGTCGGACAGTAATGGTTTCCTAATAGTGTGGGTCAGTAATGATTTCCTGTTAGTGTGGAACAGTAATGATTTTCCGTTTAAGGTGGGACAGTAATGATTTTCTGTTAGTGTGGGACAGTAATGATTTTCCATTTAGTGTGGAACAGGAATGATTTCCTATTAGTGTGGGACAGTAATGATTTTCCGTTTACTGTGGGACATTAATGATTTCCTGTTAGTGTGGAACAGTAATGATTTTCCGTTTACTGTGGAACAGTAATGATTTTCCGTTTAAGGTGGGACAGCAATGATTTTCTGTTAGTGTGGGACAGTAATGATTTTCCGTTTAGTGTGGGACAGTAATGATTTTGTGTTTAGTATGGGACAGTAATGATTTCTTGTTTAGCGTGGGACAGTAATGATTTCCTGTTTAGTGTGGGACAGGAATGATTTCCTGTTTAGTGTGGGACAGTAATAATTTCCTGTTAGTTTGGGACAGTATTGATTTGCTGTTAGTTTTGGAGAGAAATGATTTTCTGTTTGTTTGGGAAAGAAATGATTTCCTGTTTAGTGTGGGACAGTAATGGTTTTCTGTTAGTGTGGGACAGTAATGATTTTCCATTTAGTGTGGGACAGTAATAATTTCCTGTTAGTGTGCGACAGTAATGATTTTCCATTTAGTGGGGGAGATAAATGATTTTCCGTTTAGTGTGGGACAGTAATGATTTCCTGATAGTTTGGGACAGTAATGATTTCCTGTTTAGTGTGGAACAGTAATGATTTTCCATTTCGTGTGGGACATAAATGATTTTCTGTTAGTGTGGGACAGTACTGATTTCCTGTTTAGTGTGGGATAGTAATGATTTCCGTTTAGTGAAGGACTGTAATGATTTTCCGTTTAGTGTGGGACAGTAATGACTTTCTGTTTTATGTGGGACAGTAATGAGTTTCTGTTCAGTGTGGGACAGTAATGATTTCCTGTTTAGTGTGGGACAGTAATGATTTTCTGTTCAGTGTAGGACAGTAATGATTTTCTGTTTAGTGCGGGACGGTAATGATTTTCTGTTCAGTGTGGGACAGTAATGATTTTCTGTTCAGTGTGGGACAGTAATGATTTTCTGTTTAGTGCGGGACGGTAATGATTTTCTGTTCAGTGTGGGACAGTAGTGATTTTCTGTTCAGTGTGGGACAGTAATGATTTCCTGTTTAGTGTAGGACAGTAATGATTTTCTGTTCAGTGTGGGACAGTAATGATTTTCTGTTTAGTGCGGGACGGTAATGATTTTCTGTTCAGTGTGGGACAGTAATGATTTTCTGTTCAGTGTGGGACAGTAATGATTTTCTGTTTAGTGCGGGACGGTAATGATTTTCTGTTCAGTGTGGGACAGTAATGATTTTCTGTTCAGTGTGGGACAGTAGTGATTTTCTGTTCAGTGTGGGACAGTTTAGGAGTACAGAATGAGCTCAGGTTCTCTGGGACAAATCATGTGACTCCTGGTGAGATCTGTCAGAGAATAACCTCCTGAAATCTCACTCTGCATCACGGAACCAACTCCGAACATCAGCCAACTCCCTCAACTGGATCGTGAACACACACATCCACACACCCACAGACACACACCTACACACCCACAGACACACACCCACACACACACACACACACAGACACACACATGCACAGACACACACACACACACAACCGCACACACACACCCGCACAGACACACACACAGACACACACACACACGCACAGACACACACACACATACACACCCACACACGCACAGACACACACACACACCCACACAGACACACATACACACCCACACACGCACAGACACACACCCACACACGCACAGGCACACACACACACATACACACCCACACATGCACAAACACACACACACCCACACACACGCACCCACATCCACACACGCACAGACGCATACACCCACACACGCACAGACACACACGCACACACCCACACGCACACACCCACACACACACACCCACAGACACACACACCCACACACACACAGACACACACACACACACGCACAGACACACACACACACCCACACGCACAGACACAGGCGCACAGACACACACACACACGCACAGACACACACACACACACACAGACAGACTCCCACCCACACACAGACACACACCCAACCACACACGCAGTGGGCGGCACGGTGGCACAGTGGTTAGCACTGCTGCCACACAGCGCCAGAGACCCGGGTTCAATTCCCGCCTCAGGCGACTGACTGTGTGGAGTTTGCACGTTCTCCCCGTGTCTGTGTGGGTTTCCTCCGGGTGCTCCGGTTTCCTCCCACAGTCACAAAGATGTGCAGGTCAGGTGAATTGGCCATGCTAAATTGCCTGTAGTGTTAGGTAAGGGGTAAATGTAGGGGTATGGGGGGGTTGCTCTTCGGAGGGTCAGTGTGGACTGGTTGGGCCGAAGGGCCTGTTTCCACACTGTAAGTAATCTAATCTAATCTGACACACACCCATCCACACACACAGACACACACACACACATAGACACCCACCTACCCACACATACACACACACCCACACACACACACACATAGACACCCACCTACCCACACATACACACACACCCACACACACACACACACAGACACCCACCTACCCACACAGACACACACCCACCCACACACACAGACACACACACACAGACACCCACCTCCCCACACAGACACACACCCACCCACACACACAGACACACACACAGGCACCCACCCACATACAGACATACACCCACCCACAGATGCACATAAACATACACAGACACACTCCCACCCATACACGCACACACACACCTACCCACACACGCAGGCACACACCCACCCACACACGCACAGACACACACACGCACAGACACACACCCACCCACACACACACAGACATACACCCAGCCACACACACACAGACACACACCCACCCACACACACACAGACACACACACACCCACACACACATGCACAGACACACGCACAGACACACACCCACCCACACACACACCCACACACACAGACACACACCCACCTACATACGCACTGACACACACCCACCCACACATGCACAGACACACACCCACCTGCACAGACACACACCCACCCACTCACGCACACACACACACCCACCCATACACGGACACACAGACACACACCCACACGCACACACAGACACACACCCACCCACACACACACCCACACACACAGACACACACCCACCCATACACGGACACACACCCACACACACACACAGACACACACCCACACGCACACACAGACACACACCCACCCACACACACAGACACACACCTACCCACTCACGCACACACACACACGCACAGACATACACGCACAGACAGACAGACACACACACACAGACACAGAGAGAGACACACACTCTCTCCCTCTCACTCACACAGACACACAGAGAGACACACACACTCTCCCTCTCACTCACACAGACACAGAGAGAGACACACACACTCTCCCTCTCACTCACACAGACACACAGAGAGACACACACACTCTCCCTCTCACTCACACAGACACAGAGAGACACACACACTCTCCCTCTAACTCACACAGACACAGAGAGAGACACACACTCTCTCCCTCACACTCACACAGACACACAGAGAGACACACACACTCTCCCTCTCACTCACACAGACACACAGAGAGACACACACACTCTCCCTCTCACTCACACAGACACAGAGAGACACACACACTCTCCCTCTCAATTACACAGACAGCAAGAGACATACACACACACTGCCTCTCACTCACACAGACACAGAGAGAGACATACTCTCACACACACATAGACACAGAGAGACACACACACTCTCCCTCTCACTCACACAGACAGAGACACACACATTCTCCCTCTCACTCACACAGAGAGAACACACACTCTCCCTCTCACTCACACAGACACAGAGAGAGTCAACCACACACTCCCTCTCACTCACACAGACACAGAGAAACACACACACTCTCCCTCACACTCACACAGTTACAGAGAGATACACACACTCTCCCTCTCACTCACACAGACACAGAGAGACACACACACTCTCTCCCTCTCACACACAGACCCAGAGAGACACACACTCTCCCTCTCATTCACACAGACACAGAGATACACACACTCTCCCTCTCACTCACACAGACACAGAGAGACACACACACTCTCTCTCTCTCACACACAGACACAGAGAGACACTCACACTCTCCCTCTCACTCACACAGACACAGAGACACACACACTCTCCCTCTCACACACACAGACACAGAGAGACACACACACTCTCCCTCTCACACACACAGATACAGAGAGACACACACACTCTCCCTCTCACTCACACAGACACAGAGACACACACACTCTCCCTCTCACTCACACAGACATAGAGAGACACACACACTCTCCCTCTCACTCACACAGAGAGAGAGACACACACTCTCCCACAGACACAGAGAGACACACACACTCTCTCTCCCTCACACACAGACACAGAGAGACACACACACTCTCCCTCTCACTCACACAGACACAGAGAGACACACACACTCTCCCTCTCACTCACACAGAGACACACACACTCTCCCTCTCATTCACACAGACACAGAGAGACACACACTCTCCCACAGACACAGAGAGACGCACACACACTCTCTCTCACTCACACAGACACAAGGATACACACACACTCTCCCACAGACACAGAGAGACACACACACTCTCTCTCTCACTCACACAGACACACAGAGAGATACACACACTCTCCCTCTCACTCACACCGACATAGAGAGACACACACACTCTCCCTCTCACTCACACAGACAGAGACACACACATTCTCCCTCACACTCACACAGAGAGACACACACACTCTCCCTCTCGCTCACACAGACACAGAGAGACACACACACTCTCCCTCTCACTCACACAGAGACACACACACTCTCCCTCTCATTCACACAGACACAGAGAGACACACACTCTCCCACAGACACAGAGAGACGCACACACACTCTCTCTCACTCACACAGACACAAGGATACACACACACTCTCCCACAGACACAGAGAGACACACACACTCTCCCTCTCACTCACACAGACACACAGAGAGATACACACACTCTCCCTCTCACTCACACCGACATAGAGAGACACACACACTCTCCCTCTCACTCACACAGACAGAGACACACACATTCTCCCTCACACTCACACAGAGAGACACACACACTCTCCCTCTCGCTCACACAGACACAGAGAGGCACACACTCTCCCTCTCACTCACACAGAGAGACACACACACTCTCCCTCTCACTCACACAGACACAGAGACACACACACTCTCCCTCTCACTCGCACAGACACAGAGAGATACACACACTCTCCCTCTCACTCACACAGACACAGAGAGATACACACACTCTCCCTGTCACTCACACAGACACAGAGAGAGACACACACTCTCTCCCTCTCACTCACACAGACACACAGAGAGACACACACACTCTCCCTCTCACTCACACAGACACAGAGACACACACACTCTCCCTCTCACTCACACCGACATAGAGAGACACACACACTCTCCCTCTCACTCACACAGACAGAGACACACACATTCTCCCTCACACTCACACAGAGAGAAACACACACTCTCCCTCTCACTCACACAGACACAGAGAGGCACACACTCTCCCTCTCACTCACATAGAGAGACACACACACTCTCCCTCTCACTCACACAGACACAGAGACACACACACTCTCCCTCGCACTCGCACAGACACAGAGAGATACACACACTCTCCCTCTCACTCACACAGACACAGAAGATACGCACTCTCCCTGTCACTCACACAGACACAGAGAGAAACACACACTCTCCCTTTCACTCACACAGACACAGAGAGATACACTCTCTCCCTCTCACTCACACAGACACAGAGAGACACATACACTCTCTCTCTCACTCACACAGACACAGAGACACACACACTCTCCCACAGACACAGAGAGACACACCCACTCTCTCTCTCACTCACACAGACACAGAGACACACACACTCTCCCTCTCACACAGAGACACACACACTCTCCCTCTCACTCACACAGACACAATGACAGACACACACACTCTCCCTCCCACTCACACAGACACAGAGACAGACACACACTCTCTCCCATTGACTCACACAGACACAGAGAGATACACACACTCTCCCTCTCACTCACACAGACACAGAGAGACACACACACTCTCCCTCTCACTCACACAGACACAGAGAGATACACACACTCTCCCTCTCACTCACACAGACACAGAGACACACACACTCTCCCTCTCACACACACAGACACAGAGAGACACACACACTCTCCCTCTCACTCACACAGACACAGAGACACACACACTCTCCCTCTCACACACACAGACACAGAGAGACACACACACTCTCCCTCTCACACACACAGATACAGAGAGACACACACACTCTCCCTCTCACTCACACAGACACAGAGACACACACACTCTCCCTCTCACTCACACAGACATAGAGAGACACACACACTCTCCCTCTCACTCACACAGAGAGAGAGACACACACTCTCCCACAGACACAGAGAGACACACACACTCTCTCTCACTCACACAGACACAGAGAGACACACACACTCTCCCTCTCACTCACACAGACACAGAGACACACACACTCTCCCTCTCACTCACACAGACATAGAGAGACACACACACTCTCCCTCTCACTCACACAGACATAGAGAGACACACACACTCTCCCTCTCACTCACACAGAGAGAGAGACACACACTCTCCCACAGACACAGAGAGACACACACACTCTCCCTCTCACTCACACAGACAGAAGGAGACGCACACACTCTCCCTCTCACTCACATAGACAGAGAGAGAGACAACCACACCCCCCCTCACTCAAACAGACAGAGAGAGACAACCACACACATCCTCTCAATCACACTCACCCTCTCAGTCACACAGACACAGAGAGACACACACACACTCTCCCTCTCACTCACACAGACACAGAGAGACACACACACACACTCTCCCTCTCAATCACACTCACCCTCTCAGTCACACAGACACAGAGAGAGACACACACTCTCCCTCTCACTCACACAGACACAGAGAGAGACACACTCTCTCTCCCTCTCACTCACACTCTCCCTCTCAATTACACAGACACAGAGAGACACACACACTCTCTCCCTCTCACTCACACAGACACAGAGACACACACACTCTCCCTCTCACTCACACAGGTACAGAGAGACACACACACACTCTCTCTCTCACTCACACAGACACAAGGAGACGCACACACTCTCCCTCTCACTCACACAGACACAGAGAGAGAGACACACTCTCTCCCTCTCACTCACACTCTCCCTCTCAATTACACAGACATTGAGAGACACACACACTCTCTCTCTCACTTACACAGACATAAAGAGACACACACAGACTCTCACTCTCCCTCGCACAGACACAGAGAGAGACACACTCTCTCACACACACACAGACACAGAGAGACACACACACACTCTCCCTCTCAGTCACACAGACACAGAGACACACACACTCTCTCTCTGACTGGGAGAGTTTACTGTGGGACAGGAATGATTTTCTATTTAGTGTGGGACAGTAATAAATTTCCGTTTAGTGTGGGACAGTAATGATTTTCAGTTTGTTTGGGACAGTAATGATTTTCTGTTTAGTGTGGGACAGTAATGATTTTCCATTTAGTGTGGGACAGTAATGATTTTCTGTTTAGTGTGGGACAGTAATGATTTTCCATTTAGTGTGGGACAGTAATGATTTTCAGTTTGTTTGGGACAGTAATGATTTTCTGTTTAGTGTGGGACAGTAATGATTTTCTGTTTAGTGTGGGACAGTAATGATTTTCTGTTTAGTGAGGGACAGTAATGATTTTCCATTTAGTGTGGGACAGTAATGATTTTCTGTTTAGTGAGGGACAGTAATGATTTTCCATTTCATGTGGGACATAAATGATTTTCCGTTTAGTGTGGGACAGTACTGATTTCCTGTTTAGTGAAGGACTGTCTGTTTAGTGACTTTCTGTTTAGTGTGGGACAGTAATGATTTTCTGTTTTGTGTGGGACCGAAATGATTTTCCATTTAGTGTCGGACAGTAATGATTTCATGTTTAGTGTGGGACAGTAATGATTTCCGTTTAGTGAGGGACAGTAATGATTTTGTGTTTAGTGTGGGAAAATAATGACTTTCTGTTTAGTGTAGGACAGTAATGATTTTCTGTTTACTGTGGGACAGTAATGATTTTCCGTTTAGTATGGGACAGTAATGATTTTGCGTTTAGTGTGGAACAGTAATGATTTCCTATTAGTGTCGGACAGTAATGATTTCCTATTAGTGAGGGACAGTAATGATTTCCTAATAGTGTGGGTCAGTAATGATTTCCTGTTAGTGTGGAACAGTAATGATTTTCCGTTTAAGCTGGGACAGTAATGATTTTCTGTCAGTGTGGGACAGTAATGATTTTCCATTTAGTGTGGAACAGTAATGATTTTCCGTTTACTGTGGGACATTAATGATTTCCTGTTAGTGTGGAACAGTAATGATTTTCCGTTTAGTGTGGGACAGTAATGATTTTCCGTTTAAGGTGGGACAGTAATGATTTTCTGTTAGTGTGGGACAGTAATGATTTTCCGTTTAGTGTGGGATAGTAATGATTTTGTGTTTAGTATGGGACAGTAATGATTTCTTGTTTAGCGTGGGACAGTAATGATTTTCTGTTAGTTTGGGACAGTAATGATTTCCTGTTTAGTGTGGGACAGGAATGATTCCTGTTTAGTGCGGGACAGTAATGATTTTCCATTTAGTGTGGGAGATAAATGATTTTCCGTTTAGTGTGGGACAGTACTGATTTCCTGTTTAGAGTGGGACAGTAATGATTTCAGTTTCGTGAGGGACAGTAATGATTTTCCGTTTAGTGTGGGACAGTAATGATTTTCTGTTTAGTGAGGGACAGTAATGATTTTCCATTTCATGTGGGACATAAATGATTTTCCGTTTAGTGTGGGACAGTACTGATTTCCTGTTTAGTGAAGGACTGTCTGTTTAGTGACTTTCTGTTTAGTGTGGGACAGTAATGATTTTCTGTTTTGTGTGGGACCGAAATGATTTTCCATTTAGTGTCGGACAGTAATGATTTCATGTTTAGTGTGGGACAGTAATGATTTCCGTTTAGTGAGGGACAGTAATGATTTTGTGTTTAGTGTGGGAAAATAATGACTTTCTGCTTAGTGTGGGACAGTAATGATTTTCTGTTTACTGTGGGACAGTAATGATTTTGCGTTTAGCGTGGGATAGTAATGATTTCCTTTTAGTGTCGGACAGTAATGATTTCCTATTAGTGAGGGACAGTAATGATTTCCTAATAGTGTGGGTCAGTAATGATTTCCTGTTAGTGTGGAACAGTAATGATTTTCCGTTTAAGCTGGGACAGTAATGATTTTCTGTTAGTGTGGGACAGTAATGATTTTCCATTTAGTGTGGAACAGTAATGATTTTCCGTTTACTGTGGGACAGTAATGAGTTTCCGTTTAAGGTGGGACAGTAATGATTTTTTGTTAGTGTGGGACAGTAATGATTTTCCGTTTAGTGTGGGATAGTAATGATTTTGTGTTTAGTATGGGACAGTAATGATTTCTTGTTTAGCGTGGGACAGTAATGATTTTCTGTTAGTTTGGGACAGTAATGATTTCCTGTTTAGTGTGGGACAGGAATGATTTCCTGTTTAGTGTGGGGCAGTAATGATTTTCCATTTAGTGTGGGAGATAAATGATTTTCCGTTTAGTGTGGGACAGTACTGATTTCCTGTTTAATGTGGGACAGTAATGATTTTCCGTTTAGTGAGGGACAGTAGTGATTTCCATTTAGTGTGGGACAGTAATAATTTCCTGTTAGTTTGGGACAGTATTGATTTGCTGTTAGTGTGGGACAGTAATGATTTTGCATTTAGTGTGGAACAGTAATGATTTTCAGTTTAGTGTGGAACAGTAATGATTTCCTATTAGTGTCGGACAGTAATGATTTCCTAATAGTGTGGGTCAGTAATGATTTCCTGTTAGTGTGGAACAGTAATGATTTTCCGTTTAGTGTGGGACAGTAATGATTTTCTGTTAGTGTGGGACAGTAATGATTTTCCATTTAGTGTGGAACAGGAATGATTTCCTTTTAGTGTGGGACAGTAATGATTTTCCGTTTACTGTGGGACATTAATGATTTCCTGTTAGTGTGGAACAGTAATGATTTTCCGTTTACTGTGGAACAGTAATGATTTTCCGTTTAAGGTGGGACAGTAATGATTTTCTGTGAGTGTGGGACAGTAATGATTTTCCGGTTAGTGTGGGACAGTAATGATTTTGTGTTTAGTGTGGGACAGTAATGATTTCTTGTTTAGTGTGGGACAGTAATGATTTTCAGTTCAGTGTGGAACAGTAATGATTTCCTATTAGTGTCGGACAGTAATGATTTCCTAATAGTGTGGGTCAGAAATGATTTCCTGTTAGTGTGGAACAGTACTGATTTTCCGTTTAGTGTGGGACAGTAATGATTTTCTGTTAGTGTGGGACAGTAATGATTTTCCATTTAGTGTGGAACAGGAATGATTTCCTATTAGTGTGGGACAGTAATGATTTTCCGTTTACTGTGGGACATTAATGATTTCCTGTTAGTGTGGAACAGTAATGATTTTCCTTTTACTGTGGAATAGTAATGATTTTCCATTTAAGGTGGGACAGTAATGATTTTCTGTGAGTGTGGGACAGTAATGATTTTCCGGTTAGTGTGGGACAGTAATGATTTTGTGTTTAGAATGGGACAGTAATGATTTCTTGTTTAGCGTGGGACAGTAATGATTTTCTGTTAGTTTGGGACAGTAATGATTTCCTGTTTAGTGTGGGACAGGAATGATTTCCTGTTTAGTGTGGGACAGTAATGATTTTCCATTTAGTGTGGGAGATAAATGATTTTCCGTTTAGTGTGGGACAGTTATAATTTCCTGTTAGTTTGGGACAGTAATGATTTGCTGTTAGTTTTGGAGAGAAATGATTTTCTGTTTGTTTGGGAAAGAAATGATTTCCTGTTTAGTGTGGGAGATAAATGATTTTCCGTTTAGTGTGGGACAGTTATAATTTCCTGTTAGTTTGGGACAGTATTGATTTGCTGTTAGTTTTGGAGAGAAATGATTTTCTGTTTGTTTGGGAAAGAAATGATTTCCTGTTTAGTGTGGGACAGTAATGATTTTCCGTTTAGTGTGGGACAGTAATAATTTCCTGTTAGTTTGGGACAGCAATGATTTCCTGTTAGTTTTGGAGAGAAATGATTTTCTGTTTGTTTGGGAAAGAAATGATTTCCTGTTTAGTGTGGGACAGTAATGATTTTCTGTTAGTGTGGGACAGTAATGATTTTCCGTTTAGTGTGGGACAGTAATAATTTCCTGTTAGTGTGCGACAGTAATGATTTTCCATTTAGTGTGGGAGATAAATGATTTTCCGTTTAGTGTGGGACAGTAATGATTTCCTGATAGTTTGGGACAGTAATGATTTCCTGTTTAGTGTGGAACAGTAATGATTTTCCATTTCGTGAGGGACATAAATGATTTTCTGTTAGTGTGGGACAGTACTGATTTCCTGTTTAGTGTGGGATAGTAATGATTTCCGTTTAGTGAAGGACTGTAATGATTTTCCGTTTAGTGTGGGACAGTAATGACTTTCTGTTTTATGTGGGACAGTAATGAGTTCCTGTTCAGTGTGGGACAGTAATGATTTCCTGTTTAGTGTGGGACAGTAATGATTTTCTGTTCAGTGTGGGACAGTAATGATTTTCAGTTTAGTGTGGGACAGTAATGACTTTCCGTTTAGTGAGGGACAGTAGTGATTTTCCGTTTAGTGTGGGACAGTAATAATTTCCTGTTAGTTTGGGACAGTATTGATTTGCTGTTAGTGTGGGACAGTAATGATTTTGCGTTTAGTGTGGGACAGTAATGATTTTCAGTTTAGTGTGGAACAGTAATGATTTCCTATTAGTGTCGGACAGTAATGTTTTCCTAATAGTGTGGGTCAGTAATGATTTCCTGTTAGTGTGGAACAGTACTGATTTTCCGTTTAGTGTGGGACAGTAATGATTTTCTGTTAGTGTGGGACAGTAATGATTTTCCATTTAGTGTGGAACAGGAATGATTTCCTATTAGTGTGGGACAGTAATGATTTTCCGTTTACTGTGGGACATTAATGATTTCCTGTTAGTGTGGAACAGTAATGATTTTCCTTTTACTGTGGAATAGTAATGATTTTCCATTTAAGGTGGGACAGTAATGATTTTCTGTGAGTGTGGGACAGTAATGATTTTCCGGTTAGTGTGGGACAGTAATGATTTTGTGTTTAGTATGGGACAGTAATGATTTCTTGTTTAGCGTGGGACAGTAATGATTTTCTGTTAGTTTGGGACAGTAATGATTTCCTGTTTCGTGTGGGACAGGAATGATTTCCTGTTTAGTGTGGGACAGTAATGATTTTCCATTTAGTGTGGGAGATAAATGATTTTCCGTTTAGTGTGGGACAGTTATAATTTCCTGTTAGTTTGGGACAGTATTGATTTGCTGTTAGTTTTGGAGAGAAATGATTTTCTGTTTGTTTGGGAAAGAAATGATTTCCTGTTTAGTGTGGGACAGTAATGATTTTCCGTTTAGTGTGGGACAGTAATAATTTCCTGTTAGTTTGGGACAGCAATGATTTCCTGTTAGTTTTGGAGAGAAATGATTTTCTGTTTGTTTGGGAAAGAAATGATTTCCTGTTTAGTGTGGGACAGTAATGATTTTCTGTTAGTGTGGGACAGTAATGATTTTCCGTTTAGTGTGGGACAGTAATAATTTCCTGTTAGTGTGCGACAGTAATGATTTTCCATTTAGTGTGGGAGATAAATGATTTTCCGTTTAGTGTGGGACAGTAATGATTTCCTGATAGTTTGGGACAGTAATGATTTCCTGTTTAGTGTGGAACAGTAATGATTTTCCATTTCGTGAGGGACATAAATGATTTTCTGTTAGTGTGGGACAGTACTGATTTCCTGTTTAGTGTGGGATAGTAATGATTTCCGTTTAGTGAAGGACTGTAATGATTTTCCGTTTAGTGTGGGACAGTAATGACTTTCTGTTTTATGTGGGACAGTAATGAGTTCCTGTTCAGTGTGGGACAGTAATGATTTCCTGTTTAGTGTGGGACAGTAATGATTTTCTGTTCAGTGTGGGACAGTAATGATTTTCAGTTTAGTGTGGGACAGTAATGACTTTCCGTTTAGTGAGGGACAGTAGTGATTTTCCGTTTAGTGTGGGACAGTAATAATTTCCTGTTAGTTTGGGACAGTATTGATTTGCTGTTAGTGTGGGACAGTAATGATTTTGCGTTTAGTGTGGGACAGTAATGATTTTCAGTTTAGTGTGGAACAGTAATGATTTCCTATTAGTGTCGGACAGTAATGTTTTCCTAATAGTGTGGGTCAGTAATGATTTCCTGTTAGTGTGGAACAGTAATGATTTTCCGTTTAAGGTGGGACAGTAATGAGTTTCTGTTAGTGTGGGACAGTAATGATTTTCCATTTAATGTGGAACAGGAATGATTTCCTATTAGTGTGGAACAGTAATGATTTTCCGTTTACTGTGGAACAGTAATGATTTTCCGTTTAAGGTGGGACAGTGATGATTTTCTGTTTAGTGTGGGACAGTAATGATTTTCTGTTTAGTGTGGGACAGTAATGATATCCTGTTTAGTGTGGGACAGCAATGATTTCCTGTTTAGTGTGGGACAGTAATGATTTTCCATTTAGTGTGGGAGATAAATGATTTTCCGTTTAGTGTGGGACAGTAATGATTTCCGTTTAGTGGAGGACTGTCTGTTTAGTGACTTTCTGTTTAGTGTGGGACAGTAATGATTTTCTGTTTTGTGTGGGACCGAAATGATTTTCCATTTAGTGTCGGACAGTAATGATTTCCTGTTTAGTGTGGGACAGTAATGATTTCCGTTTAGTGAGGGACAGTAATGATTTTGTGTTTAGTGTGGGAAAGTAATGACTTTCTGTTTAGTGTGGGACAGTAATGATTTTCTGTTTAGTGTGGGACAGTAATGATTTTCCGTTTCGCATGGGACAGTAATGATTTTGCGTTTAGTGTGGGACAGTAATGATTTTCAGTTTAGTGTGGAACAGTAATAATTTCCTATTAGTGTCGGACAGTAATGATTTCCTATTAGTGAGGGGCAGTAATGATTTCCTAATAGTGTGGGTCAGTAATGATTTCCTGTTAGTGTGGAACAATAATGATTTTCCGTTTAAGCTGGGACAGTAATGATTTTCTGTTAGTGTGGGACAGTAATGATTTTCCATTTAGTGTGGAACAGGAATGATTTCCTATTAGTGTGGAACAGTAATGATTTTCCGTTTACTGTGGGACATTAATGATTTCATGTTAGTGTGGAACAGTAATGATTTTCCGTTTACTGTGGGACAGTAATGATTTTCCGTTTAAGGTGTGACAGTAATGATTTTCTGTTAGTTTGGGACAGTAATGATTTTCCATTTAGTGTGGGACAGTAATAATTTCCTGTTAGTGTGGGACAGTAATGTTTTCTTGTTTAGCGTGGGACAGTAATGATTTTCTGTTAGTTTGGGACAGTAATGATTTCCTGTTTAGTGTGGGACAGTACTGATTTCCTGCTTAGTGTGGGACAGTAATGATTTTCTGTTTAGTGCGAGACAGTAATGATTTTCCGTTTAGTGTGGAACAGTAATGATTTTCCGTTCAGTGTGGAACAGTAATGATTTTCCGTTTAGTGTGGAACAGTAATGATTTCCTGTTTAGTGTGGGACAGTAATGATTTTGTGTTTAGTGTGGGGCAGTAATGACTTTCCGTTTAGTGTGGGACAGTAATGATTTTCTGTTTAGTGCGGGACGGTAATGATTTTCCATTTAGAGTGGGACAGTAATGATTTTCTGTTTAGTGTGGAACAATAATGACTTTCTGTTTAGTGCGGGACAGCAAAGATTTTGTGTTTAGTGCGGGACAGTAATGATTTTCCGTTTAGTGTGGAACAATAATGACTTTCTGTTTAGTGCGGGACAGCAAAGATTTTGTGTTTAGTGAGGGACAGTAATGATTTTCTGTTTAGTGTGGGACAGTAATGATTTTCCGTTTAGTGTGGGACATAAATGATTTTCCGTTTAGTGTGGGACAGAACTGATTTCCTGTTTAGTGTGAGACAGTAATGATTTCTGTTTAGTGAAGGACTGTAACAATTTTACGTTTAGTGTGGGACAGTAATGACTTTCTGTTTAGTGTGGGACAGTAATGATTTTCTGTTCAGTGTGGGACAGTAATGATTTTCTGTTTAGTGTGGAACAGTAATCATTTCCTGTTTAGTGTGGTACAGTAATGATTTTCTGTTCAGTGTGGGACAGTAATGGTTTTCTGTTGAGTGTGGGACAGGAATGATTTTCGTTTAGTGTGGGACAGTCATGATTTTGTGTTTAGTGTGGGACAGTAATGACTTTCTGTTTAGTGTGGGACAGTAATGATTTTCTGTTTAGTGAGGGACAGTAATGATTTTCCGTTTAATGTGGGACAGTAATGAATTTGTGTTTGGTGTGGTACAGTAATGATTTTCCATTTAGTGTGGGACAGCAATGACTTTCTGTTTAGTGAGGAACAGTAATGATTTTATGTTTAGTGAGGGACAGTAATGATTTTCCGTTTAGTGTGGGACAGTAATGATTTTGTGTTTGGTGTGGGACAGTAATGATTTTCCATTTAGTGTGGGACAGCAATGACTTTCTGTTTAGTGTGGGACAGTAATGATTTTCTGTTTAGTGAGGGACAGTAATGATTTTCCGTTTAGTGTGGGACAGTAATGATTTTGCGTTTAGTGTGGGACAGTAATGATTTTCCATTTAGTGTGGGACATAAATGATTTTCCGTTTAGTGTGGGACAGTACTGATTTCCGTTTAGTGAAGTACAGTAACGATTTTCCGTTTAGTATGGGACAGTAATGACTTTCCGTTTAGTGTGGGACAGTAATGATTTTCTGTTTAGTGTGGGACAGTACTGATTTCCTATTTAGTGTGGGACAGTACTGATTTCCTGTTTAGTGTGGGATAGAAATGATCTTCCGTTTAGAGTGGGACACTCATGATTTTCTGTTTAGTGTGGGACAGTACTGATTTCCTGTTTAGTGTGGGACAGAAATGATCTTCCGTTTAGTGTGGGACAGTAATGATTTTCCGTTTAGTGTGGGACAGTAATGACTTTCCATTTAGTGTGGGACAGTAATGATTTTCCGTTTAGTGTGGAACAGTAATGATTTTATGTTTAGTGAGGAACAGTAATGATTTTCCGTTTAGTGTGGAACAGTAATGATTTCCTGTTTAGTGTGGGACAGTAATGATTTTGTGTTTAGTGTGGGACAGTAATGACTTTCTGTTTAGTGTGGGACAGTAATGATTTTCTGTTTAATGCGGGACAGTAATGATTTTCCGTTTCGTGTGGGACAGTAATGATTTTCTGTTCAGTGTGGGACAGTAATGATTTCCTGTTTAGTGTGGGACAGTAATGATTTTCTGTTTAATGCGGGACAGTAATGATTTTCCGTTTAGTGTGGGACAGTAATGATTTCCTGTTAGTGTGGGACAGTAATGATTTTCTGTTTAGTGTGGGACAGTAATGATTTTGTGTTTAGTGTGGGACAGTAATGATTTTCTGTTCAGTGTGGGACAGTAATGATTTTCTGTTTAGTGTGGGACAGTAATGATTTTCTGTTTAATGCGGGACAGTAATGATTTTCCGTTTAGTGTGGGACAGTAATGATTTTCTGTTTAGTGTGGGACAGTAATGATTTTCTGTTTAATGCGGGACAGTAATGATTTTCCGTTTAGTGTGGGACAGTAATGATTTTCTGTTCAGTGTGGGACAGTAATGATTTCCTGTTTAGTGTGGGACAGTAATGATTTTCTGTTTAGTGCGGGACAGTAATGATTTTCCATTTAGTGTGGGACAGTAATGATTTTCCGTTTAGTGTGGGACAGAAATGATTTTCTGTTCAGTGTGGGACAGTAGTGATTTCCTGTTTAGTGTGGGACAGTAATGATTTTATGTTTAGTGTGGGACAGTCATGATTTCCATTTAGTGAGGGACAGTAATGATTTTGTGTTTAGTGTGGGACAGTAATGACTTTCTGTTTAGTGTGGGACAGTAATGATTTTCTGTTTAGTGCGAGACAGTAATGATTTTCCGTTTAGTGAGGGACAGTAATGATTTTCCGTTTAGTGTGGAACAGTAATGATTTCCTGTTTAGTGTGGGACAGTAATGATTTTGTGTTTAGTGTGGGGCAGTAATGACTTTCCGTTTAGTGTGGGACAGTAATGATTTTCTGTTTAGTGCGGGACGGTAATGATTTTCCGTTTAGTGTGGGACAGTAATGATTTTCTGTTTAGTGTGGGACAGTAATGATTTTCCATTTAGTGTGGGACAGTAATGACTTTCCGTTTAGTGTGGGACAGTAATGATTTTGTGTTTAGTGTGGGGCAGTAATGACTTTCCATTTAGTGCGGAACAATAATGACTTTCTGTTTCGTGCGGGACAGTAATGATTTTGTGTTTAGTGTGGGACAGTAGTGATTTTCCGTTTAGTGTGGGACAGTAATGATTTTCCATTTAGTGTGGAACAGTAATGATTTTCCGTTTAGTGTGGGACATAAATGATTTTCCGTTTAGTGTGGGACAGTACTGATTTGCTGTTTAGTGTGAGACAGTAATGATTTCTGGTTAGTGAAGGACTGTAACGATTTTCCGTTTAGTGTGGGACAGTAATGACTTTCTGTTCCGTGTGGGACAGTAATGATTTTCTGTTCAGTGTGGGACAGTAATGATTTTCTGTTTAGTGTGGAACAGAAATCATTTCAGTTTAGTGTGGGACAGTCATGATTTTGTGTTTAGTGTGGGACAGTAATGACTTTCTGTTTAGTGTGGGACAGTAATGATTTTCTGTTTAGTGAGGGACAGTAATGATTTTCCGTTTAGTGTGGGACAGTAATGATTTTGTGTTTGGTGTGGGACAGTAATGATTTTCCATTTAGTGTGGGACATAAATGATTTTCCGTTTAGTGTGGGACAGTACTGATTTCCGTTTAGTGAAGTACAGTAACGATTTTCCATTTAGTATGGGACAGTAATGACTTTCCGTTTAGTGTGGGACAGTAATGATTTTCTGTTTAGTGTGGGACAGTACTGATTTCCTATTTAGTGTGGGACAGTACTGATTTCCTGTTTAGTGTGGGATAGAAATGATCTTCCGTTTAGAGTGGGACACTCATGATTTTCTGTTTAGTGTGGGACAGTACTGATTTCCTGTTTAGTGTGGGACAGAAATGATCTTCCGTTTAGTGTGGGACAGTAATGATTTTCCGTTTAGTGTGGGACAGTAATGACTTTCCATTTAGTGTGGGACAGTAATGATTTTCCGTTTAGTGTGGAACAGTAATGATTTTATGTTTAGTGAGGAACAGTAATGATTTTCCGTTTAGTGTGGAACAGTAATGATTTCCTGTTTAGTGTGGGACAGTAATGATTTTGTGTTTAGTGTGGGACAGTAATGACTTTCTGTTTAGTGTGGGACAGTAATGATTTTCTGTTTAATGCGGGACAGTAATGATTTTCCGTTTCGTGTGGGACAGTAATGATTTTCTGTTCAGTGTGGGACAGTAATGATTTCCTGTTTAGTGTGGGACAGTAATGATTTTCTGTTTAATGCGGGACAGTAATGATTTTCCGTTTAGTGTGGGACAGTAATGATTTTCTGTTCAGTGTGGGACAGTAATGATTTTCTGTTTAGTGTGGGACAGTAATGATTTTCTGTTTAATGCGGGACAGTAATGATTTTCCGTTTAGTGTGGGACAGTAATGATTTTCTGTTTAGTGTGGGACAGTAATGATTTTCTGTTTAATGCGGGACAGTAATGATTTTCCGTTTAGTGTGGGACAGTAATGATTTTCTGTTCAGTGTGGGACAGTAATGATTTCCTGTTTAGTGTGGGACAGTAATGATTTTCTGTTTAGTGCGGGACAGTAATGATTTTCCATTTAGAGTGGGACAGTAATGATTTTCCGTTTAGTGTGGGACAGAAATGATTTTCTGTTCAGTGTGGGACAGTAGTGATTTCCTGTTTAGTGTGGGACAGTAATGATTTTATGTTTAGTGTGGGACAGTCATGATTTCCATTTAGTGAGGGACAGTAATGATTTTGTGTTTAGTGTGGGACAGTAATGACTTTCTGTTTAGTGTGGGACAGTAATGATTTTCTGTTTAGTGCGAGACAGTAATGATTTTCCGTTTAGTGAGGGACAGTAATGATTTTCCGTTTAGTGTGGAACAGTAATGATTTCCTGTTTAGTGTGGGACAGTAATGATTTTGTGTTTAGTGTGGGGCAGTAATGACTTTCCGTTTAGTGTGGGACAGTAATGATTTTCTGTTTAGTGCGGGACGGTAATGATTTTCCGTTTAGTGTGGGACAGTAATGATTTTCTGTTTAGTGTGGGACAGTAATGATTTTCCATTTAGTGTGGGACAGTAATGACTTTCCGTTTAGTGTGGGACAGTAATGATTTTGTGTTTAGTGTGGGGCAGTAATGACTTTCCATTTAGTGCGGAACAATAATGACTTTCTGTTTCGTGCGGGACAGTAATGATTTTGTGTTTAGTGTGGGACAGTAGTGATTTTCCGTTTAGTGTGGGACAGTAATGATTTTCCATTTAGTGTGGAACAGTAATGATTTTCCGTTTAGTGTGGGACATAAATGATTTTCCGTTTAGTGTGGGACAGTACTGATTTGCTGTTTAGTGTGAGACAGTAATGATTTCTGGTTAGTGAAGGACTGTAACGATTTTCCGTTTAGTGTGGGACAGTAATGACTTTCTGTTCCGTGTGGGACAGTAATGATTTTCTGTTCAGTGTGGGACAGTAATGATTTTCTGTTTAGTGTGGAACAGAAATCATTTCAGTTTAGTGTGGGACAGTCATGATTTTGTGTTTAGTGTGGGACAGTAATGACTTTCTGTTTAGTGTGGGACAGTAATGATTTTCTGTTTAGTGAGGGACAGTAATGATTTTCCGTTTAGTGTGGGACAGTAATGATTTTGTGTTTGGTGTGGGACAGTAATGATTTTCCATTTAGTGTGGGACATAAATGATTTTCCGTTTAGTGTGGGACAGTACTGATTTCCGTTTAGTGAAGTACAGTAACGATTTTCCATTTAGTATGGGACAGTAATGACTTTCCGTTTAGTGTGGGACAGTAATGATTTTTTGTTTAGTGTGGGACAGTACTGATTTCCTATTTAGTGTGGGACAGTACTGATTTCCTGTTTAGTGTGGGATAGAAATGATCTTCCGTTTAGAGTGGGACAGTAATGATTTTCTGTTTAGTGTGGGACAGTACTGATTTCCTGTTTAGTGTGGGACAGAAATGATCTTCCGTTTAGTGAGGGACAGTAATGATTTTCCGTTTAGTGTTGGACAGTAATGACTTTCCGTTTAGTGTGGGACAGTAATGATTTTCCGTTTAGTGTGGAACAGTAATGATTTTATGTTTAGTGAGGGACAGTAATGATTTTCCGTTTAGTGTGGAACAGTAATGATTTCCTGTTTAGTGTGGGACAGTAATGATTTTGTGTTTAGTGTGGGACAGTAATGACTTTCTGTTTAGTGTGGGACAGGAATGATTTTCTATTTAGTGCGGGACAGTAATGATTTTCTGTTTAGTGTGGGACAGTAATGACTTTCCGTTTAGTGTGGGACAGTAATGATTTTGAGTTTAGTGTGGGGCAGTAATGACTTTCCGTTTAGTGTGGGACAGTAATGATTTTGTGTTTAGTGTGGGGCAGTAATGACTTTCCGTTTAGCGTGGGACAGTAATGATTTTCTGTAAGTTTGGGACAGTAATGATTTCCTGTTTAGTGTGGGACCGTAATGATTTCCTGTTTAGTGTGGGAGATAAATGATTTTCCGTTTAGTCTGGGACAGTAATAATTTCCTGTTAGTTTGGGACAGTATTGATTTGCTGTTTGTGTGGGACAGTAATGATTTCGTGTAAGTTTGGGAGAGAAATGATTTTCTGTTTGTTTGGGACAGAAATGATTTCCTGTTTAGTGTGGGACAGTAATAATTTCCTGTTAGTGTAGGACAGTAATGATTTTCCATTGAGTGTGGGAGATAAATGATTTTCCGTTTAGTGTGGAACAGTAATGATTTTCCGTTTAGTGTGGGACAGTAATAATTTCCTGTTAGTGTGCGACAGTAATGATTTTCCATTTAGTGTGGGAGATAAATGATTTTCCGTTTAGTGTGGGACAGGAATGATTTCCTGTTAGTTTGGGACAGTAATGATTTTCCATTTAGTGTGGGACATAAATGATTTTCCGTTTAGTGTGGGACAGTACTGATTTCCGTTTAGTGAAGTACAGTAACGATTTTCCGTTTAGTATGGGACAGTAATGACTTTCCGTTTAGTGTGGGACAGTAATGATTTTCTGTTTAGTGTGGGACAGTACTGATTTCCTATTTAGTGTGGGACAGTACTGATTTCCTGTTTAGTGTGGGATAGAAATGATCTTCCGTTTAGAGTGGGACAGTAATGATTTTCTGTTTAGTGTGGGACAGTACTGATTTCCTGTTTAGTGTGGGACAGAAATGATCTTCCGTTTAGTGTGGGACAGTAATGATTTTGCGTTTAGTGTGGGACAGTAATGATTTTCCGTTTAGTGTGGGACAGTAATGACTTTCCGTTTAGTGTGGGACAGTAATGACTTTCCGTTTAGTGTGAGACAGTAATGATTTTCCGCTTAGTGTGGAACAGTAATGATTTCCTGTTTAGTGTGGGACAGTAATGATTTTGTGTTTAGTGTGGGACAGTAATGACTTTCCGTTTAGTGTGGAACAGTAATGATTTCCTGTTTAGTGTGGGACAGTAATGATTTTGTGTTTAGTGTGGGACAGTAATGACTTTCCGTTTAGTGTGGGACGGTAATGATTTTCCGTTTAGTGTGGGACAGTAATGATTTTCTGTTTAGTGTGGGACAGTAATGATTTTCCATTTAGTGTGGGACAGTAATGACTTTCCGTTTAGTGTGGGACAGTAATGATTTTGTGTTTAGTGTGGGGCAGTAATGACTTTCCATTTAGTGTGGAACAATAATGACTTTCTGTTTCGTGCGGGACAGTAATGATTTTGTGTTTAATGTGGGACAGTAGTGATTTTCCGTTTAGTGTGGGACAGTAATAAGTTTCCGTTTAGTGTGGAACAGTAATGATATTCCGTTTAGTGTGGGACATAAATGATTTTCCGTTTAGTGTGGGACAGTACTGATTTGCTGTTTAGTGTGCGACAGTAATGATTTCTGGTTAGTGAAGGACTGTAACGATTTTCCGTTTAGGGTGGGACAGTAATGACTTTCTGTTCCGTGTGGGACAGTAATGATTTTCTGTTCAGTGTGGAACAGTAATCATTTCCGTTTAGTGTGGGACAGTCATGATTTTGTGTTTAGTGTGGGACAGTAATGACTTTCTGTTTAGTGTGGGACAGTAATGATTTTCTGTTTAGTGAGGGACAGTAATGATTTTCCGTTTAATGTGGGACAGTAATGATTTTGTGTTTGGTGTGGGACAGTAATGATTTTCCATTTAGTGTGGGACAGCAATGACTTTCTGTTTAGTGTGGGACAGTAATGATTTTCTGTTTAGTGAGGGACAGTAATGATTTTCCGTTTAGTGTGGGACAGTAATGATTTTGCGTTTAGTGTGGGACAGTAATGATTTTCCGTTTAGTGTGGGACAGTACTGATTTCCGTTTAGTGAAGTACAGTAACGATTTTCCGTTTAGTATGGGACAGTAATGACTTTCCGTTTAGTGTGGGACAGTAATGATTTTTTGTTTAGTGTGGGACAGTACTGATTTCCTATTTAGTGTGGGACAGTAATGATTTCCTGTTTAGTGTGGGACAGTAATGATTTTGTCTTTAGTGTGGGACAGTAATGACTTTCTGTTTAGTGTGGGACAGTAATGATTTTCCGTTTAGTGTGGGACAGTAATGATTTTCCGTTTAGTGTGGAACAGTAATGATGTTATGTTTAGTGAGGAACAGTAATGATTTTCCGTTTAGTGTGGAACAGTAATTATTTCCTGTTTAGTGTGGGACAGTAATGATTTTGTGTTTAGTGTGGGACAGTAATGACTTTCTGTTTAGTGTGGGACAGTAATGATTTTCTGTTTAGTGCGGGACAGTAATGATTTTCCGTTTAGTGTGGGACAGTAATGATTTTCTGTTCAGTGTGGGACAGTAATGATTTCCTGTTTAGTGTGGGACAGTAATGATTTTCTGTTTAGTGCGGGACAGTAATGATTTTCCGTTTAGTGTGGGACAGTAATGATTTCCTGTTTAGTGTGGGACAGTAATGATTTTGTGTTTAGTGTGGGGCAGTAATGATTTTCTGTTTAGTGCGGGACGGTAATGATTTTCCGTTTAGTGTGGGACAGTAATGATTTTCTGTTTAGTGTGGGACAGTAATGATTTTCTGTTTAGTGTGAGACAGTAATGATTTTCTGTTTAGTGCGGGACGGTAATGATTTTCCGTTTAGTGTGGGACAGTAATGATTTTCTGTTTAGTGCGGGACAGTAATGATTTTCCATTTAGTGTGGGACAGTAATGACTTTCCGTTTAGTGTGGGACAGTAATGATTTTGTGTTTAGTGTGGGACAGTAATGATTTTCCATTTAGTGTGGGACAGTAATGACTTTCCGTTTAGTGTGGGACGGTAATGATTTTCCGTTTAGTGCGGGACGGTAATGATTTTCTGTTTAGTGTGGGACAGTAATGATTTTCCATTTAGTGTGGGACAGTAATGACTTTCCGTTTAGTGTGGGACAGTAATGATTTTGTGTTTAGTGTGGGGCAGTAATGACTTTCCATTTAGTGCGGAACAATAATGACTTTCTGTTTCGTGCGGGACAGTAATGATTTTGTGTTTAGTGTGGGACAGTAGTGATTTTCCGTTTAGTGTGGGACAGTAATGATTTTCCGTTTAGTGTGGAACAGTAATGATTTTCCGTTTAGTGTGGGACATAAATGATTTTCCGTTTAGTGTGGGACAGTACTGATTTGCTGTTTAGTGTGAGACAGTAATGATTTCTGGTTAGTGAAGGACTGTAACGATTTTCCGTTTAGTGTGGGACAGTAATGACTTTCTGTTCCGTGTGGGACAGTAATGATTTTCTGTTTAGTGTGCAACAGTAATCATTTCCGTTTAGTGTGGGACAGTCATGATTTTGTGTTTAGTGTGGGACAGTAATGACTATCTGTTTAGTATGGGACAGTAATGATTTTCTGTTTAGTGAGGGACAGTAATGATTTTCCGTTTAATGTGGGACAGTAATGATTTTGTGTTTGGTGTGGGACAGTAATGATTTTCCATTTAGTGTGGGACAGCAATGACTTTCTGTTTAGTGTGGGACAGTAATGATTTTCTGTTTATTGAGGGACAGTAATGATTTTCCGTTTAGTGTGGGACAGTAATGATTTTGTGTTTAGTGTGGGACAGTAATGATTTTCCATTTAGTGTGGGACATAAATGATTTTCCGTTTAGTGTGGGACAGTACTGATTTCCGTTTAGTGAAGTACAGTAACGATTTTCCATTTAGTATGGGACAGTAATGACTTTCCGTTTAGTGTGGGACAGTAATGATTTTCTGATAGTGTGGGACAGTACTGATTTCCTATTTAGTGTGGGACAGTACTGATTTCCTGTTTAGTGTGGGATAGAAATGATCTTCCGTTTAGAGTGGGACAGTAATGATTTTCTGTTTAGTGTGGGACAGTACTGATTTCCTGTTTAGTGTGGGACAGAAATGATCTTCCGTTTAGTGAGGGACAGTAATGATTTTCCGTTTAGTGTGGGACAGTAATGACTTTCCGTTTAGTGTGGGACAGTAATGATTTTCCGTTTAGTGTGGAACAGTAATGATTTTATGTTTAGTGAGGGACAGTAATGATTTTCTGTTTAGTGTGGGACAGTAATGATTTTCTGTTTAGTGCGGGACGGTAATGATTTTCCGTTTAGTGTGGGACAGTAATGATTTTCTGTTTAGTGCGGGACAGTAATGATTTTCCATTTAGTGTGGGACAGTAATGACTTTCCGTTTAGTGTGGGACGGTAATGATTTTCCATTTAGTGTGGGACAGTAATGATTTTCTGTTTAATGTGGGACAGTAATGACTTTCCGTTTAGTGTGGGACAGTAATGATTTTCTGTTTAGTGTGGGACGGTAATGATTTTCCATTTAGTGTGGGACAGTAATGATTTTCTGTTTAATGTGGGACAGTAATGACTTTCCGTTTAGTGTGGGACAGTAATGATTTTCTGTTTAGTGTGGGACAGTAATGATTTTCCATTTAGTGTGGGACAGTAATGACTTTCCGTTTAGTGTGGGACGGTAATGATTTTCCGTTTAGTGTGGGACAGTAATGATTTTCTGTTTAATGTGGGACAGTAATGACTTTCCGTTTAGTGTGGGACAGTAATGATTTTCTGTTTAGTGCGGGACGGTAATGATTTTCCGTTTAGTGTGGGACAGTAATGATTTTCTGTTTTGTGTGGGACAGTAATGATTTTCCATTTAGTGTGGGACAGTAATGACTTTCCGTTTAGTGTGGGACAGTAATGATTTTGTGTTTAGTGTGGGGCAGTAATGACTTTCCATTTAGTGCGGAACAATAATGACTTTCTGTTTCGTGCGGGACAGTAATGATTTTGTGTTTAGTGTGGGACAGTAGTGATTTTCCGTTTAGTGTGGGACAGTAATGATTTTCCGTTTAGTGTGGAACAGTAATGATTTTCCGTTTAGTGTGGGACATAAATGATTTTCCGTTTAGTGTGGGACAGTACTGATTTGCTGTTTAGTGTGAGACAGTAATGATTTCTGGTTAGTGAAGGACTGTAACGATTTTCCGTTTAGTGTGGGACAGTAATGACTTTCTGTTCCGTGTGGGACAGTAATGATTTTCTGTTTAGTGTGGAACAGTAATCATTTCCGTTTAGTGTGGGACAGTCATGATTTTGTGTTTAGTGTGGGACAGTAATGACTATCTGTTTAGTATGGGACAGTCATGATTTTCTGTTTAGTGAGGGACAGTAATGATTTTCAGTTTAATGTGGGACAGTAATGATTTTGTGTTTGGTGTGGGACAGTAATGATTTTCCATTTAGTGTGGGACAGCAATGACTTTCTGTTTAGTGTGGGACAGTAATGATTTTCTGTTTATTGAGGGACAGTAATGATTTTCCGTTTAGTGTGGGACAGTAATGATTTTGTGTTTAGTGTGGGACAGTAATGATTTTCCATTTAGTGTGGGACATAAATGATTTTCCGTTTAGTGTGGGACAGTACTGATTTCCGTTTAGTGAAGTACAGTAACGATTTTCCATTTAGTATGGGACAGTAATGACTTTCCGTTTAGTGTGGGACAGTAATGATTTTCTGATAGTGTGGGACAGTACTGATTTCCTATTTAGTGTGGGACAGTACTGATTTCCTGTTTAGTGTGGGATAGAAATGATCTTCCGTTTAGAGTGGGACAGTAATGATTTTCTGTTTAGTGTGGGACAGTACTGATTTCCTGTTTAGTGTGGGACAGAAATGATCTTCCGTTTAGTGAGGGAAAGTAATGATTTTCCGTTTAGTGTGGGACAGTAATGACTTTCCGTTTAGTGTGGGACAGTAATGATTTTCCGTTTAGTGTGGAACAGTAATGATTTTATGTTTAGTGAGGGACAGTAATGATTTTCCGTTTAGTGTGGAACAGTAATGATTTCCTGTTTAGTGTAGGACAGTAATGGTTTTGTGTTTAGTGTGGGACAGTAATGACTTTCTGTTTAGTGTGGGACAGTAATGATTTTCTATTTAGTGCGGGACAGTAATGATTTTCCGTTTAGTGTGGGACAGTAATGACTTTCCGTTTAGTGTGGGACAGTAATGATTTTGTGTTTAGTGTGGGGCAGTAATGACTTTCCGTTTAGCGTGGGACAGTAATGATTTTCTGTAAGTTTGGGACAGTAATAATTTCCTCTTTAGTGTGGGACCGTAATGATTTCCTGTTTAGTGTGGGACAGTAATGATTTTCCATTTAGTGTGGGAGATAAATGATTTTCCGTTTAGTCTGGGACAGTAATGAATTTCCTGTTAGTTTGGGACAGTATTGATTTGCTGTTTGTGTGGGACAGTAATGATTTCGTGTAAGTTTGGGAGAGAAATGATTTTCTGTTTGTTTGGGACAGAAATGATTTCCTGTTTAGTGTGGGACAGTAATAATTTCCTGTTAGTGTGGGACAGTAATGATTTTCCATTTAGTGTGGGAGATAAATGATTTTCCGTTTAGTGTGGAACAGTAATGATTTTCTGTTTAGTGCGGGACGGTAATGATTTTCCGTTTAGTGTGGGACAGTAATAATTTCCTGTTAGTGTGCGACAGTAATGATTTTCCATTGAGTGTGGGAGATAAATGATTTTCCGTTTAGTGTGGGACAGAAATGATTTCCTGTTAGTTTGGGACAGTAATGATTTTCCATTTAGAGTGGGACAGTACTGATTTCCGTTTAGTGAAGTACAGTAACGATTTTCCGTTTAGTATGGGACAGTAATGACTTTCCGTTTAGTGTGGGACAGTAATGATTTTCTGTTTAGTGTGGGACAGTACTGATTTCCTGTTTAGTGTGGGATAGAAATGATCTTCCGTTTAGAGTGGGACAGTCATGATTTTCTGTTTAGTGTGGGACAGTACTGATTTCCTGTTTAGTGTGGGACAGAAATGATCTTCCGTTTAGTGTGGGACAGTAATGATTTTGTGTTTAGTGTGGGACAGTAATGATTTTCCGTTTAGTGTGGGACAGTAATGACTTTCCGTTTAGTGTGGGACAGTAATGATTTTCCGTTTAGTGTGGAACAGTAATGATGTTATGTTTAGTGAGGAACAGTAATGATTTTCCGTTTAGTGTGGAACAGTAATTATTTCCTGTTTAGTGTGGGACAGTAATGATTTTGTGTTTAGTGTGGGACAGTAATGACTTTCTGTTTAGTGTGGGACAGTAATGATTTTCTGTTTAGTGCGGGACAGTAATGATTTTCCGTTTAGTGTGGGACAGTAATGATTTTCTGTTCAGTGTGGGACAGTAATGATTTCCTGTTTAGTGTGGGACAGTAATGATTTTCTGTTTAGTGCGGGACAGTAATGATTTTCCGTTTAGTGTGGGACAGTAACGATTTTCCGTTTAGTGTGGGACAGTAATGATTTTCTGTTCAGTGTGGGACAGTAGTGATTTCCTGTTTAGTGTGGGACAGTAATGATTTTATGTTTAGTGTGGAACAGCAACGATTTCCATTTAGTGAGGGACAGTAATGATTTTGTGTTTAGTGTGGGACAGTAATGACTTTCTGTTTAGTGTGGGACAGTAATGATTTTCTGTTTAGTGCGAGACAGTAATGATTTTCCGTTTAGTGAGGGACAGTAATGATTTTCCGTTTAGTGTGGAACAGTAATGATTTCCTGTTTAGTGTGGGACAGTAATGATTTTGTGTTTAGTGTGGGACAGTAATGACTTTCTGTTTAGTGTGGGACAGTAATGATTTTCCGTTTAGTGAGGGACAGTAATGATTTTCCGTTTAGTGTGGAACAGTAATGATTTCCTGTTTAGTGTGGGACAGTAATGATTTTGTGTTTAGTGTGGGACAGTATGACTTTCTGTTTAGTGTGGGATAGTAATGATTTTCCGCTTAGTGTGGAACAGTAATGATTTTATGTTTAGTGAGGGACAGTAATGATTTTCCGTTTAGTGTGGAACAGTAATGATTTCCTGTTTAGTGTGGGACAGTAATGATTTTGTGTTTAGTGTGGGGCAGTAATGACTTTCCGTTTAGTGTGGGAGATAAATGATTTTCCGTTTAGTGTGGAACAGTAATGATTTTCTGTTTAGTGCGGGACGGTAATGATTTTCCGTTTAGTGTGGGACAGTAATAATTTCCTGTTAGTGTGCGACAGTAATGATTTTCCATTTAGTGTGGGAGATAAATGATTTTCCGTTTAGTGTGGGACAGAAATGATTTCCTGTTAGTTTGGGACAGTAATGATTTTCCATTTAGTGTGGGACATAAATGATTTTCCGTTTAGTGTGGGACAGTACTGATTTCCGTTTAGTGAAGTACAGTAACGATTTTCCGTTTAGTATGGGACAGTAATGACTTTCCGTTTAGTGTGGGACAGTAATGATTTTCTGTTTAGTGTGGGACAGTACTGATTTCCGATTTAGTGTGGGACAGTACTGATTTCCTGTTTAGTGTGGGATAGAAATGATCTTCCGTTTAGTGTGGGACAGTAATGATTTTGTGTTTAGTGTGGGACAGTACTGATTTCCTGTTTAGTGTGGGACAGAAATGATCTTCCGTTTAGTGTGGGACAGTAATGATTTTGTGTTTAGTGTGGGACAGTAATGATTTTCCGTTTAGTGTGGGACAGTAATGATTTTCCGTTTAGTGTGGAACAGTAATGATGTTATGTTTAGTGTGGAACAGTAATTATTTCCTGTTTAGTGTGGGACAGTAATGATTTTGTGTTTAGTGTGGGACAGTAATGACTTTCTGTTTAGTGTGGGACAGTAATGATTTTCCGTTTAGTGTGGGACAGTAATGATTTTCTGTTCAGTGTGGGACAGTAATGATTTCCTGTTTAGTGTGGGACAGTAATGATTTTGTGTTTAGTGCGGGACAGTAATGATTTTCCATTTAGTGTGGGACAGTAACGATTTTCCGTTTAGTGTGGGACAGTAATGATTTTCTGTTCAGTGTGGGACAGTAGTGATTTCCTGTTTAGTGTGGGACAGTAATGATTTTATGTTTAGTGTGGGACAGCAATGATTTCCATTTAGTGAGGGACAGTAATGATTTTGTGTTTAGTGTGGGACAGTCATGACTTTCTGTTTAGTGTGGGACAGTAATGATTTTCTGTTTAGTGCGAGACAGTAATGATTTTCCGTTTAGTGAGGGACAGTAATGATTTTCCGTTTATTGTGGAACAGTAATGATTTCCTGTTTAGTGTGCGACAGTAATGACTTTCTGTTTAGTGTGGGACAGTAATGATTTTCCGTTTAGTGAGGGACAGGAATGATTTTCCGTTTAGTTTGGAACAGTAATGATTTCCTGTTTAGTGTGGGACAGTAATGATTTTGTGTTTAGTGTGGGACAGTAATGACTTTCCGTTTCATGTTGGACAGTAATGATTTCCTGTTTAGTGTGGGACAGTAATGACTTTCCGTTTAGTGTGGGACAGTAATGATTATCTGTTAGTGTGGGACAGTAATGATTTCCTGTTAGTGTCGGACAGTAATGCTTTTCTGTTTAATGTGGAACAGTAATGCTTTTCTGTTTAATGTGGAACAGTAATGATTTTCCGTTTAGTGTGAGACAGTGATGACTTCCTGTTAGTGTGGGACAGTAAAGACTTTCCGTTTCGTGTGGGACAGTAATGATTTTCTGTTGAGTGGGGGACAGTAATAATTTTCTGTTTAGTGTGGGACAGTAATGATTTTTTGTTGAGGGAGGGAGAGTAATGATTTCCTGTCAGTGCGGGACAGTAATAATTTTCCGTATAGTGTGGGACAGGAATGACTTCCTATTCATGTGGGAGAGTAATGATTTTCAGGTTATTGTGGGACAGTAATGATTTTCCATTTCGTGTGGAACAGTAATGAATATCTGTTTAGTGTGGGACAGTAATGATTTGCTGTTAGTGTGCAACAGTAATGAATATCTGTTTAGTATGGGACAATAATGATTTCCTGTTAGTGTGGGACAGTAATAATTTTCTGTTTAATGTGTGACTGTGGTGATTTTGTATTTGTGCGGGACAGTAATGATTTTTCGATTAGTGTGGGACAGTAATGTTTTTCCGTATAGTGTGGGACAGTAACGATTTTCCTTTTAGTGTGGGACAGTAATGATTTCCTGTTAGTGTGGAACAGTAATAATTTTCCATTAAATGAGGGACAGTGATGATTTCGTATTAGTGTGGGACAGTAATGATTTTTCGATTAGTGTGGGACAGTAATGTTTTTCCGTATAGTGTGGGACAGTAATGATTTTCTGTTTAGTGTGGGACAGTAATGATTTCCTGTTAGTGTGGGACAGTAATACTTTTCCGCTTAATGTGGGACAGTGATGATTTCGTATTAGTGTGGGGCAATAATGATTTTCTGTTTAGTGTGGGACAGTAATGATTTTCCATTTAGCGTGGGATAGTAACAATATTCCGTTTAGTGTGGGATAGTAATGATTTCCTGTTAGTGTGGAACAGTAATGAATATCCGCTAAGTGTGGGACAGTAATGATTTTCCACTTAATGTGGGACAGTGCTGATTTCGTATCAGTGTGAGACAGTCATGATTTTCTGTTTAGTGTGGGACAGTAATGATTTTCTGTTTAGTGTGAGACGGTGATGACTTCCTGTTAGTGTGCGACAGTAATGATTTTCCGTTTAGTGTGGGTCAGTAATGATATTCTGTTGAGTGGGGGACAGTAATAATTTCCCTTTAGTGTGGGACAGTAATGCTTTTCTGATGAGTGGGGGACGGTAATCATTTTCCTTTTAGTGTGGGAAAGTAATGATGTTTTGTTGAGTGAGGGACAGTAATGACTGCCTGTCAGTTTGGGACAGTAATGATTTTCTGTTTAGTGTGGTACAGTAATGATTTTCTGTTTAGTGAGGGACAGTAATAAGTTTCCGTTTAATGTGGGACAGTGATGATATCGTATTAGTGTGGGACAGTAATGATTTTCCGATTAGCGTGGGACAGTAATGACTTTCCGTTTAGTGTGGGACAGTAATGATTTTCTGTTTAGTGTGGGACAGTAATGATTTTCCGATTAGCGTGGGACAGTAATGATTTTCCATTTAGTGTGGGACAGAAATGATTTCCTGTTTAGTGTGGGACAGTAATAATTTCCTGTTAGTGTGGGACAGTAATGATTTTCCATTTAGTGTGGGAGATAAATGATTTTCCGTTTAGTGTGGAACAGTAATGATTTTCTGTTTAGTGCGGGACGGTAATGATTTTCCGTTTAGTGTGGGACAGTAATAATTTCCTGTTAGTGTGCGACAGTAATGATTTTCCATTGAGTGTGGGAGATAAATGATTTTCCGTTTAGTGTGGGACAGAAATGATTTCCTGTTAGTTTGGGACAGTAATGATTTTCCATTTAGAGTGGGACAGTACTGATTTCCGTTTAGTGAAGTACAGTAACGATTTTCCGTTTAGTATGGGACAGTAATGACTTTCCGTTTAGTGTGGGACAGTAATGATTTTCTGTTTAGTGTGGGACAGTAATGACTTTCCGTTTAGTGTGGGACAGTACTGATTTCCTATTTAGTGTGGGACAGTACTGATTTCCTGTTTAGTGTGGGATAGAAATGATCTTCCGTTTAGAGTGGGACAGTCATGATTTTCTGTTTAGTGTGGGACAGTACTGATTTCCTGTTTAGTGTGGGACAGAAATGATCTTCCGTTTAGTGTGGGACAGTAATGATTTTGTGTTTAGTGTGGGACAGTAATGATTTTCCGTTTAGTGTGGGACAGTAATGACTTTCCGTTTAGTGTGGGACAGTAATGATTTTCCGTTTAGTGTGGAACAGTAATGATGTTATGTTTAGTGAGGAACAGTAATGATTTTCCGTTTAGTGTGGAACAGTAATTATTTCCTGTTTAGTGTGGGACAGTAATGATTTTGTGTTTAGTGTGGGACAGTAATGACTTTCTGTTTAGTGTGGGACAGTAATGATTTTCTGTTTAGTGCGGGACAGTAATGATTTTCCGTTTAGTGTGGGACAGTAATGATTTCCTGTTTAGTGTGGGACAGTAATGATTTTCTGTTTAGTGCGGGACAGTAATGATTTTCCGTTTAGTGTGGGACAGTAACGATTTTCCGTTTAGTGTGGGACAGTAATGATTTTCTGTTCAGTGTGGGACAGTAGTGATTTCCTGTTTAGTGTGGGACAGTAATGATTTTATGTTTAGTGTGGGACAGCAACGATTTCCATTTAGTGAGGGACAGTAATGATTTTGTGTTTAGTGTGGGACAGTAATGACTTTCTGTTTAGTGTGGGACAGTAATGATTTTCTGTTTAGTGCGAGACAGTAATGATTTTCCGTTTAGTGAGGGACAGTAATGATTTTCCGTTTAGTGTGGAACAGTAATGATTTCCTGTTTAGTGTGGGACAGTAATGATTTTGTGTTTAGTGTGGGACAGTAATGACTTTCTGTTTAGTGTGGGACAGTAATGATTTTCCGTTTAGTGAGGGACAGTAATGATTTTCCGTTTAGTGTGGAACAGTAATGATTTCCTGTTTAGTGTGGGACAGTAATGATTTTGTGTTTAGTGTGGGACAGTATGACTTTCTGTTTAGTGTGGGATAGTAATGATTTTCCGCTTAGTGTGGAACAGTAATGATTTTATGTTTAGTGAGGGACAGTAATGATTTTCCGTTTAGTGTGGAACAGTAATGATTTCCTGTTTAGTGTGGGACAGTAATGATTTTGTGTTTAGTGTGGGGCAGTAATGACTTTCCGTTTAGTGTGGGAGATAAATGATTTTCCGTTTAGTGTGGAACAGTAATGATTTTCTGTTTAGTGCGGGACGGTAATGATTTTCCGTTTAGTGTGGGACAGTAATAATTTCCTGTTAGTGTGCGACAGTAATGATTTTCCATTTAGTGTGGGAGATAAATGATTTTCCGTTTAGTGTGGGACAGAAATGATTTCCTGTTAGTTTGGGACAGTAATGATTTTCCATTTAGTGTGGGACATAAATGATTTTCCGTTTAGTGTGGGACAGTACTGATTTCCGTTTAGTGAAGTACAGTAACGATTTTCCGTTTAGTATGGGACAGTAATGACTTTCCGTTTAGTGTGGGACAGTAATGATTTTCTGTTTAGTGTGGGACAGTACTGATTTCCGATTTAGTGTGGGACAGTACTGATTTCCTGTTTAGTGTGGGATAGAAATGATCTTCCGTTTAGTGTGGGACAGTAATGATTTTGTGTTTAGTGTGGGACAGTACTGATTTCCTGTTTAGTGTGGGACAGAAATGATCTTCCGTTTAGTGTGGGACAGTAATGATTTTGTGTTTAGTGTGGGACAGTAATGATTTTCCGTTTAGTGTGGGACAGTAATGATTTTCCGTTTAGTGTGGAACAGTAATGATGTTATGTTTAGTGTGGAACAGTAATTATTTCCTGTTTAGTGTGGGACAGTAATGATTTTGTGTTTAGTGTGGGACAGTAATGACTTTCTGTTTAGTGTGGGACAGTAATGATTTTCTGTTTAGTGCGGGACAGTAATGATTTTCCGTTTAGTGTGGGACAGTAATGATTTTCTGTTCAGTGTGGGACAGTAATGATTTCCTGTTTAGTGTGGGACAGTAATGATTTTGTGTTTAGTGCGGGACAGTAATGATTTTCCATTTAGTGTGGGACAGTAACGATTTTCCGTTTAGTGTGGGACAGTAATGATTTTCTGTTCAGTGTGGGACAGTAGTGATTTCCTGTTTAGTGTGGGACAGTAATGATTTTATGTTTAGTGTGGGACAGCAATGATTTCCATTTAGTGAGGGACAGTAATGATTTTGTGTTTAGTGTGGGACAGTCATGACTTTCTGTTTAGTGTGGGACAGTAATGATTTTCTGTTTAGTGCGAGACAGTAATGATTTTCCGTTTAGTGAGGGACAGTAATGATTTTCCGTTTATTGTGGAACAGTAATGATTTCCTGTTTAGTGTGCGACAGTAATGACTTTCTGTTTAGTGTGGGACAGTAATGATTTTCCGTTTAGTGAGGGACAGTAATGATTTTCCGTTTAGTGTGGAACAGTAATGATTTCCTGTTTAGTGTGGGACAGTAATGATTTTGTGTTTAGTGTGGGACAGTATGACTTTCTGTTTAGTGTGGGATAGTAATGATTTTCCGCTTAGTGTGGAACAGTAATGATTTTATGTTTAGTGAGGGACAGTAATGATTTTCCGTTTAGTGTGGAACAGTAATGATTTTCTGTTTAGTGTGGGACAGTAATGATTTTGTGTTTAGTGTGGGGCAGTAATGACTTTCCGTTTAGTGTGGGACAGTAATGATTTCCTGTTTAGTGCGGGACGGTAATGATTTTCCGTTTAGTGTGGGACAGTAATGATTTTCTGTTCAGTGTGGGACAGTAATGACTTTCCGTTTAGTGTGGGACAGTAATGATTTTGTGTTTAGTGTGGGGCAGTAATGACTTTCCATTTAGTGTGGAACAATAATGACTTTCTGTTTCGTGCGGGACAGTAATGATTTTGTGTTTAGTGTGGGACTGTAGTGATTTTCCGTTTAGTGTGGGATAGTAATGATTTTCCGTTTATTGTGGAACAGTAAGGATATTCCGTTTAGTGTGGGACATAAATGATTTTCCGTTTAGTGTGGGACAGTACTGATTTGCTGTTTAGTGTGAGACAGTAATGATTTCTGGTTAGTGAAGGACTGTAACGATTTTCCGTTTAGTGTGGGACAGTAATGACTTTCTGTTCCGGGTGGGACAGTAATGATTTTCTGTTCAGTGTGGGACAGTAATGATTTTCTGTTTAGTGTGGAACAGTAATCATTTCCGTTTAGTGTGGGACAGTCATGATTTTGTGTTTAGTGTGGGACAGTAATGACTTTCTGTTTAGTGTGGGACAGTAATGATTTTCTGTTTAGTGAGGGACAGTAATGATTTTCCGTTTAGTGTGGGACAGTAATGATTTTGCGTTTAGTGTGGGACAGTAATGATTTTCCATTTAGTGTGGGACATAAATGATTTTCCGTTTAGTGTGGGACAGTACTGATTTCCGTTTAGTGAAGTACAGTAACGATTTTCCGTTTAGTATGGGACAGTAATGACTTTCCGTTTAGTGTGGGACAGTAATGACTTTCCGTTTAGTGTGGGACAGTAATGATTTTTTGTTTAGTGTGGGACAGTACTGATTTCCTATTTAGTGTGGGACAGTACTGATTTCCTGTTTAGTGTGGGATAGAAGTGATCTTCCGTTTAGAGTGGGACAGTAATGATTTTCTGTTTAGTGTGGGACAGTACTGATTTCCTTTTTAGTGTGGGACAGAAATGATCTTCCGTTTAGTGAGGGACAGTAATGATTTTCCGTTTAGTGTGGGACAGTAATGACTTTCCGTTTAGTGTGGGACAGTAATGATTTTCCGTTTAGTGTGGAACAGTAATGATTTTATGTTTAGTGAGGGACAGTAATGATTTTCCGTTTAGTGTGGAACAGTAATGATTTCCTGTTTAGTGCGGGACAGTAATGATTTTGTGTTTAGTGTGGGACAGGAATGATTTTCTGTTTAGTGTGGGACAGTAATGACTTTCCGTTTAGTGTGGGACAGTAATGATTTTGAGTTTAGTGTGGGGCAGTAATGACTTTCCGTTTAGTGTGGGACAGTAATGATTTTGTGTTTAGTGTGGGGCAGTAATGACTTTCCGTTTAGTGTGGGACAGTAATGATTTTCCGTTTAGTGAGGGACAGTAATGATTTTCCGTTTAGTGTGGAACAGTAATGATTTCCTGTTTAGTGTGGGACAGTAATGACTTTCTGTTTAGTGTGGGACAGGAATGATTTTCTGTTTAGTGTGGGACAGTAATGACTTTCCTGTTTAGTGTGGGACAGTAATGATTTTGAGTTTAGTGTGGGGCAGTAATGACTTTCCGTTTAGTGTGGGACAGCAATGATTTTGTGTTTAGTGTGGGGCAGTAATGACTTTCCGTTTAGTGTGGGACAGTAATGATTTTCTGTAAGTTTGGGACAGTAATGATTTCCTGTTTAGTGTGGGATCGTAATGATTTCCTGTTTAGTGTGGGACAGTAATGATTTTCCATTTAGTGTGGGAGATAAATGATTTTCCGTTTAGTCTGGGACAGTAATAATTTCCTGTTAGTTTGGGACAGTATTGATTTGCTGTTTGTGTGGGACAGTAATGATTTCGTGTAAGTTTGGGAGAGAAATGATTTTCTGTTTGTTTGGGACAGAAATAATTTCCTGTTTAGTGTGGGACAGTAATAATTTCCTGTTAGTGTGGGACAGTAATGATTTTCCATTTAGTGTGGGAGATAAATGATTTTCCGTTTAGTGTGGAACAGTAATGATTTTCTGTTTAGTGCGGGACGGTAATGATTTTCCGTTTAGTGTGGGACAGTACTGATTTCCGTTTAGTGAAGTACAGTAACGATTTTCCGTTTAGTATGGGACAGTAATGACTTTCCGTTTAGTGTGGGACAGTAATGACTTTCCGTTTAGTGTGGGACAGTAATGATTTTCTGTTTAGTGTGGGACAGTACTGATTTCCTATTTAGTGTGGGACAGTACTGATTTCCTGTTTAGTGTGGGATAGAAATGATCTTCCGTTTAGTGTGGGACAGTAATGATTTTCTGTTTAGTGTGGGACAGAAATGATCTTCCGTTTAGTGTGGGACAGTAATGATTTTGCGTTTAGTGTGGGACAGTACTGATTTCCTGTTTAGTGTGGGACAGAAATGATCTTCCGTTTAGTGTGGGACAGTAATGATTTTGCGTTTAGTGTGGGACAGTAATGATTTTCCGTTTAGTGTGGGACAGTAATGACTTTCCGTTTAGTGTGGGACAGTAATGATTTTCCGTTTAGTGTGGAACAGTAATGATTTTATGTTTAGTGAGGATCAGTAATGATTTTCCGTTTAGTGTGGAACAGTAATGATTTCCTGTTTAGTGTGGGACAGTAATGATTTTGTGTTTAGTGTGGGACAGTAATGACTTTCTGTTTAGTGTGGGACAGTAATGATTTTCTGTTTAGTGCGGGACAGTAATGATTTTCCGTTTAGTGTGGGACAGTAATGATTTTCTGTTCAGTGTGGGACAGTAATGATTTCCTGTTTAGTGTGGGACAGTAATGATTGTCTGTTTAGTGCGGGACAGTAATGATTTTCCGTTTAGTGTGGGACAGTAACGATTTTCCGTTTAGTGTGGGACAGTAATGACTTTATGTTTAGTGTGGGACAGTAATGATTTCCATTTAGTGAGGGACAGTAATGATTTTGTGTTTAGTGTGGGACAGTAATGACTTTCTGTTTAGTGTGGAACAGTAATGATTTTCTGTTTAGTGCGAGACAGTAATGATTTTCCGTTTAGTGAGGGACAGTAATGATTTTCCGTTCAGTGTGGGATAGTAATGATTTTCCATTTAGTGTGGGACAGTAATGCTTTCCTGTTAGTGTGGAACAGTAATGAATATCTGCTAAGTGTGGGACAGTAATGATTTTCCGTTTAATGTGGGTCAGTAATGATATTCTGTTGAGTGGGGTCAGTAATAATTTCCTTTTAGTGTGGGACAGTAATGCTTTTCCGTTTAGTGTGCGACAGTTATGATTTTCTGTTGAGTGGGGGACGGTAATCATTTTCCTTTTAGTGTGGGACAGTAATGATGTTTTGTTGAGTGTGGGACAGTAATGATTTTCCGTTTAGTGTGGGACAGTGATGATATCGTATTAGTGTGGCACAGTAATGAATTTCCGATTAGTGTGGGACAGTAATGATTTTCTGTTTAGTGTGGGACAATAATGATTTCCTGTTCAGTGTGGGACAGTAATGATTTCCTGTTTAGTGTGGGACAGTAATGATTTTCCGTTTAGTGTGGGACAGTAATGATTTCCTGTTTAGTGTGGGACAGTAATGATTTTCCGTTTAGTGCGGGATAGTAACGATTTTCCGTTTAGTGTGGGACAGTAATGATTTCCTGTTAGTGTGGGACAGTAATAATTTTCCATTTAATGTGGGACAGTGATGATTTCGTATTAGTGTGGGACAGTAATGACTTTCTATTTAGCGTGGGACAGTAATGATTTTTCGATTAGTGTGGGACAGTAATGATTTTCTGTTTAGTGTGGAACAGCAATGATTTTCTGTTTAGTGTGGGACAGTAATGATTTCCTGTTAGTGTGCAACAGTAATGAATATCTGTTTAGTATGGGACAGTAATGATTCCTGTTAGTGTGGGACAGTAATAATTTTCTGTTTAATATGGGACATTGATGATTTCGTATTTGTGCGGGACAGTAATGATTTTTCGATTAGTGTGGGACAGTAATGCTTTCCCATATAGTGTGGGACAGTAATGGTTTTCCTTTTAGTGTGGGACAGTAATGATTTCCTGTTAGTGTGGAACAGTAATAATTTTCCATGAAATGTGGGACAGTGATGATTTCGTATTAGTGTGGGACTGTAATGATTTTCCGATTAGTGTGGGATAGTAATGATTTCCTGTTTAGTTTTGGACAGTAATAAGTTTCTGTTTAATCTGGGACAGTGATGATATCGTATTAGTGTGGCACAGTAATGAATTTCCGATTAGTGTGGGACAGTAATGATTTCCTGTTAGTGTGGGACAGTTATAATTTTCCACTTAATGTGGGACAGTGATGTTTTCGTATTAGTGTGGGGCAATAATAATTTTCCGTTTAGTGTGGGACAGTAATGATTTTCAATTTAGCGTGGGACTGTAACGATATTCTGTTTAGTGTGGGACAGTAATGATTTCCACTTAGTGTGGAACAGTAATGAATATCTGCTAAGTGTGGGACCGTAATGATTTTCAATTTAGTGTGGGACAGTGCTGATTTCGTATTAGTGTGGGACAGTAATGATTTTCTGTTTAGTGTGGGACAGTAATGATTTTCTGTTTACTGTGGGACAGTAATGATTTTCCATTTAGTGTGGGACAGTAATAATTTTCCGATTAGTGTTGGACAGTAATGTATTCCTGTTCGAGTGGGACAGTAATTATTTCTGTTTAGTGTGGGACAATAATGATTTCCTGTTTAGTGTGAGACAGTAATGATTTTCCGTTTAATGTGGGACATTAATGATTTTCTGTTTAGTGTGGGACAGTAATGACTTTCCGTTTCATGTTGGACAGTAATGATTTCCTGTTTAGTGTGGGACAGTAATGACTTTCCGTTTAGTGTGGGACAGTAATGATTATCTGTTAGTGTGGGACAGTAATGATTTCCTGTTAGTGTCGGACAGTAATGCTTTTCTGTTTAATGTGGAACAGTAATGATTTTCCGTTTAGTGTGAGACAGTGATGACTTCCTGTTAGTGTGGGACAGTAAAGACTTTCCGTTTCGTGTGGGACAGTAATGATTTTCTGTTGAGTGGGGGACAGTAATAATTTTCTGTTTAGTGTGGGACAGTAATGATTTTTTGTTGAGGGAGGGAGAGTAATGATTTCCTGTCAGTGCGGGACAGTAATAATTTTCCGTATAGTGTGGGACAGGAATGACTTCCTATTCATGTGGGAGAGTAATGATTTTCAGGTTATTGTGGGACAGTAATGATTTTCCATTTCGTGTGGAACAGTAATGAATATCTGTTTAGTGTGGGACAGTAATGATTTGCTGTTAGTGTGCAACAGTAATGAATATCTGTTTAGTATGGGACAATAATGATTTCCTGTTAGTGTGGGACAGTAATAATTTTCTGTTTAATGTGTGACTGTGGTGATTTTGTATTTGTGCGGGACAGTAATGATTTTTCGATTAGTGTGGGACAGTAATGTTTTTCCGTATAGTGTGGGACAGTAACGATTTTCCTTTTAGTGTGGGACAGTAATGATTTCCTGTTAGTGTGGAACAGTAATAATTTTCCATTAAATGAGGGACAGTGATGATTTCGTATTAGTGTGGGACAGTAATGATTTTTCGATTAGTGTGGGACAGTAATGTTTTTCCGTATAGTGTGGGACAGTAATGATTTTCTGTTTAGTGTGGGACAGTAATGATTTCCTGTTAGTGTGGGACAGTAATACTTTTCCGCTTAATGTGGGACAGTGATGATTTCGTATTAGTGTGGGGCAATAATGATTTTCTGTTTAGTGTGGGACAGTAATGATTTTCCATTTAGCGTGGGATAGTAACAATATTCCGTTTAGTGTGGGATAGTAATGATTTCCTGTTAGTGTGGAACAGTAATGAATATCCGCTAAGTGTGGGACAGTAATGATTTTCCACTTAATGTGGGACAGTGCTGATTTCGTATCAGTGTGAGACAGTCATGATTTTCTGTTTAGTGTGGGACAGTAATGATTTTCTGTTTAGTGTGAGACGGTGATGACTTCCTGTTAGTGTGCGACAGTAATGATTTTCCGTTTAGTGTGGGTCAGTAATGATATTCTGTTGAGTGGGGGACAGTAATAATTTCCCTTTAGTGTGGGACAGTAATGCTTTTCTGATGAGTGGGGGACGGTAATCATTTTCCTTTTAGTGTGGGAAAGTAATGATGTTTTGTTGAGTGAGGGACAGTAATGACTGCCTGTCAGTTTGGGACAGTAATGATTTTCTGTTTAGTGTGGTACAGTAATGATTTTCTGTTTAGTGAGGGACAGTAATAAGTTTCCGTTTAATGTGGGACAGTGATGATATCGTATTAGTGTGGGACAGTAATGATTTTCCGATTAGCGTGGGACAGTAATGACTTTCCGTTTAGTGTGGGACAGTAATGATTTTCTGTTTAGTGTGGGACAGTAATGATTTTCCGATTAGCGTGGGACAGTAATGATTTTCCATTTAGTGTGGGACAATAATGATTTCCTGTTTAGTGTGGGACAGTAATGATTTTCCGTTTAGTGTGGGACAGTAATGAATATCAGTTTAGTGTGGGACAGTAATGATTTCTTGTTAGTGTGGGACAGTAATAATTTTCCATTTAATGTGGGACAGTGATGATTTCGTATTAGTGTGGGACAGTAATGATTTTCTGTTTAGTGTGGAACAGTAATGATTTTCCGTTTAGTGTGGAACAGCAATTATTTTCTGTTTCGTGTGGGACAGTAATGATTCCTGTTAGTGTGCAACAGTAATGAATATCTGTTTAGTTTGGGGCAGTAATGATTTCCTGTTAGTGTGGGACAGTAATAATTTTCTGTTTAATGTGGGACAGTGATGATTTCGTATTTGTGCAGGACAGTGATGATTTTTCGATTAGTGTGGGACAGTAATGTTTTTCCGTATTGTGTGGGACAGTAATAATTTTCCGTTTAGTGTGAGACAGTGATGACTTCCTGTTTTTGTGGAACAATAATGAATATGCGTATAGTGTGGGACAGTAATGATTTTCCATTTAATGTGGGACAGTGCTGATTTTGTATTAGTGTGGGACAGTAATGATTTTCTGTTTAGTGTGGGACAGTAATGACTTTCCGTTTAGTGTGAGACGGTGATGACTTCCTGTTAGTGTGGGACAGTAATGAATTTTCCGTTTAGTGTGCGACAGTAATGATTTTCCGTTTAGTGTGCGACAGTTATGATTTTCTGTTGAGTGGGGGACAGTAATAATTTTCCGTTTAGTGTGGGACAGTAATGATTTTCTGTTGAGTGGGGGACGTTAATCATTTTCCTTTTAGTGTGGGAAAGTAATGATGTTTTGTTGAGTGAGGGACAGTAATGATTGCCTGTCAGAGTGGGACAGTAATAATTTTCCGTTTAGTGTGGGACAGTAATTATTTTCTGTTTAGTGTGGGACAGTAATATGTTTCTGTTTATTGTGGTACAGTGATGATGTCGTATTAGTGTGGGACAGTAATGATTTTCCGATTAGAGTGGGACAGTAATGATTTTCCGTTTAGTGTGAGACAGAGATGACTTCCTGTTTTTGTGGAACAGTAATGAATATCCGTATAGTGTGTGACAGTAATGATTTTCCATTTAATGTGGGACAGTGCTGATTTCGTATTAGTGTGGGACAGTAATGATTTTCTGTTTAGTGTGGGACAGTAATGACTTTCCGTTTAGTGTGAGACGGTGATGACTTCCTGTTAGTGTGGGACAGTAATGAATTTTCCGTTTAGTGTGCGACAGTAATGATTTTCTGTTTAGTGTGCGACAGTTATGATTTTCTGTTGAGTGGGGGACAGTCATAATTTTCCGTTTAATGTGGGACAGTAATGATTTTCTGTTGAGTGGGGGACAGTAATGATTGCCTGTCAGTGTGGGACAGTAAAATTTTCCGTTTAGTGTGGAACAGTAATGATTTTCTGTTTAGTGTGGGACAGTAATATGTTTCTGTTTATTGTGGTACAGTGATGATGTCGTATTAGTGTGGGACAGTAATGATTTTCCGATTAGCGTGGGACAGTAATGATTTTCTGTTTAGTGTGGAACAGCAATGATTTTCCGTTTAGTGCGGAAAGTAATGATTTTCCGTTTAGTGTGGGACAGTAATGATTTCCTGTTAGTGTGGAATAGTAATGAATATCAGTTTAGTGTGGGACAGTAATGATTTCTTGTTAGTGTGGGACAGTAATACTTTTCCATTTAATGTGGGACAGTGATGATTTCCTATTAGTGTGGGACAGTAATGGTTTTCCGTTTAGTGTGGGACAGTAATGATTTCCTGTTAGTGTGGAACAGTAATGAATATCAGTTTAGTGTGGGACAGTAATGATTTCTTGTTAGTGTGGGACAGTAATAATTTTCCATTTAATGTGGGACAGTGATGATTTCCTATTAGTGTGGGTCAGTAATGATTTCCTGTTCAGTGTGGGACAGTAATGATTTCCTGTTTAGTGTGGGACAGTAATGATTTTCCGTTTATGTGCGGGACAGTAACGATTTTCCGTTTAATGTGGGACAGTAATGATTTCCTGTTAGTGTGGAATAGTAATGAATATCAGTTTAGTGTGGGACAGTAATGATTTCTTGTTAGTGTGGGACAGTAATAATTTTCCATTTAATGTGGGACAGTGATGATTTCCTATTAGTGTGGGACAGTAATGATTTTCCGTTTAGTGTGGGACAGTAATGATTTTCCGTTTAGTGTGAGACAGTAATGATTTCCTGTTAGTGTGCAACAGTAATGAATATCTGTTTAGTATGGGACAGTAATGATTTCCTGTTAGTGTGGGACAGTAATAATTTTCTGTTTAATGTGGGACAGTGATGATTTCGTATTTGTGCGGGACAGTAATGATTTTTCGATTAGTGTGGGACAGTAATGTTTTTCCGTATAATGTGGGGCAGTAATGATTTTCCTTTTAGTGTGGGACAGTAATTATTTTCTGTTTAGTGTGGGACAGTAATATGTTTCTGTTTATTGTGGTACAGTGATGATGTCGTATTAGTGTGGGACAGTAATGATTTTCCGATTAGAGTGGGACAGTAATGATTTTCTGTTTAGTGTGGAACAGCAATGATTTTCCATTTAATGCGGAAAGTAATGATTTTCCGTTTAGTGTGGGACAGTAATGATTTCCTGTTAGTGTGGAATAGTAATGAATATCAGTTTAGTGTGGGATGGTAATGATTTCTTGTTAGTGTGGGACAGTAATACTTTTCCATTTAATGTGGGACAGTGATGATTTCCTATTAGTGTGGGACAGTAATGATTTTCCGTTTAGTGTGGGACAGTAATGATTTTCTGTTAGTGTGGAACAGTAATGAATATCAGTTTAGTGTGGGACAGTAATGATTTCTTGTTAGTGTGGGACAGTAATACTTTTCCATTTAATGTGGGACAGTGATGATTTCCTATTAGTGTGGGTCAGTAATGATTTCCTGTTCAGTGTGGGACAGTAATGATTTTCCGTTTATGTGCGGGACAGTAACGATTTTCCGTTTAGTGTGGGACAGTAATGATTTCCTGTTAGTGTGGAATAGTAATGATTCCTGTTAGTGTGCAACAGTAATGAATATCTGTTTAGTATGGGGCAGTAATGATTTCCTGTTAGTGTGGGACAGTAATAATTTTCTGTTTAATGTGGGACAGTGATGATTTCATATTTGTGCGGGACAGTGATGATTTTTCGATTAGTGTGGGACAGTCATGTTTTTCCGTATAGTGTGGGACAGTAATAATTTTCCGTTTAGTGTGAGACAGAGATGACTTCCTGTTTTTGTGGAACAGTAATGAATATCCGTATAGTGTGGGACAGTAATGATTTTCCATTTAATGTGGGACAGTGCTGATTTCGTATTAATGTGGGACAGTAATGATTTTCTGTTTAGTGTGCGACAGTTATGATTTTCTGTTGAGTGGGGGACAGTAATAATTTTCCGTTTAATGTGGGACAGTAATGATTTTCTGTTGAGTGGGGGACAGTAATGATTTTCCGTTTAATGTGGGACAGTAATGATGTTTTGTTGAGTGAGGGACAGTAATGATTGCCTGTCAGTGTGGGACAGTAAAATTTTCCGTTTAGTGTGGAACAGTAATGATTTTCTGTTTAGTGTGGGACAGTAATATGTTTCTGTTTATTGTGGTACAGTGATGATGTCGTATTAGTGTGGGACAGTAATGATTTTCCGATTAGCGTGGGACAGTAATGATTTTCTGTTTAGTGTGGAACAGCAATGATTTTCCGTTTAGTGCGGAAAGTAATGATTTTCCGTTTAGTGTGGGACAGTAATGATTTCCTGTTAGTGTGGAATAGTAATGAATATCAGTTTAGTGTGGGACAGTAATGATTTCTTGTTAGTGTGGGACAGTAATACTTTTCCATTTAATGTGGGACAGTGATGATTTCCTATTAGTGTGGGACAGTAATGGTTTTCCGTTTAGTGTGGGACAGTAATGATTTCCTGTTAGTGTGGAACAGTAATGAATATCAGTTTAGTGTGGGACAGTAATGATTTCTTGTTAGTGTGGGACAGTAATAATTTTCCATTTAATGTGGGACAGTGATGATTTCCTATTAGTGTGGGTCAGTAATGATTTCCTGTTCAGTGTGGGACAGTAATGATTTCCTGTTTAGTGTGGGACAGTAATGATTTTCCGTTTATGTGCGGGACAGTAACGATTTTCCGTTTAATGTGGGACAGTAATGATTTCCTGTTAGTGTGGAATAGTAATGAATATCAGTTTAGTGTGGGACAGTAATGATTTCTTGTTAGTGTGGGACAGTAATAATTTTCCATTTAATGTGGGACAGTGATGATTTCCTATTAGTGTGGGACAGTAATGATTTCCTATTAGTGTGGGACAGTAATGATTTTCCGTTTAGTGTGGGACAGTAATGATTTTCCGTTTAGTGTGAGACAGTAATGATTTCCTGTTAGTGTGCAACAGTAATGAATATCTGTTTAGTATGGGACAGTAATGATTTCCTGTTAGTGTGGGACAGTAATAATTTTCTGTTTAATGTGGGACAGTGATGATTTCGTATTTGTGCGGGACAGTAATGATTTTTCGATTAGTGTGGGACAGTAATGTTTTTCCGTATAATGTGGGGCAGTAATGATTTTCCTTTTAGTGTGGGACAGTAATGATTTCCTGTTAGTGTGGAACAGTAATAATTTTCCATTAAATGTGGGACAGAGATGATTTCGTATTAGTGTGGGACAGTAATGATTTTCTATTTAGCGTGGGACAGTAATGATTTTTCGATTAGTGTGGGACAGTAATGATTTTCTGTTTAGTGTGGAACAGCAATGATTTTCTGTTTAGTGTGGGACAGTAATGATTTCCTGTTAGTGTGCAACAGTAATGAATATCTGTTTAGTATGGGACAGTAATGATTTCCTGTTAGTGTGGGACAGTAATAACTTTCTGTTTAATGTGGGACAGTGATGATTTCGTATTTGTGCGGGACAGTAATGATTTTTCGATTAGTGTGGGACAGTAATGCTTTTCCATATAGTGTGGGACAGTAATGGTTTTCCTTTTAGTGTGGGACAGTAATGATTTCCTGTTAGTGTGGAATAGTAATAATTTTCCATTAAATGTGGGACAGTGATGATTTCGTATTAGTGTGGGACTGTAATGATTTTCCGATTAGTGTGGGACAGTAATGGTTTTCCGTTTAGTGTGGGACAGTAATGATTTCCTGTTAGTGTGGAACAGTAATGAATATCAGTTTAGTGTGGGACAGTAATGATTTCTTGTTAGTGTGGGACAGTAATAATTTTCCATTTAATGTGGGACAGTGATGATTTCCTATTAGTGTGGGTCAGTAATGATTTCCTGTTCAGTGTGGGACAGTAATGATTTCCTGTTTAGTGTGGGACAGTAATGATTTTCCGTTTATGTGCGGGACAGTAACGATTTTCCGTTTAATGTGGGACAGTAATGATTTCCTGTTAGTGTGGAATAGTAATGAATATCAGTTTAGTGTGGGACAGTAATGATTTCTTGTTAGTGTGGGACAGTAATAATTTTCAATTTAATGTGGGACAGTGATGATTTCCTATTAGTGTGGGACAGTAATGATTTTCCGTTTAGTGTGGGACAGTAATGATTTTCCGTTTAGTGTGAGACAGTAATGATTTCCTGTTAGTGTGCAACAGTAATGAATATCTGTTTAGTATGGGACAGTAATGATTTCCTGTTAGTGTGGGACAGTAATAATTTTCTGTTTAATGTGGGACAGTGATGATTTCGTATTTGTGCGGGACAGTAATGATTTTTCGATTAGTGTGGGACAGTAATGTTTTTCCGTATAATGTGGGGCAGTAATGATTTTCCTTTTAGTGTGGGACAGTAATGATTTCCTGTTAGTGTGGAACAGTAATAATTTTCCATTAAATGTGGGACAGAGATGATTTCGTATTAGTGTGGGACAGTAATGATTTTCTATTTAGCGTGGGACAGTAATGATTTTTCGATTAGTGTGGGACAGTAATGATTTTCTGTTTAGTGTGGAACAGCAATGATTTTCTGTTTAGTGTGGGACAGTAATGATTTCCTGTTAGTGTGCAACAGTAATGAATATCTGTTTAGTATGGGACAGTAATGATTTCCTGTTAGTGTGGGACAGTAATAACTTTCTGTTTAATGTGGGACAGTGATGATTTCGTATTTGTGCGGGACAGTAATGATTTTTCGATTAGTGTGGGACAGTAATGCTTTTCCATATAGTGTGGGACAGTAATGGTTTTCCTTTTAGTGTGGGACAGTAATGATTTCCTGTTAGTGTGGAACAGTAATAATTTTCCATTAAATGTGGGACAGTGATGATTTCGTATTAGTGTGGGACTGTAATGATTTTCCGATTAGTGTGGGACAGTAATGATTTTCTGTTTAGTGTGAGACAGCAATTATTTTCTGTTAGTTTGGGACAGTCATGATTTTCCATTTAGTGTGGGACAGTAATGATTTTCTGTTTAGTGAGGGACAGTAATGATTTTCCGTTTAGTGTGGGACAGTAATGATTTTGTGTTTGGTGTGGGACAGTAATGATTTTCCGATCAGTGTGGGACAGTAATGATTTTCCTTTTAGTGTGAGACAATAATGATTTCCTGTTAGTGTGGGACAGTAATGATTTCCTGTTGGTATGGGACTATAATGACTCTCTGTTCAGTGTGGAACAGTAATGATTTTCCGATTAGTGTGGAACAGTAATGATTTCCTGTTAGTATGGGACAGTAATAACTCTCTGTTTAGTGTGGGACAGTAATGATTTTCAGTTTAGTGTGGGACAGTAATGATTTCCTGTTCGTGTGGGACAGTAATGATTTTCTGTTTACTGTGGAACAGTAATGATTTCCTGTTAGTATGGGACAGTAATAACTCTCTGTTTAGTGTGGGACAGTAATGATTTTCCGATTAGTGTGGGACAGTTATAACTTTCTTTTTAGTGTGGGACAGTGATGATGTCCTGTTAGTGTGGGACAGTAATGATTTCCGTTTAGTGTGGAAGAGAAATGATGTTCTGCTTAGTATGGGACAGTAATAAATTTCCATTTAGTTTGGGACAGTAATGATTTTCTGTTGGTGTGGGACAGTAATGATTTTACGATTAGTGTGGGACAGTAATGATTTCCTGTTAGTGTGGGACAGTAATGATTTCTTGTTTAGTGTGGGACAGTAATGATTTCCTGTTAGTTTGGGACAGTAATGCTTTTCTGTTGGTGTGGGACAGTAATGATTTCCGTTTAGTTTGGGACAGTAATGATTCTCTATTAGTGTGGGACAGTAATGATATCCTGTTCGTGTGGGACAGTAATGATTTTCCGTTTATTGTGGGACAGTAATAATTTTCTGTTGAGTGTGGGACAGTAATGAATTTCCATTTAGAATGGGACAGTAATGAATATCTGTTTAGTGTGGGTCGGTAAGGATTTCCTGTTAGTGTGGGACAGTAATGATTTTCCATTTAATGTGGGACAGTAATGATTTCGTATTAGTGTGGGACAGTAATGATTTTTCGATTAGTGTGGGACAGTAATGATTTCCTGTTAGTGTGGGACAGTAATGATTTCTTGTTTAGTGTGGGACAGTAATGATTTCCTGTTAGTTTGGGACAGTATTGATTTCCTGTTAGTGTGGGACAGTAACACAAAGACGGGGTACTGGGCTAATGGTCGGATACTTGGTCGTGTGAATGAGCAGAGGGATCTTGTTGTCCATGTACCATAGATCTCTGAAAGTTGCCACCCAGGTAAATAGTGCGGTAATGAAGGCATATGGCGTACTGGCTTTTATTGGTAGAGGAATTGAGTTCCGGAGCCCTGAGGTCATGTTGCAGTTGTATAAGACTCTCGTGAGGCCGCATCTGGAGTATTGTGAGCAGTTTTGGTCGCCATACTATAGGAAGGATGTGGAAGCACTGGAACGAGTGCAGAGGAGGTTTACCAGGATGTTGCCTGGTATGGTAGGAAGATCGTATGAGGAAAGGCTGAGGCACTTGGGGCTGTTTTCATTGGAGAAAAGAAGGTTTAGGGTTGACTTGATAGAGGTGTACAAGATGATTAGGGGTTTAGATAGGGTTGACCATGAGAATCTTTTTCCACATATGGAGTCAGCTATTACGAAGGGGCATAGCTTTAAATTAAGGGGGGGGTAGGTATAGGACAGATGTTAGGGGTAGATTCTTTACTCAGCGAGTTGTGAGTTCATTGAATGCCCTGCCAGTAGCAGTGGTGGACTCTCCCTCTTTATGGGCATTTAAACGGGCATTGGATAGGCATATGGAGGATAGTGGGCTAGTATAGGTTAGGTGGGCTTGGATCGGCGCAACATCGAGGGCCAAAGGGCCTGTACTGAGCTGTATTCTTCTATGTTCTATGTTCTAGGTTCTAGTAATGATTTTCCGTTTAGTGTGGGACAGTAACGATTTTCCATTTAGTGTGGGACAGTAATCATTTCCTGCTAGTGTGGAACAGTAATGAATGTCTGCTAAGTGTGGGACAGTAATGATTTTCCATTTTGTGTGGGACAGTAATGATTTTCTGTTTAGTGTGGGACAGTAATGATTTTCCGTTTAGTGTGAGACGGTGATGACTTCCTTTAGTGTGGGACAGTAATGATTTTCTGTTTAGTGTGGGACAGTAATGATTTTCCGTTTAGTGTGAGACAGTGATGACTTCCTTTAGTGTGGGACAGTAATAATTTTCCGCTTCGTGTGGAACAGTTATGATTTTCTATTGAGTGGGGGATGGTGATCGTTTTCCGTTTAGTGTGGGACAGTAATTATTTTTTGTTGAGTGAGGGACAGTAATGATTTCCTGTCAGTGTGGGACAGTAATAAATTTCCATTTAGTTTGGGATAGTAATGATTTTCCATTTAGTGTGGGACAGTAATGATTTCCAATTAGAGTGGAACAGTAATGATTTTCCGTTTAGTGTGGGACAGTAATGATTTCCAATTAGAGTGGAACAGTAATGATTTTCCGTTTAGTGTGGGACAGTAATGTTTTTCTGTTTAGTGTGGGACAGTAATAATTTTCCGTTTAGTGTGAGACAGTGATGACTTCCTGTTTGTGTGGAGCAGTAATGAATATCTGTTTAGTGTGGGACAGTAATGATTTCTTGTTAGTGTGGGACAGTAATTAGTTTCCGTTTAATGTGGGACAGTGATGATTTTGTGTTAGTGTGGGACAGTAATGATTTTCCGATTAGTGTGGGACAGTAATGATGTTCTGTTTTGTGCGTGACAGTAACGATTTCCTGTCAGAGTGGGGCAGTAATGATTTTCCATTTAGTGTGGGACAATACTGATTTCCTGTTTAGTGTGAGACAGTAATGATTTTTCGTTTAGTGTGGGACAATAATGATTTTCCATTTTGTGTGGGACAGTAATGATTTCCTGTTAGTGTGAGACAGTAATGATTTCCTGTTAGTGTGGGACAGTAATGATTTTCCGTTCAGTGTGGGATAGTAATGATTTTCCATTTAGTGTGGGACAGTAATGATTTCCTGTTAGTGTGGAACAGTAATGAATATCTGCTAAGTGTGGGACAGTAATGATTTTCCGTTTAATGTGGGACAGTGCTGATTTTGTATTAGTGTGTGACAGTAATGATTTCCTGTTAGTATGGGACAGTAATGATTTTCTGTTTATTGTGGGATAGTAACGGTTTTGCGTTTAGTGTGAGATAGTGATGACTTCCTGTTAGTGTGGGACAGTAATGATTTTCCATTTCGTGTGGGACAGTTATGATTTTCTGTTGAGTGGGGGACAGTAATAATTTTGCGTTTAGTGTGGGACAGTAATGATTTTCTGTTGAGTGGGGGCGGTAATCATTTTCCTTTTAGTGTGGGAAAGTAATGATGTTTTGTTGAGTGAGGGCCAGTAATGATTGCCTGTCAGTGTGGGACAGTAATAATTTCCTGTTTAGTTTGGGACAGTAATAATTTTCCGTTTAGTGTGAGACAGTGATGACTTCCTGTTTGTGTGGAGCAGTAATGAATATCTGTATAGTGTGGGACAATAATGATGTCATGTTAGTGTGGGACAGTAATGATTTTCTGTTCAGTGTGGAACAGCAATGAATTTGTGTTTTTGTGGGACTGTAATGACTTTTTGTTGGTGTGGGACAGTAATGATTTTCTATTTAGCGTGGGATAGTAATGATTTTCCGTTTAGTGTGGGACAGTAATGATTTCCTGTTAGTGTGGAACAGTAATGAATATCTGCTAAGTGTTGGACAGTAATGATTTTCCATTTACTGTGGGACAGTGCTGATTTCGTATTAGTGTGGGACAGTAATGATTTTCTGTTTCGTGTGGGACAGTAATGACTTTCCGTTTAGTGTGGGTCAGTAATGATATTCTGTTGAGTGGGGTCAGTAATAATTTCCTTTTAGTGTGGGACAGTAATGCTTTTCAGTTTAGTGTGGGACAGTAATGATTTTCCGTTTAGTGTGCGACAGTTATGATTTTCTGTTGAGTGGGGGACGGTATTCATTTTCCTTTTAGTGTGGGACAGTAATGATGTTTTGTTGAGTGTGGGACAGTAATAATTTTCCGTTTAGTGTGGGACAGTGATGATTTTCCATTTAGTGTGGGACAGTAATGATTTTCTGTTTAGTGTGGGACAGTAATGATTTTCCGTTTAGTGTGGGACAGTGATGATTTTCCATTTAGTGTGGGACAGTAATGATTTTCTGTTTAGTGTGGGACAGTAATAAGTTTCTGTTTAATCTGGGACAGTGATGATTTTCCGTTTAGTGCGGGATAGTAATGATTTTCCGTTTAGTGTGGGACAGTAATGATTTCCTGTTAGTGTGGGACAGTAATAATTTTCCATTTAATGTGGGACAGTGATGATTTCGTATTAGTGTGGGACAGTAATGATTTTCTATTTAGCGCGGGACAGTAATGATTTTTCGATTAGTGTGGGACAGTAATGATTTTCTGTTTAGTGTGGAACAGCAATGATTTTCTGTTTAGTGTGGGACAGTAATGATTTCCTGTTAGTGTGCAACAGTAATGAATATCTGTTTAGTATGCGACAGTAATGATTTCCTGTTAGTGTGGGACAGTAATAATTTTCTGTTTAATGTGGGACAGTGATGATTTCGTATTTGTGCGGGACAGTAATGATTTTTCGATTAGTGTGGGACAGTAATGCTTTTCCATATAGTGTGGGACAGTAATGGTTTTCCTTTTAGTGTGGGACAGTAATGATTTCCTGTTAGTGTGGAACAGTAATAATTTTCCATTAAATGTGGGACAGTGATGATTTCGTATTAGTGTGGGACTGTAATGATTTTCCGATTAGTGTGGGACAGTAATGATTTCCTGTTAGTGTGGGACAGTTATAATTTTCCGCTTAATGTGGGACAGTGATGTTTTCGTATTAGTGTGGGGCAATAATAATTTTCCGTTTAGTGTGGAGCAGTAATGATTTTCAATTTAGCGTGGGACTGTAACGATATTCTGTTTAGTGTGGGACAGTAATGATTTCCACTTAGTGTGGAACAGTAATGAATATCTGCTAAGTGTGGGACCGTAATGATTTTCAATTTAGTGTGGGACAGTGCTGATTTCGTATTAGTGTGGGACAGTAATGATTTTCTGTTTAGTGTGGGACAGTAATGATTTTCTGTTTACAGTGGGACAGTAATGATTTTCCATTTAGTGTGGAACAGTAATAATTTTCCAATTAGTGTTGGACAGTAATGTATTCCTGTTAGAGTGGGACAGTAATGATTTCCTGTTTAGTGTGAGACAGTAATGATTTTCCGTTTAATGTGGGACATTAATGATTTTCTGTTTAGTGTGGGACAGTAATGATTTTCCGTTTAATGTGGGACATTAATGATTTCCTGTTTAGTGTGGGACAGTAATGACTTTCCGTTTCATGTTGGACAGTAATGATTTCCTGTTTAGTGTGGGACAGTAATGACTTTCCGTTTAGTGTGGGACAGTAATGATTATCTGTTAGTGTGGGACAGTAATGATTTCCTGTTAGTGTCGGACAGTAATGCTTTTCTGTTTAATGTGGAACAGTAAAGACTTTACGTTTCGTGTGGGACAGTAATGATTTTCTGTTGAGTGGGGGACAGTGATAATTTTCTGTTTAGTGTGGGACAGTAATGATTTTTTGTTGAGTGAGGGAGAGTAATGATTTCCTGTCAGTGCGGGACAGTAATAATTTTCCGTATAGTGTGGGACAGGAATGACTTCCTATTCGTGTGGGAGAGTAATGATTTTCAGGTTAGTGTGGGACAGTAATGATTTTCCATTTCGTGTGGAACAGTAATGAATATCTGTTTAGTGTGGGACAGTAATGATTTGCTGTTAGTGTGCAACAGTAATGAATATCTGTTTAGTATGGGACAATAATGATTTCCTGTTAGTGTGGGACAGTAATAATTTTCTGTTTAATGTGGGACTGTGGTGATTTTGTATTTGTGCGGGACAGTAATGATTTTTCGATTAGTGTGGGACAGTAATGTTTTTCCGTATAGTGTGGGACAGTAATGATTTTCCTTTTAGTGTGGGACAGTAATGATTTCCTGTTAGTGTGGAACAGTAATAATTTTCCATTAAATGAGGGACAGTGATGATTTCGTATTAGTGTGGGACAGTAATGATTTTTCGATTAGTGTGGGACAGTAATGTTTTTCCGGATAGTGTGGGACAGTAATGATTTTCTGTTTAGTGTGGGACAGTAATGATTTCCTGTTAGTGTGGGACAGTAATACTTTTCCGCTTAATGTGGGACAGTGATGATTTCGTATTAGTGTGGGGCAATAATGATTTTCTGTTTAGTGTGGGACAGTAATGATTTTCTGTTTAGTGTGGGACAGTAATAAGTTTCTGTTTAATCTGGGACAGTGATGATTTTCCGTTTAGTGCGGGATAGTAATGATTTTCCGTTTACTGTGGGACAGTAATAATTTTCCATTTAGTGTGGGACAGTAATAATTTTCCATTTAATGTGGGACAGTGATGATTTCGTATTAGTGTGGGACAGTAATGATTTTCTATTTAGCGCGGGACAGTAATGATTTTTCGATTAGTGTGGGACAGTAATGATTTTCTGTTTAGTGTGGAACAGCAATGATTTTCTGTTTAGTGTGGGACAGTAATGATTTCCTGTTAGTGTGCAACAGTAATGAATATCTGTTTGGTATGGGACAGTAATGATTTCCTGTTAGTGTGGGACAGTAATAATTTTCTGTTTAATGTGGGACAGTGATGATTTCGTATTTGTGCGGGACAGTAATGATTTTTCGATTAGTGTGGGACAGTAATGCTTTTCCATATAGTGTGGGACAGTAATGGTTTTCCTTTTAGTGTGGGACAGTAATGATTTCCTGTTAGTGTGGAACAGTAATACTTTTCCATTAAATGTGGGACAGTGATGATTTCGTATTAGTGTGGGACTGTAATGATTTTCCGATTAGTGTGGGACAGTAATGATTTCCTGTTAGTGTGGGACAGTTATAATTTTCCACTTAATGTGGGACAGTGATGTTTTCGTATTAGTGTGGGGCAATAATAATTTTCCGTTTAGTGTGGGACAGTAATGATTTTCAATTTAGCGTGGGACTGTAACGATATTCTGTTTAGTGTGGGACAGTAATGATTTCCACTTAGTGTGGAACAGTAATGAATATCTGCTAAGTGTGGGACCGTAATGATTTTCAATTTAGTGTGGGACAGTGCTGATTTCGTATTAGTGTGGGACAGTAATGATTTTCTGTTTAGTGTGGGACAGTAATGATTTTCCATTTAGTGTGGAACAGTAATAATTTTCCAATTAGTGTTGGACAGTAATGTATTCCTGTTAGAGTGGGACAGTAATGATTTCCTGTTTAGTGTGAGACAGTAATGATTTTCCGTTTAATGTGGGACATTAATGATTTTCTGTTTAGTGTGGGACAGTAATGATTTTCCGTTTAATGTGGGACAGTAATGATTTCCTGTTTAGTGTGGGACAGTAATGACTTTCCGTTTAGTGTGGGACAGTAATGATTATCTGTTAGTGTGGGACAGTAATGATTTCCTGTTAGTGTCGCACAGTAATGCTTTTCTGTTTAATGTGGAACAGTAAAGACTTTACGTTTCGTGTGGGACAGTAATGATTTTCTGTTGAGTGGGGGACAGTGATAATTTTCTGTTTAGTGTGGGACAGTAATGATTTTTTGTTGAGTGAGGGAGAGTAATGATTTCCTGTCAGTGCGGGACAGTAATAATTTTCCGTATAGTGTGGGACAGGAATGACTTCCTATTCGTGTGGGAGAGTAATGATTTTCAGGTTAGTGTGGGACAGTAATGATTTTCCATTTCGTGTGGAACAGTAATGAATATCTGTTTGGTGTGGGACAGTAATGATTTGCTGTTAGTGTGCAACAGTAATGAATATCTGTTTAGTATGCGACAATAATGATTTCCTGTTAGTGTGGGACAGTAATAATTTTCTGTTTAATGTGGGACTGTGGTGATTTTGTATTTGTGCGGGACAGTAATGATTTTTCGATTAGTGTGGGACAGTAATGTTTTTCCGTATAGTGTGGGACAGTAATGATTTTCCTTTTAGTGTGGGACAGTAATGATTTCCTGTTAGTGTGGAACAGTAATAATTTTCCATTAAATGAGGGACAGTGATGATTTCGTATTAGTGTGGGACAGTAATGATTTTTCGATTAGTGTGGGACAGTAATGTTTTTCCGTATAGTGTGGGACAGTAATGATTTTCTGTTTAGTGTGGGACAGTAATGATTTCCTGTTAGTGTGGGACAGTAATACTTTTCCGCTTAATGTGGGACAGTGATGATTTCGTATTAGTGTGGGATAATAATGATTTTCTGTTTAGTGTGGGACAGTAATGATTTTCCATTTAGCGTGGGATAGTAACAATATTCCGTTTAGTGTGGGACAGTAATGATTTCCTGTTAGTGTGGAACAGTAATGAATATCTGCTAAGTGTGGTACAGTAATAATTTTCCATTTAGTGTGGGACAGTAATGATTTTCTGTTTACTGTGGGACAGTAATAATTTTCCATTTAGTGTGGGACAGTAATGATTTTCCGTTTAGCGTGGGATAGTAACAATATTCCGTTTAGTGTGGGACAGTAATGATTTCCTGTTAGTGTGGAACAGTAATGAATATCTGCTAAGTGTGGTACAGTAATAATTTTCCATTTAGTGTGGGACAGTAATGATTTTCTGTTTACTGTGGGACAGTAATAATTTTCCATTTAGTGTGGGACAGTAATGATTTTCCGTTTACTGTGTGGGACAGTAATGATTTCCTGTTTAGTGTGAGACAGTAATGATTTTCCATTTAATGTGGGACATTAATGATTTCCTGTTTAGTGTGGGACAGTAATGACTTTCCGTTTCATGTGGGACAGTAATGATTTCCTGTTTAGTGTGGGACAGTAATGACTTTCCATTTAGTGTGGGACAGTAATGATTTCCTGTTGGTGTGGGACAGTAATGATTTTCTGTTTACTGTGGGACAGTAATGTTTTTCCGATTAGTGTGGGACAGTAATGATTTTCTGTTAGTGTGGGACAGTAATGATTTTCCGTTTCGTGTGGGACAGTGATGATTTTCTGTTCAGTGGGGGACAGTAATAGTTTTCTGTTTAGTGTGGGACAGTAATGATTTTTTGTTGAGTGAGGGACAGTAACGATTTTCCGTTTAGTGTGGGACAGTAATGATTTCCTGTTAGTGTGGAATAGTAATGAATATCAGTTTAGTGTGGGACAGTAATGATTTCTTGTTAGTGTGGGACAGTAATAATTTTCCATAGAATGTGGGACAGTGATGATTTCCTATTAGTGTGGGACAGTAATGATTTTCCGTTTAGTGTGAGACAGTAATGATTTCCTGTTAGTGTGCAACAGTAATGAATATCTGTTTAGTATGGGACAGTAATGATTTCCTGTTAGTGTGGGACAGTAATAATTTTCTGTTTAATGTGGGACAGTGATGATTTCGTATTTGTGCGGGACAGTAATGATTTTTCGATTAGTGTGGGACAGGAATGTTTTTCCGTATAATGTGGGACAGTAATGATTTTCCTTTTAGTGTGGGACAGTAATGATTTCCTGTTAGTGTGGAACAGTAATAATTTTCCATTAAATGTGGGACAGTGATGATTTCGTATTAGTGTGGGACAGTAATGATTTTCTATTTAGCGTGGGACAGTAATGATTTCCTGTTAGTGTGGGACAGTTATAATTTTCTGTTTAATGTGGGACAGTGATGATTTCGTATTTGTGCGGGACAGTAATGATTTTTCGATTAGTGTGGGACAGGAATGTTTTTCCGTATAATGTGGGACAGTAATGATTTTCCTTTTAGTGTGGGACAGTAATGATTTCCTGTTAGTGTGGAACAGTAATAATTTTCCATTAAATGTGGGACAGTGATGATTTTGTATTAGTGTGGGACAGTAATGATTTTCTATTTAGCGTGGGACAGTAATGATTTTTTGATTAGTGTGGGACAGTAATGATTTTCTGTTTAGTGTGGAACAGCAATGATTTTCTGTTTAGTGTGGGACAGTAATGATTTCCTGTTAGTGTGCAACAGTAATGAATATCTGTTTAGTATGGGACAGTAATGATTTCCTGTTAGTGTGGGACAGTAATAACTTTCTGTTTAATGTGGGACAGTGATGATTTCGTATTTGTGCGGGACAGTAATGATTTTTCGATTAGTATGGGACAGTAATGCTTTTCCATATAGTGTGGGACAGTAATGGTTTTCCTTTTAGTGTGGGACAGTAATGATTTCCTGTTAGTGTGGAACAGTAATAATTTTCCATTAAATGTGGGACAGTGATGATTTCGTATTAGTGTGGGACAGTAATGATTTTCTGTTTAGTGTGAGACAGCAATTATTTTCTGTTAGTTTGGGACAGTCATGATTTTCCATTTAGTGTGGGACAGTAATGATTTTCTGTTTAGTGAGGGACAGTAATGATTTTCCGTTTAGTGTGGGACAGTAATGATTTTCCGTTTAGTGTGGGACAGTAATGATTTTCAGTTTGTTTGGGACAGTCATGATTTTCCATTTAGTGTGGGACAGTAATGATTTTCTGTTTAGTGAGGGACAGTAATGATTTTCCGTTTAGTGTGGGACAGTAATGATTTTGTGTTTGGTGTGGGACAGTAATGATTTTCCGATCAGTGTGGGACAGTAATGATTTTCCGTTTAGTGTGAGACAATAATGATTTCCTGTTAGTGTGGGACAGTAATGATTTCCTGTTGGTATGGGACTATAATGACTCTCTGTTCAGTGTAGAACAGTAATGATTTTCCGATTAGTGTGGAACAGTAATGATTTCCTGTTAGTATGGGACAGTAATAACTCTCTGTTTAGTGTGGGACAGTAATGATTTTCAGTTTAGTGTGGGACAGTAATGATTTCCTGTTCGTGTGGGACAGTAATGATTTTCTGTTTACTGTGGAACAGTAATGATTTCCTGTTAGTATGGGACAGTAATAACTCTGTTTAGTGTGGGACAGTAATGATTTTCCGATTAGTGTGGGACAGTTATAACTTTCTTTTTAGTGTGGGACAGTGATGATGTCCTGTTAGTGTGGGACAGTAATGATTTCCTGTTAATGTCGAACAGCAATGAATTCGTGTTTTTGTGGGATAGTAATGACTTTCTGTTGGTGTGGGACAGTAATGATTTCCGTTTAGTGTGGAAGAGAAATGATGTTCTGCTTAGTGTGGGACAGTAATAAATTTCCATTTAGTTTGGGACAGTAATGATTTTCTGTTGGTGTGGGACAGTAATGATTTTACGATTAGTGTGGGACAGTAATGATTTCCTGTTAGTGTGGGACAGTAATGATTTCTTGTTTAGTGTGGGACAGTAATGATTTCCTGTTAGTTTGGGACAGTAATGCTTTTCTGTTGGTGTGGGACAGTAATGATTTCCGTTTAGTTTGGGACAGTAATGATTCTCTATTAGTGTGGGACAGTAATGATATCCTGTTCGTGTGGGACAGTAATGATTTTCCGTTTATTGTGGGACAGTAATAATTTTCTGTTGAGTGTGGGACAGTAATGAATTTCCATTTAGAATGGGACAGTAATGAATATCTATTTAGTGTGGGTCGGTAAGGATTTCCTGTTAGTGTGGGACAGTAATGATTTTCCATTTAATGTGGGACAGTAATGATTTCGTATTAGTGTGGGACAGTAATGATTTTTCGATTAGTGTGGGACAGTAATGATTTCCTGTTAGTGTGGGACAGTAATGATTTCTTGTTTAGTGTGGGACAGTAATGATTTCCTGTTAGTTTGGGACAGTATTGATTTCCTGTTAGTGTGGGACAGTAACACAAAGACGGGGTACTGGGCTAATGGTCGGATACTTGGTCGTGTGAATGAGCAGAGGGATCTTGTTGTCCATGTACCATAGATCTCTGAAAGTTGCCACCCAGGTAAATAGTGCGGTAATGAAGGCATATGGCGTACTGGCTTTTATTGGTAGAGGAATTGAGTTCCGGAGCCCTGAGGTCATGTTGCAGTTGTATAAGACTCTCGTGAGGCCGCATCTGGAGTATTGTGTGCAGTTTTGGTCGCCATACTATAGGAAGGATGTGGAAGCACTGGAACGAGTGCAGAGGAGGTTTACCAGGATGTTGCCTGGTATGGTAGGAAGATCGTATGAGGAAAGGCTGAGGCACTTGGGGCTGTTTTCATTGGAGAAAAGAAGGTTTAGGGTTGACTTGATAGAGGTGTACAAGATGATTAGGGGTTTAGATAGGGTTGACCATGAGAATCTTTTTCCACATATGGAGTCAGCTATTATGAAGGGGCATAGCTTTAAATTAAGGGGGGGTAGGTATAGGACAGATGTTAGGGGTAGATTCTTTACTCAGCGAGTTGTGAGTTCATTGAATGCCCTGCCAGTAGCAGTGGTGGACTCTCCCTCTTTATGGGCATTTAAACGGGCATTGGATAGGCATATGGAGGATAGTGGGCTAGTATAGGTTAGGTGGGCTTGGATCGGCGCAACATCGAGGGCCAAAGGGCCTGTACTGAGCTGTATTCTTCTATGTTCTATGTTCTAGGTTCTAGTAATGATTTTCCGTTTAGTGTGGGACAGTAATGATTTTCCATTTTGTGTGGGACAGTAATGATTTTCTGTTTAGTGTGGGACAGTAATGATTTTCCGTTTAGTGTGAGACAGTGATGACTTCCTTTAGTGTGGGACAGTAATGATTTTCTGTTTAGTGTGGGACAGTAATGATTTCCTGTTAGTGTGGAATAGTAATGAATATCAGTTTAGTGTGGGACAGTAATGATTTCTTGTTAGTGTGGGACAGTAATAATTTTCCATTTAATGTGGGACAGTGATGATTTCCTATTAGTGTGGGACAGTAATGATTTTCCGTTTAGTGTGGGACAGTAATGATTTTCCGTTTAGTGTGAGACAGTAATGATTTCCTGTTAGTGTGCAACAGTAATGAATATCTGTTTAGTATGGGACAGTAATGATTTCCTGTTAGTGTGGGACAGTAATAATTTTCTGTTTAATGTGGGACAGTGATGATTTCGTATTTGTGCGGGACAGTAATGATTTTTCGATTAGTGTGGGACAGTAATGTTTTTCCGTATAATGTGGGGCAGTAATGATTTTCCTTTTAGTGTGGGACAGTAATGATTTCCTGTTAGTGTGGAACAGTAATAATTTTCCATTAAATGTGGGACAGAGATGATTTCGTATTAGTGTGGGACAGTAATGATTTTCTATTTAGCGTGGGACAGTAATGATTTTTCGATTAGTGTGGGACAGTAATGATTTTCTGTTTAGTGTGGAACAGCAATGATTTTCTGTTTAGTGTGGGACAGTAATGATTTCCTGTTAGTGTGCAACAGTAATGAATATCTGTTTAGTATGGGACAGTAATGATTTCCTGTTAGTGTGGGACAGTAATAACTTTCTGTTTAATGTGGGACAGTGATGATTTCGTATTTGTGCGGGACAGTAATGATTTTTCGATTAGTGTGGGACAGTAATGCTTTTCCATATAGTGTGGGACAGTAATGGTTTTCCTTTTAGTGTGGGACAGTAATGATTTCCTGTTAGTGTGGAACAGTAATAATTTTCCATTAAATGTGGGACAGTGATGATTTCGTATTAGTGTGGGACTGTAATGATTTTCCGATTAGTGTGGGACAGTAATGATTTTCTGTTTAGTGTGAGACAGCAATTATTTTCTGTTAGTTTGGGACAGTCATGATTTTCCATTTAGTGTGGGACAGTAATGATTTTCTGTTTAGTGAGGGACAGTAATGATTTTCCGTTTAGTGTGGGACAGTAATGATTTTGTGTTTGGTGTGGGACAGTAATGATTTTCCGATCAGTGTGGGACAGTAATGATTTTCCTTTTAGTGTGAGACAATAATGATTTCCTGTTAGTGTGGGACAGTAATGATTTCCTGTTGGTATGGGACTATAATGACTCTCTGTTCAGTGTGGAACAGTAATGATTTTCCGATTAGTGTGGAACAGTAATGATTTCCTGTTAGTATGGGACAGTAATAACTCTCTGTTTAGTGTGGGACAGTAATGATTTTCAGTTTAGTGTGGGACAGTAATGATTTCCTGTTCGTGTGGGACAGTAATGATTTTCTGTTTACTGTGGAACAGTAATGATTTCCTGTTAGTATGGGACAGTAATAACTCTCTGTTTAGTGTGGGACAGTAATGATTTTCCGATTAGTGTGGGACAGTTATAACTTTCTTTTTAGTGTGGGACAGTGATGATGTCCTGTTAGTGTGGGACAGTAATGATTTCCGTTTAGTGTGGAAGAGAAATGATGTTCTGCTTAGTATGGGACAGTAATAAATTTCCATTTAGTTTGGGACAGTAATGATTTTCTGTTGGTGTGGGACAGTAATGATTTTACGATTAGTGTGGGACAGTAATGATTTCCTGTTAGTGTGGGACAGTAATGATTTCTTGTTTAGTGTGGGACAGTAATGATTTCCTGTTAGTTTGGGACAGTAATGCTTTTCTGTTGGTGTGGGACAGTAATGATTTCCGTTTAGTTTGGGACAGTAATGATTCTCTATTAGTGTGGGACAGTAATGATATCCTGTTCGTGTGGGACAGTAATGATTTTCCGTTTATTGTGGGACAGTAATAATTTTCTGTTGAGTGTGGGACAGTAATGAATTTCCATTTAGAATGGGACAGTAATGAATATCTGTTTAGTGTGGGTCGGTAAGGATTTCCTGTTAGTGTGGGACAGTAATGATTTTCCATTTAATGTGGGACAGTAATGATTTCGTATTAGTGTGGGACAGTAATGATTTTTCGATTAGTGTGGGACAGTAATGATTTCCTGTTAGTGTGGGACAGTAATGATTTCTTGTTTAGTGTGGGACAGTAATGATTTCCTGTTAGTTTGGGACAGTATTGATTTCCTGTTAGTGTGGGACAGTAACACAAAGACGGGGTACTGGGCTAATGGTCGGATACTTGGTCGTGTGAATGAGCAGAGGGATCTTGTTGTCCATGTACCATAGATCTCTGAAAGTTGCCACCCAGGTAAATAGTGCGGTAATGAAGGCATATGGCGTACTGGCTTTTATTGGTAGAGGAATTGAGTTCCGGAGCCCTGAGGTCATGTTGCAGTTGTATAAGACTCTCGTGAGGCCGCATCTGGAGTATTGTGAGCAGTTTTGGTCGCCATACTATAGGAAGGATGTGGAAGCACTGGAACGAGTGCAGAGGAGGTTTACCAGGATGTTGCCTGGTATGGTAGGAAGATCGTATGAGGAAAGGCTGAGGCACTTGGGGCTGTTTTCATTGGAGAAAAGAAGGTTTAGGGTTGACTTGATAGAGGTGTACAAGATGATTAGGGGTTTAGATAGGGTTGACCATGAGAATCTTTTTCCACATATGGAGTCAGCTATTACGAAGGGGCATAGCTTTAAATTAAGGGGGGGGTAGGTATAGGACAGATGTTAGGGGTAGATTCTTTACTCAGCGAGTTGTGAGTTCATTGAATGCCCTGCCAGTAGCAGTGGTGGACTCTCCCTCTTTATGGGCATTTAAACGGGCATTGGATAGGCATATGGAGGATAGTGGGCTAGTATAGGTTAGGTGGGCTTGGATCGGCGCAACATCGAGGGCCAAAGGGCCTGTACTGAGCTGTATTCTTCTATGTTCTATGTTCTAGGTTCTAGTAATGATTTTCCGTTTAGTGTGGGACAGTAACGATTTTCCATTTAGTGTGGGACAGTAATCATTTCCTGCTAGTGTGGAACAGTAATGAATGTCTGCTAAGTGTGGGACAGTAATGATTTTCCATTTTGTGTGGGACAGTAATGATTTTCTGTTTAGTGTGGGACAGTAATGATTTTCCGTTTAGTGTGAGACAGTGATGACTTCCTTTAGTGTGGGACAGTAATGATTTTCTGTTTAGTGTGGGACAGTAATGATTTTCCGTTTAGTGTGAGACAGTGATGACTTCCTTTAGTGTGGGACAGTAATAATTTTCCGCTTCGTGTGGAACAGTTATGATTTTCTATTGAGTGGGGGATGGTGATCGTTTTCCGTTTAGTGTGGGACAGTAATTATTTTTTGTTGAGTGAGGGACAGTAATGATTTCCTGTCAGTGTGGGACAGTAATAAATTTCCATTTAGTTTGGGATAGTAATGATTTTCCATTTAGTGTGGGACAGTAATGATTTCCAATTAGAGTGGAACAGTAATGATTTTCCGTTTAGTGTGGGACAGTAATGATTTCCAATTAGAGTGGAACAGTAATGATTTTCCGTTTAGTGTGGGACAGTAATGTTTTTCTGTTTAGTGTGGGACAGTAATAATTTTCCGTTTAGTGTGAGACAGTGATGACTTCCTGTTTGTGTGGAGCAGTAATGAATATCTGTTTAGTGTGGGACAGTAATGATTTCTTGTTAGTGTGGGACAGTAATTAGTTTCCGTTTAATGTGGGACAGTGATGATTTTGTGTTAGTGTGGGACAGTAATGATTTTCCGATTAGTGTGGGACAGTAATGATGTTCTGTTTTGTGCGTGACAGTAACGATTTCCTGTCAGAGTGGGGCAGTAATGATTTTCCATTTAGTGTGGGACAATACTGATTTCCTGTTTAGTGTGAGACAGTAATGATTTTTCGTTTAGTGTGGGACAATAATGATTTTCCATTTTGTGTGGGACAGTAATGATTTCCTGTTAGTGTGAGACAGTAATGATTTCCTGTTAGTGTGGGACAGTAATGATTTTCCGTTCAGTGTGGGATAGTAATGATTTTCCATTTAGTGTGGGACAGTAATGATTTCCTGTTAGTGTGGAACAGTAATGAATATCTGCTAAGTGTGGGACAGTAATGATTTTCCGTTTAATGTGGGACAGTGCTGATTTTGTATTAGTGTGTGACAGTAATGATTTCCTGTTAGTATGGGACAGTAATGATTTTCTGTTTATTGTGGGATAGTAACGGTTTTGCGTTTAGTGTGAGATAGTGATGACTTCCTGTTAGTGTGGGACAGTAATGATTTTCCATTTCGTGTGGGACAGTTATGATTTTCTGTTGAGTGGGGGACAGTAATAATTTTGCGTTTAGTGTGGGACAGTAATGATTTTCTGTTGAGTGGGGGCGGTAATCATTTTCCTTTTAGTGTGGGAAAGTAATGATGTTTTGTTGAGTGAGGGCCAGTAATGATTGCCTGTCAGTGTGGGACAGTAATAATTTCCTGTTTAGTTTGGGACAGTAATAATTTTCCGTTTAGTGTGAGACAGTGATGACTTCCTGTTTGTGTGGAGCAGTAATGAATATCTGTATAGTGTGGGACAATAATGATGTCATGTTAGTGTGGGACAGTAATGATTTTCTGTTTAGTGTGGAACAGCAATGAATTTGTGTTTTTGTGGGACTGTAATGACTTTTTGTTGGTGTGGGACAGTAATGATTTTCTATTTAGCGTGGGATAGTAATGATTTTCCGTTTAGTGTGGGACAGTAATGATTTCCTGTTAGTGTGGAACAGTAATGAATATCTGCTAAGTGTTGGACAGTAATGATTTTCCATTTACTGTGGGACAGTGCTGATTTCGTATTAGTGTGGGACAGTAATGATTTTCTGTTTCGTGTGGGACAGTAATGACTTTCCGTTTAGTGTGGGTCAGTAATGATATTCTGTTGAGTGGGGTCAGTAATAATTTCCTTTTAGTGTGGGACAGTAATGCTTTTCAGTTTAGTGTGGGACAGTAATGATTTTCCGTTTAGTGTGCGACAGTTATGATTTTCTGTTGAGTGGGGGACGGTATTCATTTTCCTTTTAGTGTGGGACAGTAATGATGTTTTGTTGAGTGTGGGACAGTAATAATTTTCCGTTTAGTGTGGGACAGTGATGATTTTCCATTTAGTGTGGGACAGTAATGATTTTCTGTTTAGTGTGGGACAGTAATGATTTTCCGTTTAGTGTGGGACAGTGATGATTTTCCATTTAGTGTGGGACAGTAATGATTTTCTGTTTAGTGTGGGACAGTAATAAGTTTCTGTTTAATCTGGGACAGTGATGATTTTCCGTTTAGTGCGGGATAGTAATGATTTTCCGTTTAGTGTGGGACAGTAATGATTTCCTGTTAGTGTGGGACAGTAATAATTTTCCATTTAATGTGGGACAGTGATGATTTCGTATTAGTGTGGGACAGTAATGATTTTCTATTTAGCGCGGGACAGTAATGATTTTTCGATTAGTGTGGGACAGTAATGATTTTCTGTTTAGTGTGGAACAGCAATGATTTTCTGTTTAGTGTGGGACAGTAATGATTTCCTGTTAGTGTGCAACAGTAATGAATATCTGTTTAGTATGGGACAGTAATGATTTCCTGTTAGTGTGGGACAGTAATAATTTTCTGTTTAATGTGGGACAGTGATGATTTCGTATTTGTGCGGGACAGTAATGATTTTTCGATTAGTGTGGGACAGTAATGCTTTTCCATATAGTGTGGGACAGTAATGGTTTTCCTTTTAGTGTGGGACAGTAATGATTTCCTGTTAGTGTGGAACAGTAATAATTTTCCATTAAATGTGGGACAGTGATGATTTCGTATTAGTGTGGGACTGTAATGATTTTCCGATTAGTGTGGGACAGTAATGATTTCCTGTTAGTGTGGGACAGTTATAATTTTCCGCTTAATGTGGGACAGTGATGTTTTCGTATTAGTGTGGGGCAATAATAATTTTCCGTTTAGTGTGGAGCAGTAATGATTTTCAATTTAGCGTGGGACTGTAACGATATTCTGTTTAGTGTGGGACAGTAATGATTTCCACTTAGTGTGGAACAGTAATGAATATCTGCTAAGTGTGGGACCGTAATGATTTTCAATTTAGTGTGGGACAGTGCTGATTTCGTATTAGTGTGGGACAGTAATGATTTTCTGTTTAGTGTGGGACAGTAATGATTTTCTGTTTACAGTGGGACAGTAATGATTTTCCATTTAGTGTGGAACAGTAATAATTTTCCAATTAGTGTTGGACAGTAATGTATTCCTGTTAGAGTGGGACAGTAATGATTTCCTGTTTAGTGTGAGACAGTAATGATTTTCCGTTTAATGTGGGACATTAATGATTTTCTGTTTAGTGTGGGACAGTAATGATTTTCCGTTTAATGTGGGACATTAATGATTTCCTGTTTAGTGTGGGACAGTAATGACTTTCCGTTTCATGTTGGACAGTAATGATTTCCTGTTTAGTGTGGGACAGTAATGACTTTCCGTTTAGTGTGGGACAGTAATGATTATCTGTTAGTGTGGGACAGTAATGATTTCCTGTTAGTGTCGGACAGTAATGCTTTTCTGTTTAATGTGGAACAGTAAAGACTTTACGTTTCGTGTGGGACAGTAATGATTTTCTGTTGAGTGGGGGACAGTGATAATTTTCTGTTTAGTGTGGGACAGTAATGATTTTTTGTTGAGTGAGGGAGAGTAATGATTTCCTGTCAGTGCGGGACAGTAATAATTTTCCGTATAGTGTGGGACAGGAATGACTTCCTATTCGTGTGGGAGAGTAATGATTTTCAGGTTAGTGTGGGACAGTAATGATTTTCCATTTCGTGTGGAACAGTAATGAATATCTGTTTAGTGTGGGACAGTAATGATTTGCTGTTAGTGTGCAACAGTAATGAATATCTGTTTAGTATGCGACAATAATGATTTCCTGTTAGTGTGGGACAGTAATAATTTTCTGTTTAATGTGGGACTGTGGTGATTTTGTATTTGTGCGGGACAGTAATGATTTTTCGATTAGTGTGGGACAGTAATGTTTTTCCGTATAGTGTGGGACAGTAATGATTTTCCTTTTAGTGTGGGACAGTAATGATTTCCTGTTAGTGTGGAACAGTAATAATTTTCCATTAAATGAGGGACAGTGATGATTTCGTATTAGTGTGGGACAGTAATGATTTTTCGATTAGTGTGGGACAGTAATGTTTTTCCGGATAGTGTGGGACAGTAATGATTTTCTGTTTAGTGTGGGACAGTAATACTTTTCCGCTTAATGTGGGACAGTGATGATTTCGTATTAGTGTGGGGCAATAATGATTTTCTGTTTAGTGTGGGACAGTAATGATTTTCCGTTTAGTGTGGGACAGTGATGATTTTCCATTTAGTGTGGGACAGTAATGATTTTCTGTTTAGTGTGGGACAGTAATAAGTTTCTGTTTAATCTGGGACAGTGATGATTTTCCGTTTAGTGCGGGATAGTAATGATTTTCCGTTTACTGTGGGACAGTAATAATTTTCCATTTAGTGTGGGACAGTAATAATTTTCCATTTAATGTGGGACAGTGATGATTTCGTATTAGTGTGGGACAGTAATGATTTTCTATTTAGCGCGGGACAGTAATGATTTTTCGATTAGTGTGGGACAGTAATGATTTTCTGTTTAGTGTGGGACAGTAATGATTTCCTGTTAGTGTGCAACAGTAATGAATATCTGTTTAGTATGGGACAGTAATGATTTCCTGTTAGTGTGGGACAGTAATAATTTTCTGTTTAATGTGGGACAGTGATGATTTCGTATTTGTGCGGGACAGTAATGATTTTTCGATTAGTGTGGGACAGTAATGCTTTTCCATATAGTGTGGGACAGTAATGGTTTTCCTTTTAGTGTGGGACAGTAATGATTTCCTGTTAGTGTGGAACAGTAATAATTTTCCATTAAATGTGGGACAGTGATGATTTCGTATTAGTGTGGGACTGTAATGATTTTCCGATTAGTGTGGGACAGTAATGATTTCCTGTTAGTGTGGGACAGTTATAATTTTCCGCTTAATGTGGGACAGTGATGTTTTCGTATTAGTGTGGGGCAATAATAATTTTCCGTTTAGTGTGGAGCAGTAATGATTTTCAATTTAGCGTGGGACTGTAACGATATTCTGTTTAGTGTGGGACAGTAATGATTTCCACTTAGTGTGGAACAGTAATGAATATCTGCTAAGTGTGGGACCGTAATGATTTTCAATTTAGTGTGGGACAGTGCTGATTTCGTATTAGTGTGGGACAGTAATGATTTTCTGTTTAGTGTGGGACAGTAATGATTTTCCATTTAGTGTGGAACAGTAATAATTTTCCAATTAGTGTTGGACAGTAATGTATTCCTGTTAGAGTGGGACAGTAATGATTTCCTGTTTAGTGTGAGACAGTAATGATTTTCCGTTTAATGTGGGACATTAATGATTTCCTGTTTAGTGTGGGACAGTAATGACTTTCCGTTTAATGTGGGACATTAATGATTTTCTGTTTAGTGTGGGACAGTAATGATTTTCCGTTTAATGTGGGACATTAATGATTTCCTGTTTAGTGTGGGACAGTAATGACTTTCCGTTTCATGTTGGACAGTAATGATTTCCTGTTTAGTGTGGGACAGTAATGACTTTCCGTTTAGTGTGGGACAGTAATGATTATCTGTTAGTGTGGGACAGTAATGATTTCCTGTTAGTGTCGCACAGTAATGCTTTTCTGTTTAATGTGGAACAGTAAAGACTTTACGTTTCGTGTGGGACAGTAATGATTTTCTGTTGAGTGGGGGACAGTGATAATTTTCTGTTTAGTGTGGGACAGTAATGATTTTTTGTTGAGTGAGGGAGAGTAATGATTTCCTGTCAGTGCGGGACAGTAATAATTTTCCGTATAGTGTGGGACAGGAATGACTTCCTATTCGTGTGGGAGAGTAATGATTTTCAGGTTAGTGTGGGACAGTAATGATTTTCCATTTCGTGTGGAACAGTAATGAATATCTGTTTGGTGTGGAACAGTAATGATTTGCTGTTAGTGTGCAACAGTAATGAATATCTGTTTAGTATGCGACAATAATGATTTCCTGTTAGTGTGGGACAGTAATAATTTTCTGTTTAATGTGGGACTGTGGTGATTTTGTATTTGTGCGGGACAGTAATGATTTTTCGATTAGTGTGGGACAGTAATGTTTTTCCGTATAGTGTGGGACAGTAATGATTTTCCTTTTAGTGTGGGACAGTAATGATTTCCTGTTAGTGTGGAACAGTAATAATTTTCCATTAAATGAGGGACAGTGATGATTTCGTATTAGTGTGGGACAGTAATGATTTTTCGATTAGTGTGGGACAGTAATGTTTTTCCGTATAGTGTGGGACAGTAATGATTTTCTGTTTAGTGTGGGACAGTAATGATTTCCTGTTAGTGTGGGACAGTAATACTTTTCCGCTTAATGTGGGACAGTGATGATTTCGTATTAGTGTGGGATAATAATGATTTTCTGTTTAGTGTGGGACAGTAATGATTTTCCATTTAGCGTGGGATAGTAACAATATTCCGTTTAGTGTGGGACAGTAATGATTTCCTGTTAGTGTGGAACAGTAATGAATATCTGCTAAGTGTGGTACAGTAATAATTTTCCATTTAGTGTGGGACAGTAATGATTTTCTGTTTACTGTGGGACAGTAATAATTTTCCATTTAGTGTGGGACAGTAATGATTTTCCGTTTAGTGTGTGGGACAGTAATGATTTCCTGTTTAGTGTGAGACAGTAATGATTTTCCATTTAATGTGGGACATTAATGATTTCCTGTTTAGTGTGGGACAGTAATGACTTTCCGTTTCATGTGGGACAGTAATGATTTCCTGTTTAGTGTGGGACAGTAATGACTTTCCATTTAGTGTGGGACAGTAATGATTTCCTGTTGGTGTGGGACAGTAATGATTTTCTGTTTACTGTGGGACAGTAATGTTTTTCCGATTAGTGTGGGACAGTAATGATTTTCTGTTAGTGTGGGACAGTAATGATTTCCTGTTAGTGTCGGACAGTAATGATTTTCCGTTTCGTGTGGGACAGTGATGATTTTCTGTTCAGTGGGGGACAGTAATAGTTTTCTGTTTAGTGTGGGACAGTAATGATTTTTTGTTGAGTGAGGGACAGTAACGATTTTCCGTTTAGTGTGGGACAGTAATGATTTCCTGTTAGTGTGGAATAGTAATGAATATCAGTTTAGTGTGGGACAGTAATGATTTCTTGTTAGTGTGGGACAGTAATAATTTTCCATTTAATGTGGGACAGTGATGATTTCCTATTAGTGTGGGACAGTAATGATTTTCCGTTTAGTGTGAGACAGTAATGATTTCCTGTTAGTGTGCAACAGTAATGAATATCTGTTTAGTATGGGACAGTAATGATTTCCTGTTAGTGTGGGACAGTAATAATTTTCTGTTTAATGTGGGACAGTGATGATTTCGTATTTGTGCGGGACAGTAATGATTTTTCGATTAGTGTGGGACAGGAATGTTTTTCCGTATAATGTGGGACAGTAATGATTTTCCTTTTAGTGTGGGACAGTAATGATTTCCTGTTAGTGTGGAACAGTAATAATTTTCCATTAAATGTGGGACAGTGATGATTTCGTATTAGTGTGGGACAGTAATGATTTTCTATTTAGCGTGGGACAGTAATGATTTCCTGTTAGTGTGGGACAGTTATAATTTTCTGTTTAATGTGGGACAGTGATGATTTCGTATTTGTGCGGGACAGTAATGATTTTTCGATTAGTGTGGGACAGGAATGTTTTTCCGTATAATGTGGGACAGTAATGATTTTCCTTTTAGTGTGGGACAGTAATGATTTCCTGTTAGTGTGGAACAGTAATAATTTTCCATTAAATGTGGGACAGTGATGATTTCGTATTAGTGTGGGACAGTAATGATTTTCTATTTAGCGTGGGACAGTAATGATTTTTTGATTAGTGTGGGACAGTAATGATTTTCTGTTTAGTGTGGAACAGCAATGATTTTCTGTTTAGTGTGGGACAGTAATGATTTCCTGTTAGTGTGCAACAGTAATGAATATCTGTTTAGTATGGGACAGTAATGATTTCCTGTTAGTGTGGGACAGTAATAACTTTCTGTTTAATGTGGGACAGTGATGATTTCGTATTTGTGCGGGACAGTAATGATTTTTCGATTAGTATGGGACAGTAATGCTTTTCCATATAGTGTGGGACAGTAATGGTTTTCCTTTTAGTGTGGGACAGTAATGATTTCCTGTTAGTGTGGAACAGTAATAATTTTCCATTAAATGTGGGACAGTGATGATTTCGTATTAGTGTGGGACAGTAATGATTTTCTGTTTAGTGTGAGACAGCAATTATTTTCTGTTAGTTTGGGACAGTCATGATTTTCCATTTAGTGTGGGACAGTAATGATTTTCTGTTTAGTGAGGGACAGTAATGATTTTCCGTTTAGTGTGGGACAGTAATGATTTTGTGTTTGGTGTGGGACAGTAATGATTTTCCGATCAGTGTGGGACAGTAATGATTTTCCGTTTAGTGTGAGACAATAATGATTTCCTGTTAGTGTGGGACAGTAATGATTTCCTGTTGGTATGGGACTATAATGACTCTCTGTTCAGTGTGGAACAGTAATGATTTTCCGATTAGTGTGGAACAGTAATGATTTCCTGTTAGTATGGGACAGTAATAACTCTCTGTTTAGTGTGGGACAGTAATGATTTTCAGTTTAGTGTGGGACAGTAATGATTTCCTGTTCGTGTGGGACAGTAATGATTTTCTGTTTACTGTGGAACAGTAATGATTTCCTGTTAGTATGGGACAGTAATAACTCTGTTTAGTGTGGGACAGTAATGATTTTCCGATTAGTGTGGGACAGTTATAACTTTCTTTTTAGTGTGGGACAGTGATGATGTCCTGTTAGTGTGGGACAGTAATGATTTCCTGTTAATGTCGAACAGCAATGAATTCGTGTTTTTGTGGGATAGTAATGACTTTCTGTTGGTGTGGGACAGTAATGATTTCCGTTTAGTGTGGAAGAGAAATGATGTTCTGCTTAGTGTGGGACAGTAATAAATTTCCATTTAGTTTGGGACAGTAATGATTTTCTGTTGGTGTGGGACAGTAATGATTTTACGATTAGTGTGGGACAGTAATGATTTCCTGTTAGTGTGGGACAGTAATGATTTCTTGTTTAGTGTGGGACAGTAATGATTTCCTGTTAGTTTGGGACAGTAATGCTTTTCTGTTGGTGTGGGACAGTAATGATTTCCGTTTAGTTTGGGACAGTAATGATTCTCTATTAGTGTGGGACAGTAATGATATCCTGTTCGTGTGGGACAGTAATGATTTTCCGTTTATTGTGGGACAGTAATAATTTTCTGTTGAGTGTGGGACAGTAATGAATTTCCATTTAGAATGGGACAGTAATGAATATCTATTTAGTGTGGGTCGGTAAGGATTTCCTGTTAGTGTGGGACAGTAATGATTTTCCATTTAATGTGGGACAGTAATGATTTCGTATTAGTGTGGGACAGTAATGATTTTTCGATTAGTGTGGGACAGTAATGATTTCCTGTTAGTGTGGGACAGTAATGATTTCTTGTTTAGTGTGGGACAGTAATGATTTCCTGTTAGTTTGGGACAGTATTGATTTCCTGTTAGTGTGGGACAGTAACACAAAGACGGGGTACTGGGCTAATGGTCGGATACTTGGTCGTGTGAATGAGCAGAGGGATCTTGTTGTCCATGTACCATAGATCTCTGAAAGTTGCCACCCAGGTAAATAGTGCGGTAATGAAGGCATATGGCGTACTGGCTTTTATTGGTAGAGGAATTGAGTTCCGGAGCCCTGAGGTCATGTTGCAGTTGTATAAGACTCTCGTGAGGCCGCATCTGGAGTATTGTGTGCAGTTTTGGTCGCCATACTATAGGAAGGATGTGGAAGCACTGGAACGAGTGCAGAGGAGGTTTACCAGGATGTTGCCTGGTATGGTAGGAAGATCGTATGAGGAAAGGCTGAGGCACTTGGGGCTGTTTTCATTGGAGAAAAGAAGGTTTAGGGTTGACTTGATAGAGGTGTACAAGATGATTAGGGGTTTAGATAGGGTTGACCATGAGAATCTTTTTCCACATATGGAGTCAGCTATTATGAAGGGGCATAGCTTTAAATTAAGGGGGGGTAGGTATAGGACAGATGTTAGGGGTAGATTCTTTACTCAGCGAGTTGTGAGTTCATTGAATGCCCTGCCAGTAGCAGTGGTGGACTCTCCCTCTTTATGGGCATTTAAACGGGCATTGGATAGGCATATGGAGGATAGTGGGCTAGTATAGGTTAGGTGGGCTTGGATCGGCGCAACATCGAGGGCCAAAGGGCCTGTACTGAGCTGTATTCTTCTATGTTCTATGTTCTAGGTTCTAGTAATGATTTTCCGTTTAGTGTGGGACAGTAACGATTTTCCATTTAGTGTGGGACAGTAATCATTTCCTGCTAGTGTGGAACAGTAATGAATGTCTGCTAAGTGTGGGACAGTAATGATTTTCCATTTTGTGTGGGACAGTAATGATTTTCTGTTTAGTGTGGGACAGTAATGATTTTCCGTTTAGTGTGAGACAGTGATGACTTCCTTTAGTGTGGGACAGTAATGATTTTCTGTTTAGTGTGGGACAGTAATGATTTTCCGTTTAGTGTGAGACAGTGATGACTTCCTTTAGTGTGGGACAGTAATAATTTTCCGCTTCGTGTGGAACAGTTATGATTTTCTATTGAGTGGGGGATGGTGATCGTTTTCCGTTTAGTGTGGGACAGTAATGATTTTTTGTTGAGTGAGGGACAGTAATGATTTCCTGTCAGTGTGGGACAGTAATAAATTTCCATTTAGTTTGGGATAGTAATGATTTTCCATTTAGTGTGGGACAGTAATGATTTCCAATTAGAGTGGAACAGTAACGATTTTCCGTTTAGTGTGGGACAGTAATGTTTTTCTGTTTAGTGTGGGACAGTAATAATTTTCCGTTTAGTGTGAGACAGTGATGACTTCCTGTTTGTGTGGAGCAGTAATGAATATCTGTTTAGTGTGGGACAGTAATGATTTCTTGTTAGTGTGGGACAGTAATTAGTTTCCGTTTAATGTGGGACAGTGATGATTTTGTGTTAGTGTGGGACAGTAATGATTTTCCGATTAGTGTGGGACAGTAATGATGTTCTGTTTTGTGCGTGACAGTAACGATTTCCTGTCAGAGTGGGGCAGTAATGATTTTCCATTTAGTGTGGGACAATACTGATTTCCTGTTTAGTGTGAGACAGTAATGATTTCCTGTTAGTGTGGGACAGTAATGATTTTCCGTTCAGTGTGGGGCAGTAATGATTTTCCATTTAGTGTGGGACAATACTGATTTCCTGTTAGTGTGAGACAGTAATGATTTCCTGTTAGTGTGGGACAGTAATGATTTTCCGTTCAGTGTGGGATAGTAATGATTTTCCATTTAGTGTGGGACAGTAATGATTTCCTGTTAGTGTGGAACAGTAATGAATATCTGCTAAGTGTGGGACAGTAATGATTTTCCATTTAATGTGGGACAGTGCTGATTTTGTATTAGTGTGTGACAGTAATGATTTCCTGTTAGTATGGGACAGTAATGATTTTCTGTTTATTGTGGGATAGTAACGGTTTTGCGTTTAGTGTGAGATAGTGATGACTTCCTGTTAGTGTGGGACAGTAATGATTTTCCATTTCGTGTGGGACAGTTATGATTTTCTGTTGAGTGGGGGACAGTAATAATTTTGCGTTTAGTGTGGGACAGTAATGATTTTCTGTTGAGTGGGGGCGGTAATCATTTTCCTTTTAGTGTGGGAAAGTAATGATGTTTTGTTGAGTGAGGGCCAGTAATGATTGCCTGTCAGTGTGGGACAGTAATAATTTCCTGTTTAGTTTGGGACAGTAATAATTTTCCGTTTAGTGTGAGACAGTGATGACTTCCTGTTTGTGTGGAGCAGTAATGAATATCTGTATAGTGTGGGACAGTAATGATGTCATGTTAGTGTGGGACAGTAATGATTTTCTGTTTAGTGTGGAACAGCAATGAATTTGTGTTTTTGTGGGACTGTAATGACTTTTTGTTGGTGTGGGACAGTAATGATTTTCTATTTAGCGTGGGATAGTAATGATTTTCCGTTTAGTGTGGGACAGTAATGATTTCCTGTTAGTGTGGAACAGTAATGAATATCTGCTAAGTGTTGGACAGTAATGATTTTCCATTTACTGTGGGACAGTGCTGATTTCGTATTAGTGTGGGACAGTAATGATTTTCTGTTTCGTGTGGGACAGTAATGACTTTCCGTTTAGTGTGGGTCAGTAATGATATTCTGTTGAGTGGGGTCAGTAAAAATTTCCTTTTAGTGTGGGACAGTAATGCTTTTCAGTTTAGTGTGGGACAGTAATGATTTTCCGTTTAGTGTGCGACAGTTATGATTTTCTGTTGAGTGGGGGACGGTGATGATTTTCCATTTAGTGTGGGACAGTAATGATTTTCTGTTTAGTGTGGGACAGTAATAAGTTTCTGTTTAATCTGGGACAGTGATGATTTTCCGTTTAGTGCGGGATAGTAATGATTTTCCGTTTAGTGTGGGACAGTAATGATTTCCTGTTAGTGTGGGACAGTAATAATTTTCCATTTAATGTGGGACAGTGATGATTTCGTATTAGTGTGGGACTGTAATGATTTTCCGATTAGTGTGGGACAGTAATGATTTCCTGTTAGTGTGGGACAGTTATAATTTTCCGCTTAATGTGGGACAGTGATGTTTTCGTATTAGTGTGGGGCAATAATAATTTTCCGTTTAGTGTGGGACAGTAATGATTTTCAATTTAGTGTGGGACTGTAACGATATTCTGTTTAGTGTGGGACAGTAATGACTTCCACTTAGTGTGGAACAGTAATGAATATCTGCTAAGTGTGGGACCGTAATGATTTTCAATTTAGTGTGGGACAGTGCTGATTTCGTATTAGTGTGGGACAGTAATGATTTTCTGTTTAGTGTGGGACAGTAATGATTTTCTGTTTACTGTGGGACAGTAATGATTTTCCATTTAGTGTGGAACAGTAATAATTTTCCAATTAGTGTTGGACAGTAATGTATTCCTGTTAGAGTGGGACAGTAATGATTTCCTGTTTAGTGTGAGACAGTAATGATTTTCCGTTTAATGTGGGACATTAATGATTTTCGGTTTAGTGTGGGACAGTAATGACTTTCCGTTTCATGTTGGACAGTAATGATTTCCTGTTTAGTGTGGGACAGTAATGACTTTTCGTTTAGTGTGGGACAGTAATGATTATCTGTTAGTGTGGGACAGTAATGATTTCCTGTTAGTGTCGGACAGTAATGCTTTTCTGTTTAATGTGGAACAGTAAAGACTTTACGTTTCGTGTGGGACAGTAATGATTTTCTGTTGAGTGAGGGAGAGTAATGATTTCCTGTCAGTGCGGGACAGTAATAATTTTCCGTATAGTGTGGGACAGGAATGACTTCGTATTCGTGTGGGAGAGTAATGATTTTCAGGTTAGTGTGGGACAGTAATGATTTTCCATTTCCTGTGGAACAGTAATGAATATCTGTTTAGTGTGGGACAGTAATGATTTGCTGTTAGTGTGCAACAGTAATGAATATCTGTTTAGTATGCGACAATAATGATTTCCTGTTAGTGTGGGACAGTAATAATTTTCTGTTTAATGTGGGACTGTGGTGATTTTGTATTTGTGCGGGACAGTAATGATTTTTCGATTAGTGTGGGACAGTAATGTTTTTCCGTATAGTGTGGGACAGTAATGATTTTCCTTTTAGTGTGGGACAGTAATGATTTCCTGTTAGTGTGGAACAGTAATAATTTTCCATTAAATGAGGGACAGTGATGATTTCGTATTAGTGTGGGACAGTAATGATTTTTCGATTAGTGTGGGACAGTAATGTTTTTCCGTATAGTGTGGGACAGTAATGATTTTCTGTTTAGTGTGGGACAGTAATGATTTCCTGTTAGTGTGGGACAGTAATACGTTTCCGCTTAATGTGGGACAGTGATGATTTCGTATTAGTGTGGGGCAATAATGATTTTCTGTTTAGTGTGGGACAGTAATGATTTTCCATTTAGCGTGGGATAGTAACAATATTCCGTTTAGTGTGGGACAGTAATGATTTCCTGTTAGTGTGGAACAGTAATGAATATCTGCTAAGTGTGGGACAGTAATAATTTTCCATTTAGTGTGGGACAGTAATGACTTTCCGTTTCATGTGGGACAGTAATGATTTCCTGTTTAGTGTGGGACAGTAATGACTTTCCATTTAGTGTGGGACAGTAATGATTTCCTGTTGGTGTGGGACAGTAATGATTTTCTGTTTACTGTGGGACTGTAATGTTTTTCCGATTAGTGTGGGGCAGTAATGATTTTCTGTTAGTGTGGGACAGTAATGATTTCCTGTTAGTGTCGGACAGTAATGATTTTCCGTTTCGTGTGGGACAGTGATGATTTTCTGTTCAGTGGGGGACAGTAATAGTTTTCTGTTTTGTGTGGGACAGTAATGATTTTTTGTTGAGTGAGGGACAGTCATGATTTCCTGTCAGTGTGGGACAGGAAGAATTTTCCGTTTCGTATTGGACAGGAATGACTTCCTATTCGTGTGGGACAGTAATGATTTTCAGGCTAGTGTGGGACGGTAATGATTTTCCATGTCGTGTGGGACAGTAATGATTTTTCGATTAGTGTGGGACAGCAATGATTTTCTGTTAGCATGTGACAGGAATGATTTTCCGTTTACTGTGGGACAGTAATGATTTTCTGTTTAGTGTGGGACAGTAATGATTTCCTGTTAGAGTGGGACAGTAATGATTTTCCGTTTAATGTGGGACAGTGATGATTTTGCATTTGTGGGACAATAATGATGTCCTGTTAGTGTGGGACAGTAATGATTTTCTGTTTAGTGTGGGACAGGAATGATTTTGCATTTAGTGTGGGACAATAATGATGTCATGTTAGTGTGGGACCGTAATGATTTTCTGTTTAGTGTGGAACAGCAATGAATTTGTGTTTTTGTGGGACAGTAATGACTTTTTGTTGGTGTGGGACAGTAATGATTTGCCGTGTTGTGTGGGACAGTAATGATTTTCTATTTAGCGTGGGATAGTAATGATTTTCCGTTTAATGTGGGATAGTAATGATTTCCTGTTAGTGTGGAACAGTAATGAATATCTGCTAAGTGTGGGACAGTAATGATTTTCCATTTAATGTGGGACAGTGCTGATTTCGTATCAGTGTGAGACAGTCATGATTTTCTGTTTAGTGTGGGACAGTAATGATTTTCTGTTTAGTGTGAGACGGTGATGACTTCCTGTTAGTGTGGGACAGTAATGATTTTCCATTTAGTGTGGGTCAGTAATGATATTCTGTTGAGTGGGGGACAGTAATAATTTCCCTTTAGTGTGGGACAGTAATGCTTTTCTGATGAGTGGGGGACGGTAATCATTTTCCTTTTAGTGTGAGAAAGTAATGATGTTTTGTTGAGTGAGGGACAGTAATGATTGCCTGTCAGTGTGGGACAGTAATAATTTTCTGTTTAGTGTGGGACAGTAATGATTTTCTGTTTAGTGAGGGACAGTAATAAGTTTCCGTTTAATGTGGGACAGTGATGATATCGTATTAGTGTGGGACAGTAATGATTTTCCGATTAGTGTGGGACAGTAATGACTTTCCGTTTAGTGTGGGACAGTAATGATTTTCTGTTTAGTGTGGGACAGTAATGACTTTCCGTTTAGTGTGAGACGGTGATGACTTCCTGTTAGTGTGGGACAGTAATAAATTTTCCGTTTAGTGTGCGACAGTAATGATTTTCCGTTTAGTGTGCGACAGTTATGATTTTCTGTTGAGTGGGGGACAGTAATATGTTTCTGTTTATTGTGGTACAGTGATGATGTCGTATTAGTGTGGGACAGTAATGATTTTCCGATTAGAGTGGGACAGTAATGATTTTCTGTTTAGTGTGGAACAGCAATGATTTTCCATTTAGTGCGGAAAGTAATGATTTTCCGTTTAGTGTGGGACAGTAATGATTTCCTGTTAGTGTGGAATAGTAATGAATATCAGTTTAGTGTGGGACGGTAATGATTTCTTGTTAGTGTGGGACAGTAATACTTTTCCATTTAATGTGGGACAGTGATGATTTCCTATTAGTGTGGGACAGTAATGATTTTCCGTTTAGTGTGGGACAGTAATGATTTCCTGTTAGTGTGGAACAGTAATGAATATCAGTTTAGTATGGGTCAGTAATGATTTCTTGTTAGTGTGGGACAGTAATACTTTTCCATTTAATGTGGGACAGTGATGATTTCCTATTAGTGTGGGTCAGTAATGATTTCCTGTTCAGTGTGGGACAGTAATGATTTCCTGTTTAGTGTGGGACAGTAATGATTTTCCGTTTATGTGCGAGACAGTAACGATTTTCCGTTTAGTGTGGGACAGTAATGATTTCCTGTTAGTGTGGAATAGTAATGATTCCTGTTCGTGTGCAACAGTAATGAATATCTGTTTAGTATGGGGCAGTAATGATTTCCTGTTAGTGTGGGACAGTAATAATTTTCTGTTTAATGTGGGACAGTGATGATTTCGTATTTCTGCAGGACAGTGATGATTTTTCGATTAGTGTGGGACAGTAATGTTTTTCCGTATAGTGTGGGACAGTAATAATTTTCCGTTTAGTGTGGGACAGTGATGACTTCCTGTTTTTGTGGAACAGTAATAATTTTCCGTTTAGTGTGAGACAGTGATGACTTCCTGTTTTTGTGGAACAGTAATAATTTTCCGTTTAGTGTGGGACAGTAATGATTTTCCATTTAATGTGGGACAGTAATGATTTTTCGATTAGTGTGGGACAGTAATGATTTCCTGTTAGTGTGGAACAGTAATGAATATCTGTTTAGTGTGGGACAGTAATGATTTCCTGTTAGTGTGGGACTGTAATGAATATCTGTTTAGTGTGGGACAGTAATGATTTTTCGATTAATGTGGGAAAGTAATAATTTCCTCTTTGTGTGCAACAGTAATGACTATCTGTTTAGTATGGGACAGTAATGATTTCCTGTTAGTATGGGGCAGTAATAATTTTCCGTTTAATGTGGGACAGTAATGATTTCGTATTAGTGTGGGACAGTAGTAATTTTCTGATTAGTGTGGGACAGTAATGATTTCCTGTTAGTGTGGGACAGTAATGATTTTCCGTTTAGTGTGGGTCAGTAATGATTTGCTATTCGTGTGGGACAGTAATGATTTTCAGTTTAGTGTGGAACAGTAATGATTTTCCATTTAGCATGGCACAGTAATGATTTCCTGTTAGTATGAGACAGTAATGATTTTCCGATTAGTGTGGGACAGTAATTATTTCCTATTCATGTGAGACAGTAATGACTTTTCGTTTAGTGTGGGACAGTAATGATTTCCTGCCGGTGTGGGACAGTAATAACTTTCTGTTTAGTGTGGGACAGTAATGATTTCCTGTTAGTGTGGGACAGTAATGATTTTCCGTTTAGTGTGGGTCAGTAATGATTTCCTATTCATGTGAGACAGTAATGGTTTTCTGTTTAGTGTGGGACAGTAGTGATTTTCCATTTAGTGTGGGACAGTAATGATTTTTCGATTAGTGTGGGATAGTAATGATTTCCTGTTAGTGTGGAACAGTAATGAATATCTGTTTACTGTGGGACAGTAATGATTTCCTGTTAGTGTGGGACTGTTATGAATATCTGTTTAGTGTCGGACTGTAATGATTTTTCGATTAATGTGGGAAAGTAATAATTTCCTCTTTGTGTGCAACAGTAATGACTATCTGTTTAGTATGGGACAGTAATGATTTCCTGTTAGTATGGGGCAGTAATAATTATCCGTTTAATGTGGGACAGTAATGATTTCGTATTCGTGTGGGACAGTAGTGATTTTCTGATTAGTGTGGGACAGTAATGATTTCCTGTTAGTGTTGGACAGTAATGATTTTCCGTTTAGTGTGGGTCAGTAATGATTTGCAATTCGTGTGGGACAGTAATGATTTTCAGTTTAGTGTAGGACAGTAATGATTTTCCATTTAGCATGGCACAGTAATGATTTCCTGTTAGTATGAGACAGTAATGATTTTCCGATTAGTGTGGGACAGTAATGATTTCCTATTCGTGTGAGACAGTAATGACTTTCCGTTCAGTGTGGGACAGTAATGATTTCCTGCTGGTGTGGGACAGTAATAACTTTCTGTTTAGTGTGGGACAGTAATGATTTTCCGTTTAGTGTGGGTCAGTAATGATTTCCTATTCATGTGAGACAGTAATGGTTTTCTGTTTAGTGTGGGACAGTAGTGATTTTCCATTTAGTGTGGGACAGTAATGATTTTCCGATTAGTGTGGGACAGTAATGATTTCGTGTTAGTTTGGGACAGTAATGCTTTTCCGTTTAGTGTGGGAGAGTAATCATTTCCTATTCGTGTGGGACAGTAATAACTTTCAGTTTAGTGTGGGACAGTAATGATTTCCTATTCGTGTGGGACAGTAATGATTTCCTTTTAGTGTGGGACAGTAATGATTTTCTGTTTATTGTGGGATAGTAACGGTTTTGCGTTTAGTGTGGGACAGTAATAATTTTCCATTTAGTATGGGACAGTAATGATTTTCTGTTTAGTGTGAGACAGTAAAGATTTTCCATTTAATGTGGGACAGTAATGATTTTCCGTTTCGTGTGGGACAGTAATGATTTTCTGTTTAATGTGGGACAGTAATGATTTCCTGTGAGAGTGGGACAGAAATGATTTCCCGTTAGTGTGGGACTGTAATGATTTTCCATTTAGTGTGAGACAGTGATGACTTCCTGTTAGTGTCGGACAATAATGATTTTCCGTTTTGTGTGGGACATTTATGATTTTCTGTTGAGTGGGGGACAGTAATAATTTTCCTTTTAGTGTTGGAAAGTAATGATTTTTTTTGTTGAGTGAGGGACAGTAATGATTGCCTGTCAGTGTGGGACAGTAATAATTTTCCGTTTCATGTGGGACAGTAATGGTTTTCTGTTGAGTGGGAGACGATAATCATTTTCTGTTTAATGTGGGACAGTAATGATTTTCCGCTTAGTGTGGGACAGTAATGATTTTCTGTTTAGTGTGGGACAGGAATGATTTTCTGTTTAATGTGAGACAGTAATGATTTTCCGCTTAGTGTGGGACAGTAATGATTTTCTGTTTAATGTGGGACAGTAATGATTTTCCATTTAGTGTGAGACAGTGATGACCTCCTGTTAGTGTGGGACAGTAATGATTTTCTGTTTAGTGTGGGACAGTAATGATTTCCTGTTAGTGTGGAATAGTAATGAATATCAGTTTAGTGTGGGACGGTAATGATTTCTTGTTAGTGTGGGACAGTAATACTTTTCCATTTAATGTGGGACAGTGATGATTTCCTATTAGTGTGGAACAGCAATGATTTTCCGTTTAGTGCGGAAAGTAATGATTTTCCATTTAGTGTGGGACAGTAATGATTTCCTGTTAGTGTGGAATAGTAATGAATATCAGTTTAGTGTGGGACGGTAATGATTTCTTGTTAGTGTGGGACAGTAATACTTTTCCATTTAATGTGGGACAGTGATGATTTCCTATTAGTGTGGGACAGTAATGGTTTTCCGTTTAGTGTGGGACAGTAATGATTTCCTGTTAGTGTGGAACAGTAATGAATATCAGTTTAGTGTGGGACAGTAATGATTTCTTGTTAGTGTGGGACAGTAATACTTTTCCATTTAATGTGGGACAGTGATGATTTCCTGTTTAGTGTGGGACAGTAATGATTTTCTGTCAGTGTGGGACAGTAATGATTTCCTATTAGTGTGGGACAGTAATGATTTCCTATTAGTGTGGGACAGTAATGAATGTCTGCTAAATGTGGGACAGTAAAGATTTTCCGTTTAATGTGGGACAGTGCTGATTTCATATTAGTGTGGGACAGTAATGATTTTCTGTTAAATGGGACAGTAATGATTTTCTGTTTACTGTGAGTCAGTAATGTTTTTCCGATTAGTGTGGGACAGTAATGCTTTTCTGTTTATTGTGGGACAGTACTGATTTTCCATTTAGTGTGAGACAGTGATGACCTCCTGTTAGTGTGGGACAGTAATGATTTTCTGTTTAGTGTGGGACAGTAATGATTTTCTGTTTAGTGTGGGACAGTAATGATTTTCTGTTTAGTGTGGGACAGTAATAATTTTCCGTTTACTGTGGGAAAGTCATGATTTTCTGTTTAGTGTGAGACAGTAATGATTTCCATTTCGTGTGGGACAGTAATGATTCTCCGTTTCGTGTGGGACAGTAATAGTTTCTTGTTTAGTGTGGGAGAGTAATAATTTTCCGATTAGTGTGGGACAGTAATAATTTTCTGTTAGTATGGGACAGTAATGATTTCCTGTTAGTGTGGGACAGTAATGATTTTCTGATTAGTGTGGGACAGTAATAATTTTCCGATTAGTGTGGGACAGTAATGACTTACCGTTTAGTGTGGGACAGTAATGATTTCCTGTTAGTGTGGGACAGTAATGATTTCCTGTTAGTATGGGACAGTAATGATTCTCCGTTTCGTGTGGGACAGGAATGATTTTCTGCTTAGTGTGGGACAGTAATGATTTTCCGTTTAGTGTGGGACAGTGATGATTTTCTGTTTAGTGTCGGACAGCAATGATTTCCTGTTTAGTGTGGGACAGTAATGATTTCCTGTCAGTGTGGAACAGTAATGATTTTCCGTTTCATGTGGGATCGTAACGATTTTCCGTTTAGTGTGGGACAGTAATGATTTTCCGTTTAATGCGGGACAGTGCTGATTTCATATCAGTGTGGGACAGTAATGATTTTCCGTTTAGTGTGGGACAGTAATGATTTTCTGTTTAGTGTCGGACAGCAATGATTTCCTGTTTAGTGTGGGACAGTAATGACTTTCCGTTTAGTATGGGACAGTAATGATTTCCTGTCAGTGTGGAACAGTAATGATTTACCGTTTCATGTGGGATCGTAACGATTTTCCGTTTAGTGTGGGACAGTAATGATTTTCCGATTAGAGTGGGACAGTAATGATTTTCTGTTTAGTGTGGAACAGCAATGATTTTCCGTTTAGTGCGGAAAGTAATGATTTTCCATTTAGTGTGGGACAGTAATGATTTCCTGTTAGTGTGGAATAGTAATGAATATCAGTTTAGTGTGGGACGGTAATGATTTCTTGTTAGTGTGGGACAGTAATACTTTTCCATTTAATGTGGGACAGTGATGATTTCCTATTAGTGTGGAACAGCAATGATTTTCCGTTTAGTGCGGAAAGTAATGATTTTCCATTTAGTGTGGGACAGTAATGATTTCCTGTTAGTGTGGAATAGTAATGAATATCAGTTTAGTGTGGGACGGTAATGATTTCTTGTTAGTGTGGGACAGTAATACTTTTCCATTTAATGTGGGACAGTGATGATTTCCTATTAGTGTGGGACAGTAATGGTTTTCCGTTTAGTGTGGGACAGTAATGATTTCCTGTTAGTGTGGAACAGTAATGAATATCAGTTTAGTGTGGGACAGTAATGATTTCTTGTTAGTGTGGGACAGTAATACTTTTCCATTTAATGTGGGACAGTGATGATTTCCTGTTTAGTGTGGGACAGTAATGATTTCTTGTTAGTGTGGGACAGTAATACTTTTCCATTTAATGTGGGACAGTGATGATTTCCTGTTTAGTGTGGGACAGTAATGATTTTCCGTTTATGTGCGGGACAGTAACGATTTTCCGTTTAGTGTGGGACAGTAATGATTTCCTGTTAGTGTGGGACAGTAATGATTTCCTGTTAGTGTGGAATAGTAATGATTCCTGTTCGTGTGCAACAGTAATGAATATCTGTTTAGTATGGGGCAGTAATGATTTCCTGTTAGTGTGGGACAGTAATAATTTTCTGTTTAATGTGGGACAGTGATGATTTCGTATTTCTGCAGGACAGTGATGATTTTTCGATTAGTGTGGGACAGTAATGTTTTTCCGTATAGTGTGGGACAGTAATAATTTTCCGTTTAGTGTGAGACAGTGATGACTTCCTGTTTTTGTGGAACAGTAATAATTTTCCGTTTAGTGTGGGACAGTAATGATTTTCCATTTAATGTGGGACAGTGCTGATTTCGTATTAGTGTGGGACAGTAATGATTTTCTGTCCCAAACAGACAAGGTCTTTTCCTTGGGGTGGTGTAGTCCAGAACTGCAGTGTCTAGGTTCAAGGTGAGAGGGGAAAGATATAAAAGGAATGTAAGGGACAACGTTGGAGCGGCACGGTGGCACAGTGGTTAGCACTGTTGCCTCACAGCGCCAGAGACCCGGGTTCAATTCCCGACTCAGGCGACTGACTGTGTGGAGTTTGCACGTTCTCCCCGTGTCTGCGTGGGTTTCCTCCGGGTGCTCCGGTTTCCTCCCACAGTCCAAAGATGTGCAGGGTCAGGTGAATTGGCCATGCTAAATTGCCCGTAGTGTTAGGTAAGGGGTAAATGTAGGGGTATGGGTGGGTTGCGCTTCGGCAGGTCAGTGTGGACTTGTTGGGCCGAAGGGCCTGTTTCCACATTGTAATGAAATCTAATCTAATCTAATCTAATGATTTTCTGTTGAGTGGGGGACGTTAATCATTTTCCTTTTAGTGTGGGAAAGTAATGATGTTTTGTTGAGTGAGGGACAGTAATGATTGCCTGTCAGTGTGGGACAGTAATAATTTTCCGTTTAGTGTGGGACAGTAATGATTTTCTGTTTAGTGTGGGACAGTAATATGTTTCTGTTTATTGTGGTACAGTGATGATGTCGTATTAGTGTGGGACAGTAATGATTTTCCGATTAGAGTGGGACAGTAATGATTTCCTGTTAGTGTGGAACAGTAATGAATATCAGTTTAGTGTGGGACAGTAATGATTTCTTGTTAGTGTGGGACAGTAATAATTTTCCATTTAATGTGGGACAGTGATGATTTCCTATTAGTGTGGGTCAGTAATGATTTCCTGTTCAGTGTGGGACAGTAATGATTTCCTGTTTAGTGTGGGACAGTAATGATTTTCCGTTTATGTGCGGGACAGTAACGATTTTCCGTTTAGTGTGGGACAGTAATGATTTCCTGTTCGTGTGGAATAGTAATGAATATCAGTTTAGTGTGGGACAGTAATGATTTCTTGTTAGTGTGGGACAGTAATAATTTTCCATTTAATGTGGGACAGTGATGATTTCCTATTAGTGTGGGACAGTAATGATTTTCCGTTTAGTGTGGGACAGTAATGATTTTCCGTTTAGTGTGAGACAGTAATGATTTCCTGTTAGTGTGCAACAGTAATGAATATCTGTTTAGTATGGGACAGTAATGATTTCCTGTTAGTGTGGGACAGTAATAATTTTCTGTTTAATGTGGGACAGTGATGATTTCGTATTTGTGCGGGACAGTAATGATTTTTCGATTAGTGTGGGACAGTAATGTTTTTCCGTATAATGTAGGACAGTAATGATTTTCCTTTTAGTGTGGGACAGTAATGATTTCCTGTTAGTGTGGAACAGTAATAATTTTCCATTAAATGTGGGACAGTGATGATTTCGTATTAGTGTGGGACAGTAATGATTTTCCGATTAGTGTGGGACATTGATGATTTCCTGTTTAGTTGGGACAGTAATGATTTTCCGTTTCATATGGGACAGTAATGATTTTCTGTTTAATGTGGAACAGTAATGATTTTCCATTTAGTGTGAGAGTGTGATGACTTCCTGTCAGTGTGGCACAGTACTGATTTTCCGTTTCGTGTGGGACAGTAATGATTTTCCGTTAATTGTGGGACAGTGCTGATTTCATCTTAGTGTGAGACAGTAATGATTTTCCGTTTAGTGTGGAACAGTAATGATTTCCTGTCAGTATGGGACAGTAATGATTTTCCGTTTCATGTGGGATCGTTACGATTTTCCGTTTAGTGTGGGACAGTAATGATTTCCTGTTTGTGTGGAACAGTAATGATTTTCCGTTTAATGTGGGACAGTGCTGATATCATATTAGTGTGGGACAGTAACGATTTTCCGTTGAATGTGGGACAGTAATGATTTTCCGATTAGTGTGGAACAGTAACGATTTCCTGTTAGTGTGGAACAGTAATGAATATCTGTTTAGTGTGGGACAGTAATGATTTTCCGTTTAGTGTGGGAGAGTAATGATTTCCTGTTAGTGTGGAACAGTAATGAATATCTGCTAAGTGTGGGACAGTAATGATTTTCCGTTTAGTGTGGGACAGTAATGATTTTCCTATTAGTGTGGGACAGTAACGATTTTCCGATTAGTGTGGGAAAGTAATGACTTTCCGTTTAATGTGGGACAGTAATGATTTCGAATTAGTGTGGGACAATAATGATTTTTCGATTAGTGTGGGAAGTAATGATTTCCTGTTTGTGTGGAACAGAAATGATTATCTGTTTAGCGTGGGACAGTAATTATTTCCTGTTAGTGTGGGACAGTAATAATTTTCCGTTTAATGTGGGACAGTAATGATTTTTCGATTAGTGTGGGAAGTAATGATTTCCTGTTTGTGTGGAACAGAAATGATTATCTGTTGAGCGTGTGACAGTAATTATTTCCTGTTAGTGTGGGACAGTATTAATTTTCCGTTTAATGTGGGACAGTAATGATTTTTCGATTAGTGTGGGACAGTAATGATTTCCTGTTAGTGTGGAACAGTAATGAATATCTGTTTAGTGTGGGACAGTAATGATTTCCTGTTAGTGTGGGACTGTAATGAATATCAGTTTAGTGTGGGACAGTAATGATGTTTCGATTAATGTGGGAAAGTAATAATTTCCTCTTTGTGTGCAACAGTAATGACTATCTGTTTAGTGTGGGACAGTAATGATTTTCTGTTAGTTTGGGACAGTAATAATTTTCCGTTTAATGTGGGACAGTAATGATTTCGTATTAGTGTGCGACAGTAGTGATTTTTTGATTAGTATGGGACAGTAATGATTTCCTGTTAGTGTGGGACAGTAATGATTTTCCATTTAGTGTGGGTCAGTAATGATTTGCTATTCGTGTGGGACAGTAATGATTTTCAGTTTAGTGTGGGACAGTAATGATTTTCCATTTAGTGTGGCACAGTAGTGATTTCCTGTTAGTATGAAACAGTAATGATTTTCCGATTAGTGTGGGACAGTAATGATTTCCTATTTGTGTGAGACAGTAATGACTTTCCGTTTAGTGTGGGACAGTAATGATTTCCTGCTAGTGTGGGACAGTAATAACTTTCTGTTTAGTGTGAGACAGTGATGACTTCCTGTTCGTGTGGGACAGTAATGATTTTCTGTTGAGTGGGGGATGGTCATCATTTTCCTTTTCATGTGGGAAAGTAATGATTTTTTGTTGAGTGAACGACAGTAATAATTTCCTGTCAGGGTGGGACAGTAATAATTTTCCGTTTCGTGTGGGACAGGAGTCATTTCCTATTTGTGTGGGACAGTAATGATTTTCAGTTTAGTATGGGACAGCAATGATTTCCTGTTAGTGTGGGACAGTAATGACTTTCCGTTTAGTGTGGGTCAGTAATGACTTTCCGTTTAGTGTGGGTCAGTAATGATTTCATATTCGTGTGGGACAGTAATGATTTTAAGTTCAGTGTGGAACAGTAATGATTTCCTGTTAGTGTGGGACAGTAATGATTTTCCTATTAGTGTGGGACAGTGGTGATTTTCCGATTAGTGTGGGAAAGTCATGACTTTCCGTTTAGTGTGGGACAGTAATGATTTTAAGTTCAGTGTGGGACAGTAATGATTTTCCATTTAGTGTGGGACAGTAATGATTTTCCTATTAGTGTGGGAAAGTAATGACTTTCCGTTTAGTGTGGGACAGTAATGATTTTCTGTTTATTGTGGGACAGTAATGATTTCAGTTTCGTGAGGGACAGTAATGATTTTCCGTTTAGTGTGGGACAGTATGATTTTCCAATTAATGTGGGACAGTAATAATTTTCTGTTTATTCTGGGATAGTATCGGTTTTGCATTTAGTGTAGGACAATAATCAATATCTGTTTAGTGTGGGACAGTAATGATTTCCTATTCGTGTGGGACAGTAATAATTTTCCGTTTAATGTGGGACAGTAATGATTTTTCGATTAGTGTTGGACAGTAATGATTTCCTGTCAGTGTGGAACAGTAATGGATATCTGTTTAGTGTGGCACAGTAATGATTTCCTGTTAGTATGAGACAGTAATGATTTTCCGATTAGTGTGGGACAGTAATGATTTCCTATTCATGTGAGACAGTAATGACTTTCCGTTTAGTGTGGGACAGTAATGATTTCCTGCCGGTGTGGGACAGTAATAACTTTCTGTTTAGTGTGGGACAGTAATGATTTCCTGTTAGTGTGGGACAGTAATGATTTTCCGTTTAGTGTGGGTCAGTAATGATTTCCTATTCATGTGAGACAGTAATGGTTTTCTGTTTAGTGTGGGACAGTAGTGATTTTCCATTTAGTGTGGGACAGTAATGATTTTTCGATTAGTGTGGGATAGTAATGATTTCCTGTTAGTGTGGAACAGTAATGATTATCTGTTTAGTGTGGGACAGTAATGATTTCCTGTTAGTGTGGGACTGTTATGAATATCTGTTTAGTGTCGGACTGTAATGATTTTTCGATTAATGTGGGAAAGTAATAATTTCCTCTTTGTGTGCAACAGTAATGACTATCTGTTTAGTATGGGACAGTAATGATTTCCTGTTAGTGTTGGACAGTAATGATTTTCCGTTTAGTGTGGGTCAGTAATGATTTGCTATTCGTGTGGGACAGTAATGATTTTCAGTTTAGTGTGGGACAGTAATGATTTTCCATTTAGCATGGCACAGTAATGATTTCCTGTTAGTATGAGACAGTAATGATTTTCCGATTAGTGTGGGACAGTAATGATTTCCTATTCGTGTGAGACAGAAATGACTTTCCGTTTAGTGTGGGACAGTAATGATTTCCTGCTGGTGTGGGACAGTAATAACTTTCTGTTTAGTGTGGGACAGTAATGATTTTCCGTTTAGTGTGGGTCAGTAATGATTTCCTATTCATGTGAGACAGTAATGGTTTTCTGTTTAGTGTGGGACAGTAGTGATTTTCCATTTAGTGTGGGACAGTAATGATTTTCCGATTAGTGTGGGACAGTAATGATTTCGTGTTAGTTTGGGACAGTAATGCTTTTCCGTTTAGTGTGGGAGAGTAATCATTTCCTATTCGTGTGGGACAGTAATAACTTTCAGTTTAGTGTGGGACAGTAATGATTTCCTTTTAGTGTGGGACAGTAATGATTTCCTTTTAGTGTGGGACAGTAATGATTTTCCATTTAGTGTGGGACAGTAATGATTTTCTGTTTAGTGTGGGACAGTAATGATTTTCTGTTTAATGTGGGACAGTAATGATTTTCCGTTTCGTGTGGGACAGTAATGATTTTCTGTTTAATGTGGGACAGTAATGATTTTCTGTTTAGTGTGGGACAGTAATGATTTTCTGTTTAGTGTGGGACAGTAATGATTTCCTGTGAGAGTGGGACAGTAATGATTTCCCGTTAGTGTGGGACTGTAATGATTTTCCATTTAGTGTGAGACAGTGATGACTTCCTGTTAGTGTCGGACAATAATAATTTTCCGTTTTGTGTGGGACATTTATGATTTTCTGTTGAGTGGGGGACAGTAATAATTTTCCTTTTAGTGTTGGAAAGTAATGATTTTTTTTGTTGAGTGAGGGACAGTAATGATTGCCTGTCAGTGTGGGACAGTAATAATTTTCCGTTTCATGTGGGACAGTAATGGTTTTCTGTTGAGTGGGAGACGATAATCATTTTCCGTTTAGTGTGGGACAGTAATGATTTTCTGTTTAGTGTGGGACAGGAATGATTTTCTGTTTAGTGTGGGACAGTAATGATTTTCCATTTAGTGTGGGACAGTAATGATTTTCTGTTTAATGTGCAACAGTAATGATTTTCCGTTTAATGTGAGACAGTAATGATTTTCCGCTTAGTGTGGGACAGTAATGATTTTCTGTTTAATGTGGGACAGTAATGATTTTCTGTTTAGTGTGGGACAGGAATGATTTTCTGTTTAGTGTGGGACAGTAATGATTTTCTGTTTAGTGTGGGACAGTAATGATTTCCTGTGAGAGTGGGACAGTAAAGACTTTCCGTTTAGTTTGGGACAGTAATGATTTCCTGTTAGTGTGGGACAGTAATGATTTTCTGTCAGTGTGGGACAGTAATGATTTCCTATTAGTGTGGGACAGTAATGAATGTCTGCTAAATGTGGGACAGTAAAGATTTTCCGTTTAATGTGGGACAGTGCTGATTTCATATTAGTGTGGGACAGTAATGATTTTCTGTTAAATGGGACAGTAATGATTTTCTGTTTACTGTGAGTCAGTAATGTTTTTCCGATTAGTGTGGGACAGTAATGCTTTTCTGTTTATTGTGGGACAGTACTGATTTTCCATTTAGTGTGAGACAGTGATGACTTCCTGTTAGTGTGGGACAGTAATGATTTTCTGTTTAGTGTGGGACAGTAATGATTTTCTGTTTAGTGTGGGACAGTAATAATTTTCCGTTTACTGTGGGAAAGTCATGATTTTCTGTTTAGTGTGAGACAGTAATGATTTCCATTTCGTGTGGGACAGTAATGATTCTCCGTTTCGTGTGGGACAGTAATAGTTTCTTGTTTAGTGTGGGAGAGTAATAATTTTCCGATTAGTGTGGGACAGTAATAATTTTCTGTTAGTATGGGACAGTAATGATTTCCTGTTAGTGTGGGACAGTAATGATTTTCTGATTAGTGTGGGACAGTAATAATTTTCCGATTAGTGTGGGACAGTAATGACTTACCGTTTAGTGTGGGACAGTAATGATTTCCTGTTAGTGTGGGACAGTAATGATTTCCTGTTAGTATGGGACAGTAATGATTCTCCGTTTCGTGTGGGACAGGAATGATTTTCTGCTTAGTGTGGGACAGTAATGATTTTCCGTTTAGTGTGGGACAGTGATGATTTTCTGTTTAGTGTCGGACAGCAATGATTTCCTGTTTAGTGTGGGACAGTAATGATTTCCTGTCAGTGTGGAACAGTAATGATTTTCCGTTTCATGTGGGATCGTAACGATTTTCCGTTTAGTGTGGGACAGTAATGATTTTCCGTTTAATGCGGGACAGTGCTGATTTCATATCAGTGTGGGACAGTAATGATTTTCCGTTTAGTGTGGGACAGTAATGATTTTCTGTTTAGTGTCGGACAGCAATGATTTCCTGTTTAGTGTGGGACAGTAATGACTTTCCGTTTAGTATGGGACAGTAATGATTTCCTGTCAGTGTGGAACAGTAATGATTTACCGTTTCATGTGGGATCGTAACGATTTTCCGTTTAGTGTGGGACAGTAATGATTTTCCGATTAGAGTGGGACAGTAATGATTTTCTGTTTAGTGTGGAACAGCAATGATTTTCCGTTTAGTGCGGAAAGTAATGATTTTCCATTTAGTGTGGGACAGTAATGATTTCCTGTTAGTGTGGAATAGTAATGAATATCAGTTTAGTGTGGGACGGTAATGATTTCTTGTTAGTGTGGGACAGTAATACTTTTCCATTTAATGTGGGACAGTGATGATTTCCTATTAGTGTGGAACAGCAATGATTTTCCGTTTAGTGCGGAAAGTAATGATTTTCCATTTAGTGTGGGACAGTAATGATTTCCTGTTAGTGTGGAATAGTAATGAATATCAGTTTAGTGTGGGACAGTAATGATTTCTTGTTAGTGTGGGACAGTAATACTTTTCCATTTAATGTGGGACAGTGATGATTTCCTGTTTAGTGTGGGACAGTAATGATTTCTTGTTAGTGTGGGACAGTAATACTTTTCCATTTAATGTGGGACAGTGATGATTTCCTGTTTAGTGTGGGACAGTAATGATTTTCCGTTTATGTGCGGGACAGTAACGATTTTCCGTTTAGTGTGGGACAGTAATGATTTCCTGTTAGTGTGGGACAGTAATGATTTCCTGTTAGTGTGGAATAGTAATGATTCCTGTTCGTGTGCAACAGTAATGAATATCTGTTTAGTATGGGGCAGTAATGATTTCCTGTTAGTGTGGGACAGTAATAATTTTCTGTTTAATGTGGGACAGTGATGATTTCGTATTTCTGCAGGACAGTGATGATTTTTCGATTAGTGTGGGACAGTAATGTTTTTCCGTATAGTGTGGGACAGTAATAATTTTCCGTTTAGTGTGAGACAGTGATGACTTCCTGTTTTTGTGGAACAGTAATAATTTTCCGTTTAGTGTGGGACAGTAATGATTTTCCATTTAATGTGGGACAGTGCTGATTTCGTATTAGTGTGGGACAGTAATGATTTTCTGTCCCAAACAGACAAGGTCTTTTCCTTGGGGTGGTGTAGTCCAGAACTGCAGTGTCTAGGTTCAAGGTGAGAGGGGAAAGATATAAAAGGAATGTAAGGGACAACGTTGGAGCGGCACGGTGGCACAGTGGTTAGCACTGTTGCCTCACAGCGCCAGAGACCCGGGTTCAATTCCCGACTCAGGCGACTGACTGTGTGGAGTTTGCACGTTCTCCCCGTGTCTGCGTGGGTTTCCTCCGGGTGCTCCGGTTTCCTCCCACAGTCCAAAGATGTGCAGGGTCAGGTGAATTGGCCATGCTAAATTGCCCGTAGTGTTAGGTAAGGGGTAAATGTAGGGGTATGGGTGGGTTGCGCTTCGGCAGGTCAGTGTGGACTTGTTGGGCCGAAGGGCCTGTTTCCACATTGTAATGTAATCTAATGAAATCTAATCTAATCTAATCTAATGATTTTCTGTTGAGTGGGGGACGTTAATCATTTTCCTTTTAGTGTGGGAAAGTAATGATGTTTTGTTGAGTGAGGGACAGTAATGATTGCCTGTCAGTGTGGGACAGTAATAATTTTCCGTTTAGTGTGGGACAGTAATGATTTTCTGTTTAGTGTGGGACAGTAATATGTTTCTGTTTATTGTGGTACAGTGATGATGTCGTATTAGTGTGGGACAGTAATGATTTTCCGATTAGAGTGGGACAGTAATGATTTTCTGTTTAGTGTGGAACAGCAATGATTTTCCGTTTAGTGCGGAAAGTAATGATTTTCCGTTTAGTGTGGGACAGTAATGATTTCCTGTTAGTGTGGAATAGTAATGAATATCAGTTTAGTGTGGGACAGTAATGATTTCTTGTTAGTGTGGGACAGTAATACTTTTCCATTTAATGTGGGACAGTGATGATTTCCTATTAGTGTGGGACAGTAATGATTTTCCATTTAGTGTGGGACAGTAATGATTTCCTGTTAGTGTGGAACAGTAATGAATATCAGTTTAGTGTGGGACAGTAATGATTTCTTGTTAGTGTGGGACAGTAATAATTTTCCATTTAATGTGGGACAGTGATGATTTCCTATTAGTGTGGGTCAGTAATGATTTCCTGTTCAGTGTGGGACAGTAATGATTTCCTGTTTAGTGTGGGACAGTAATGATTTTCCGTTTATGTGCGGGACAGTAACGATTTTCCGTTTAGTGTGGGACAGTAATGATTTCCTGTTCGTGTGGAATAGTAATGAATATCAGTTTAGTGTGGGACAGTAATGATTTCTTGTTAGTGTGGGACAGTAATAATTTTCCATTTAATGTGGGACAGTGATGATTTCCTATTAGTGTGGGACAGTAATGATTTTCCGTTTAGTGTGGGACAGTAATGATTTTCCGTTTAGTGTGAGACAGTAATGATTTCCTGTTAGTGTGCAACAGTAATGAATATCTGTTTAGTATGGGACAGTAATGATTTCCTGTTAGTGTGGGACAGTAATAATTTTCTGTTTAATGTGGGACAGTGATGATTTCGTATTTGTGCGGGACAGTAATGATTTTTCGATTAGTGTGGGACAGTAATGTTTTTCCGTATAATGTAGGACAGTAATGATTTTCCTTTTAGTGTGGGACAGTAATGATTTCCTGTTAGTGTGGAACAGTAATAATTTTCCATTAAATGTGGGACAGTGATGATTTCGTATTAGTGTGGGACAGTAATGATTTTCCGATTAGTGTGGGACATTGATGATTTCCTGTTTAGTTGGGACAGTAATGATTTTCCGTTTCATATGGGACAGTAATGATTTTCTGTTTAATGTGGAACAGTAATGATTTTCCATTTAGTGTGAGAGTGTGATGACTTCCTGTCAGTGTGGCACAGTACTGATTTTCCGTTTCGTGTGGGACAGTAATGATTTTCCGTTAATTGTGGGACAGTGCTGATTTCATCTTAGTGTGAGACAGTAATGATTTTCCGTTTAGTGTGGAACAGTAATGATTTCCTGTCAGTATGGGACAGTAATGATTTTCCGTTTCATGTGGGATCGTTACGATTTTCCGTTTAGTGTGGGACAGTAATGATTTCCTGTTTGTGTGGAACAGTAATGATTTTCCGTTTAATGTGGGACAGTGCTGATATCATATTAGTGTGGGACAGTAACGATTTTCCGTTGAATGTGGGACAGTAATGATTTTCCGATTAGTGTGGAACAGTAACGATTTCCTGTTAGTGTGGAACAGTAATGAATATCTGTTTAGTGTGGGACAGTAATGATTTTCCGTTTAGTGTGGGAGAGTAATGATTTCCTGTTAGTGTGGAACAGTAATGAATATCTGCTAAGTGTGGGACAGTAATGATTTTCCGTTTAGTGTGGGACAGTAATGATTTTCCTATTAGTGTGGGACAGTAACGATTTTCCGATTAGTGTGGGAAAGTAATGACTTTCCGTTTAATGTGGGACAGTAATGATTTCGAATTAGTGTGGGACAATAATGATTTTTCGATTAGTGTGGGAAGTAATGATTTCCTGTTTGTGTGGAACAGAAATGATTATCTGTTTAGCGTGGGACAGTAATTATTTCCTGTTAGTGTGGGACAGTAATAATTTTCCGTTTAATGTGGGACAGTAATGATTTTTCGATTAGTGTGGGAAGTAATGATTTCCTGTTTGTGTGGAACAGAAATGATTATCTGTTGAGCGTGTGACAGTAATTATTTCCTGTTAGTGTGGGACAGTATTAATTTTCCGTTTAATGTGGGACAGTAATGATTTTTCGATTAGTGTGGGACAGTAATGATTTCCTGTTAGTGTGGAACAGTAATGAATATCTGTTTAGTGTGGGACAGTAATGATTTCCTGTTAGTGTGGGACTGTAATGAATATCAGTTTAGTGTGGGACAGTAATGATGTTTCGATTAATGTGGGAAAGTAATAATTTCCTCTTTGTGTGCAACAGTAATGACTATCTGTTTAGTGTGGGACAGTAATGATTTTCTGTTAGTTTGGGACAGTAATAATTTTCCGTTTAATGTGGGACAGTAATGATTTCGTATTAGTGTGCGACAGTAGTGATTTTTTGATTAGTATGGGACAGTAATGATTTCCTGTTAGTGTGGGACAGTAATGATTTTCCATTTAGTGTGGGTCAGTAATGATTTGCTATTCGTGTGGGACAGTAATGATTTTCAGTTTAGTGTGGGACAGTAATGATTTTCCATTTAGTGTGGCACAGTAGTGATTTCCTGTTAGTATGAAACAGTAATGATTTTCCGATTAGTGTGGGACAGTAATGATTTCCTATTTGTGTGAGACAGTAATGACTTTCCGTTTAGTGTGGGACAGTAATGATTTCCTGCTAGTGTGGGACAGTAATAACTTTCTGTTTAGTGTGAGACAGTGATGACTTCCTGTTCGTGTGGGACAGTAATGATTTTCTGTTGAGTGGGGGATGGTCATCATTTTCCTTTTCATGTGGGAAAGTAATGATTTTTTGTTGAGTGAACGACAGTAATAATTTCCTGTCAGGGTGGGACAGTAATAATTTTCCGTTTCGTGTGGGACAGGAGTCATTTCCTATTTGTGTGGGACAGTAATGATTTTCAGTTTAGTATGGGACAGCAATGATTTCCTGTTAGTGTGGGACAGTAATGACTTTCCGTTTAGTGTGGGTCAGTAATGACTTTCCGTTTAGTGTGGGTCAGTAATGATTTCATATTCGTGTGGGACAGTAATGATTTTAAGTTCAGTGTGGAACAGTAATGATTTCCTGTTAGTGTGGGACAGTAATGATTTTCCTATTAGTGTGGGACAGTGGTGATTTTCCGATTAGTGTGGGAAAGTCATGACTTTCCGTTTAGTGTGGGACAGTAATGATTTTAAGTTCAGTGTGGGACAGTAATGATTTTCCATTTAGTGTAGGACAGTAATGATTTTCCTATTAGTGTGGGAAAGTAATGACTTTCCGTTTAGTGTGGGACAGTAATGATTTTCTGTTTATTGTGGGACAGTAATGATTTCAGTTTCGTGAGGGACAGTAATGATTTTCCGTTTAGTGTGGGACAGTATGATTTTCCAATTAATGTGGGACAGTAATAATTTTCTGTTTATTCTGGGATAGTATCGGTTTTGCATTTAGTGTAGGACAATAATCAATATCTGTTTAGTGTGGGACAGTAATGATTTCCTATTCGTGTGGGACAGTAATAATTTTCCGTTTAATGTGGGACAGTAATGATTTTTCGATTAGTGTTGGACAGTAATGATTTCCTGTCAGTGTGGAACAGTAATGGATATCTGTTTAGTGTGGCACAGTAATGATTTCCTGTTAGTATGAGACAGTAATGATTTTCCGATTAGTGTGGGACAGTAATGATTTCCTATTCATGTGAGACAGTAATGACTTTCCGTTTAGTGTGGGACAGTAATGATTTCCTGCCGGTGTGGGACAGTAATAACTTTCTGTTTAGTGTGGGACAGTAATGATTTCCTGTTAGTGTGGGACAGTAATGATTTTCCGTTTAGTGTGGGTCAGTAATGATTTCCTATTCATGTGAGACAGTAATGGTTTTCTGTTTAGTGTGGGACAGTAGTGATTTTCCATTTAGTGTGGGACAGTAATGATTTTTCGATTAGTGTGGGATAGTAATGATTTCCTGTTAGTGTGGAACAGTAATGATTATCTGTTTAGTGTGGGACAGTAATGATTTCCTGTTAGTGTGGGACTGTTATGAATATCTGTTTAGTGTCGGACTGTAATGATTTTTCGATTAATGTGGGAAAGTAATAATTTCCTCTTTGTGTGCAACAGTAATGACTATCTGTTTAGTATGGGACAGTAATGATTTCCTGTTAGTGTTGGACAGTAATGATTTTCCGTTTAGTGTGGGTCAGTAATGATTTGCTATTCGTGTGGGACAGTAATGATTTTCAGTTTAGTGTGGGACAGTAATGATTTTCCATTTAGCATGGCACAGTAATGATTTCCTGTTAGTATGAGACAGTAATGATTTTCCGATTAGTGTGGGACAGTAATGATTTCCTATTCGTGTGAGACAGAAATGACTTTCCGTTTAGTGTGGGACAGTAATGATTTCCTGCTGGTGTGGGACAGTAATAACTTTCTGTTTAGTGTGGGACAGTAATGATTTTCCGTTTAGTGTGGGTCAGTAATGATTTCCTATTCATGTGAGACAGTAATGGTTTTCTGTTTAGTGTGGGACAGTAGTGATTTTCCATTTAGTGTGGGACAGTCATGATTTTCCGATTAGTGTGGGACAGTAATGATTTCGTGTTAGTTTGGGACAGTAATGCTTTTCCGTTTAGTGTGGGAGAGTAATCATTTCCTATTCGTGTGGGACAGTAATAACTTTCAGTTTAGTGTGGGACAGTAATGATTTCCTTTTAGTGTGGGACAGTAATGATTTCCTTTTAGTGTGGGACAGTAATGATTTTCCATTTAGTGTGGGACAGTAATGATTTTCTGTTTAGTGTGGGACAGTAATGATTTTCTGTTTAATGTGGGACAGTAATGATTTTCCGTTTCGTGTGGGACAGTAATGATTTTCTGTTTAATGTGGGACAGTAATGATTTCCTGTGAGAGTGGGACAGTAATGATTTCCCGTTAGTGTGGGACTGTAATGATTTTCCATTTAGTGTGAGACAGTGATGACTTCCTGTTAGTGTCGGACAATAATGATTTTCCGTTTTGTGTGGGACATTTATGATTTTCTGTTGAGTGGGGGACAGTAATAATTTTCCTTTTAGTGTTGGAAAGTAATGATTTTTTTTGTTGAGTGAGGGACAGTAATGATTGCCTGTCAGTGTGGGACAGTAATAATTTTCCGTTTCATGTGGGACAGTATGGTTTTCTGTTGAGTGGGAGACGATAATCATTTTCCGTTTAGTGTGGGACAGTAATGATTTTCTGTTTAGTGTGGGACAGGAATGATTTTCTGTTTAGTGTGGGACAGTAATGATTTTCCATTTAGTGTGGGACAGTAATGATTTTCTGTTTAATGTGCAACAGTAATGATTTTCCGTTTAATGTGAGACAGTAATGATTTTCCGCTTAGTGTGGGACAGTAATGATTTTCTGTTTAATGTGGGACAGTAATGATTTTCTGTTTAGTGTGGGACAGTAATGATTTCCTGTGAGAGTGGGACAGTAACGATTTTCCGTTTAGTTTGGGACAGTAATAATTTCCTGTTAGTGTGGGACAGTAATTATTTTCTGTCAGTGTGGGACAGTAATGATTTCCTGTTAGTGTGGGACAGTAATGAATGTCTGCTAAATGTGGGACAGTAATGATTTTCCGTTTAATGTGGGACAGTGCTGATTTCATATTAGTGTGGGACAGTAATGATTTTCCGTTTTTTGTGGGACAGTGCTGATTTCATATTATTGTGGGACAGTAATGATTTTCCGATTAGTGTGGGACAGTCCTGATTTTCCGTTTAATGTGGGACAGTGCTGATTTCATATTAGTGTGAGACAGTAATGATTTCCTATTAGCGTGGGACAGTCATGATTTTCTGTTTACTGTGGGACAGTCATGATTTTCTATTTAGTGTGGGACAGTAATGATTTCCTATTAGCGTGGGACAGTAATGACTTTCCGTTTAGTGTGGGACAGTGATGATTTTCTGTTAGTGTGGGACAGTAGTGATTTTCCGTTTACTGTGGGACAGTAATGATTTCCTGTTAGTGTGGAACAGTAATGATTTTCCGTTTAGTGTGGGACAGTAATGATTTTCCGATTCGTGTGGAACAGTAATGATTTTCCGATTAGTGTGGGACGTGATGATTTTCCGATTCGTGTGGGACAGTAATGATTTTCTGTTTACTGTGGGACAGTAATGATTTTCTGTTTACTGTGGGACAGTAATGATTCTCTGCTATTGTGGGACAGTAATTATTTCCTGTTAGTGTCGGACTGGAATGATTTTCTGGTTCGTGTTGGACAGTAATGATTTCCTGTTAGTGTGAGACAGTAATGATTTCCTATTAGTGTGGGAGAGTAATGTATTTCTGTTTTCTGTGGGACAGTAATGATTTTCCATTAGTGTGGGGAATACTGTGCCTTCCATATTTGTGAAAGGATCCAGGTGGATTGGTGAAACTTCCAGGATACAATGTTGTTCTGTGATGAGTGACTGAGCGAAGTGGGTTTATATTCTGAAACTGGAGGAACAAAACCTCATTTTCTGTTGAAGCACTTTCCAGCCTCAAAGTCTCAATACTGAATGTAATAATCTCAAAATCTAACTGCCTTGTTTTTGTTCTCTAATGTCTTTACCTTCCCCCCGAGCCCACAGCCAGGTCACCTCTGTGTCTTCTTTACTTCACTATTACCGAAAGGATCAATTCTCTCCCTTTCACACCTTAATTTATATCCCTTTTACACCTTTTTCTTACTGTACTACTAACAATCCTTTTCCATTTTACTCTTCTGCCCTCTCGTTCCTCCTCCTCAAAATTATAAAAACAAACCTATTTTCCAGCTTGTTTCAGTTAGAGTCATCGAGACATACAGCACGGAAATAGACCTTTCAGTCCAACCCGACCAGATATCCCAACTCAATCTAGTCCCACTTGCCAGCATTTGACCCTTATCTCTCTAAACCCTTCCTATTCATATACCCATCCAGATGCCTTTTAAATGTTGCAACTGTACCAGTCTCCACCACTTCCTCCAGCAGCTCATTCCATACACGCACCACACTCTGTGTGAAAAATTTGCCCTGTAGGTCTCTTAAAACTTTCCCATCTCACCCTAATTCTATGCCCTCTAGTTCTGGACTCCCCCACCCCAGGGAAAAGACCTTGTCTATTTATCCTATCCATGCCCCTTGTGATTTTATAAACCTCTATAAGGTCATTCCTCAGCCTCCGACGCTCCAGGGAAAACAGCCCCAGCCTGTTCAGCCTCTCCCTGTAGCCCCATCCCTCCAGTCCCAATGTCACTTCCTGTTCAACACATTCTTCCACCTGTACCCTGGCCCAGATCCCACTGCCCCTGCACGCTCAGGCACTGGACACTGTCCCTTCTGCCAAAACGCACAGGCTTTGCCCGCTCACCGACAGGCTGAGGTGTTGTTTTGCTGAGGAACACATTTTTACTGAACATTTTCAATTGTTTGGGAATCTTCGGAATAGGGTGAGACCATGTGGTAGGTGCGAGGTATTGTCATCCCCTTAACCTGGCTAACTCCTGGACCAAGGCTACAATGTGAAAGGCAATGGGTTCACCGAATCTGGGCAGGTGGGGAAATCTTGCTTTCTTCATCCTGGACAGCACAACAACCCACTGCATTTATATAGAGTCCATCAATATGTTGGAAAACCAAGTGGAGTTCATGGGTGATTATTTCACAAAGTTTTAGCTGTTGTTGATTGGTCAATCCCTTCATCCCAGGAATGCAACCAGTGAATCGCTTCAGAACTGCCCCCAGTGTCAGTGTGTCCTATCTTAATTACAGGGCCCTACACTGCCCACAGGGCCGTACATTGCCCAAAGGACCTTACACTGTCCACAGGGCCCTACATTGCCCACAGGGCCCTACACTGCCCACAGGGCCGTACACTGCCCAAAGGACCTTACACTGTCCACAGGGTCCAGAACTGTCCATTGGGCATTACACTGTCCATTGGGCATTACACTGTCCACAGGGCCCTACACTGTCCACAGGGGCATTACACTGCCCACAGGGGCATTACACTGCCCACAGGGCCCTACACTGCCCACAGTGTCCTACGTTGCCCACAGTGTCCTACATTGCCCACAGCGTCCTACGCTGTCCACAGGGCCTTACGCTGTCCACAGGGCCTTACGCTGTCCACAGTGTCCTACACTGCCCACAGGCCCCTACACTGCACACAGGGCCCTACACTGCCCACAAGGCCCTACACTGTCCACAGGGCACAACACTGTCTACATGGCCCCATACTGCCCACTGGGCCCTACACTGTCCACAGGGCCCTACACTGCCCACAGGGCCCTGCACTGTCCACAGGCCCCTACATTGCCCACAAGGCCTTACACTGCCCACAGGGCCCTACACTGTCCACAGGGCCTTACACTGTCCACAGGCCCATACACTGCCCACAGGGCCCAACACTGTCCACAGGGCCTTACACTTTCCACAGGGACCTACACTGTCTACAGGGTCCTACATTGTCCACGGGACCCTACACTGCCCACAGAACCTTACAATGTTCACAGTGTCCTACACTGTACACAGGGCCCCACACTAACCACAGGGCCCCACACTAACCACAGGGCCCCACACTAACCACAGGCCCCACACTGTCCACAGGGACCCACACTGTCCACAGGATCCTACACTGTCCACAGGGTCTTACACTGTCCACAGGGTCTTACACTGTTCCCAAGGTCCTACACTGCCCACAGGGCCCTACACTGCCCACAGGGCCCTACACTGTCCACAGGGCCCCACACTGTCCACAGGGTCCTACACTGTCCACAGGGCCCTACACTGTCCACAGGGCCCTACACTGTACACAGGGCCCCACACTGTCCACAGGGTCCTACAATGTCCACAGGGCCTTACACTGTCCACAGGGCCCTACACTGCCCACAGGGCCCTACACTGTCCACAGGGCCCCACACTGTCCACAGGGTCCTACACTGTCCACAGGGCCCTACACTGTCCACAGGGCCCTACACTGTACACAGGGCCCCACACTGTCCACAGGGTCCTACAATGTCCACAGGGCCTTACACTGTCCACAGGGCCCTACACTGCCCACAGGGCCCTACATTGTCCACAGGGCCCCACACTGTCCACAGGGTCCTACAATGTCCACAGGGCCTTACTCTGTCCACAGGGCCCTACACTGCCCACAAGGCCTTATACTGTCCACAGTGTCCTACTCTGTACACAGGGCCCACACTGTCCACAGGGTCTTACACTGTCCACAGGGTCTTACACTGCCCAAGGTCCGACACTGCCCACAGGGCCCTACACTGTACACAGGGCCCCACACTGACCACAGGGTCCTACACTGTCCACAGGGTCTTACACTATCCACAGGGTCCTACACTGCCCACAGGGCCCTACACTGCCCACAGGGCCCTACACTGACCACAGGGCCCTACATTGTCCACAGGGCCCAACACTGTCCACAGGGCCCCACACTGCCCACAGGGCCTTACACTGTCCACAGGGCCCTACACTGTCCACAGGGCCCTACACTGCCCACAGGGTCCTACACTGCCCACAGGGTCCTACACTGACCACAGGGCCCTACACTGCCCACAGAGTCCAACACTGTCCACAGGGCCCTACACTGTCCACAGGGCCCTACACTGTCCACAGGGCCCAACACTGTCCACAGGCCCCTACACTGCCCACAGGCCTCTACACTGTCCACAGGGCCCTACACTGTCCACAGGGCCCTACACTGCCCACAGGGTCCTACACTGCCCACAGGGCCCTACACTGCCCACAGGACCCCACACTGTCCACAGAGTCCTAAACTGCCCACAGGGCCCTACACTGCTCACAGGGCCCTACACTGTCCACAGGATCCTACACTGTCCACAGGGCCCTACACTGTCCACAGGGCCCTACACTGTCCACAGGGTTCTAACATTGCCCACAGGGTCCTACACTGCCCACATGGCCCTACACTGTCCATAGGACCCTACACTGCCCACAAGGCCCTACACTGTCCACAGGGCCCTACATTATCCATGGCCCAACACTGCCCACAGGGCCCACACTGTCCACATGGCCCTACACTGTCCACAGGCCCCTACACTGCCCACAGGCCCTTACACTGCCCACAGGGCCCTACACTGTCCACAGGGTCCTACACTGCCCACAGGGCCCTACGCTGCCCACAAGGCCCTACGCTGTCCACAGGGCCCTACACTGCCCACAGGGCACTACACTGCCCACAGTGTCCTACACTGCACATAACGCCCTACGCTGTCCACAGGGCCCTACACTTTCCACAGGGTCCTACACTGCCCACTGGGTCCTACACTGCCCACGGGGTCCTACACTGCCCACAGGGCCCTACGCTGTCCACAGGGCCCTAAACTGTCCACAGGGCCCTACGCTGCCCATAAGGCCCTACGCTGTCCACAGGGCCCTACACTGCTCACAGGAACCTACACTGTCCACAGGATCCTACACTGTCCACAGGATCCTACACTGTCCACAGGGTCCTACACTGTCCACAGGGTCCTACACTGTTCACAGGGTTCTAACATTGCCCACAGGGTCCTACACTGCCCACAGGGCCCTACACTGTCCATAGGACCCTACACTGCCCACAAGGCCCTACACTGTCCACAGGGCCCCACATTATCCATGGCCCAACACTGCCCACAGGGACCACACTGTCCACAGGGTCCTACACTGTCCACAGGGCCCCACACTGACCACAGGGCCCCACACTGACCACAGGGTCCTACACTGTCCACAGGGTCTTACACTGTCCACAGTGTCCTACACTGCCCACGGGGCCTTACTATACCCACAGGGCCCTACACTGTCCACAGGGCCTTACACTGTCCACAGTGTCCTACACTGTACACAGGGCCCCACACTGTCCACAGGGTCCTGCACTGTCCACACAGTCTTACATTGTCCACAGGGCCTTACACTGTCCACAGGGCCTTACACTGCCCACAGGGCCCTACACTGCCCACAGGGCCCTACACTGCCCACAGGGTCCTACACTGCCCACAGGGTCCTACATTGTCCACATGGCCCAACACTGTCCACAGGGCCCAACACTGTCCACAGGCCCCTACACTGCCCACAGGGCACTACACTGCCCACAGCGCCCTACACTGCCCACAGGGCCTTACACTGCCCACAGGGTCCTACACTGTCCACAGGGTCCTACATTGTCCACATGGCCCAACACTGTCCACAGGGCCCAACACTGTCCACAGGCCCCTACACTGCCCACAGGGCACTACACTGCCCACAGCGCCCTACACTGCCCACAGGGCCCTACACTGCCCACAGGGTCCTACACTGTCCACAGGGTCCTACATTGTCCACATGGCCCAACACTGTCCACAGGGCCCAACACTGTCCACAGGCCCCTACACTGCCCACAGGGCACTACACTGCCCACAGCGCCCTACACTGCCCACAGGGCCTTACACTGCCCACAGGGCCCTATACTGTCCACAGGGCCCAACACTGTCCACAGGGCCTTACACTGCCCACAGGGCCTTACACTGCCCACAGGGCCCTACACTGTCCACAGGGCCCTATACTGTCCACAGGGCCCAACACTGTCCACAGGGCCTTACACTGCCCACAGGGCCTTACACTGCCCACAGGGCCCTACACTGTCCACAGGGCCTTACACTGCCCACAGGGCCCTACATTGTCCACATGGCCCAACACTTTCCACATGCCCCTACACTGCCCACAGGGCCTTACACTGCCCACAGGGCCCTACACTGCCCACAGGGCCCTATGCTGTCCACAGGGCCCTACACTGCCCACAGGGCCTTACACTGTCCACAGGGTCCTACACTGTCCACAGGGCCCCACACTGTCCACAGGGCACTACACTGCCCACAGGGCACTACACTGTCCACTGGGCCCTACACTGCCCACAGGGCCCTACACTGCCCACAGGGCCCTACACTGCCCACAGTGTCCTACACTGTCCACAGGGCCCTACTCTGCCCACAGTGTCCTACACTGCCCACTGGGCGTTACACTGCCCACAGTGCCCTCCACTGCGCACAGGGGCCTCCACTGCCCACAGCGTCCTACACTGTCCACAGGGCCCTACTCTGCCCACAGTGTCCTACACTGCCCATAAGGCCCTACGCTGTCCACAGGGCCTTACACTGCCCACAGGGCCCTACACTGCCAACAGCGTCCTACACTGTCCACAGGGCCCTACTCTGCCCACAGTGTCCTACACTGCCCACTGGGCGTTACACTGCCCACAGTGCCCTCCACTGCGCACAGGGGCCTCCACTGCCCACAGGGCCCTACATTGTGCACATGGCCCAACACTGTCCACATGCCCCTACACTGCCCACAGGGCCTTACACTGCCCACAGGGTCCTACACTGCCCACAGTGCCCTCCACTGCGCACAGGGGCCTCCACTGCCCACAGCGTCCTACACTGTCCACAGGGCCCTACTCTGCCCACAGTGTCCTACACTGCCCATAAGGCCCTACACTGCCCACAGGCCTCTACACTGTCCACAGGATCCTACACTGTCCACAGGGCCCTACACTGTCCACAGGGTCCTACACTGTTCACAGGGTTCTAACATTGCCCACAGGGTCCTACACTGCCCACAGGGCCCTACACTGTCCATAGGACCCTACACTGCCCACAAGGCCCTACACTGTCCACAGGGCCCTACATTATCCATGGCCCAACACTGCCCACAGGGCCCACACTGTCCACATGGCCCTACACTGTCCACAGGCCCCTACACTGCCCACAGGCCCTTACACTGCCCACAGGGCCCTACACTGTCCACAGGGTCCTACACTGCCCACAGGGCCCTACGCTGCCCACAAGGCCCTACGCTGTCCACAGGGCCCTACACTGCCCACAGGGCACTACACTGCCCACAGTGTCCTACACTGCACATAACGCCCTACGCTGTCCACAGGGCCCTACACTTTCCACAGGGTCCTACACTGCCCACTGGGTCCTACACTGCCCACGGGGTCCTACACTGCCCACAGGGCCCTACGCTGTCCACAGGGCCCTAAACTGTCCACAGGGCCCTACGCTGCCCATAAGGCCCTACGCTGTCCACAGGGCCCTACACTGCTCACAGGAACCTACACTGTCCACAGGATCCTACACTGTCCACAGGATCCTACACTGTCCACAGGGTCCTACACTGTCCACAGGGTCCTACACTGTTCACAGGGTTCTAACATTGCCCACAGGGTCCTACACTGCCCACAGGGCCCTACACTGTCCATAGGACCCTACACTGCCCACAAGGCCCTACACTGTCCACAGGGCCCCACATTATCCATGGCCCAACACTGCCCACAGGGACCACACTGTCCACAGGGTCCTACACTGTCCACAGGGCCCCACACTGACCACAGGGCCCCACACTGACCACAGGGTCCTACACTGTCCACAGGGTCTTACACTGTCCACAGTGTCCTACACTGCCCACGGGGCCTTACTATACCCACAGGGCCCTACACTGTCCACAGGGCCTTACACTGTCCACAGTGTCCTACACTGTACACAGGGCCCCACACTGTCCACAGGGTCCTGCACTGTCCACAGAGTCTTACATTGTCCACAGGGCCTTACACTGTCCACAGGGCCTTACACTGCCCACAGGGCCCTACACTGCCCACAGGGCCCTACACTGCCCACAGGGTCCTACACTGCCCACAGGGTCCTACATTGTCCACATGGCCCAACACTGTCCACAGGGCCCAACACTGTCCACAGGCCCCTACACTGCCCACAGGGCACTACACTGCCCACAGCGCCCTACACTGCCCACAGGGCCCTACACTGCCCACAGGGTCCTACACTGTCCACAGGGTCCTACATTGTCCACATGGCCCAACACTGTCCACAGGGCCCAACACTGTCCACAGGCCCCTACACTGCCCACAGGGCACTACACTGCCCACAGCGCCCTACACTGCCCACAGGGCCTTACACTGCCCACAGGGCCCTATACTGTCCACAGGGCCCAACACTGTCCACAGGGCCTTACACTGCCCACAGGGCCTTACACTGCCCACAGGGCCCTACACTGCCCACAGGGCCCTATACTGTCCACAGGGCCCAACACTGTCCACAGGGCCTTACACTGCCCACAGGGCCTTACACTGCCCACAGGGCCCTACACTGTCCACAGGGCCTTACACTGCCCACAGGGCCCTACATTGTCCACATGGCCCAACACTTTCCACATGCCCCTACACTGCCCACAGGGCCTTACACTGCCCACAGGGCCCTACACTGCCCACAGGGCCCTATGCTGTCCACAGGGCCCTACACTGCCCACAGGGCCTTACACTGTCCACAGGGTCCTACACTGTCCACAGGGCCCCACACTGTCCACAGGGCACTACACTGCCCACAGGGCACTACACTGTCCACTGGGCCCTACACTGCCCACAGGGCCCTACACTGCCCACAGGGCCCTACACTGCCCACAGTGTCCTACACTGTCCACAGGGCCCTACTCTGCCCACAGTGTCCTACACTGCCCACTGGGCGTTACACTGCCCACAGTGCCCTCCACTGCGCACAGGGGCCTCCACTGCCCACAGCGTCCTACACTGTCCACAGGGCCCTACTCTGCCCACAGTGTCCTACACTGCCCATAAGGCCCTACGCTGTCCACAGGGCCTTACACTGCCCACAGGGCCCTACACTGCCAACAGCGTCCTACACTGTCCACAGGGCCCTACTCTGCCCACAGTGTCCTACACTGCCCACTGGGCGTTACACTGCCCACAGTGCCCTCCACTGCGCACAGGGGCCTCCACTGCCCACAGGGCCCTACATTGTGCACATGGCCCAACACTGTCCACATGCCCCTACACTGCCCACAGGGCCTTACACTGCCCACAGGGTCCTACACTGCCCACAGTGCCCTCCACTGCGCACAGGGGCCTCCACTGCCCACAGCGTCCTACACTGTCCACAGGGCCCTACTCTGCCCACAGTGTCCTACACTGCCCATAAGGCCCTACGCTGTCCACAGGGCCTTACACTGCCCACAGGGCCCTACACTGCCAACAGCGTCCTACACTGTCCACAGGGCCCTACTCTGCCCACAGTGTCCTACACTGCCCACTGGGCGTTACACTGCCCACAGTGCCCTCCACTGCGCACAGGGGCCTCCACTGCCCACAGGGCCCTACATTGTGCACATGGCCCAACACTGTCCACATGCCCCTACACTGCCCACAGGGCCTTACACTGCCCACAGGGTCCTACACTGCCCACAGGGCCCTACACTGCCCACAGGGCCCTACACTGCCCACAGGGCATTACACTGCCCACAGGGCCCTACATTGTCCACATGGCCCTACACTGTCCACAGGCCCCTACACTGCCCACAGGGCACTACACTGCCCACAGTGTCCTACACTGCCCATAACGCCCTACGCTGTCCACAGGGCCCTACACTTTCCACAGGGTCCTACACTGCCCACTGGGTCCTACACTGCCCACGGGGTCCTACACTGCCCACGGGGTCCTACACTGCCCACAGGGCCCTGCACTGCCCACAGGGCCCTACACTGCCCACAGGGCCCTACGCTGTCCACAGGGCCCTAAACTGTCCACAGGGCCCTACGCTGCCCATAAGGCCCTACGCTGTCCACAGGGCCCTACACTGCCCACAGGGCCCTACGATGCCCACAGGGCCCTACGCTGTCCACAGGGCCCTAAACTGCCCACAGTGTCCTACTCTGCCCACAGGGTCCTACACTGCCCACAGAACCCTACACTGCCCACAGGATCCTACACTGCCCACAGGGTCCTATACTGCCCACAGGGCCCTAGACTGTCCACAGGGCCCTGCACTGTCCACAGGGTCCTACACTGCCCACAGGGCCTTACACTGCCCACAGGGCCTTACACTGCCCACAGGGCCCTGCACTGCCCACAGGGCCCTGCACTGTCCACAGGGCCCTACACTGCCCACAGGGTCCTACACTGCCCACAGGGTCCTACACTGCCCACAGGGCCCTACGCTGTCCACAGGGCCCTAAACTGTCCACAGGGCCCTAAACTGTCCACATGGTGCTACGCTGTCCACAGGCCCCTACACTGCCCACAGGGCCTTACACTGCCCACAGGGCCCTACACTGTCCACAGGGTCCTACGCTGCCCACAGGGCCCTACGCTGCCCACAAGGCCCTACGCTGTCCACAGGGCCCTACACTGCCCACAGGATCCTACACTGCCCACAGGGTCCTATACTGCCCACAGGGCCCTAGACTGTCCACAGGGCCCTACACTGTCCACAGGGTCCTACACTGCCCACAGGGCCTTACACTGCCCACAGGGCCTTACACTGCCCACAGGGCCCTGCACTGCCCACAGGGCCCTACGCTGTCCACAGGGCCCTACACTGCCCACAGGGTCCTACACTGCCCACAGGGTCCTACACTGCCCACAGGGTCCTACACTGCCCACAGGGCCCTACGCTGTCCACAGGGCCCTAAACTGTCCACATGGCGCTACGCTGTCCACAGGGCCCTACGCTGCCCATAAGGCCCTACGCTGTCCACAGGACCCTACACTGCCCACAGGGCCTTACACTGTCCACAGGGCACTACACTGTCCACAGGGCACTACACTGTCCACTGGGCCCTAGACTGCCCACAGCGTCCTACACTGTCCACTGGGCCCTACACTGCCCACAGGGCCCTAGACTGCCCACAGCGTCCTACTCTGTCCACAGGGCCCTACACTGCCCACTGGGCGTTACACTGCCCACAGTGCCCTCCACTGCGCACAGGGGCCTCCACTGCTCACAGGGTCCTACACTGCCCACAGGGTCCTACACTGCCCACAGGGCCCTACGCTGCCCACAAGGCCCTACGCTGTCCACAGGGCACTACACTGCCCACAGTGCCCTCCACTGCGCATAGGGACCTCCACTGCCCACAGGGTCCTACACTGCCCTCAGGCACCTAAACTGTCCACAGGGCCCTACACTGTCCACAGCGTCCTACACTGTCCACAGGGCCCTACTCTGCCCACAGTATCCTACACTGCCCACTGGGCGTTACACTGCCCACAGTGCCCTACATTGCCCACAGTGCCCTCCACTGCGCACAGGGGCCTCCACTGCCCACAGGGTCCTACACTGCCCACAGGGCCCTACGCTGCCCATAAGGCCCTACCCTGTCCACAGGGCACTTCACTGCCCACAGGGTCCTACACTGCCCACAGGGCCCTACACTGTCCACAGGGCACTTCACTGCCCACAGGGCCCTGCACTGCCCACAGGGCCCTACGCTGTCCACAGGGCCCTAAACTGTCCACAGGGCCCTACGCTGCCCATAAGGCCCTACGCTGTCCACAGGGCCCTAAACTGTCCACATGGCGCTACGCTGTCCACAGGGCACTACGCTGCCCATAAGGCCCTACGCTGTCCACAGGGCCCTACACTGCCCACAGGGCCTTACACTGCCCACAGTGTCCTACACTATCCACAGGGCCCTACTCTGCCCACAGAGTCCTACACTGCCCACTGGGCATTACACTGCCCACAGGGCCCTCCACTGCGCACAGGGGCCTCCACTACCCACAGGGTCCTACACTGTCCACAGAGGCCTACACTGCCCACAGTGCCCTCCACTGCGCACAGGGTCCTACACTGCCCACAGGGTCCTACACTGCCCACAGGGCACTACACTGCCCACAGTGCCCTCCACTGCGCACAGGGGCCTCCACTGCCCACAGGGTCCTACACAGCCCACAGGGCCCTACGCTGCCCATAAGGCCCTACGCTGTCCACAGGGCACTTCACTGCCCACAGGGTCCTACACTGCCCACAGGGCCCTACACTGTCCACAGGGCACTTCACTGCCCACAGGGCTTTACGCTGCCCATAAGGCCCTACGCGGTCCACAGGGCCCTACACTGCCCACAGGGTCCTACACTGCCTACAGGGTCCTACACTGCCCACAGGGTCCTACACTGTCCACAGGGCCCTACACTGTCCACAGGGCACTTCACTGCCCACAGGGCCCTACACTGCCCATAAGGCCCTACGCTGTCCACAGGGCCCTACGCTGTCCACAGGGCCCTACACTGCCCACAGGTCCTACACTGCCCACAGGGTCCTACACTGCCCACAGGGCCCTACACTGCCCACAGGGCCCTACACTGCCCATAAGGCCCTACGCTGTCCACAGGGCCCTACACTGCCCGCAGGGTCCTACACTGCCCACAGGGTCCCACACTGCCCACAGGGCTCTACACTGCCCACAGGGTCCTACATTGCCCACAGGGCCTTACACTGCCCACAGGGCCCTGCACTGCCCACAGGTCCCTACGCTGTCCACAGGGTCCTACACTGCCCACAGGGTCCTACACTGCCCACAGGGCCCTACACTGCCCACAGGGCCCTACACTGCCCGCAGAGTCCTACACTGCCCACAGGGTCCCAAACTGCCCACAGGGCCCTACACTGCCCACAGGTCCCTACGCTGTCCACAGGGTCCTACACTGCCCACAGGGTCCTACACTGCCCACAGAGCCCTACACTGCCCACAGGGCCCTACACTGCCCTCAGGGCCCTACGCTGTCCACAGGGCCCCACACTGCCCACAGGGCCCTGCACTGCCCACAGGGCCCTACGCTGTCCACAGGCCCCTACACTGTCCACAGGGTCTTACACTGTCCACAGGGTCCTACACTGCCCACAGAGCCCTACACTGCCCTCAGGGCCCTACACTGTCCACAGGGCCCCACACTGCCCACAGGGCCCTGCACTGCCCACAGGGCCCTACGCTGTCCACAGGGCCCCACACTGCCCACAGGGCCCTGCACTGCCCACAGGGCCCTACGCTGTCCACAGGCCCCTACACTGTCCATAGGGTCTTACACTGTCCACAGGGTCCTACACTGCCCACAGAGCCCTACACTGCCCACAGAGCCCTACACTGCCCACTGGGCGTTACACTGCCCACAGTGCCCTACACTGCCCACAGGGCTCTACACTGTCCACAGGGCACTGCACAGCCCACAGTGTCCTACACTGCCCAAAAGTCGTTACACTGTCCAGCCTGTCCAGCTACGAGATCATCATCTTTGGGGAGAGGGGAGGGTTGGGGGGGAGGAGGGATGGAAGGTGTTGGGGGCTGTGGGGGCGGGGGGTGGGGTGGGGTCGAGGGCGGCTTTGTAGATTGGGAGAAGGAAGGAGTAGAGTGGGAGGAGGGTGGGATGAAAGGGTAGGGGTTTGGGGGGGGCAAGAACAGAGGGATAGAGGGGGAGGAGAGAGGCCCAGGCAGTTCACCAATAGGCCGGTTCTAATTAGTGAAGGAGGGGCAGAGAGACCTGGGGGTGGGGTGTGATATGAACAGGTATGTGCGTTTGGGGAGGTCAGGGTTGGGGAAGCGCCCTGGCCACAGAGCGAGATGTATTTTAAACATGAGATCCAGCTAAACCAGGGGCTAGTACCGGTCAGTGAATGTGGAAGGGAGGGCTGCACTGGACATTGGGATGGGGGGAGTGAGAGAGCGGGTGGGGTGGTGGGGGTTGGGCAGAGGGGTTAGGGTGAGGGTGGGGTGGGCATGGGACGGTTTGAGGTCGGGGTTTGGGGTAGGGTAGAGGGGTTGGGGTGCGGGTGGGGATGTGTGTGTGTAGGGGGAGGAGGTGAGGGGTGGGGAGAGTGGGTGGGTGTGTGGGGAGAGTGGGTGGGGGTGTGGGGAGAGGGGGTGAGGAGGGGGGGTGGGAAGAGGCGGGGTGGTAGGGGTGGGTAGAGGGGTTGGGGTGGGAGTGGGGAGTGTCTGTCGAGCGGGTGGGGGTGGGGGTGCTGGGGACAGGGTGTGGGGTTGGAGGTGGAATTGGGGAGGGGGGAGGGGTGGGGTGGGGTGATGGTGGGGAGAGGGGGTGGGGTGGAGGTGGAGTTGGGGAGAGGGGTGGGGTGGGGGGTGGAGAGAGGTGGTGGGGAGAGGGGTTGGGGTGGAGGTGGGGTTGTGGAGAGGGGTGGGGTGGGGGGTGGAGAGAGGTGGTGGGGAGAGGGGTTGAGGTGGAGGTGGGGGTGTGGGGAGAGGGGGTGGGATTGAAGGTGGGGTTGGGGAGAGGGGTGGGGTGGGGGGTGGAGAGAGGTGGTGGGGAGAGGGGTTGAGGTGGAGGTGGGGTTGTGGGGAGAGGGGGTGGGATTGAAGGTGGGGTTGGGGGAGAGGGGTTGGGGGAGAGGGGGTGGGGTAGTTTGGGGAATGCTGTGAGACAGACAGTGGGAACGGCCCAGTCTTACCTGTTGACCAGATGCTGCTCCCCGACTCTCAGGTCATCCCAAGGACTCTTGGGTGGCTCAGTGTACATGATTGGCTGCTGGCAGTGGATGGAGATGGGAGAAACATGGCCGGCTGATGACCAGTACATCGAGGGACTCAGGCTCTGCCTGACAATGGCCCCATCTGGTCCACTGGCATCACTGGACATACTGTAGCCCAGGATGGAGGGACTGTAGAAGGCTAGTGTCGGGTATTCATTTGGTGAAGGAATGCAGACGGGGCCATGTTCAGCCAAGCTCGGCAGAGAGTTCCCGTACGGGGCCTGAGGGTGTGGGGGTCCAACTGACGAGGCGTTTTTCACGTGGTCTTCCATTGGCCCAGCTCGGAGCTCCTGTAACTCAGGCATCTGCGAGCACTCCTTCATCCCTGAGGCGGCCATGTTGGATGGACAGGTCCCTCGGAGAAAGAACTTGTTCGGAGATCTCCGTTCATAAAACCACTGTGTCTTCTCACTGGGAACAAGGAACAGAACAATATAGCGGGTTAGTTCTGAAAGTAAAGACCACCAACAGGACCAGCCACAAGACAACAGCTGGACAGCAGGTTGGGTGGGGGCCTGTATATTGTCAACATGGAGCAAGACCGTGACATCAAACATAACAGTCCGGAGGGCAATCCACCGTCCTGACCTGGTCCGGCCTACGTAGGCCTCCACACCCTCAGCAACATGGCCAGCTCTGACCTGCCCTCTGAAATGGCCAAGACAGCCACTCAATTAGGGATGGTCAACAAATACTGGTCTTGTCAGTGACACCCACATCCCTCAAAGGAACAAAGTCTGGCTTTGTTATGGTGACAGCGCACAGCTGCAGGCCTGTGAGTCACACTGGCCTCTACCCCACAGAGGTGTACTCCCAAATGAATGTTGAGTTCACTAAAGATTCAGGACTGAGCCACAAGGGAATTGCGGAATTATCGCAATGTGGAATGAGGCCACTCAGCCCACTGTGTCTGCAGTCCTGTCCCCTTGTGCCAACGTCCTGCAACCCCCTCCAGTATCCCTGCACACCATTTCTATTCCATGAACCATCCAATGCCCCTCTTGAATGTCTTGGTTGAACCTGCCTCGACTACATTTCCAGGCAGTACATTCCACACCCAAACTACTCGCTGTGTGAGGAAGTTCTTTTCTGATGTTGCAGTTACTTTGTTTGCAAATCACATTAATTCTACCTCCTCTCGGTTTTGTTCCTTTGATAAGCAGGAACGGTTTCTCCTGATCTACTCTGTCCTGCCCATTCATCTCAGCCATCTGCTCTGCAGTCTATACTCTTCAGTCTATCCTCATCACTGATGTTTCTCATTCTTGCAACCAGCGCATATAGACCTTTACAGCACAGTATAGGCCCTTCAGCCCTCGACTGGATTCCCTAACGATTAGGTTAGAATCCCTACAATATGGAAACAGGCCCAACAAGTACACACTGACCCTCCAAAGAGTAACCCAGACCCATTCCTCTATCTTTTATTCATCTCTGACTAATGCACCTAACACTATGGGCAATTTAGCATGGCCAATTCACCTGACCTGCACATCTTTGGACTGTGGGAGGAAACCGGAGGAAACCCACGCAGACACGGGGAGAACGTGCAAACTCCACACAGTCAGTCACCTGAGGCGGGAATTGTGAAACCAATCTAAAGCCCATCTATCCTATACTATTCCATTCTTGTCCATATGCCTATCCAATGACCATTTAAATGCCCTTAAAGTTGCCGAGTCTACTACTGTTGCAGGCAGTGTGTTCCATGCCCCTACTATTCTCTGAGTAAAGAACCTACCTCTGACATCTGTCCTATATCTATCACCCCCTCAATTTGAAGCTATGTCCCCTCATGCTAGCCATCACCATCTGAGGAAAAAGGCTCTCATTGTCTATCCTATCTAACCCTCTGATTATCTTATATGTTTCTATTAAATCACCTCTCAACCGTCTTCTCTCTAACAAAAACAGCTTCTAGTCCCTCAGCCTTTCCTCATAAGACCTTCCCTCCATACCAGGCAACATCCTGGTAAATCTCCTCTGCACCCTTTCCAAAGCTTCCACATCCTTCCTATAATGTGGAGACCAGAATACTCCAAGTGCGGCTGCATCAGGGTCTTGTACAGTTGCAAAATTACCTCGTGGCTCCAAAACTCAGTCCCTCTACCAATAAAAGTTAACACACTGTATGCCTTCTTAACAAATCCATCAACCTGGGTGGCAACTTTCAGGGATCTATGTACCTGGACACTGAGGTTTCCACACTACCAAGAATCTTACCATTAGCCCAGTATTCTGTATTCCTGTTCCTCCTTCCAAAGTGAATCACCTCACACTTTTCCACATTAAACTCCATTTGCCACCTCTCAGCCCAGCTCTGCAGCTTATCTATGTCTCTCTGTAACCTGCAACATCCTTCGGCACTGTCCACAACTCCACCACAAACTCTAGTGCCATCCGCAAAGTTACTAATCCATCCTTCTACACCCTCATCCAGGTCATTTATAAAAATGACCAACAGCAGTGGCCCCAAAACAGATCCTTGCAGCACATCACTAGTAACTGAACTCCACGATGAACATTTCCCATCAACCACCACCCTCTGTCTTCTTTCCACCAGCCAATTAGATTAGATTACTTACAGTGTGGAAACAGGCCCTTCGGCCCAACAAGTCACACCGACCCGCCGAAGCGTAACCCACCCATACCCCTACATTTACCCCTTTACCTATGGGTAATTTAGTATGGCCAATTCACCTGACCTGCACATCTTTGGACTGTGGGAGGAAACCGGAGCACCCGGAGGAAACCCACGCAGACACGGGGAGAATGTGCAAACTCCACACAGTCAGTCGCCTGAGGCGGGAATTGAACCCGGGTCTCTGGCGCTGTGAGGCAGCAGTGCTAACCACTGTGCCACCGTGCCACCCTGGTGTTCCAGCCTTCTTATTGAAATGTCTAAACCCCGGAACCTGCAACAACCATTCCAGTCCCTGCTCTGTCCATGTCTCCGAAATGGCCACAACATCAAAGTCCCAGGTACCAACCCATGCTGCAGGTTCACCCACCTTATTCCAGATGCTCCTGGCATTGAAGTAGACACACTTCAAACCACCTTCCTACCTGTCAGTACACTCCTGCGATCTTGAAACCATATTTCTGACCTCACTACTCTCAACCTCCTGGACACTGGAGTTACAATTCAGTAGCTACAATTCATTCCCCTGCTGAATTAGTTTAAACCCACGCAAATGGCATTAGCAAACTTCCCCCCCCCCCCCCCTGGGATATTGGTACCCCTCTGGTTCAGGTGAAGACCATCCTGTTTGTAGGGGTCCCACCTACCCCAGAAAGAGCCCCAATTATCCAGGAATCGAAAACCCTCTCTCCTGCACCAGGTCTGTAGCCACGTGTTCAACTCCTGTCTCTCCTTATTCCTTGCCTGTCAGGAAGTGGCACGGGTAACAAACCAGAGACAAAAACTCTTGTCTGTTCTAGCTCCAAGCTTCCCCCCTAGCTCCCTGAAATTGTGCCTTACATCCCTATTCCGTTTCCTAACAATGTCATTACTGCCTATATGGACCACAAACCATTTTTGCTTTGCACCCTTGCCAATCCATTCTCATTTTTCCTATGATATGGCCGGCACAACTGTACACAATTCTCTGAGGTCTAACCAGCGTCTTGTGCAAACTCAATGTCACCACTATGCTCCTGTTCTCAATGCCCCTAATAATAAAGCCAAGAACACTGTGTGCTTTATTAACTATTCACAATAGCACTGTTAGAGATACTTGTTTTTCTTTCATAGGCCATGGGCATCGCTGGCTGGGCCCAGTATTTATTTCCTGTCCCTAGTTGCCCCTTGAGAAGGTAGGGGTGAGCTGCCTTCTTGAACCGCTACAGTCAATGTGCTGTGAGTAGACCCACAATGCCCTGAGGGAGGGAATTCCAGGATTTTGACCCAGTGACACTGAAGGAACGGTGATATATTTCCAAGTCAGGATGGTGGGTGGCTCGGAGGGGAACTTGCAGGGGGTGATGTTCCCATGTATCTGCTGCCCTTGTCCTTCTAGATGGAAGTGGCCATGGGTTTGGAAGGTGCTGTCTGAGGGTCTTTGGTGAGTTTCTGCAGTGCACCTTGTAGATGGTACACACTGCTGTTACTGAGCGTCAGTGGGGGAGGGAGTGGGTGTTTGTGGATGTGGTGCCAATCAAGCGGCTGCTTTGTCCTGGATGGTGTCAAGCTTCTTGAGTGTTGTTGGAGCTGCCCCCATCCAGGGCAAGTGGGGAGTATTCCATCACACTCCTGACTTGTGCCTTGGAGATGGTGGACAGGCTTTGGGGAGGCAGGAGGTGAGTTACTCCCCACAGTACTCCCAGCCTCTGACCTGCTCTTGTAGCCACTGTGTTTATGTGGTGAGTCCAGTTGAGTTTGTGGTCCATGGGGGACTCAGTGATGGTAACACATTGAATGTCAAGGGGCAGGGGTTGGATTGTTTCTTGTTGGTGATGGTCATAGCCTGTCCTTTGTGTGGGATGAATGTTACTTCTCGCATCAGCCCAAGCCTGGATATTATCCAGATCTTGTTGCATTTGAACGTGGACTGCTTCAGTATCTGAGGAGTCACAAATGGTGCTGAACATTGTGCTGTCATCAATGAACATCCCCACTTCTGACCCTATAATGGAGGGAAGGTCATTAATGAAGCAGCTGAAGATGGTTGGGCCTAGGACACTCCCCTGAGGAACTCCTGCAGAGATGTCCTGGAGCTGAGGTGACTGACCTCCAACAACCACGACCATCTTCCTGTGTAAAAACTGAACTATGGATGCTGTAAATCAGAGATAAAACCAGAAGTTGCTGGAAAAGCTCAGCAGGTCGGGCAGCATCTGTGGAGAGACATCAGAGTTAATGTTTCAGGTCCAGTGACCCTTCCTCAGAACTGGAAGGTTCTGAGTTCTGAGGAAGGGTCACTGGACTCGATATGTTAACTCTGATGTCTTCATAAATGCTGCTAGACCTGCTGAGCTTTTCCAGCAATCTCCATTTTCCTGTGTGCCAGGTATGACTTCAACCCGTGATGAGATTTCCCCCTGAGGCACATTGATTCCAGTTTTACCAGGGCTCCTTGGTGCCACACTCAGTCATATATTTGAAGGGGACAGTATAGAGGGAGCTTTACTCTGTATCTAATCCCGTGCTGTCCCTGTCCCGGGAGTGTTTGATGAGGACAGTGTAGAGGGAGCTTTACTCTGTATCTAACCCCATGCTGTCCCTGTCCTGGGAGAGTTTGATGAGGACAGTGTAGAGGGAGTTTTACTCTGTATCTAACCTCGTGCTGTCCCTGTCCTGGAAGAGTTTAATGAGGACAGTGTAGAGGGAGTTTTACTCTGTATCTATCCCCGTGCTGTCCCTGTCCTGGGAGAGTTTGATGAGGACAGTGTAGAGGGAGTTTTACTCTGTATCTAACCTTGTGCTGTCCCTGTCCCTGGGAGTGTTTGATGAGGACAGTGTAGAGGGAGCTTTACTCTGTATCTAATCCCGTGCTGTCTCTGTTCTGTGAATGTTAGATGGGGGACAGTGTAGAGAAAGCTTTACTTTCTGTTGAAAAGTGTTGAGGGAGCTTCACATTGTATCTAAGGCCGTGCTGTGAAATTGGAATTTGCTGGTAAACTGCTTGACTTGCGAGCACTGACAAACTTTTGCAATGAGGATTTGGAAAGTTTGAAAGTGAGAGTGTCATATTTTACAGCCTTGTCCGAGGTGAGAGGTTTGAGTCCGTCAGCCGTGTGGCAGAGCTGAGATGTAAGCTCCAAGAATTACAGTTTCGGCTGGGTCAACTTTGCAGCGATTCCAATTCTGGGGAGAAGTCACGGGGCTGTGTCAGAAAGCTGGAGCTTTGTGGTAACTTTCCTTTGAACATTTTTATCACACGTGGCAGGAGAAACAAAAGCAGTTTGGCTGATTGTGAAGAGCCGTCGGATTACTTTGTACTGACTCAAGCTTGGAGCACAGTTGGCGATAATGATTGGAGGTGCCAGCTACCTTTCGACAGAGAGCACCGTTCAGAGGCAGGAGAGGGAGCGCACGGGGACAGTATCCCAATGTTACCAACACACTGCCAGGTTAGGACAAAGTGTGTTCAGAGAGAGTTGTGGGCAGTGGTGGGTGTGTAGAGCCACTTCCTCGTCGTTACAGTATTATTGCTGTATAACTGGCTTCTTCCCACAGGCCAGGACCTGAAACACTGAGCGACAATATCCCGAGCCAGCAGAAAGTTTTCCAAAGTAACAAAATGCACATGCAAGCCCAGAAAGTGCTGCATAAAAACCTCACAGCCCATCAATTCAAGAACCCTGTCTCAGGAGCTACCAAGAGAAACATCAGCCCGGGATACATCTCTGATTGATTTATTTTACAGTAACGAATGTTGGGTTTCAGAATCCAATTAATCAATTTCCAGTCTGATGTGGAACAGATTGGTTATTCCTGCGGCTGGGAGGTGGGAGTGTGGTTGGAACTAAATGCTTGACTTTGCTTGCCAGAATTAGAGTGAGCTGTCCCAGCGCAGCTCTCTTTTACTTCAGGGAACGTGAGTTCAAATCTGACTGTTGGGATTTGAAGTTGTTTGAGGAGGTGGAATCCAGGACGAAGAAGCCAGCGATGGTGAATGGTGCTGTTGTTTATTGCTTCAGCTAGTTCCACCTAGTCCCTTCCACGATGGAGACTCAATATCTGTGCCTGGCCAGAGACTACACATGACTCCATCCCTGCAATAAACCTCTCTTTTAGCCATTAACATCAGTCTGTTGTGACTGGGCGCCACTTGAGTGTGTGACAATGCTGTCACTTTAACAAGGTTAGTTTTACCTTGGTGTTTTTTTTAAAGAAGAGGTTGTAAAGACAGAGGTGCTGAAGTGTCTGGGCGGGAGCCTAGTTTAACAATGGCGGGGCAGGGAATGGTTCGCCCAGTTTGTGTTTTTTCCAGTTTAGTTTCAGCTGGGGCAGTCACAAGATGCTGGAGTCCGGGGAGGTTGTGAGCTTCAGTAAATGATTCCTGACTGACTTTCTCTCTCTCTCTAAAATCTCTTGGGATGTTGTCCTGTAAGAATCTGTGTTCAAATTTACCTTTATTGCCAAGGGGTGTGTTTATGGGGCGTTACTGTATTGGAGCAGTTAATTAGTAATTGTTACTGTATTGGGTCGGTTACGTTTTCCAATAGTTGTTATTCTAAATTCGATTTTATTTTATTCTCGTTTGAACCATAGTGTTTAAATAAATTCTGTTTTGCTCAGTGGTTTGGTCTGGAACACCAACTTCACATCTCCCTTTAAAATAAGAAAAGGTTAGGATCTGGGCTACCTTCTTAAAACATTTTGAGAGGGTCTGGCCTGGTCCATAACAAGTGATTGAGTCCACTGTGTTTCTCTCAGACTTACTTAACAAAGAGGTTCAAGAGCATCCATGTTTACCTCAACCTCCTGCCAGACACTTAGGGAATGGACAATGATGCCTGTCTGTCTGTCTGTCTGTCTGTCTGTCTGCCAGCAACACCCACATCCTGAACTAAACCAATAAAAAGCCAAGAAAGAAATAAAATCCCTCAGAAAAGCCCAAAGACTTTGCTCTTTGGTCAAACCCTTCTGAAGCCCATCAGAAATAAGAACAAGAGTAGACCATTCAGCCCCTCTAGCCCGCTCCACCATGGCTGATCCAACATTCCTCACTGACCTTTCCGTGTAATCCTTGATTTTCCGACTGATCAACAATTATTTCCATCACAGAATAGTGACAGCACACAGGGAGGCCATTTGGCCCTATGTATCTGTGCTGGCTCTTTGTTAGAGCAATTCAGCTGGTCCCACTGCCCTGCCCTTTCCCTGCACAATTTTGCCTCTTCGGATAACCATCCGATTCCCTTTTGAAAGTCTCCATTGAATCAACCGCCACCATATTCTCAGGCAGGACATTCCAGATCCTAACCCCTCACTGCGTGGAAACGCTTTCCTCCTATCACCATTGCTATTTCAAATTGTCCAAAACATGCCCGTTTCCCATTGCCTCCCAACGGGGCTCACTCCTATCGGAGATGAGGCAGTGCCTGGTACGTGTGGGACGTGAATGTTACTTACTGCTTGCCAGGCCGAGCCCGGGTATTGTCAGGATCTTGTTGCATTTGGATACTGGACTGACATGGCCAGCAGTGTTTAGGAGGGGCTGAGGGTTACGGAGGGTGGGATAGGGGAGAGAAGCTGGGCAGCACTGCGATAGTCTGAGGTCTAATGGAGACACGAGTGAGGACTTCAGCAGTGGGTGAGTTGAGATGGGGTCAGGGTGACAGAGGGGTCATAAAGGGGTCAGGATAACGGAGCAGTCAGACAGCAGTCAGGGTGACGGAAGGGTCAGAGAAGGGTCAGGGTGACAAAGGGGTCACGGTGACGGAGGTGTCAGAGAGGGGTCAGGGTGACAAAGGGGTCAGGGTGACGGAAGGGTCAGAGAGGGGTCAGGGTGACAAAGGGGTCAGGGTGACGGAAGGGTCAGAGAGGGGTCAGGGTGACAAAGGGGTCAGGGTGACGGAGGGGTCAGGGTGACGGAAGGGTCAGGGTGACGGAGGGTCTGAGAAGGGTCAGGGTGAAGGAGCGGTCAGAGAGCGGTCAGGGTGACAGAGGGGTCAGGGTGACGGAGAGGTCAGAGAGGTGTCAGGGTTACAGAGGGGTCAGAGAGGGGTCAGGGTGATGGAGGGGTCAAGATGACAATGGGGTTAGAGAGGGGTCAGGATAATGGGTCAGGATGACAGAGGGGTCAGGGTGATGGAGAGGTCAGGGTGACTGAGGGGTCAGAGAGGGGTCAGGGTAATGGAAGGGTCAGAGAGGGGTCAGGGTGACAGAGGGGTCAGAGAGGAGTCAGGATGATAGAGGGGTCAGGAATACAGAGGGGTCAGGATGACGGACGGGTCAGAGAGGGGTCAGGGTGACCGAGGGATCAGGGTGACGGAGGAGTCAGAGAGCAGTCAGGGTGACGGAGGGGTCAGGGTGACGGAGGGGTCATAGAGGAGTCAGGATGACAGAGGGGTCTGAGAGGGATCAGGGTGACCGAGGGGTCTGAGAGGGGTCAGGGTGACGGAGGGGTCAGAGAGCAGTCAGGGTGACGGAGGGGTCAAGGAGGGGTCAGGGTGACGGAGGCGTAAGGAGGGGTCAGGGTAATGGAGTGGTCAGAGAGGGGTCAGGATGATGGACGGGTCAGAGAGGGATCAGGGTGACGGAGGGATCAGAGAGCAGTCAGGGTGATGGAGGGGTCAAGGAGGGGTCAGGGTGACGGAGAGGTCAAGGAGGGGTCAGGGTGAATGAGGGGTCAGGGTGGCGGAAGGGGTCAGACAGTGGTCAGAGAGATAACAATAGGGAGAGGGAGAGTGGGAGGGGAGGGGGAGGGGGAGGGGGAGGGAGGGGAAGGTGGAGGAGGAGGGGAAGGAGGAGGAGGGGGAGAAGGGGAGGTGAGAGGGAGGGAGAGAAACAGAGCCAAAGCTGGGGAATAGTAGCTCGGAGCAAGGTTTACGCTCAGTTTTTCCAAATATTGAATTGTAAGAAATGTCAGTTTGGCCAGTCCCGGGAAACAAGAAATATTCCCAACCCTCACCCTCACCCACCCTCACTCACCCTCACCCACCCTCACTCACCCTCACCCACCCTCACTCAACCTCAAGCACCCTCACCCACTCTCACCCACCATCACCCACCCTCACCCACCCTCACCCTCACTCACCCTCACTCACTCTCACCCACCCTCACTCACCCTCACTCACCCTCACTCACCCTCACCCACCCTCACTCAACCTCAAGCACCCTCACCCACTCTCACTCACCATCACCCACCCTCACCCACCCTCACCCTCACTCACCCTCACTCACTCTCACCCACCCTCACACACCCTCACTCAACCTCAAGCACCCTCACTCACTCTCACTCACCATCACCCACCCTCACCCACCCTCACCCTCACTCACCCTCACTCACTCTCACCCACCCTCACTCACCCTCACTCACCCTCACCCACCCTCACCCACCCTTACACACCCTCAGTCACCCTCAGTCACCCTCACTCACTCTCACCCACCCTCACCCACCCTCACTCAACCTCAAGCACCCTCACCCACTCTCACCCACCCTCACCCACCCTCACCCTCACTCACCCTCACTCACTCTCACCCACCCTCACTCAACCTCAAGCACCCTCACCCACTCTCACTCACCATCACCCACCCTCACTCACCCTCACCCACCCTCAACTACCCTTACACAACCTCAGTCACTCTCACTCACCATCACCCACCCTCACACACCCTCACCCACCTTCACGCACCCTCACCCTACACCCCACTCCCCTCTGCTTAGTCTCCTCTCCACACTCCCCGACACACACTCCCCGACACACACTCCCCGACACCCACTCCAGACACACACTCCCCGACACACACTCCCCGACACACACTCCCCGACACACACTCCCCTGCACCCACTCCCCGACACCCACTCCCCTGCACCCACTCCCCGACACACACTCCCCGACACACACTCCCCGACACACACTCCCGACACACACTCCCCGTCACCCACTCCCCTGCACCCACTCCCCGACACCCACTCCCCTGCACCCACTCCCCGACACACACTCCCCGACACACACTCCCCGGCACACACTCCCGACACACACTCCCCGACACACACTCCCCAACACACACTCCCCTGCACCCACTCCCCGACACCCACTCCCCTACACCCACTCCCCGACACCCACTCCCCTGCACACACTCCCCTGCACCCACTCCCCTGCACCCACTCCCCGACACCCACTCCCCGACACCCACTCCCCGACACCCACTCCCCGACACCCACTCCACGACACCCACTCCCCTGCACCCACTCCCCTGCACCCACTCCCCGACACCCACTCCCCGACACACACTCCCCGACACACACTCCCCGACACCCACTCCCCGAAACCCACTCCCCGAAACCCACTCCCCTGCACCCACTCCCCTGCACCCACTCCCCGACACCCACTCCCCGACACCCACTCCCCGACACCCACTCCCCGACACCCACTCCACGACACCCACTCCCCTGCACCCACTCCCCTGCACCCACTCCCCGACACCCAATCCCCGACACACACTCCCCGACACCCACTCCACGACACCCACTCCCCTGCACCCACTCCCCTGCACCCACTCCCCGACACCCACTCCCCGACACACACTCCCCGACACCCACACCCCTGCACCCACTCCCCGACACCCACTCCCGACACCCACTCCCCGACACCCACTCCCCGGCACCCACTCCCCAGCACCCACTCCCCTGCACCCACTCCCCTGCACCCACTCCCCGACACCCACTCCCCGACACACACTCCCCGACACCCACACCCCTGCACCCACTCCCCTGCACCCACTCCCCTGCACCCACTCCCCGACACACACTCCCCGACACCCACACCCCTGCACCCACTCCCCGACACACACTCCCCGACACCCACACCCCTGCACCCACTCCCCTGCACCCACTCCCCGGCACCCACTCCCCGACACCCACTCCACGACACCCACTCCCCTGCACCCACTCCCCTGCACCCACTCCCCGACACCCACTCCCCGACACCCACTCCCCGACACACACTCCCCGACACCCACACCCCTGCACCCACTCCCCTGCACCCACTCCCCGTCACCCACTCCCCAGCACCCACTCCCCTGCACCCACTCCCCTGCACCCACTCCCCGACAAACACTCCCCTGCACCCACTCCCCGTCACCCACTCCCCTGCACCCACTCCCCGTCACCCACTCCCCAGCACCCACTCCCCTGCACCCACTCCCCGACACCCACTCCCCGACAAACACTCCCCGACAAACACTCCCCTGCACCCACTCCCCTCAACCACTCCCCTGCACCCACAACCCGACACCCACTCCCCTGCACCCACTCCCCGTCACCCACTCCCCTGCACCCACTCCCCGTCACCCACTCCCCAGCACCCACTCCCCTGCACCCACTCCCCGACACCCACTCCCCGACAAACACTCCCCGACAAACACTCCCCTGCACCCACTCCCCTCAACCACTCCCCTGCACCCACAACCCGACACCCACTCCCCTGCACCCACTCCCCGTCACCCACTCCCCTGCACCCACACCCCGACACCCACTCCCCGACACCCACTCCCCTGCACCCACTCCCCTGCACCCACTCCCCTGCACCCACTCCCCTGCACCCACTCCCCTGCACCCACTCCCCGACACCCACTCCCCGACACCCACTCCCCGACACCCACTCCCCGACAAACACTCACCTGCACCCACTCCCCGACACCCACTCCCCGACACCCACTCCCCTGCACCCACTCCCCTGCACCCACTCCCCTCAACCACTCCCCTCAACCACTCCCCTGCACCCACTCCCCGTCACCCACTCCCCTGCCCATACTCCCCTGCACCCACTCCCCGACACCCACTCCCCTGCACCCACTCCCCTGCACCCACTCCCCTGCACCCACTCCCCGACACCCACTCCCCTGCACCCACTCCCCTGCACCCACTCCCCTGCACCCACTCCCCTGCACATACTCCCCTGCACATACTCCCCTGCACCCACTCCCCGAAACACACTCCCCTGCACCCACTCCCCGACACACACTCCCCGACACCCACTCCCCTGCACCCACTCCCCGACACACACTCCCCGACACCCACACCCCGTCACCCACTCCCCTGCACATACTCCCCTGCACCCACTCCCCGACACCCACTCCCCTGCACCCACTCCCCTGCACCCACTCCCCTGCACCCACTCCCCTGCACCCACTCCCCGACACCCACTCCCCTGCACCCACTCCCCGACACCCACTCCCCTGCACCCACTCCCCTGCACCCACTCCCCGTCACCCACTCCCCTGCACCCACTCCCCTGCACCCACTCCCCTGCACCCACTCCCCAGCACCCACTCCCCTGCACCCACTCCCCTGCACCCACTCCCCTGCACCCACTCCCCGGCACCCACTCCCCGGCACCCACTCCCCTGCACCCACTCCCCTGCACCCACTCCCCGACACCCACTCCCCGGCACCCACTCCCCTGCACCCACTCCCCAGCACCCACTCCCCAGCACCCACTCCCCAGCACCCACTCCCCAGCACCCAGTCCCCGGCACCCACTCCCCGGCACCCACTCCCCGGCACCCACTCCCCAGCACCCACTCCCCAGCACCCACTCCCCAGCACCCACTCCCCGGCACCCACTCCCCAGCACCCACTCGCCAGCACCCACTCCCCAGCACCCACTCCCCAGCACCCACTCCCCGGCACCCACTCCCCGACACCCACTCCCCGACACAGACTCCCCGACAAACACTCCCCTGCACCCACTCCCCTCAACCACTCCCCTGCACCCACTCCCCAGCACCCACTCCCCAGCACCCACTCCCCTGCACCCACTCCCCTGCACCCACTCCCCTGCACCCACTCCCCTGCACCCACTCCCCGACACCCACTCCCCTGCACCCACTCCCCTGCACCCACTCCCCTGCACCCACTCCCCTGCACCCACTCCCCGACACCCACTCCCCTGCACCCACTCCCCTGCACCCACTCCCCTGCACCCACTCCCCTGCACCCACTCCCCGACACCCACTCCCCTGCACCCACTCCCCGTCACACACTCTCCGACACCTACTCCCCTGCACCCACTCCCCGACACACACTCCCCGACACCCACACCCCTGCACCCACTCCCCTGCACCCACTCCCCTGCACCCACTCCCCTGCACCCACTTCCCTGCACCCACTCCCCTGCACCCACTCCCCTGCACCCACTCCCCTGCACCCACTCCCCGACACCCACACCCGTGCACCCACTCCCCGACACCCACTCCCCTGCACCCACTCCCCTGCACCCACTCCCTGGCACCCACTCCCTGGCACCCACTCCCTGGCACCCACTCCCCGTCACCCACTCCCCTGCACCCACTCCCTGGCACCCACTCCCCTGCACCCACTCCCCTGCACCCACTCCCCGGCACCCACTCCCCGGCACCCACTCCCCTGCACCCACTCCCCTGCACCCACTCCCCTGCACCCACTCCCCGACACCCACTCCCCGACACCCACTTCCCGCCACCCACTCCCCTGCACACACTCCCCTGCACACACTCCCCTGCACCCACTCCCCTGCACACACTCCCCTGCACACACTCCCCTGCACACACTCCCCTGCACCCACTGCCCTGCACCCACTGCCCTGCACCCACTCCCTTGCACCCACTCCCCTGCACCCACTCCCCTGCACCCACTCCCCGACACCCACTCCCCTGCACACACTCCCCTGCACACACTCCCCTGCACACACTCCCCTGCACACACCCCCCTGCACGCACTCTCCGACACCCACTCCCCTGCACACACTCCCCTGCACACACTCCCCTGCACACACTCCCCTGCACACACTCCCCTGCACACACTCCCCTGCACACACTCCCCTGCACTTACTCCCCTGCACACACTCCCCTGCACCCACTCCCTTGCACCCACTCCCCTGCACACACTCCCCTGCACCTACTCCCCTGCACCTACTCCCCTGCACTTACTCCCCTGCACCCACTCCCTTGCACCCACTCCCCTGCACCCACTCCCCTGCACCTACTCCCCTGCACCCACTCCCCTGCACCCCCTCCCCTGCACCCCCTCCCCTGCACCCACTCCCCTGCACACACTCCCCTGCACCCACTCCCCTGCACCCACTCCCCTGCACACACTCCCCTGCACACACTCCCCTGCACCCACTCCCCTGCACCCACTCCCCTGCACCCACTCCCCTGCTCCCACTCCCCTGCACCCACTCCCCTGCTCCCACTCCCCTGCACCCACTCCCCTGCACCCACTCCCCGTCACCCACTCCCCTGCACACACTCCCCTGCACCCACTCCGCTGCACCCACTCCCCTGCACCCACTCCCCTGCACCCACTCCCCTGCACCCACTCCCCGACACCCACTCCCCGACACCCACTCCCCTGCACCCACTCCCCGACACCCACTCCCCTGCACCCACTCCCCGACACCCGCTTACCGTCACCCACTCCCCTGCACCCACTCCCCTGCACCCACTCCCCTGCACCCACTCCCCTGCACCCACTCCCCGACACCCACTCCCCGACACCCACTCCCCTGCACCCACTCCCCGTCACCCACTCCCCTGCACCCACTCCCCGACACCCGCTCACCGTCACCCACTCCCCTGCACCCACTCCCCTGCACCCACTCCCCTGCACCCACTCCCCGACACCCACTCCCCTGCACCCACTCCCCGACACCCACTCCCCTGTAAATACTCCCCTGCACCCACTCCCCTGCACCCACTCCCCTGCACCCACTCCCCGTCACCCACTCCCCTGCACACACTCCCCTGCACACACTCCCCTGCACCCACTCCCCTGCACCCACTCCCCGACACCCACTCCCTGACACCCACTCCCTGACACCCACTCCCCTGCACCCACTCCCCTGCACCCACTCCCCGACACTCACTCCCCTGCACCCACTCCCCGTCACCTACTCCCCTGCACCCACTCCCCGACACCCGCTCACCGTCACCCACTCCCCTGCACCCACTCCCCTGCACCCACTCCCCGACACCCACTCCCCTGCACCCACTCCCCTGCACCCACTCCTCTGCACCCACTCCCCGACACCCACTCCCCTGCACCCACTCCCCTGCACCCACTCCCCGACACCCACTCCCCTGCACACACTGCCCGCTCACTGTCACCCACTCCCCTGCACCCACTCCCCTGCACCCACTCCCCGGCACCCACTCCCCGGCACCCACTCCCCGACACACACTCCCCGACACACACTCCCCGACACACACTCCCCGACACACACTCCCCGACACACACTCCCCGACACACACTCCCCTGCACACACTCCCCTGCACACACTCCCCTGCACACACTCCCCTGCACCCACTCCCCTGCACCCACTCCCCGACACACACTCCCCGGCACACACTCCCCGGCACACACTCCCCTGCACCCACTCCCCTGCACCCACTCCCCTGCACCCACTCCCCGACACCCACTCCCCTGCACCCACTCCCCTGCACCCACTCCCCTGCACCCACTCCCCTGCACCCACTCCCCTGCACCCACTCCCCGACACACACTCCCCGACACACACTCCCCGACACACACTCCCCTGCACCCACTCCCCGACACCCACTCCCCGACACCCACTCCCCTGCACCCACTCCCCGACACCCACTCCCCTGCACCAACTCCCCGACACCCACTCCCCTGCACCAACTCCCCGACACCCACTCCCCTGCACCCACTCCCCGACACCCACTCCCCTGCACCAACTCCCCGGCACACACTCCCCTGCACCCACTCCCCTGCACCCACTCCCCTGCACCCACTCCCCGACACCCACTCCCCTGCACCCACTCCCCTGCACCCACTCCCCTGCACCCACTCCCCTGCACCCACTCCCCGACACACACTCCCCTGCACCCACTCCCCGACACCCACTCCCCGACACCCACTCCCCGACACCCACTCCCCGACACCCACTCCCCTGCACCAACTCCCCGACACACACTCCCCTGCACCCACTCCCCTGCACCCACTCCCCGACACACACTCCCCGACACACACTCCCCTGCACCCACTCCCCTGCACCCACTCCCCTGCACCCACTCCCCTGCACCCACTCCCCTGCACCCACTCCCCGACACACACTCCCCGACACACACTCCCCGACACACATTCCCCGACACCCACTCCCCTGCACCCACTCCCCTGCACCCACTCCCCTGCACCCACTCCCCGACACCCACTCCCCTGCACCCACTCCCCGACACCCACTCCCCGACACCCACTCCCCTGCACCCACTCCCCGTCACCCACTCCCCTGCACCCACTCCCCGACACCCGCTCACCGTCACCCACTCCCCTGCACCCACTCCCCTGCACCCACTCCCCGACACCCACTCCCCGACACCCACTCCCCTGCACCCACTCCCCGACACCCACTCCCCTGTAAATACTCCCCTGCACCCACTCCCCTGCACCCACTCCCCTGCACCCACTCCCCTGCACCCACTCCCCGTCACCCACTCCCCTGCACACACTCCCCTGCACACACTCCCCTGCACCCACTCCCCTGCACCCACTCCCCTGCACCCACTCCCCTGCACCCACTCCCTGACACCCACTCCCCTGCACCCACTCCCCTGCACCCACTCCCCGACACCCACTCCCCTGCACCCACTCCTCTGCACCCACTCCCCGACACCCACTCCCCTGCACCCACTCCCCGACACCCACTCCCCGACACCCACTCCCCGACACACACTCCCCGACACACACTCCCCTGCACCCACTCCCCTGCACCCACTCCCCGACACCCACTCCCCGACACCCACTCCCCGACACCCACTCCCCGACACACACTCCCCGACACACACTCCCCTGCACCCACTCCCCTGCACCCACTCCCCTGCACCCACTCCCCGACACCCACTCCCCTGCACCCACTCCCCTGCACCCACTCCCCTGCACCCACTCCCCTGCACCCACTCCCCTGCACCCACTCCCCTGCACCCACTCCCCGACACACACTCCCCGACACACACTCCCCTGCACCCACTCCCCGACACCCACTCCCCGACACCCACTCCCCTGCACCCACTCCCCTGCACCCACTCCCCGACACCCACTCCCCTGCACCCACTCCCCTGCACCCACTCCCCGACACCCACTCCCCTGCACCCACTCCCCTGCACCCACTCCCCTGCACCCACTCCCCTGCACCCACTCCCCTGCACCCACTCCCCTGCACCCACTCCCCTGCACCCACTCCCCGACACACACTCCCCGACACACACTCCCCTGCACCCACTCCCCGACACCCACTCCCCGACACCCACTCCCCTGCACCCACTCCCCGACACACACTCCCCGACACACACTCCCCTGCACCCACTCCCCTGCACCCACTCCCCTGCACCCACTCCCCTGCACCCACTCCCCGACACCCACTCCCCGACACCCACTCCCCTGCACCCACTCCCCTGCACCCACTCCCCTGCACCCACTCCCCTGCACCCACTCCCCTGCACCCACTCCCCGACACCCACTCCCCTGCACCCACTCCCCTGCACCCACTCCCCGACACTCACTCCCCTGCACCCACTCCCCGTCACCTACTCCCCTGCACCCACTCCCCGACACCCGCTCACCGTCACCCACTCCCCTGCACCCACTCCCCTGCACCCACTCCCCGACACCCACTCCCCTGCACCCACTCCCCTGCACCCACTCCTCTGCACCCACTCCCCGACACCCACTCCCCTGCACCCACTCCCCTGCACCCACTCCCCGACACCCACTCCCCTGCACACACTGCCCGCTCACTGTCACCCACTCCCCTGCACCCACTCCCCTGCACCCACTCCCCGGCACCCACTCCCCGGCACCCACTCCCCGACACACACTCCCCGACACACACTCCCCGACACACACTCCCCGACACACACTCCCCTGCACACACTCCCCTGCACACACTCCCCTGCACCCACTCCCCTGCACCCACTCCCCGACACACACTCCCCGGCACACACTCCCCGGCACACACTCCCCTGCACCCACTCCCCTGCACCCACTCCCCTGCACCCACTCCCCGACACCCACTCCCCTGCACCCACTCCCCTGCACCCACTCCCCTGCACCCACTCCCCTGCACCCACTCCCCTGCACCCACTCCCCGACACACACTCCCCGACACACACTCCCCGACACACACTCCCCTGCACCCACTCCCCGACACCCACTCCCCGACACCCACTCCCCTGCACCCACTCCCCGACACCCACTCCCCTGCACCAACTCCCCGACACCCACTCCCCTGCACCAACTCCCCGACACCCACTCCCCTGCACCCACTCCCCGACACCCACTCCCCTGCACCAACTCCCCGGCACACACTCCCCTGCACCCACTCCCCTGCACCCACTCCCCTGCACCCACTCCCCGACACCCACTCCCCTGCACCCACTCCCCTGCACCCACTCCCCTGCACCCACTCCCCTGCACCCACTCCCCGACACACACTCCCCGACACACACTCCCCTGCACCCACTCCCCGACACCCACTCCCCGACACCCACTCCCCGACACCCACTCCCCGACACCCACTCCCCTGCACCAACTCCCCGACACACACTCCCCTGCACCCACTCCCCTGCACCCACTCCCCGACACACACTCCCCGACACACACTCCCCTGCACCCACTCCCCTGCACCCACTCCCCTGCACCCACTCCCCTGCACCCACTCCCCTGCACCCACTCCCCGACACACACTCCCCGACACACACTCCCCGACACACATTCCCCGACACCCACTCCCCTGCACCCACTCCCCTGCACCCACTCCCCTGCACCCACTCCCCGACACCCACTCCCCTGCACCCACTCCCCGACACCCACTCCCCGACACCCACTCCCCTGCACCCACTCCCCGACACCCGCTCACCGTCACCCACTCCCCTGCACCCACTCCCCTGCACCCACTCCCCGACACCCACTCCCCGACACCCACTCCCCTGCACCCACTCCCCGACACCCACTCCCCTGTAAATACTCCCCTGCACCCACTCCCCTGCACCCACTCCCCTGCACCCACTCCCCGTCACCCACTCCCCTGCACACACTCCCCTGCACACACTCCCCTGCACCCACTCCCCTGCACCCACTCCCCTGCACCCACTCCCCTGCACCCACTCCCTGACACCCACTCCCCTGCACCCACTCCCCTGCACCCACTCCCCGACACCCACTCCCCTGCACCCACTCCTCTGCACCCACTCCCCGACACCCACTCCCCTGCACCCACTCCCCGACACCCACTCCCCTGCACACACTCCCCGCTCACTGTCACCCACTCCCCTGCACCCACTCCCCGGCACCCACTCCCCGGCACCCACTCCCCGACACACACTCCCCGACACACACTCCCCTGCACCCACTCCCCTGCACCCACTCCCCTGCACCCACTCCCCTGCACCCACTCCCCGACACCCACTCCCCGACACCCACTCCCCTGCACCCACTCCCCTGCACCCACTCCCCTGCACCCACTCCCCTGCACCCACTCCCCGACACCCACTCCCCTGCACCCACTCCCCTGCACCCACTCCCCTGCACCCACTCCCCTGCACCCACTCCCCTGCACCCACTCCCCTGCACCCACTCCCCGACACACACTCCCCGACACACACTCCCCTGCACCCACTCCCCGACACCCACTCCCCTGTAAATACTCCCCTGCACCCACTCCCCTGCACCCACTCCCCTGCACCCACTCCCCGTCACCCACTCCCCTGCACACACTCCCCTGCACACACTCCCCTGCACCCACTCCCCTGCACCCACTCCCCTGCACCCACTCCCCTGCACCCACTCCCTGACACCCACTCCCCTGCACCCACTCCCCTGCACCCACTCCCCGACACCCACTCCCCTGCACCCACTCCTCTGCACCCACTCCCCGACACCCACTCCCCTGCACCCACTCCCCGACACCCACTCCCCTGCACACACTCCCCGCTCACTGTCACCCACTCCCCTGCACCCACTCCCCGGCACCCACTCCCCGGCACCCACTCCCCGACACACACTCCCCGACACACACTCCCCTGCACCCACTCCCCTGCACCCACTCCCCTGCACCCACTCCCCTGCACCCACTCCCCGACACCCACTCCCCGACACCCACTCCCCTGCACCCACTCCCCTGCACCCACTCCCCTGCACCCACTCCCCTGCACCCACTCCCCGACACCCACTCCCCTGCACCCACTCCCCTGCACCCACTCCCCTGCACCCACTCCCCTGCACCCACTCCCCTGCACCCACTCCCCTGCACCCACTCCCCGACACACACTCCCCGACACACACTCCCCTGCACCCACTCCCCGACACCCACTCCCCGACACCCACTCCCCTGCACCCACTCCCCTGCACCAACTCCCCGACACACACTCCCCGACACACACTCCCCTGCACCCACTCCCCTGCACCCACTCCCCTGCACCCACTCCCCTGCACCCACTCCCCGACACACACTCCCCGACACACACTCCCCTGCACCCACTCCCCTGCACCCACTCCCCTGCACCCACTCCCCTGCACCCACTCCCCGACACACACTCCCCGACACACACTCCCCGACACACACTCCCCGACACACACTCCCTTGCACCCACTCCCCTGCACCCACTCCCCTGCACCCACTCCCCTGCACCCACTCCCCTGCACCCACTCCCCGACACACACTCCCCTGCACCCACTCCCCTGCACCCACTCCCCTGCACCCACTCCCCGACACACACTCCCCTGCACCCACTCCCCGACACCCACTCCCCTGCACCCACTCCCCTGCACCCACTCCCCTGCACCCACTCCCCTGCACCCACTCCCCGACACTCATTCCCCTGCACACACTCCCCTGCACCCACTCCCCTGCACCCACTCCCCGACACACACTCCCCGACACACACTCCCCTGCACCCACTCCCCGACACCCACTCCCCGACACCCACTCCCCTGCACCCACTCCCCTGCACCCACTCCCCTGCACCCACTCCCCTGCACCCACTCCCCTGCACCCAATCCCCTGCACACACTCCCCTGCACACACTCCCCTGCACACACTCCCCTGCACACACTCCCCGTCACCCACTCCCCTGCACCCACTCCCCGACACCCACTCCCCGTCACCCACTCCCCGGCACCCACTCCCCTGCACACACTCCCCTGCACACACTCCCCTGCACACACTCCCGTGCACACACTCCCCTGCACCCACTCCCCTGCACCCACTCCCCTGCACCCACTCCCCTGCACCCACTCCCCGTCACCCACTCCCCTGCACCCACTCCCCTGCACCCACACCCCTGCACCCACTCCCCTGCACCCACTCCCCGACACCCACTCCCCTGCTCCCACTCCCCTGCACACACTCCCCTGCACCCACTCCCCTGCACCCACTCCCCGACACACACTCCCCGACACACACTCCCCTGCACCCACTCCCCGACACCCACTCCCCGACGCCCACTCCCCTGCACCCACTCCCCTGCACCCACTCCCCGACACACACTCCCCGACACACACTCCCCTGCACCCACTCCCCTGCACCCACTCCCCTGCACCCACTCCCCTGCACCCACTCCCCGACACACACTCCCCTGCACCCACTCCCCTGCACCCACTCCCCTGCACCCACTCCCCTGCACCCACTCCCCGACACCCACTCCCCTGCACCCACTCCCCTGCACCCACTCCCCTGCACACACTCCCCTGCACACACTCCCCTGCACCCACTCCCCTGCACCCACTCCCCTGCACACACTCCCCTGCACACACTCCCCTGCACACACTCCCCTGCACACACTCCCCTGCACACACTCCCCGTCACCCACTCCCCTGCACCCACTCCCCGACACCCACTCCCCGTCACCCACTCCCCGGCACCCACTCCCCTGCACACACTCCCCTGCACACACTCCCCTGCACACACTCCCGTGCACACACTCCCCTGCACCCACTCCCCTGCACCCACTCCCCGTCACCCACTCCCCTGCACACACTCCCCTGCACACGCTCCCCCACACCCACTCCCTGACACAAACTCCCCTGCACCCACTCCCCGTCACCCACTCCCCGGCACCCACTCCCCTGCACCCACTCCCCGTCACCCACTCCCCGACACAAACTCCCCTGCACCCACTCCCCGTCACCCACTCCCCTGCACACACTCCCCTGCACCCACTCCCCGGCACCCACTCCCCGGCACCCACTCCCCTGCACCCACTCCCCTGCACCCACTCCCCTGCACCCACTCCCCGACACCCACTCCCCTGCACCCACTCCCCGACACCCACTCCCCGTCACCCACTCCCCTGCACCCACTCCCCTGCACCCACTCCCCTGCACCCACTCCCCGACACCCACTCCCCTGCACCCACTCCCCTGCACCCACTCCCCTGCACCCACTCCCCGACACCCACTCCCCGAAACCCACTCCCCTGCACCCACTCCCCTGCACACACTCCCCTGCACCCACTCCCCTGCACCCACTCCCCGGCACCCACTCCCCTGCACCCACTCCCCTGCACCCACTCCCCGGCACCCACTCCACTGCACCCACTCCCCGACACCCACTCCCCGAAACCCACTCCCCTGCACCCACTCCCCTGCACACACTCCCCTGCACCCACTCCCCGACACCCACTCCCCGACACCCACTCCCCTGCACCCACTCCCCTGCACCCACTCCCCTGCACCCACTCCCCTGCACACACTCCCCTGCACACACTCCCCTGCACACACTCCCCTGCACACACTCCCCGACACCCACTCCCCGACACCCACTCCCCTGCACCCACTCCCCGGCACCCACCCCCCGACACCCACTCCCCGACACCCACTCCCCTGCACCCAATCCCCTGCACCCACTCTCCGACACCCACTCCCCTGCACCCACTCCCCGACACCCACTCCCCGACACCCACTCCCCGACACCCACTCCCCGACACCCACTCCCCTGCACCCACTCCCCTGCACCCACTCCCCTGCACCCACGCCCCTGCACCCACTCCCCGTCACCCACTACCCTGCACCCACTCCCCTGCACCCACTCCCCTGCACCCACTCCCCGACACCCACTCCCCGAAACCCACTCCCCTGCACCCACTCCCCTGCACCCACTCCCCTGCACCCACTCCCCGACACACACTCCCCGACACCCACTCCCCTGCACTCACTCCCCTGCACCCACTCCCCTGCACCCACTCCCCTGCACCCACGCCCCTGCACCCACTCCCCGTCACCCACTACCCTGCACCCACTCCCCTGCACCCACTCCCCTGCACCCACTCCCCTGCACCCACTCCCCGTCACCCACTACCCGACACCCACTCCCCTGCACTCACTCCCCTGCACCCACTCCCCTGCACCCACTCCCCTGCACCCACTCCGCTGCACCCACTCCCCGGCACCCACTCCCCTGCACCCACTCCCCTGCACCCACTCCCCTGCACCCACTCCCCTGCACCCACTCCCCTGCACCCACACCCCGACACCCACTCCCCGACACCCACTCCCCGGCACCCACTCCCCTGCACCCACTCCCCTGCACCCACTCCCCTGCACCCACTCCCCTGCACCCACTCCCCGGCACCCACTCCCCGGCACCCACTCCCCTGCACACACTCCCCTGCACACACTCCCCTGCACCCACTCCCCTGCACACACTCCCCTGTACCCTCTCCGCTGCACCCACTCCCCGGCACCCACTCCCCTGCACCCACTCCCCGACACCCACTCCCCGACACCGACACCCCGACACCCACTCCCCTGCACCCACTCCCCTGCACCCACTCCCCTGCACCCACTCCCCTGCACCCACGCCCCTGCACCCACTCCCCGTCACCCACTACCCTGCACCCACTCCCCTGCACCCACTCCCCTGCACCCACTCCCCGACACCCACTCCCCGACACCCACTCCCCGGCACCCACTCCACTGCACCCACTGTCCTGCACCCACTCCCCTGCACCCACTCCCCTGCACTCACTCCCCTGCACCCACTCCCCTGCACACACTCCCCTGCACACACTCCCCTGCACACACTCCCGTGCACACACTCCCCTGCACCCACTCCCCTGCACCCACTCCCCTGCACCCACTCCCCGTCACCCACTCCCCTGCACCCACTCCCCTGCACCCACTCCCCTGCACCCACACCCCTGCACCCACTCCCCTGCACCCACTCCCCGACACCCACTCCCCTGCTCCCACTCCCCTGCACACACTCCCCTGCACCCACTCCCCTGCACCCACTCCCCGACACACACTCCCCGACACACACTCCCCTGCACCCACTCCCCGACACCCACTCCCCGACGCCCACTCCCCTGCACCCACTCCCCTGCACCCACTCCCCGACACACACTCCCCGACACACACTCCCCTGCACCCACTCCCCTGCACCCACTCCCCTGCACCCACTCCCCTGCACCCACTCCCCGACACACACTCCCCTGCACCCACTCCCCTGCACCCACTCCCCTGCACCCACTCCCCTGCACCCACTCCCCGACACCCACTCCCCTGCACCCACTCCCCTGCACCCACTCCCCTGCACCCACTCCCCTGCACACACTCCCCTGCACCCACTCCCCTGCACCCACTCCCCTGCACACACTCCCCTGCACACACTCCCCTGCACACACTCCCCTGCACACACTCCCCGTCACCCACTCCCCTGCACCCACTCCCCGACACCCACTCCCCGACACCCACTCCCCGTCACCCACTCCCCGGCACCCACTCCCCTGCACACACTCCCCTGCACACACTCCCCTGCACACACTCCCGTGCACACACTCCCCTGCACCCACTCCCCTGCACCCACTCCCCGTCACCCACTCCCCTGCACACACTCCCCTGCACACGCTCCCCCACACCCACTCCCTGACACAAACTCCCCTGCACCCACTCCCCGTCACCCACTCCCCGGCACCCACTCCCCTGCACCCACTCCCCGTCACCCACTCCCCGACACAAACTCCCCTGCACCCACTCCCCGTCACCCACTCCCCTGCACACACTCCCCTGCACCCACTCCCCGGCACCCACTCCCCGGCACCCACTCCCCGGCACCCACTCCCCTGCACCCACTCCCCTGCACCCACTCCCCTGCACCCACTCCCCGACACCCACTCCCCTGCACCCACTCCCCGACACCCACTCCCCGTCACCCACTCCCCTGCACCCACTCCCCTGCACCCACTCCCCTGCACCCACTCCCCGACACCCACTCCCCGGCACCCACTCCCCTGCACCCACTCCCCTGCACCCACTCCCCTGCACCCACTCCCCGACACCCACTCCCCGAAACCCACTCCCCTGCACCCACTCCCCTGCACACACTCCCCTGCACCCACTCCCCTGCACCCACTCCCCGGCACCCACTCCCCTGCACCCACTCCCCTGCACCCACTCCCCGGCACCCACTCCACTGCACCCACTCCCCGACACCCACTCCCCGAAACCCACTCCCCTGCACCCACTCCCCTGCACACACTCCCCTGCACCCACTCCCCGACACCCACTCCCCGACACCCACTCCCCTGCACCCACTCCCCTGCACCCACTCCCCTGCACACACTCCCCTGCACACACTCCCCTGCACACACTCCCCTGCACACACTCCCCGACACCCACTCCCCGACACCCACTCCCCTGCACCCACTCCCCGGCACCCACCCCCCGACACCCACTCCCCGACACCCACTCCCCTGCACCCAATCCCCTGCACCCACTCTCCGACACCCACTCCCCTGCACCCACTCCCCGACACCCACTCCCCGACACCCACTCCCCGACACCCACTCCCCTGCACCCACTCCCCTGCACCCACTCCCCTGCACCCACGCCCCTGCACCCACTCCCCGTCACCCACTACCCTGCACCCACTCCCCTGCACCCACTCCCCTGCACCCACTCCCCTGCACCCACTCCCCGACACCCACTCCCCGAAACCCACTCCCCTGCACCCACTCCCCTGCACCCACTCCCCTGCACCCACTCCCCGACACCCACTCCCCGACACCCACTCCCCTGCACTCACTCCCCTGCACCCACTCCCCTGCACCCACTCCCCTGCACCCACGCCCCTGCACCCACTCCCCGTCACCCACTACCCTGCACCCACTCCCCTGCACCCACTCCCCTGCACCCACTCCCCTGCACCCACTCCCCGTCACCCACTACCCGACACCCACTCCCCTGCACTCACTCCCCTGCACCCACTCCCCTGCACCCACTCCCCTGCACCCACTCCCCTGCACCCACTCCGCTGCACCCACTCCCCGGCACCCACTCCCCTGCACCCACTCCCCTGCACCCACTCCCCTGCACCCACTCCCCTGCACCCACACCCCGACACCCACTCCCCGACACCCACTCCCCGGCACCCACTCCCCTGCACCCACTCCCCTGCACCCACTCCCCTGCACCCACTCCCCTGCACCCACTCCGCTGCACCCACTCCCCGGCACCCACTCCCCGGCACCCACTCCCCTGCACACACTCCCCTGCACACACTCCCCTGCACCCACTCCCCTGCACACACTCCCCTGTACCCTCTCCGCTGCACCCACTCCCCGGCACCCACTCCCCTGCACCCACTCCCCGACACCCACTCCCCGACACCGACACCCCGACACCCACTCCCCTGCACCCACTCCCCTGCACCCACTCCCCTGCACCCACGCCCCTGCACCCACTCCCCGTCACCCACTACCCTGCACCCACTCCCCTGCACCCACTCCCCTGCACCCACTCCCCGACACCCACTCCCCGACACCCACTCCCCGGCACCCACTCCCCTGCACCCACTGTCCTGCACCCACTCCCCTGCACCCACTCCCCTGCACTCACTCCCCTGCACCCACTCCCCTGCACCCACTCCCCTGCACCCACGCCCCTGCACCCACGCCCCTGCACCCACTCCCCGTCACCCACTACCCTGCACCCACTCCCCTGCACCCACTCCCCTGCACCCACTCCCCTGCACCCACTCCCCGTCACCCACTACCCTGCACCCACTCCCCTGCACCCACTCCACTGCACCCACTCCCCTGCACCCACTCCCCTGCACCCACTCCCCTGCACCCACTCCCCTGCACCCACACCCCGACACCCACTCCCCGACACCCACTCCCCGGCACCCACTCCCCTGCACCCACTCCCCTGCACCCACTCCGCTGCACCCACTCCCCTGCACACACTCCCCTGCACCCACTCCCCTGCACACACTCCCCTGTACCCACTCCGCTGCACCCACTCCCCGGCACCCACTCCCCTGCACCCACTCCCCTGCACCCACTCCCCGACACCCACTCCCCGACACCCACTCCCCGTCACCCACTCCCCTGCACCCACTCCCCTGCACCCACTCCCCTGCACCCACTCCCCTGCACCCACTCCCCTGCACCCACTCCCCGACACCCACTCCCCGACACCCACTCCCCGTCACCCACTCCCCGTCACCCACTCCCCGTCACCCACTCCCCAGCACCCACTCCCCTGCACCCATTCCCCTGCACCCACTCCCCTGCACCCACTCCCCTGCACCCACTCCCCTGCACCCACTCCCCGTCACCCACTCCCCGTCACCCACTCCCCGTCACCCACTCCCCTGCACCCACTCCCCTGCACCCACTCCCCTGCACCCACTCCCCGTCACCCACTCCCCGTCACCCACTCCCCTGCACCCACTCCCCTGCACACACTCCCCTGCACCCACTCCCCTGCACCCACTCCCCTGCACCCACTCCCCTGCACCCACTCCCCTGCACACACTCCCCTGCACACACTCCCCTGCACCCACTCCCCGTCACCCACTCCCCTGCACACACTCCCCTGCACCCACTCCCCTGCACCCACTCCCCTGCACCCACTCCCCTGCACACACTCCCCTGCACACACTCCCCTGCACACACTCCCCTGCACCCACTCCCCGTCACCCACTCCCCTGCACCCACTCCCCGTCACCCACTCCCCTGCACCCACTCCCCGTCACCCACTCCCCTGCACACACTCCCCTGCACCCACTCCCCTGCACACACTCCCCTGCACACACTCCCCTGCACACACTCCCCTGCACCCACTCCCCGTCACCCACTCCCCGTCACCCACTCCCCTGCACACACTCCCCTGCACCCACATCCCGTCACCCACTCCCCGTCACCCACTCCCCTGCACCCACTCCCCTGCACCCACTCCCCTGCAGCCACTCCCTTGCACCCACTCCCCTGCACCCACTCCCCTGCACCCACTCACCGTCACCCGCTCCCCTGCACACACTCCCCGTCACTCACTCCCCGTCACTCACTCCCCTGCACTCACTCCCCTGCACACACTCACCTGCACACACTCACCTGCACACAATCCCCTGCACCCACTCCCCTGCACCCACTCCCCTGCACCCACTCCCCGGCACCCACTCCCCTGCACCCACACCCCTGCACCCACTCCCCTGCACCCACTCCCCTGCACCCACTCCGCTGCACCCACTCCCCGGCACCCACTCCCCTGCACACACTCCCCTGCACCCACTCCCCGTCACCCACTACCCTGCACCCACTCCCCTGCACACACTCCCCTGCACACACTCCCCTGTACCCACTCCGCTGCACCCACTCCCCGGCACCCACTCCCCTGCACCCACTCCCCTGCACCCACTCCCCGGCACCCACTCCCCTGCACCCACTCCCCTGCACCCACTCCCCTGCACCCACTCCCCTGCACCCACTCCGCTGCACCCACTCCCCGTCACCCACTCCACGTCACCCACTCCCCTGCACCCACTCCCCTGCACCCACTCCCCTGCACCCACTCCCCTGCACCCACTCCACTGCACCCACTCCCCTGCACCCACTCCCCTGCACCCACTCCCCGTCACCCACTCCCCTGCACACACTCCCCTGCACCCACTCCCCTGCACACACTCCCCTGCACCCACTCCCCTGCACACACTCCCCTGCACACACTCCCCTGCACCCACTCCCCGTCACCCACTCCCCTGCACACACTCCCCTGCACCCACTCCCCGTCACCCACTCCCCGTCACCCACTCCCCTGCACACACTCCCCTGCACCCACTCCCCTGCACACACTCCCCTGCACACACTCCCCTGCACACACTCCCCTGCACACACTCCCCTGCACCCACTCCCCGTCACCCACTCCCCTGCAGACACTCCCCTGCACCCACTCCCCGTCACCCACTCCCCGTCACCCACTCCCCGTCACCCACTCCCCTGCACACACTCCCCTGCACCCACTCCCCTGCAGCCACTCCCCTGCACCCACTCCCCGTCACCCACTCCCCGTCACCCACTCCCCGTCACCCACTCCCCTGCACACACTCCCCTGCACCCACTCCCCTGCACCCACTCACCGTCACCCGCTCCCCTGCACACACTCCCCGTCACTCACTCCCCTGCACTCACTCCCCTGCACACACTCACCTGCACACACTCACCTGCACCCACTCCCCTGCACCCACTCCCCTGCACCCACTCCCCTGCACCCACTCCCCTGCACCCACTCCCCGTCACCCACTCCCCTGCACACACTCCCCTGCACACACTCCCCTGCACACACTCCCCGTCACTCACTCCCCTGCACACACTCCCCGTCACTCACTCCCCTGCACTCACTCCCCTGCACACACTCACCTGCACCCACTCCCCGACACCCACTCCCCTGCACCCACTCCTCGTCACCCACTCCCCTGCACACACTCCCCTGCACCCACTCCCCTGCACCCACTCCCCTGCACCCACTCCACTGCAGCCACTCCCCGACGCCCACTCCCCTGCACCCACTCCCCGTCACTCACTCCCCTGCACCCACTCCCCGTCACCCACTCCCCGTCACCCACTCCCCTGCACACACTCCCCTGCACACACTCCCCTGCACACACTCCCCTGCACACACTCCCCTGCACCCACTCCCCTGCACACACTCCCCTGCACACACTCCCCGTCACTCACTCCCCTGCACCCACTCCCCGTCACCCACTCCCCGTCACCCACTCCCCGTCACCCACTCCCCTGCACCCACTCACCGTCACCCACTCACCGTCACCCACTCCCCGTCACCCACTCCCCGTCACCCACTCCCCTGCACCCACTCACCGTCACTCACTCACCTGCACACACTCACCTGCACACACTCACCTGCACACACTCCTCTGCACCCACTCCCCTGCACCCACTCCCCTGCACCCACTCCCCTGCACACACTCCCCTGCACACACTCCCCTGCACACACTCCCCTGCACACACTCCCCGTCACTCACTCCCCTGCACTCACTCCCCTGCACACACTCACCTGCACACACTCACCTGCACCCACTCCCCGACACCCACTCCCCTGCACCCACTCCCCTGCACCCACTCCTCGTCACCCACTCCCCTGCACACACTCCCCTGCACACACTCCCCTGCACACACTCCCCTGCACACACTCCCCTGCACACACTCCCCTGAACCCACTCCCCTGCACCCACTCCCCTGCACCCACTCCACTGCACCCAATCCCCTGCACCCAATCCCCTGCACCCACTCCCCGTCACTCACTCCCCTGCACCCACTCCCCGTCACCCACTCCCCTGCACCCACTCCCCGACACCCACTCCCCTGCACCCACTCCCCTGCACCCACTCCCCTGCAACCACTCCCCTGCACACACTCCCCAGCACCCATCCCCTGCACCCACTCCCCGACGCCCACTCCCCGACACCCACTCCCCGTCAACCACTCCCCGTCACCCACTCCCCGTCACCCACTCCCCGTCACCCACTCCCCGGCACCCACTCCCCTGCACCCACTCCCCGACGCCCACTCCCCGACGCCCACTCCCCTGCACACACTCCCCGACGCCCACTCCCCTGCACCCACTCCCCTGCACCCACTCCGCTGCACCCACTCCGCTGCACCCACTCCCCTGCACCCACTCCCCTGCACCCACTCCCCGGCACCCACTCCCCTGCACCCACTCCCCGGCACCCATTCCCCGGCACCCACTCCCCTGCACCCACTCCCCTGCACCCACTCCCCTGCACCCACTCCCCTGCACCCACTCCCCGGCACCCACTCCCCAGCACCCACTCCCCTGCACCCACTCCCCGGCACCAACTCCCCTGCACCTACTCCCCTACACCCCTCTCCCCTACACCCCGCTCCCCAACACCCCGCTCCACTACACCCCTCTCCCCTACACCCCTCTCCCCTACACCCCGCTCCCCTACACCCCGTTCCCCAACACCCCGCTCCCCTACACCCCTCTCCCCTACACCCCTCTCCCCTACAACCCTCTCCTCTACACCCCTCTCCCCTACAACCCTCTCCTCTACACCCCTCTCCCCTACACCCCACTCCCCTACACCCCACTCCCCTACACCCCACTCCCCTACACCCCTCTCCCCTACACCCCTCTCCCCTACACCCCTCTCCCCTACACCCCTCTCCCCTACACCCCACTCCCCTACACCCCACTCCCCTACACCCCTCTCCCCTACACCCCTCTCCCCTACACCCCACTCCCCTACACCCCACTCCCCTACACCCCACTCCCCTACACCCCTCTCCCCTACACCCCTCTCCCCTACACCCCTCTCCCCTACACCCCACTCCCCTACACCCCACTCCCCTCACCCCACTCCCCTACACCCCTCTCCCCTACACCCCTCTCCCCTACACCCCACTCCCCTACACCCCACTCCCCCTCACCCCACTCCCCTACACCCCTCTCCCCTACACCCCTCTCCCCTACACCCCTCTCCCCTACACCCCACTCCCCTACACCCCACTCCCCTCACCCCACTCCCCTACACCCCTCTCCCCTACACGCCTCTCCCCTACACCCCACTCCCCTACACCCCTTTCCCCTACATCCCGCTCCCCTACACCCCGCTCCCCGACACCCCACTCCCCTACACCCCTCTCCCCTACACCCCACTCCCCTACACCCCTCTCCCCTACACTCCTCTCCCCAACACCCCTCTCCCCTACACCCCACTCCCCTACACCCCTCTCCCCTACACCCCTCTCCCCTACACCCCTCTCCCCTACACCTCTCTCCCCTACACCCCGCTCCCCTACATCCCGCTCCCCTACACCCCGCTCCCCTACACCCCACTCCCCTACACCCCTCTCCCCTACACCCCACTCCCCTACACCCCTCTCCCCTACACCCCTCTCCCCAACACCCCTCTCCCCTACACCCCACTCCCCTACACCCCTCTCCCCTACACCCCTCTCCCCTACACCCCGCTCCCCTACACCCCGCTCCCCTACACCCCGCTCCCCTACACCCCGTTCCCCTACACCCCTCTCCCCTACACCCCACTCCCCTACCCCCCGTTCCCCTACACCCCTCTCCCCTACACCCCACTCCCCGACACCCCGTTCCCCTACACCCCGTTCCCCTACACCCCTCTCCCTTACACCCCTCTCCCCTACACCCCGCTCCACTACACCCCGCTCCCCTACACCCCGCTCCCCTACACCCCTCTCCCCTACACCCCGCTCCCCTACACCCCACTCCCCAACACCCCTCTCCCCTACACCCCTCTCCCCTACACCCCGCTCCCCTACACCCCGCTCCCCTACACCCCACTCCCCTACACCCCTCTCCCCTACACCCCGCTCCCCTACACCCCGCTCCCCTACACCCCGCTCCCCTACACCCCTCTCCCCTACACCCCGCTCCCCTACACCCCTCTCCCCTACACCCCACTCCCCTACACCCCACTCCCCTACACCCCTCTCCCCTACACCCCGCTCCCCTACACCCCTCTCCCCTACACCCCTCTCCCCTACACCCCTCTCCCCTACACCCCGCTCCCCTACACCCCTCTCCCCTACACCCCTCTCCCCTACACCCCTCTCCCCTACACCCCGCTCCCCTACACCCCACTCCCCTACCCCCCGCTCCCCTACACCCCTCTCCCCTTCACCCCTCTCCCCTACACCCCTCTCCCCTACACCCCACTCCCCTACACCCCACTCCCCTACACCCCTCTCCCCTACACCCCTCTCCCCTACACCCCACTCCCCAACACCCCTCTCCGCTACACCCCTCTCCCCTACACCCCTCTCCCCTACACCCCTCTCCCCTACACCCCACTCCCCTACACCCCTCTCCCCTACAACCCTCTCCTCTACACCCCACACCCCTACACCCGTCTCCCCTACACCCCTCTCCCCTACAACCCACTGCCCTACACCCCTCTCCCCTACACCCCTCTCCCCTACACCCCACTCCCCTACACCCCACTCCCCTACACCCCTCTCCCCTACACCCCTCTCCCCTACACCCCTCTCCCCTACACCCCACTCCCCTACACCCCACTCCCCTACACCCCTATCCCCGACACCCCTCTCCCCTACACCCCACTCCCCAACACCCCTCTCCGCTACACCCCTCTCCCCTACACCCCTCTCCCCTACACCCCTCTCCCCTACACCCCACTCCCCTACACCCCTCTCCCCTACAACCCTCTCCTCTACACCCCACACCCCTACACCCGTCTCCCCTACACCCCTCTCCCCTACAACCCACTCCCCTACACCCCTCTCCCCTACACCCCTCTCCCCTACACCCCACTCCCCTACACCCCACTCCCCTACACCCCACTCCCCTACACCCCTCTCCCCTACACCCCGCTCCCCTACACCCCGCTCCCCTACACCCCTCTCCCCTACACCCCTCTCCCCTACACCCCTCTCCACTACACCCCACTCCCCTACACCCGTCTCCCCTACACCCCGCTCCCCTACACCGCACTCCCCTACACCCCTCTCCCCTACACCCCTCTCCCCTACACCCCACTCCCCTACACCCCACTCCCCTACACCCGTCTCCCCTACACCCGTCTCCCCTACACCCCTCTCCCCTACACCCCTCTCCCCTACACCCCTCTCCCCTACACCCCTCTCCCCTACACCCCACTCCCCTACACCCCTCTCCCCTACACCCCGCTCCCCTACACCCCGCTCCACTACACCCCTCTCCCCTACACCCCTCTCCCCTACACCCCGCTCCCCTACACCCCTCTCCCCTACACCCCTCTCCCCTACACCCCACTCCCCTACACCCCTCTCCCCTACACCCCGCTCCCCTACACCCCGCTCCCCTACACCCCGCTCCCCTACACCCCTCTCCTCTACACCCCACTCCCCTACACCCGTCTCCCCTACACCCCGCTCCCCTACACCCCGCTCCCCTACACCCCACTCCCCTACACACCACTCCCCTACACCCGTCTCCCCTACACCCCTCTCCCCTACACCCCTCTCCCCTACACCCCGCTCCCCTACACCCCACTCCCCTACACCCCTCTCCCCTACACCCCGCTCCCCTACACCCCTCTCCCCTACACCCCTCTCCCCTACACCCCTCTCCACTACACCCCACTCCCCTACACCCCTCTCCCCTACACCCCACTCCCCTACACCCCTCTCCCCTACACCCCTCTCCCCTACACCCCTCTCCCCTACACCCCTCTCACCTACACCCCTGTCCCCTACACCCCTCTCCCCTACACCCCGCTCCCCTACACCCCACTCCCCTACACCCCTCTCCCCTACACCCCTCTCCCCTACACCCCTCTCCCCTACACCCCGCTCCCCTACACCCCGCTCCCCTACACCCCTCTCCCCTACACCCCGCTCCCCTACACCCCACTCCCCTACACCCCTCTCCCCTACACCCCGCTCCCCTACACCCCACTCCCCTACACCCCTCTCCCCTACACCCCACTCCCCTACACCCCTCTCCCCTACACCCCACTCCCCTACACCCCGCTCCCCTACACCCCTCTCCCCTACACCCCACTCCCCTACACCCCTCTCCCCTACACCCCTCTCCCCTACACCCCGCTCCCCTACACCCCACTCCCCTACACCCCTCTCCCCTACACCCCACTCCCCTACACCCCACTCCCCTACACCCGTCTCCCCTACACCCCTCTCCCCTACACCCCTCTCCCCTACACCCCTCTCCCCTACACCCCGCTCCCCTACACCCCTCTCCCCTACACCCCGCTCCCCTACACCCCTCTCCCCTACACCCCTCTCCCCTACACCCCTCTCCACTACACCCCACTCCCCTACACCCCTCTCCCCTACACCCCACTCCCCTACACCCCTCTCCCCTACACCCCTCTCCCCTACACCCCGCTCCCCTACACCCCGCTCCCCTACACCCCGCTCCCCTACACCCCTCTCCTCTACACCCCGTTCCCCTACACCCCGCTCCCCTACACCCCTCTCCTCTACACCCCACTCCCCTACACCCCACTCCCCTACACCCCTCTCCCCTACACCCCTCTCCCCTACACCCCTCTCCCCTGCACCCCTCTCCACTACACCCCACTCCCCTACACCCGTCTCCCCTACACCCCTCTCCCCTACACCCCGCTCCCCTACACCCCGCTCCCCTACACCCCACTCCCCTACACCCGTCTCCCCTACACCCTGCTCCCCTACACCCCGCTCCCCTACACCCCACTCCCCTACACCCCTCTCCCCTACACCCCGCTCCCCTACACCCCACTCCCCTACACCCCTCTCCCCAACACCCCTCTCCCCTACACCCCTCTCCCCTACACCCCACTCCCCTACACCCCTCTCCCCTACACCCCGCTCCCCTACACCCGTCTCCCCTACACCTCTCTCCCCTACAACCCACTCCCCTACACCCCTCTCCCCTACACCCCGCTCCCCTACACCCCTCTCCCCTACACCCCTCTCCCCTACACCCCTCTCCCCTACACCCCGCTCCCCTACACCCCTCTCCCCTACCCCCCGCTCCCCTACACCCCTCTCCCCTACACCCCACTCCACTACACCCCTCTCCCCTACACTCCTCTCCCCTACACCCCACTCCCCTACACCCCTCTCCCCTACACCCCTCTCCCCTACACCCCTCTCCCCTACACCCCACTCCCCTACACCCCTCTCCCCTACACCCCGCTCCCCTACACCCCGCTCCCCTACACCCCGCTCCACTACACCCCTCTCCCCTACACCCCTCTCCCCTACACCCCTCTCCCCTACACCCCGCTCCCCTACACCCCTCTCCCCTACACCCCTCTCCCCTACACCCCTCTCCCCTACACCCCTCTCCCTTACACCCCTCTCCCCTACACCCCTCTCCCCTACACCCCGCTCCCCTACACCCCGCTCCCCTACACCCCTCTCCCCTACACCCCTCTCCCCTACACCCCTCTCCCCTACACCCCGCTACCCGACACCCCTCTCCCCTACACCCCTCTCCCCTACACCCCGCTCCCCTACACCCCTCTCCCCTACACCCCGCTCCCCTACACCCCTCTCCCCTACACCCCACTCCCCTACACCCCGCTACCCAACACCCCTCTCCCCTACACCCCTCTCCCCTACACCCCTCTCCCCTACACCCCGCTCCCCTACACCCCGCTCCCCTACACCCCTCTCCCCTACACCCCGCTCCCCTACACCCCGCTCCCCTACACCCCGCTCCCCTACACCCCGCTCCCCTACACCCCTCTCCCCTACACCCCGCTCCCCTACACCCCGCTCCCCTACACCCCGCTCCCCTACACCCCTCTCCCCTACACCCCTCTCCCCTACACCCCTCTCCCCTACACCCCGCCCCCCTACACCCCTCTCCCCTACCCCCCGCTCCCCTACACCCCTCTCCCCTACACCCCTCTCCCTTACACCCCTCTCCCCTACACCCCACTCCCCTACACCCCACTCCCCTACACCCCACTCCCCTACACCCCTCTCCCCTACACCCCTCTCCCCTACACCCCACTCCCCTACACCCCACTCCCCTACACCCCACTCCCCTACACCCCTCTCCCCTACACCCCTCTCCCCTACACCCCGCTCCCCTACACCCGTCTCCCCTACACCCCTCTCCCCTACAACCCACTCCCTACACCCCTCTCCCCTACACCCCTCTCCCCTACACCCCACTCCCCTACACCCCTCTCCCCTACAACCCACTCCTCTACACCCCACTCCCCTACACCCCTCTCCCCTACACCCCGCTCCCCTACACCCCTCTCCCCTACACCCCTCTCCCCTACACCCCGCTCCCCTACACCCCGCTCCCCTACACCCCTCTCCCCTACACCCCTCTCCCCTACACCCCTCTCCCCTACACCCCGCTCCCCTACACCCCTCTCCCCTACCCCCCGCACCCCTACACCCCTCTCCCCTACACCCCTCTCCCCTACACCCCTCTCCCCTACACCCCGCTCCCCTACACCCCGCTCCCCTACACCCCTCTCCCCTACACCCCTCTCCCCTACAGCCCACTCCCCAACACCCCTCTCCCCTACACCCCTCTCCCCTACACCCCTCTCCCCTACACCCGTCTCCCCTACACCCCGCTCCCCTACACCCCGCTCCCCTACACCCCTCTCCTCTACACCCCACTCCCCTACACCCGTCTCCCCTACACCCCGCTCCCCTACACCCCGCTCCCCTACACCCCACTCCCCTACACCCCACTCCCCTACACCCGTCTCCCCTACACCCCTCTCCCCTACACCCCTCTCCCCTACACCCCTCTCCCCTACACCCCGCTCCCCTACACCCCTCTCCACTACACCCCACTCCCCTACACCCGTCTCCTCTACACCCCGCTCCCCTAAACCCCGCTCCCCTACACCCCGCTCCCCTACACCCCGCTCCCCTACACCCCTCTCCTCAACACCCCACTCCCCTACACCCGTCTCCCCTACACCCCTCTCCCCTACACCCCGCTCCCCTACACCCCGCTCCCCTACACCCCACTCCCCTACACCCCTCTCCCCTACACCCCGCTCCCCTACACCCCACTCCCCTACACCCCTCTCCCCTACACCCCTCTCCCCTACACCCCTCTCCCCTACACCACACTCCCCTACACCCCTCTCCCCTACACCCCGCTCCCCTACACCCGTCTCCCCTACACCCCTCTCCCCTACAACCCGCTCCCCTACACCCCTCTCCCCTACACCCCGCTCCCCTACACCCCTCTCCCCTACACCCCTCTCCCCTACACCCCTCTCCCCTACACCCCGCTCCCCTACACCCCTCTCCCCTACACCCCTCTCCCCTACACCCCGCTCCCCTACACCCCTCTCCCCTACCCCCCGCTCCCCTACACCCCTCTCCCCTACACCCCTCTCCCCTACACCCCTCTCCCCTACACCCCACTCCACTACACCCCTCTCCCCTACACTCCTCTCCCCTACACCCCACTCCCCTACACCCCTCTCCCCTACACCCCTCTCCCCTACACCCCACTCCCCTACACCCCTCTCCCCTACACCCCGCTCCCCTACACCCCGGTCCACTACACCCCTCTCCCCTACACCCCTCTCCCCTACACCCCTCTCCCCTACACCCCGCTCCCCTACACCCCTCTCCCCTACACCCCTCTCCCCTACACCCCACTCCCCTACACCCCTCTCCCCTACACCCCTCTCCCCAACACCCCTCTCCCCTACACCGCACTCCCCTACACCCCTCTCCCCTACACCCCTCTCCCCTACACCCCTCTCCCCTACACCCCGCTCCCCTACACCCCGCTCCCCTACACCCCTCTCCCCTACACCCCGCTCCCCTACACCCCGCTCCCCTACACCCCTCTCCCCTACACCCCGCTCCCCTACACCCCGCTCCCCTACACCCCTCTCCCCTACACCCCGCTCCCCTACACCCCTCTCCCCTACACCCCACTCCCCAACACCCCACTCCCCTACACCCCTCTCCCCTACACCCCGCTCCCCTACACCCCTCTCCCCTACACCCCTCTCCCCTACACCCCTCTCCCCTACACCCCGCTCCCCTACACCCCTCTCCCCTACACCCCTCTCCCCTACACCCCGCTCCCCTACACCCCTCTCCCCTACCCCCCGCTCCCCTACACCCCTCTGCCCTACACCCCTCTCCCCTACACCCCTCTCCCCTACACCCCACTCCCCTACACCCCGCTCCCCTACACCCCACTCCCCTACACCCCTCTCCCCTACACCCCTCTCCCCTACACCCCTCTCCCCTACACCCCACTCCCCTACACCCCACTCCCCTACACCCCACTCCCCTACACCCCTCTCCCCTACACCCCTCTCCCCTACACCCCTCTCCCCTACACCCCGCTCCCCTACACCAGTCTCCCCTACACCCCTCTCCCCTACAACCCACTCCCCTACACCCCTCTCCCCTACACCCCTCTCCCCTACACCCCACTCCCCTACACCCCTCTCCCCTACAACCCACTCCTCTACACCCCACTCCCCTACACCCCTCTCCCCTACACCCCTCTCCCCTACACCCCTCTCCCCTACAACCCACTCCCCTACAACCCTCTCCCCTACACCCCTCTCCCCTACACCCCACTCCCCTACACCCCACTCCCCCACACCCCACTCCCCTACACCCCTCTCCGCTACACCCCTCTCCCCTACACCCCACTCCCCTACACCCCACTCCCCTACACCCCTCTCCCCTACACCCCGCTCCCCTACACCCCTCTCCCCTACACCCCTCTCCCCTACACCCCGCTCCCCTACACCCCGCTCCCCTACACCCCGCTCCCCTACACCCCGCTCCCCTACACCCCGCTCCCCTACACCCCTCTCCCCTACACCCCATTCCCCTACACCCCACTCCCCTACACCCCGCTCCCCTACACCCCTCTCCCCTACACCCCTCTCCCCTACACCCCGCTCCCCTACACCCCGCTCCCCTACACCCCGCTCCCCTACACCCCTCTCCCCTACACCCCGCTCCCCTACACCCCTCTCCCCTACACCCCACTCCCCTACACCCCTCTCCCCTACACCCCGCTCCCCTACACCCCGCTCCCCTACACCCCGCTCCCCTACACCCCTCTCCCCTACACCCCTCTCCCCTACACCCCTCTCCCCTACACCCCGCTCCCCTACACCCCTCTCCCCTACCCCCCGCACCCCTACACCCCTCTCCCCTACACCCCTCTCCCCTACACCCCACTCCCCTACACCCCACTCCCCTACACCCCTCTCCCCTACACCCCACTCCCCCACACCCGACTCCCCTACACCCCTCTCCCCTACACCCCGCTCCCCTGCACCCCTCTCCCCTACCCCCCGCACCCCTACACCCCTCTCCCCTACACCCCTCTCCCCTACACCCCACTCCCCTACACCCCACTCCCCTACACCCCTCTCCCCTACACCCCTCTCCCCTACAGCCCACTCCCCAACACCCCTCTCCGCTACACCCCTCTCCCCTACACCCCTCTCCCCTACACCCCACTCCCCTACACCCCTCTCCCCTACACCCCTCTCCCCTACACCCCTCTCCCCTACACCCCTCTCCCCTACAACCCACTCCCCTACACCCCTCTCCCCTACACCCCTCTCCCCTACACCCCACTCCCCTACACCCCTCTCCTCTACACCCCACACCCCTACACCCGTCTCCCCTACACCCCTCTCCCCTACACCCCACTCCCCTACACCCCTCTCCCCTACACCCCTCTCCCCTACACCCCACTCCCCTACACCCCTCTCCCCTACACCCCACACCCCTACACCCGTCTCCCCTACACCCCTCTCCCCTACAACCCACTCCCCTACACCCCTCTCCCCTACACCCCTCTCCCCTACACCCCTCTCCCCTACACCCCTCTCCCCTACACCCCACTCCCCTACACCCCACTCCCCTACACCCCTCTCCCCTACACCCCTCTCCCCTACACCCCTCTCCTACACCCCGCTCCCCTACACCCCTCTCCCTACACCCCTCTCCCCTACACCCCTCTCCCCTACACCCCGCTCCCCTACACCCCACTCCCCTACACCCCACTCCCCTACACCCCACTCCCCTACACCCCGCTTCCCTACACCCCTCTCCCCTACACCCCTCTCCCCTACACCCCACTCCCCTACACCCCACTCCCCTACACCCCTCTCCCCTACACCCCTCTCCCCTACACCCCTCTCCCCTACACCCCACTCCCCTACACCCCACTCCCCTACACCCCTCTCCCCTACACCCCACTCCCCTACACCCCTCTCCCCTACACCCCTCTCCCCTACACCCCTCTCCCCTACACCCCACTCCCCTACACCCCACTCCCCTACACCCCTCTCCCCTACACCCCACTCCCCTACACCCCTCTCCCCTACACCCCTCTCCCCTACACCCCTCTCCCCTACACCCCACTCCCCTACACCCCGCTTCCCTACACCCCTCTCCCCTACACCCCACTCCCCTACACCCCACTCCCCTACACCCCACTCCCCTACACCCCACTCCCCTACACCCCTCTCCCCTACACCCCACTCCCCTACACCCCTCTCCCCTACACCCCTCTCCCCTACACCCCTCTCCCCTACACCCCACTCCCCTACACCATACTCCCCTACACCCCTCTCCCCTACACCCCACTCCCCTACACCCCTCTCCCCTACACCCCTCTCCCCTACACCCCTCTCCCCTACACCCCACTCCCCTACACCCCGCTTCCCTACACCCCACTCCCCTACACCCCTCTCCCCTACACCCCACTCCCCTACACCCCTCTCCCCTACACCCCTCTCCCCTACACCCCTCTCCCCTACACCCCACTCCCCTACACCCCGCTTCCCTACACCCCTCTCCCCTACACCCCTCTCCCCTACACCCCACTCCCCTACACCCCACTCCCCTACACCCCTCTCCCCTACACCCCTCTCCCCTACACCCCTCTCCCCTACACCCCACTCCCCTACACCCCTCTCCCCTACACCCCTCTCCCCTACACCCCACTCCCCTACACCCCACTCCCCTACACCCCTCTCCCCTACACCCCTCTCCCCTACACCCCACTCCCCTACACCCCACTCCCCTACACCCCTCTCCCCTACACCCCACTCCCCAACACCCCACGCCCCTACACCCCTCTCCCCTACACCCCTCTCCCCTACACCCCACTCCCCTACACCCCGCTTCCCTACACCCCTCTCCCCTACACCCCGCTCCCCTACACCCCGCTCCCCTACACCCCGCTCCCCTACACCCCGCTCCCCTACACCCCGCTCCCCTACACCCCTCTCCAATACACCCCGCTCCCCTACACCCCGCTCCCCTACACCCCTCTCCCCTACACCCCGCTCCCCTACACCCCTCTCCCCTACACCCCTCTCCCCTACACCCCGCTCCCCTACACCCCGCTCCCCTACACCCCTCTCCCCTTCACCCCGCTCCCCTACACCTCGCTCCCCTACACCCCACTCCCCTACACCCCTCTCCCCTACACCCCTCTCCCCTACACCCCGCTCCCCTACACCCGTCTCCCCTACACCCGTCTCCCCTACACCCCTCTCCCCTACACCCCGCTCCCCTACACCCCGCTCCCCTACACCCCGCTCCCCTACACCCCTCTCCCCTACACCCCGCTCCCCTACACCCCGCTCCCCTACACACGTCTCCCCTACACCCCACTCCCCTACACCCCTCTCCCCTACAACCCACTCCCCTACACCCCTCTCCCCTACACCCCACTCCCCTACACCCCTCTCCCCTACACCCCGCTCCCCTACACCCCGCTCCCCTACACACGTCTCCCCTACACCCCACTCCCCTACACCCCTCTCCCCTACAACCCACTCCCCTACACCCCGCTCCCCTACACCCCTCTCCCCTACCCCCCGCTCCCCTACACCCCTCTCCCCTACACCCCTCTCCCCTACACCCCACTCCCCTACACCCCTCTCCCCTACACCCCTCTCCCCTACACCCCACTCCCCTACACCCCTCTCCCCTACACCCCTCTCCCCTACACCCCTCTCCCCTACACCCCACTCCCCTACACCCCTCTCCCCTACACCCCGCTCCCCTACACCCCGCTCCCCTACACCCCTCTCCCCTACACCCCACTCCCCTACACCCCTCTCCCCTACACCCCGCTCCCCTACACCCCTCTCCCCTACACCCCTCTCCCCTACACCCCTCTCCCCTACACCCCGCTCCCCTACACCCCGCTCCCCTACACCCCGCTCCCCTACACCCCTCTCCCCTACACCCCACTCCCCTACACCCCTCTCCCCTACAACCCTCTCCCCTACACCCCACTCCCCTACACCCCTCTCCCCTACACCCCGCTCCCCTACACCCCGCTCCCCTACACCCCTCTCCCCTACACCCCACTCCCCTACACCCCTCTCCCCTACACCCCTCTCGCCTACACCCCGCTCCCCTACACCCCTCTCCCCTACACCCCGCTCCCCTACACCCCTCTCCCCTACCCCCCGCTCCCCTACCCCCCTCTCCCCTACACCCCACTCCCCTACACCCCTCTCCCCTACACCCCGCTCCCCTACACCCCGCTCCCCTACACCCCTCTCCCCTACACCCCTCTCCCCTACACCCCTCTCCCCTACACCCCGCTCCCCTACACCCCTCTCCCCTACACCCCGCTCCCCTACACCCCGCTCCCCTGCACCCCTCTCCCCTACACCCCTCTCCCCTACACCCCACTCCCCTACACCCCTCTCCCCTACACCCCGCTCCCCTACACCCCGCTCCCCAACACCCCGCTCCCCTACACCCCACTCCCCTACACCCCACTCCCCTACACCCCTCTCCCCTACACCCCACTCCCCTACACCCCTCTCCCCTACACCCCACTCCCCTACACCCCACTCCCCTACACCCCTCTCCCCTACACCCCACTCCCCTACACCCCTCTCCCCTACACCCCTCTCCCCTACACCCCGCTCCCCTACACCCCTCTCCCCTACACCCCACTCCCCTACACCCCTCTCCCCTACACCCCTCTCCCCTACACCCCGCTCCCCTACACCCCTCTCCCCTACACCCCACTCCCCTACACCCCACTCCCCTACACCCCGCTCCCCTACACCCCACTCCCCTACACCCCACTCCCCTACACCCCGCTCCCCTACACCCCGCTCCCCTACACCCCGCTCCCCTACACCCCGCTCCCCAACACCCCGCTCCCCTACACCCCGCTCCCCAACACCCCGCTCCCCTACACCCCGCTCCCCTACACCCCTCTCCCCAACACCCCTCTCCCCTACACCCCGTTCCCCTACACCCCGATCCCCTACACCCCGCTCCCCTACACCCCTCTCCCCTACACCCCTCTCCCCTACACCCCTCTCCCCTACACCCCGCTCCCCTACACCCCGCTCCCCTACACCCCACTCCCCAACACCCCTCTCCCCTACACCCCGTTCCCCTACACCCCGTTCCCCTACACCCCGCTCCCCTACACCCCTCTCCCCTACACCCCTCTCCCCTACACCCCTCTCCCCTACACCCCGCTCCCCAACACCCCGCTCCCCTACACCCCACTCCCCTACACCCCTCTCTCCTACACCCCGCTCCCCTACACCCCTCTCCCCTACACCCGTCTCCCCTACACCCCTCTCCCCGAGACCCCGCTCCCCTCCACCCCTCTCCCCAACACCCCGCTCCCCTACACCCCTCTCCCCGAGACCCCGCTCCCCTACACCCCTCTCCCCTACACCCCGCTCCCTACACCCCGCTCCCCTACACCCCACTCCCCTACACCCCGCTCCCCTACACCCCTCTCCCCGAGACCCCGCTCCCCTACACCCCTCTCCCCGAGACCCCGCTCCCCTACACCCCTCTCCCCTACACCCCTCTCCCCTACACCCCTCTCCCCTACACCCCTCTCCCCTACACCCCCTTCCCAACACCCCGCTCCCCTACACCCCACTCCCCTACACCCCTCTCCCCTACACCCCTCTCCCCGAGACCCCGCTCCCCTACACCCCTCTCCACGAGACCCCGCTCCCCTACACCACTCTCCCCTACACCCCACTCCCCTACACCCCTCTCCCCTACACCCCGCTCCCTACACCCCGCTCCCCTACACCCCTCTCCCCTACACCCCTCTCCCCTACACCCCTCTCCCCTACACCCCGCTCCCCTACACCCCTCTCCCCTACACCCCTCTCCCCTACACCCCTCTCCCCTACACCCCGCTCCCCTACACCCCTCTCCCCTACACCCCTCTCCCCTACACCCCTCTCCCCTACACCCCTCTCCCCTACACCCCACTCCCCTACACCCCTCTCCCCTACACCCCTCTCCCCTACACCCCGCTCCCCTACACCCCTCTCCCCTACACCCCACTCCCCTACACCCCTCTCCCCTACACCCCGCTCCCCTACACCCCTCTCCCCTACACCCCACTCCCCTACACCCCTCTCCCCTACACCCCTCTCCCCTACACCCCGCTCCCCTACACCCCGCTCCCATACAACCCTCTCCTCTACACCCCTCTCCACTAAACCCCACCCCCCAACACCCCTCTCCCCTACACCCTGCTCCCATACACCCCGCTCCCCTACACCCCTCTCCCCTACACCCCACTCCCCTACACCCCTCTCCCCTACACCCCGCTCCCCTACACCCCTCTCCCCTACACCCCACTCCCCTACACCCCTCTCCCCTACACCCCTCTCCCCTACACCCCGCTCCCCTACACCCCGCTCCCATACAACCCTCTCCTCTACACCCCTCTCCACTAAACCCCACCCCCCAACACCCCTCTCCCCTACACCCCGCTCCCATACACCCCGCTCCCCTACACCCCCCTCCACTAAACCCCACCCCACAACACCCCTCTCCCCTACACCCTGCTCCCCTACACCCCTCTCCACTACACCCCACCCCCGAACACCCCTCTCCCCTACACCCCTCTCCCCTACACCCCGCTCCCCTACACCCCGCTCCACTACACCCCTCTCTCCTAAACCCCTCTCCCCTACACCCCTCGCCCCTACACCCCTCTCCCCTACACCCCTCTCCCCTACACCCCATTCCCCTACACCCCTCTCGCCTACACCCCTCTCCCCTACACCCCATTCCCCTACACCCCGCTCCCCTACACCCCGCTCCCCTACACCCCTCTCCCCTACACCCCGCTCCCCTACACCCCATTCCCCTACACCCCTCTCCCCTACACCCCGCTCCCCTACACCCCTCTCCCCTACACCCCTCTCCCCTACACCCCTCTCCCCTACACCCCATTCCCCTACACCCCGCTCCCCTACACCCCGCTCCCCTACACCCCTCTCCCCTACACCCCTCTCCCCTTCACCCCATTCCCCTACACCCCTCTCCCCTACACCCCGCTCCCCTACACCCCTCTCTCCTAAACCCCTCTCCCCTACACCCCTCGCCCCTACACCCCTCTCCCCTACACCCCTCTCCCCTACACCCCATTCCCCTACACCCCTCTCCCCTACACCGCTCTCCCCTACACCCCTCTCCCCTACACCCTGCTCCCCTACACCCCTCTCCCCTACACCCCTCTCCCCTACACCCCTCTCCCCTACACCCCTCTCTCCTAAACCCCTCTCCCCTACACCCCTCGCCCCTACACCCCTCTCCCCTACACCCCTCTCCCCTACACCCCATTCCCCTACACCCCTCTCCCCTACACCCCTCTCCCCTACACCCCTCTCCCCTACACCCCATTCCCCTACACCCTGCTCCCCTACACCCCTCTCCCCTACAACCCTCTCCCCTACACCCCTCTCCCCTACACCCCTCTCCCCTACACCCTGCTCCCCTACACCCCTCTCCCCTACACCCCTCTCCCCTACACCCCTCTCCCCTACACCCCTCTCCCCAACACCCCTCTCCCCTACACCCCGCTCCCCTACACCCCGCTCCCATACACCCCGCTCCCCTACACCCCGCTCCCCTACACCCCTCTCCCCTACACCCCTCTCCCCTACACCCCTCTCCCCTACACCCTGCTCCCCTACACCCCTCTCCCCTACACCCCTCTCCCCTACACCCCTCTCCCCAACACCCCTCTCCCCTACACCCCCCTCCCCTACACCCCACTCCCTACACCCCTCTCCCCAACACCCCTCTCCCCTACACCCCGCTCCCCTACACCCCTCTCCCCTACACCCCTCTCCCCTACACCCCTCTCCCCAACACCCCTCTCCCCTACACCCCCCTCCCCTACACCCCACTCCCTACACCCCTCTCCCCTACACCCCTCTCCCCTACACCCCTCTCCCCTACACCCCTCTCCCCTACACCCCCCTCCCCTACACCCCACTCCCTACACCCCTCTCCCCAACACCCCTCTCCCCTACACCCCGCTCCCCAACACCCCGCTCCCCTACACCCCTCTCCCCTACACCCCGCTCCCTACACCCCTCTCCCCAACACCCCTCTCCCCTACACCCCTCTCCCCTACACCCCTCTCCCCTACACCCCTCTCCCCTACACCCTGCTCCCCTACACCCCTCTCCCCTACACCCCTCTCCCCTACACCCCTCTCCCCAACACCCCTCTCCCCTACACCCCGCTCCCCTACACCCCGCTCCCATACACCCCGCTCCCCTACACCCCGCTCCCCTACACCCCTCTCCCCTACACCCCGCTCCCCTACACCCCGCTCCCATACACCCCTCTCCCCAACACCCCTCTCCCCTACACCCCGCTCCCCTACACCCCGCTCCCATACACCCCGCTCCCCTACATCCCTCTCCCCTACACCCCTCTCCCCTACACCCCACTCCCCTACACCCCGCTCCCCTACATCCCTCTCCCCTACATCCCTCTCCCCTACACCCCTCTCCCCTACACCCCTCTCCCCTACACCCCTCTCCCCTACACCCCACTCCCCTACATCCCTCTCCCCTACACCCCTCTCCCCTACACCCCTCTCCCCTACACCCCTCTCCCCTACACCCCACTCCCCTACATCCCTCTCCCCTACACCCCTCTCCCCTACACCCCTCTCCCCTACACCCCTCTCCCCTACACCCCACTCCCCTACATCCCTCTCCCCTACACCCCTCTCCCCTACACCCCTCTCCCCTACACCCCTCTCCCCTACACCCCACTCCCCTACACCCCTCTCCCCTACACCCCTCTCCCCTACACCCCTCTCCCCTACACCCCGCTCCCCTACACCCATCTCCCCTACACACCGCTCCCCTACACCCCACTCCCCTACACCCCGCTCCCCTACACCCCTCTCCCCTACACCCCTCTCCCCTATACCCCGCTCCCCTACACCCCGCTCCCCTACACCCCTCTCCCCTACACCCCGCTCCCCTACACCCCTCTCCCCTACACCCCTCTCCCCTACACCGCACTCCCCTACATCCCTCTCCCCTACACCCCTCTCCCCTACACCCCACTCCCCTACACCCCTCTCCCCTACACCCCGCTCAGCTACACCCCACTCCCCTACACCCCTCTCCCCTACACCCCACTCCCCTACACCCCTCTCCCCTACACCCCGCTCAGCTACACCCCTCTCCCCTACACCCCTCTCCCCTACACCCCACTCCCCTACACCCCTCTCCCCTACACCCCTCTCCCCTACACCGCACTCCCCTACATCCCTCTCCCCTACACCCCTCTCCCCTACACCCCACTCCCCTACACCCCTCTCCCCTACACCCCGCTCAGCTACACCCCACTCCCCTACACCCCTCTCCCCTACACCCCACTCCCCTACACCCCTCTCCCCTACACCCCGCTCAGCTACACCCCTCTCCCCTACACCCCTCTCCCCTACACCCCACTCCCCTACACCCCTCTCCCCTACACCCCTCTCCCCTACACCCCGCTCCCCTACACCCCTCTCCCCTACACCCCGCTCCCCTACACCCCTCTCTCATACACCCCTCTCCCCTACACCCCGCTCCCCTACACCCCTCTCCCCTACACCCCTCTCCCCGACACCCCGCTCCCCTACACCCCTCTCCCCGACACCCCTCTCCCCTACACCCCACTCCCCTACACACCTCTCCCCTACACCCCACTCCCCTACACCCCTCTCTCATACACCCCGCTCCCCTACACCCCACTCCCCTACACCCCTCTCCCCTACACCCCTCTCCCCTACACCCCTCTCCCCTACACCCCTCTCCCTTACACCCCATTCCCTACACCCCTCTCCCCTACACCCCATTCCCCTACACCCCTCTCCCTTACATCCCTCTCCCCTACACCCCACTCCCCTACACCCCGCTCCCCTACACCCCGCTCCCCTACACCCCATTCCCCTACACCCCTCTCCCCTACACCCCACTCCCCTACACCCCTCTCCCCTACACCCCTCTCCCCTACACCCCTCTCCCCTACACCCCTCTCCCTTACACCCCATTCCCTACACCCCTCTCCCCTACACCCCATTCCCCTACACCCCTCTCCCTTACCACCCTCTCCCCTACACCCCTCTCCCCTACACCCCGCTCCCCTACACCCCTCTCCCCTACACCCCTCTCCCCTACACCCCACTCCCCTACACCCCTCTCTCATACACCCCTCTCCCCTACACCCCTCTCCCCTACACCCCTCTCCCCTACACCCCATTCCCCTACACCCCTCTCCCCTACACCCCTCTCCCCTACACCCCTCTCCCCTACACCCCGCTCCCCTACACCCCTCTCTCATACACCCCTCTCCCCTACACCCCATTCCCCTACACCCCTCTCCCCTACACCCCTCTGCCCTACACCCCTCTCCCCAACACCCCTCTCCCCTACACCCCTCTCCCCTACACCCCTCTCCCCTACACCCCTCTCCCCTACACCCCATTCCCCTACACCCCTCTCCCCTACACCCCTCTCCCCTACACCCCGCTCACCTACACCCCTCTCTCATACACCCCTCTCCCCTACACCCCATTCCCCTACACCCCTCTCCCCTACACCCCTCTCCCCTACACCCCGCTCCCCTACACCCCTCTCCCCTACACCCCGCTCCCCTACACCCCGCTCCCCTACACCCCTCTCCCCTACACCCCTCTCCCCTACACCCCGCTCCCCTACACCCCGCTCCCCTACACCCCTCTCACCTACACCCCTCTCCCCTACACCCCGCTCCCCTACACCCCTCTCCCCTACACCCCGCTCCCCTACACCCCTCTCCCCTACACCCCTCTCCCCTACACCCCGCTCCCCTACACCCCATTCCCCTACACCCCTCTCCCCTACACCCCTCTGCCCTACACCCCTCTCCCCAACACCCCTCTCCCCTACACCCCTCTCCCCTACACCCCTCTCCCCTACACCCCTCTCCCCTACACCCCATTCCCCTACACCCCTCTCCCCTACACCCCTCTCCCCTACACCCCGCTCACCTACACCCCTCTCTCATACACCCCTCTCCCCTACACCCCTCTCCCCTACACCCCTCTCCCCTACACCCCTCTCCCCTACACCCCTCTCCCCTACACCCCGCTCCCCTACACCCCTCTCCCCTACACCCCGCTCCCCTACACCCCGCTCCCCTACACCCCTCTCCCCTACACCCCTCTCCCCTACACCCCGCTCCCCTACACCCCGCTCCCCTACACCCCTCTCCCCTACACCCCTCTCCCCTACACCCCGCTCCCCTACACCCCGCTCCCCTACACCCCTCTCCCCTACACCCCTCTCCCCTACACCCCGCTCCCCTACACCCCGCTCCCCTACACCCCTCTCCCCTACACCCCTCTCCCCTACACCCCGCTCCCCTACACCCCTCTCCCCTACACCCCTCTCCCCTACACCCCTCTCCCCTACACCCCTCTCCCCTACACCCCGCTCCCCTACACCCCTCTCCCCTACACCCCTCTCTCCTACACCCCGCTCCCCTACACCCCGCTCCCCTACACCCCTCTCCCCTACACCCCTCTTCCCTACACCCCTCTCCCCTACACCCCACTCCCCTACACCCCTCTCCCCTACACCCCACTCCCCTACACCCCTCTCCCCTACACCCCGCTCCCCTACACCCCGCTCCCCTACACCCCGCTCCCCTACACCCCTCTCCCCTACACCACGCTCCCCTACACCCCTCTCCCCTACACCCCGCTCCCCTACACCCCTCTCCCCTACACCCCGCTCCCCTACACCCCTCTCCCCTACACCCCGCTCCCCTACACCCCGCTCCCGTACACCCCTCTCCCCTACTCCCCGCTCCCCTACACCCCTCTCCCCTACACCCCGCTCCCCTACACCCCACTCCCCTACACCACTCTCCCCTACACCCCTCTCCCCTACACCCCACTCCCCTACACCCCTCTCCCCTACACCCCGCTCCCCTACACCCCTCTCCCCTACACCCCGCTCCCCTACACCCCTCTCCCCTACACCCCTCTCCCCTACACCCCTCTCTCCTACACCCCTCTCCCCTACACCCCACTCCCCTACACCCCTCTCCCCTACACCCCTCTCCCCTACACCCCTCTCCCCTACACCCCTCTCTCCTACACCCCTCTCCCCTACACCCCTCTCTCCTACACCCCTCTCCCCTACACCCCGCTCCCCTACACCCCTCTCCCCTACACCCCTCTCCCCTACACCCCTCTCCCCTACACCCCGCTCCCCTACACCCCTCTCCCCTACACCCCTCTCTCCTACACCCCTCTCCCCTACACCCCTCTCCCCTACACCCCTCTCCCCTACCCCCCGCTCCCCTACACCCCGTTCCCCTACACCCCTCTCCCCTACACCCCGTTCCCCTACACCCCTCTCCTCTACACCCCGCTCCCCTACACCCCGCTCCCCTACACCCTGCTCCCCTACACCCCACTCCCCTACACCCCTCTCCCCTACACCCCGTTCCCCGACACCCCTCTCCCCACACCCCGTTCCCCTACACCCCTCTCCCCTACACCCCTCTCCCCTACACCCCGCTCCCCTACACCCCGCACCCCTACACCCCTCTCCCCTACACCCCTCTCCCCTACACCCCTCTCCCCTACACCCCGTTCCCCTACACCCCTCTCCCCTACACCCCTCTCCCCTACACCCCTCTCCCCTACACCCCGTTCCCCGACACCCCTCTCCCCTACACCCCGTTCCCCTACACCCCTCTCCCCTACACCCCTCTCCCCTACACCCCTCTCCCCTACACCCCGTTCCCCGACACCCCTCTCCCCTACACCCCGTTCCCCTACACCCCGCTCCCCTACACCCCTCTCACCTACACCCCGCTCCCCTACACCCCTCTCCCCTACACCCCGCTCCGCTACACCCCGCTCCCCTACACCCCGCTCCCCTACACCCCTCTCCCCTACACCCCACTCCCCTACACCCCACTCCCCTACACCCCACTCCCCTACACCTCTTCCCCCTACACCCCTCTCCCCTACACCCCACTCCCCTACACACGTCTCCCCTACACCCCTCTCCCCTACACCCCGCTCCCCTACACCCCTCTCCCCTACACCCCACTCCCCTACACCCCACTCCCCTACACCCCTCTCCCCTACACCCCGCTCCCCTACACCCCTCTCCCCTACACCCCACTCCCCTACACCCGTCTCCCCTACACCCCTCTCCCCTACACCCCGCTCCCCTACACCCCTCTCCCCTACACCCCACTCCCCTACACCCCTCTCCCCTACACCCCTCTCCCCTACACCCCGCTCCCCTACACCCCTCTCCCCTACACCCCTCTCCCCTACACCCCACTCCCCTACACCCCACTCCCCTACACCCCACTCCCCTACACCTCTTTCCCCTACACCCCTCTCCCCTACACCCCACTCCCCTACACCCGTCTCCCCTACACCCCTCTCCCCTACACCCCGCTCCCCTACACCCCTCTCCCCTACACCCCTCTCCCCTACACCCCACTCCCCTACACCCCACTCCCCTACACCCGTCTCCCCTACACCCCTCTCCCCTACACCCCGCTCCCCTACACCCCTCTCCCCTACACCCCTCTCCCCTACACCCCGCTCCCCTACACCCCTCTCCCCTACACCCCTCTCCCCTACACCCCACTCCCCTACACCCCACTCCCCTACACCCCACTCCCCTACACCCGTCTCCCCTACACCCGTCTCCCCTACACCCCTCTCCCCTACACCCCGCTCCCCTACACCCCTCTCCCCTACACCCCGCTCCCCTACACCCCTCTCCCCTACACCCCGCTCCCCTACACCCCGCTCCCCAAACCCCTCTCCCCTACACCCCGCTCCCCTACACCCCTCTCCCCTACACCCCGCTCCCCTACACCCCGCTCCCCTACACCCCTCTCCCCTACACCCCACTCCCCTACACCCCTCTCCCCTACACCCCGCTCCCCTACACCCCTCTCCCCTACACCCCGCTCCCCTACACCCCGCTCCCCAAACCCCTCTCCCCTACACCCCGCTCCCCTACACCCCTCTCCCCTACACCCCGCTCCCCTACACCCCGCTCCCCTACACCCCGCTCCCCTACACCCCTCTCCCCTAGACCCCACTCCCCTACACCCCACTCCCCTACACCCGTCTCCCCTACACCCCTCTCCCCTACACCCCGCTCCCCTACACCCCTCTCCCCTACACCCCTCTCCCCTACACCCCGCTCCCCTACACCCCTCTCCCCTACACCCCTCTCCCCTACACCCCACTCCCCTACACCCCACTCCCCTACACCCCACTCCCCTACACCCGTCTCCCCTACACCCGTCTCCCCTACACCCCTCTCCCCTACACCCCGCTCCCCTACACCCCTCTCCCCTACACCCCGCTCCCCTACACCCCTCTCCCCTACACCCCGCTCCCCTACACCCCTCTCCCCTACACCCCGCTCCCCTACACCCCTCTCCCCTACACCCCGCTCCCCTACACCCCGCTCCCCTACACCCCTCTCCCCTACACCCCGCTCCCCTACACCCCGCTCCCCAAACCCCTCTCCCCTACACCCCTCTCCCCTACACCCCTCTCCCCTACACCCCGCTCCCCTACACCCCGCTCCCCTACACCCCTCTCCCCTACACCCCTCTCCCCTACACCCCTCTCCCCTACACCCTGCTCCCCTACACCCCGCTCCCCTACACCCCTCTCCCCTACACCCCGCTCCCCTACACCCCGCTCCCCAAACCCCTCTCCCCTACACCCCTCTCCCCTACACCCCGCTCCCCTACACCCCGCTCCCCAAACCCCTCTCCCCTACACCCCTCTCCCCTACACCCCTCTCCCCTACACCCCGCTCCCCTACACCCCACTCCCCTACACCCCTCTCCCCTACACCCCTCTCCCCTACACCCCGCTCCCCTACACCCCTCTCCCCTACACCCCTCTCCCGTCCCACCCCGCTCCCCTACACCCTTCTCCCCTACACCCCTCTCCCCTACACCCCACTCCCCTACATCCCTCTCCCCTACACCCCTCTCCCCTACACCCCTCTCCCCTACACCCCGCTCCCCTACACCCCTCTCCCCTACACCCCTCTCCCGTCCCACCCCGCTCCCCTACACCCTTCTCCCCTACACCCCTCTCCCCTACACCCCACTCCCCTACACCCCTCTCCCCTACACCCCTCTCCCCTACACCCCTCTCCCCTACACCCCGCTCCCCTACACCCCTCTCCCCTACACCCCTCTCTCCTACACCCCTCTCCCCTACACCCCTCTCCCCTACACCCCTCTCCCCTACACCCCACTCCCCTACACCCCACTCCCCTACACCCCTCTCCCCTACACCCCTCTCCCCTACACCCCTCTCCCCTACACCCCTCTCCCCTACACCCCACTCCCCTACACCCCACTCCCCTACACCCCTCTCCCCTACACCCCTCTCCCCTACACCCCACTCCCCTACACCCCTCTCCCCTACACCCCTCTCCCGTCCCACCCCGCTCCCCTACACCCTTCTCCCCTACACCCCTCTCCCCTACACCCCGCTCCCCTACACCCCTCTCCCCTACACCCCTCTCTCCTACACCCCTCTCCCCTACACCCCTCTCCCCTACACCCCTCTCCCCTACACCCCACTCCCCTACACCCCACTCCCCTACACCCCTCTCCCCTACACCCCTCTCCCCTACACCCCACTCCCCTACACCCCTCTCCCCTACACCCCTCTCCCCTACACCCCTCTCTCCTACACCCCACTCCCCTACACCCCTCTCCCCTACACCCCTCTCCCCTACACCCCGCTCCCCTACACCCCTCTACCCTACACCCCGCTCCCCTACACCCCACTCCCCTACACCCCTCTCCCCTACACCCCTCTCCCCTACACCCCGCTCCCCTACACCCCGCTCCCCTACACCCCGCTCCCCAACACCCCTCTCCCCTACACCCCTCTCCCCTACACCCCTCTCCCCTACACCCCACTCCCCTACACCCCGCTCCCCTACACCCCTCTCCCCTACAACCCTCTCCTCTACACCCCACTCCCCTACACCCCTCTCCCCTACACCCCTCTCCCCTACACCCCACTCCCCTACACCCCGCTCCCCTACACCCCTCTCCCCTACACCCCACTCCCCTACACCCCGCTCCCCTACACCCCGCTCCCCTACACCCCTCTCTCCTACACCCCGCTCCCCTACACCCCGCTCCCCTACACCCCGCTCCCCTACACCACTCTCCCCTACACCCCGCTCCCCAACACCCCGCTCCCCTACACCCCGCTCCCCAACACCCCTCTCCCCTACACCCCACTCCCCTACACCCCTCTCCCCTACACCCCTCTCTCCTACACCCCGCTCCCCTACACCCCGCTCCCCTACACCCCGCTCCCCTACACCACTCTCCCCTACACCCCGCTCCCCAACACCCCTCTCCCCTACACCCCATTCCCCTACACCCCTCTCCCCTACACCCCTCTCCCCTACACCCCGCTCCCCTACACCCCGCTCCCTTACACCCCTCTCCCCTACACCCCATTCCCCTACACCCCGCTCCCCTACACCCCTCTCCCCTACACCCCTCTCCCCTACACCCCTCTCCCCTACACCCCGCTCCCCAACACCCCTCTCCCCTACACCCCTCTCCCCTACACCCCTCTCCCCTACACCCCGCTCCCCTACACCCCGCTCCCCTACACCCCGCTCCCCAACACCCCGCTCCCCTACACCCCGCTCCCCTACACCCCGCTCCCCAACACCCCTCTCCCCTACACCCCTCTCCCCAACACCCCTCTCCCCTACACCCCTCTCCCCTACACCCCGCTCCCCTACACCCCACTCCCCTACACCCCTCTCCCCTACACCCCACTCCCCTACACCCCGCTCCCCTACACCCCGCTCCCCTACACCCCGCTCCCCAACACCCCTCTCCCCTACACCCCTCTCCCCAACACCCCTCTCCCCTACACCCCTCTCCCCTACACCCCGCTCCCCTACACCCCACTCCCCTACACCCCTCTCCCCTACACCCCTCTCCCCTACACCCCGCTCCCCTACACCCCGCTCCCCTACACCCCACTCCCCTACACCCCTCTCCCCTACACCCCGCTCCCCTACACCCCTCTCCCCTACACCCCTCTCTCATACACCCCTCTCCCCCACACCCCGCTCCCCTACACCCCGCTCCCCTACACCCCACTCCCCTACACCCCTCTCCCCTACACCCCTCTCCCCTACACCCCGCTCCCCTACACCCCGCTCCCCTACACCCCGCTCCCCTACACCCCTCTCCCCTACACCCCTCTCCCCTACACCCCACTCCCCTACACCCCACTCCCCTACACCCCACTCCCCTACACCCCTCTCCCCTACACCCCGCTCCCCTACACCCCTCTCCCCTACACCCCTCTCCCCTACACCCCTCTCCCCTACACCCCTCTCCCCTACACCCCGCTCCCCTACACCCCGCTCCCCTACACCCCGCGCCCCTACACCCCGCTCCCCTACTCCCCACTCCCCTACACCCCTCTCCCCTACACCCCGCTCCCCTACACCCCGCTCCCCTACACCCCGCTCCCCTACACCCCGCTCCCCTACACCCCACTCCCCTACACCCCACTCCCCTACACCCCTCTCCCCTACACCCCGCTCCCCTACACCCCTCTCCCCTACACCCCTCTCCCCTACACCCCGCTCCCCTACACCCCGCTCCCCTACACCCCTCTCCCCTACACCCCGCTCCCCTACACCCCGCTCCCCTACAACCCTCTCCCCTACACCCCACTCCCCTACACCTCTCTCCCCTACACCCCTCTCCCCTACAACCCACTCCCCTACACCCCTCTCCCCTACACCCCGCTCCCCTACACCCCGCTCCCCTACACCCCTCTCCCCTACACCCCACTCCCCTACACCCCTCTCCCCTACACCCCGCTCCCCTACACCCCTCTCCCCTACACCCCGTTCCCCTACACCCCGCTCCCCTACACCCCGTTCCCCTACACCCCGTTCCCCTACACCCCTCTCCCCTACACCCCACTCCCCTACACCCCTCTCCCCTACACCCCGCTCCCCTACACCCCGCTCCCCTACACCCCGTTCCCCTACACCCCGCTCCCCTACACCCCTCTCCCCTACACCCCTCTCCCCTACACCCCGCTCCCCTACACCCCACTCCCCTACAACCCTCTCCCCTACACCCCGCTCCCCTACACCCCTCTCCCCTACACCCCTCTCCCCTACACCCCACTCCCCTACACCCCACTCCCCTACACCCCTCTCCCCTACACCCCGCTCCCCTACAACCCTCTCCCCTACACCCCTCTCCCCTACACCCCACTCCCCTACACCCCACTCCCCTACACCCCACTACCCTACACCCCTCTCCCCTACACCCCGCCCCCCTACACCCCTCTCCCCTACACCCGTCTCCCCTACACCCATCTCCCCTACACTCCACTCCCCTACACCCCTCTCCCCTACACCCCGCTGCCCTACACCCCTCTCCCCTACACCCGTCTCCCCTACACCCCTCTCCCCTACACCCCGCTCCCCTACACCCCTCTCCCCTACACCCGTCTCCCCTACACCCCACTCCCCTACACCCCTCTCCCCTACACCCGTCTCCCCTACACCCCACTCCCCTACACCCCACTCCCCTACACCCCTCTCCCCTACACCCCTCTCCCCTACACCCCGCTCCCCTACACCCCGCTCCCCTACACCCCACTCCCCTACACCCCACTCCCCTACACCCGTCTCCCCTACACCCCTCTCCCCTACACCCCACTCCCCTACACCCCTCTTCCCTACACCCCACTCCCCTACACCCGTCTCCCCTACACCCCACTCGCCTACACCCCACTCCCCTACACCCCACTCCCCTACACCCCTCTCCCCTACACCCCACTCCCCTACACCCCTCTCCCCTACACCCCACTCCCCTACAACCCTCTCCCCTACACCCCTCTCCCCTACACCCCTCTCCCCTACACCCCTCTCCCCTACACCCCTCTCCCCTACATCCCGCTCCCCTACAACCCACTCCCCTACACCCCACTCCCCTACACCCCTCTCCCCTACACCCCTCTCCCCTACACCCCGCTCCCCTACACCCCTCTCCCCTACACCCCTCTCCCCTACACCCCGCTCCCCTACACCCCTCTCCCCTACACCCCGCTCCCCTACACCCCACTCCCCTACACCCCACTCCCCTACACCCCTCTCCCCTACACCCCTCTCCCCTACACCCCTCTCCCCTACACCCCGCTCCCCTACACCCCACTCCCCTACACCCCACTCCCCTACACCCCTCTCCCCTACACCCCTCTCCCCTACACCCCGCTCCCCTACACCCCTCTCCCCTACACCCCTCTCCCCTACACCCCGCTCCCCTACACCCCACCCCCCTCCACCCCACTCCCCTACACCCCGCTCTCCTACACCCCACTCCCCTACACCCCTCTCCCCTACACCTCTCTCCCCTACACCCCGCTCCCCTACACCCCGCTCCCCTACACCCCATTCCCCTACACCCCACTCCCCTACACCCCACTCCCCTACACCCCACTCCCCTACACCCCACTCCCCTTCACCCCACTCCCCTCTGCACATATCCCTCTGCACTGACTCCTTTCTACCCACTCCCCTATACCCACGTTTCCCTGCACACACTCCTACATCCACTCAATCCCTGCCCTCACCCCTCAGCACACCATCCGCCCACTTCCCTCTGCACCCACCCTACCAGGTGCACCTGTCCACCCCCCCCCTCCCCACCCCGTCCATTCTCATGACAACAGCTCGCCAACTCTCCCTCCCCAAGACATCACAAACCCCTTACTGAGTGAGAAAGCCTTTGAAGTGGGTTTGCTATGTGAATGTGGAAAACACAACAGCCAATCTAAGCACAGCGGGATGTCGCAATGAAACGCTAACAGACTGCTCGATGGTTTCAGTAATGTGGACACTGGGCTTTCACCAACACTGACTGCACAGGTCTCACATTCACCTCAAACGGATTTGTTTTTGATTCATTCTGGGGATGAAGAAGTTGCTAGATGGCCCACTTTCCACTTTGTCATCTCACCACAAAGATGCACCTCAGACAGTGCAGCACTGAGCTAGACGACATTTTCATCAGGAAGGAGATCAACTTTTATGAGGAAAAGGGAGGAATGTGGAGTTGAAGATTATCAGCATGATCTCAGTGAATGGTGGAACAAACTCACTGGGCCGAATGGCCTACTCTTATGGACTGCTGTACATTTTGCAGGAAGGTTGCTGGACTGGGATTTGAGCTCATGATCTTCTGATTCCAATGATAATGCTATCCACCGAACCACAGATAAAACTTGGCATCGCCTTATCATGATATCTTTCACTTTCCCTGCCAGTGTTTACTGCTCAGTGCTGCCCTTCACTCTGAACCTTGCACTGAGCACAGTGCACAGCACTAAAGGAACATCAGAGGCTAGACACTGGAGGCTGGGGACCAGGAGAGTTCCAATCCTTGATCAACACTGAGGCAAGAATACCAGAAACACCAAACCCCAAACTCAATCCTGAGCTAGCTCATTAAACATGCATCATGCCCCAGAAACCAGGAGGATTCCACACACACACACGGACATACACACACAGACACACTCACACACGGACACAGACACACACACTCACTCTCTCTCTCACACACACACACAGACACACAAACTGTAGTGAGAATAACTGAACCCCCAGGAAGAGGTCAGGGGCCAAAGTTCAGCAGCCTGACAGGAGACAGTGTGTTATTATAGATAGGCTAATACTGAGGATGGACAGTATATTATACACAAAAACAGACAGAGGGGTATATCTGAGATGTTACATTGAGGGCAAGTATTATAAATAACAGCACTGATTCGAGAGTGAAGAGACTTAGAGACTATAACATATAGAACAGTGTGATAAAGGGAGAGGGACAAAGATGATTGATGTGTAATGGAGATACAGGTATGCCGGCCCACAAAAGAAAACAGCCCCCTGTTAAAACTGCAGCTTTCAATACAGACCGTATGGGAGAGCTCCAGTCCCCAAAGTAGCTCACTCTCCATTTCAGTCCCTCCTTGTCCCTGGAGCTGGTTCTGTGCTGTATGGTCAGACCCCTGCACTCCCTGGGCTGGAAGGTAGCTCCCAGACTGTAGCCTGTGCTCTGTCCCACTCACCTTCCCCAGTGTACGCTGTGGATGGGAGCTGGGAGACAGGATTTCTTTGTGCCTCTGGAACAGCACAGTCTGACAGACCAGATAGCAACCCTGCCAAGTGATCAAAGTTCAAAGGTGGCCATGTGCACGTGGTCAGACACATCCAGTTATCAGTGTGTCAACTCAGTGACACAGGCACTTTCATACAGAGCCAGGTAAATCATTCATCTTCCTGGCTGAGAAAGGAAACCTTTTCCAGGAGCTCACCATTGACTAACACAGATTTCAAAGTATAACCTCAGAAACACTGATCTCTATCAGCTCAGTGTGAAACCTTCTCAATACAGGCTGTACTAAAGGGACTCATTATAACAGAGACCTGTTGAGGCTGGGTTATTCAGGGCTGAGACATACAGATTTTTAATCAATCAAGGAATCGGGGGTTTGGGGGAAAAGGGCAGGACAGTAGAATTGAGGATTTGCAGATTAACCCTGATCACAATGAATGGTGGAAGGTATTGATGTGCTGACTGGCCCATTTATAGAGTCATAGAGATGTACAGCACGGAAACAGACCCTTCGGTCCAACCCGTCCATGCCGACCAGATATCCCAACCCAATCTAGTCCCACCTGCCAGCACCCGGCCCATATCCCTCCAAACCCTTCCTATTCATATACCCATCCGAATGTCTCTTAAATGTTGCAATTGTACCAGCCTCTGCTCCTACATTGTATGGTCTTATTAGGGATCAAAGGTTAGGGTTAACATCCACAACCAAGACTTCAGCACAACATCACAACATTACTGACAAAGGCTATTTGGCCCATTGTGCCTGAGCTAGCTCATTAAACATGCATCATTACCTGGTGCCAATCTCCTGATTTCTCTCCCATAGCCTCACACATTAGTTTAATCTGAACCACCATCCAGTGCCCCCCTCTTGAATCCCTCAGTTGAATCTGCCCCCATTCCACATCCAGGCTGACTCTGCCCGTGTAATACTGAGGGAGTGCGACACTGCCAGACGGGTCGGAAACTGAGACAGGGAGAGGCCGCTCAAGAGGGACATAAACCATTCCATGGCACCATTTTGAACAGAAGCTGGGAAGTTGTCCCTGCTGTCCCAGTGAGTATTTACCCCAAGACCAATACCAAACCCTATCAAAACAGCAAAATACAGCCACTGCCAGACAGCCAAAATAGATACCAGAAATATTCAGCAGATTTAACAAGTCACAGTAAGTGGGAGCTTGCTACAAACACGTTGGTTGCAATGTTCCCAAAATTACAACAAGTCACTATGTTCCATAAATACTTAACTGGCTGGGCAGCACTTGGGAGAGGAGGTAATTGAGGGAAACGGGAGCAACATTGGAACAGAAGGCTATTCAGTGAGATCACATCTGATCTCTGCTCTAAGTCAATGAAAGGTTGCTAAAACTGTGCAAGGCACTGGTCAGAGCTCAGCTGGAATACTATGTATAGTTTTTGGCCCCGTATCTGAGGAAAGATAGACTGGTAATGGAGACAGTCCAGAGAAGGGTCACTTGGCTGATCCCAGGGATGGAAGGACTATCCTATGAAGAGAGATTGAGTAGGTTTGGAGTTGAAGAGGTGGTGCTGGAAAAGTACAGCAGGTCAGGGAGCGTCCGAGGGGCAGGAGATTCGATGGTTCGAGCATATGCCCTTCATCAGGAATCAATTGATGAAGGGTTTATGCCCGAAACGTCGATTCTCCTGCTCCTCAGACGCTGCCTGACCTGCTGTGCTTTTCCAGCACCACCCTCTCGACTCTGACCTACAGGTCTCCCTGTACTCATTGGAGGTTAGAAGAACGAGAGGCAACCTTATTGAAACGTACAAGATTCTTCGGGGATTTGACGGGGGAGATGTGGAGAGGTTGTTTCCCCTTGTGGGAGAGTCGGGGGGATTATCTCAAAGTAAGGAGTTGCCCATTTAGGGCCGGGAATGAGGAGAGATTTCTTCTCTCCTGGGGGGAGTGAATCTGTGGAATTCTTTCCCACAGGGGGCTGTCGGGGCTGGGTCACTCAGGATATTCGAGGCTGAGAGAGACAGGTTTGTAATCAGGAAGGGAATCCAGGGTTTTGGAGAAGGCAGATCAGCCATGATCTTATTGCATGACAGAACAGCCTGAATGGGTACAGCAGCCTCCTCCGTGCTCCTATTCTCATGGGCATGGGAGCACAAAGTGCTGAGGTACACACACAAGGTTTTCCCCTTGGTAGGGGGGTCAATAACTGGGGGAGGGGGAGGTAGAGTTTTACGTGAGGAGCTGGAGGTTCAGAGGGAAGTTGCGGAATTATTGCTCCCCCCAGAGGGAGATGGGTATCTGGTGCTCACTGTCTGAAAGGCTGGTAGTTTCAGGAACCCTCAACACAGTTAACAAATAGAACGTAGAACAGTGCAGCACAGTACAGGCCCTTCGGCCCTCGATGATGTGCCAGCCTTTTATCCTACTCCAAGATCGAACTAATCTACACACCCTTCATTGTATTTTCATCCATGTGCCTATCCAAGAGTTGCTTAAATGTCCCTAATGTCTCTGACTCTACTCCCACTGCTGGCAGTGCATTACACACACCCACCACTCTCTGTGTAAAGAACCGACCTCTGACATCTCCCCTAAACCATCCACCAATCAATTTAAAATTTACACCCCCTTGTGATAGATATTTCTACCCTGGGGAAAAGTTTCTGGCTACCCACTCTATCTCTGCCTCCCAACATCTTGTACACCTCGATCAAGTCACCTCTCATCCTCCTCCACTCCAGTAAGAAAAGCCCTAGCTCTCTCAACCTTTCTTCATAAGACACACCCTCCAGTCCAGGCAGCTTCCTGATAAATCTCCTCCGCACCCTGTCTAAAGCTTCCACATCCTTCCTATAATGAGATGAACAGAGCTGAACACAATATCCCTAGTGTGGTCTAACCAGGGCTCTATAGAGCTGCAGCATAACCTCATAGTCCTTAAACTCAATCCCTCTGCTAAGGAAAGCCAAAACACCATATGTCTCCTTGACAACCCTATCAACTTGGGATGGCAACTTTGAGGGATCTATAGACATGGACCCCAAGATCCCTCTGTTCCTGCACACCGCCAAGAATCCTGCCTTTAACCCTGTATTCAGCATTCAAATTCAAGCTTCCAAAATGAAACATTTCACATTTATCCAGGTTGAATTCCATCTGCCACTTCTCAGCCCAGCTCTGCATCCTGTTCATGCCTCATTGCAACCTACAACAGCCCTCCCACACTATCCACCACCTTCATGTCATTGGCAAACTTACTAACCCACCCTTCCACTTCCTCGTCCAAGTCATTTATAAAAAGTCACCAAGAGCAGAGGTCCCAGAACAGATCCGTGCAGAACACCACACACTGCTGCCTCACAGCGCCAGAGACCCGGGTTCAATTCCCGCCTCAGGCAACTGACTGTATGGAGTTTGCACATTCTCCCCGTGTCTGCGTGGGTTTCCTCCGGGTGCTCCGGTTTCCTCCCACAGTCCAAAGATGTGCAGGTCAGGTGAATTGGCCATGCTAAATTGCCCGTAGTGTTAGGTGAAGGGGTAAATGTTGGGGTATGGGTGAGTTGCGCTTCGGCGGGTCGGTATGGACTTGTTGGGCGAAGGGCCTATTTCCACACTGTAACTAATCTAATCTAAAACCACTGGTCACCAAACTCCAGGCTGAATACTTTCCATCTACCACCACCCTCTGTCTTCTATGGGCCAGTCAATTTTGTATCCAGACTGACACATTTCCCTGTATCCCATGCCTCCATACTTTCTGAATGAGCCTGCCATGGGGAACCTTATCAAACACGTTGCTAAAATCCATATACACCACATCCACTGCTCTACCTTCATCAATGTATTTTGTCACATCCTCAAAGAATTTAATAAGGTTTGTGAGGCATGACCTGCCCCTCACAAAGCCATGCTGACTATCTCTAATCAAACTATGGTTTACCAAGTAATCATAAATCCTGTCTCTCAGAATCCTCTCTAATAATTTTCCCACTACAGATGTAAGACTGAGTGGTCTGTAATTCCCAGGATTATCCCTATTCCCTTTCTTGAACAACAGAATAACATTTGCTATCCCACAATCATCTAGTACTACTCCAGTGGACAGTGAGGACACAGAGATCATCGCCAAAGGCACAGCTATCTCTTCCCTCACTTCCTGTAGTAACCTTGGGTAACCTTTGTAACTCCCCCTCCCCCAATTAAATATTTTCCCATACCGTCTGCTCCTATCCCTCTCCATCACTATAGTAAAGGTCAGAGAGTTGTGATCACTATCACCAAAATGCTCTCCCACTGAGAGATCTGACACCTGACCTTGTTCGTTGCCAAGCACCAAATCCAATATGGCCTCCCCTCTAGCCGGCCTATCTACATGTTGAGTTAGGAGCCCTTCCTGGACACACCTGATAAAAACTGTTACATCCAAACTATTTGCACTAAGGCGGTTCCAACCAATATTAGGGAAGTTGGAGTCACCATGACAACAACCCTGTTACTTCTGCACCTTTCCAAAATCTGTCCCCACTCTGCTCCTCTGTGCCTTTGTTTCCTGGGGAGGTCTGTAAAAACTCCCAATAAAGTGACTGCTCCTTTCCTGTTTCTGACTTCCCCTCACAATGACTCTGTCGTCAAACCCTCCTCGACACACTCCCTTTCTGCAGTTGTGACATTATCCGTGATTAGCAAATATTGAAGCAGTGTTTAGATAAGCATATGAAAGGCTTTCACATCCAAGGCTATGGGTTAAGTCTGGGGAAATGGGACGAGAATGGGTGGAAATAAAGCAACGAACTGCAGATGTTGCAGATCTGAGACAAAAAGTAACCCCCCCAGGAACTGTTGGTGAAACCCATCAGGTCTGGCAGAGAGAGCAAAACAGAGGTAATGTTTTGAGTTGAATGACCCTCATGAGTTCTGAGGAGGCGCTCTGGGACTCGAAGTGTTACCTCCCCACAGATGCTGCTGAGTTTCTCTAGCATTCGCTGACACAATAGATGGATGTTTGAGGACTGACACAGACACAGTGGGCCAAAGGGCCTTTGTCTGTACCATAGGTCACCCGAGAGAGCTCAGCAGGTATGGATACAGTCAGGGAGCCGGCTTTGGTGGTAGTGCAGAACTGGGCGGCGTAGGTCAAACAAGGCTGAAGACAGCCTGACAGGAACACTGTGGAGCTGTGATGGGGCGTGTTCCTGCTCCCACTAATTCCACTGGGGGTGGAGGGGTGTGTTTAAAAAGCAGAGTGTTCCCCTTTAATAATCCTCCAAAAGCCTCTTGAAGAAGGATGGAATGGTGCCTTGTCCCTGTCCCCGTCCCCAAGGGAACACAGCAAGGCAGAGAGACAACCTGGGATTTTAGTGACGGACTGGACAGACTCGTCCAGAGATGCACAGGTTAGGGTGGATAGGCCATGGGAATTTGTCCCATAGTGTCCAGGGATGTGCAGGTTAGGGTGGATAGGTCATGGGAAATTGTCCCATAGTGTCCAGGGATGTGCAGGTTAGGGTGGATAGGCCATGGGAAATTGTCCCATAGTGTCCAGGGATGTGCAGGTTAGGGTGGATAGGCCATGGGAAATTGTCCCATAGTGTCCAGGGATGTGCAGGTTAGGGTGGATAGGCCATGGGAAATTGTCCCAGGTGTCCAGGGATGTGCAGGTTAGGATGGATAGGCCATGGGAAATTGCCCCATAGTGTCCATGGATGAAAAGGTTAGGGTGGGTTGGCCATGGGAAATTGTCCCACCATGGGAAATTGTCCCAAGTGTCCAGGGATGTGCAGGTTAGGGTGGATAGGCCATGGGAAATTGTCCCATAGTGCCCAGGGATGTGCAGGTTAGGGTGGATAGGCCATGGGAAATTGTCCCGTAGTGCCCAGGGATGTGCAGGTTAGGGTGGATAGGCCATGGGAAATTGTCCCAGGTGTCCAGGGATGTGCAGGTTAGGATGGATAGGCCATGGGAAATTGCCCCATAGTGTCCATGGATGTATAGGTTAGGGTGGGTTGGCCATGGGAAATTGTCCCACCATGGGAAATTGTCCCAAGTGTCCAGGGATGTGCAGGTTAGGGTGGATAGGCCATGGGAAATTGTCCCGTAGTGCCCAGGGATATGTAGGTTAGGATGATAGGCCATGGGAAATTGTCCCATAATGCCCAGGGAGGTGCAGGTTAGGGTGGATTGGCCATGGGAAATTATCCCATAGTGTCCTGGGATGCACAGACTAGGTGGGTTAGCCACAGGAAATGCAGGGTTACAGGGACTGGATTGAGGGGGAGGAGTGGGTCTGGATGGGATACTCTTCAGATAGTTAGTGTCGACTCAAAGAACAAAGGACACTGAAAATCTACAGCCCAGGAACAGGCCCGTCCGCACTTCAAGCCTGAGCTAATCCAAATGTACTGTCTAAACCTGTCGGTCAATTCCTAAGCATCTGTATCCCTCTGCTCCCCACCTACTCATGCATCTGTCCAGATGCACCTTAAATGAATCTACCGTGCCTGCCTCTACCACCTCTGCTGGCAACGTGTTCAAAACGCCCACCACCCTCTGTGTGAAGTACTTGCCGTGTGTATCCCCCTTAAACATTCCATCTCTTACCTTGAAAGCGTGACCTCTCATTATTGAATCCCTCACCCTGGGAAAAAGCTTGTCTCGATCCTGTCTATACCCTTCATGATTTTGTCAACCTCAATCAGGTCCCCCCTCAATCTCTTTTTTTCTAATGAAAACAATCCTAACCTACTCAACCTCTCTTCATAGCTAGCACCTTCCATACCAGGCAACATCCTTGTAAACCTTCTCTGCACCCTCTCCAAAGCGTCCACATCCTTTTGGTAATGTGGTGACCAGAACTGTACACAGTATTCTAAATGTCGTGTACAATTTTAACAAGACCTGCCAGCTCTTATACTCAATATCCCGTCCGATGAAGGCAAGCATACCAAATGCCTTCTTGACCACTCTATCCACCCGTACAGCAACCTTCAGGGTACAATGGACCTGCACTCCCAGATCTCTCTGCCCATTAACTGTTCCCAAGGCTCTTCCATTCACTGTATAATTCGCTCTTGAATTTGACTTCCTAAATGCATCACTCGATGGCTAAATGGTCTGCTCCTGCAGAGGGATTCTATGATTCTAGACTGATCTTGTGAATCTATGGTCACAGCTTTGATATGTCCACTGAGCATATGTACTAACATCACTGGGTTGTTTTCACTCGATTTTCTCCCTGGTAGTCAGGCTCCATAGCAGCTTCTTTCTGAAACTTGCCACCCAGGTTGATAGGGTTGTTAGGAAGGCACACGGTGTGTTAGCTTTTATTGGTAGAGGGATTGCGTTCCAGAGCCATGAGGTCATACCGCATTATAGGAAGGATGTGGAAGCATTGGAAAGGGTTCAGAGGAGATTTACCAGGAAGTTGCCTGGTATGGAGGGAAGGTCTAACTAGGAAAGGCTGAGGGACTTGAGGCTGGTTTCATTAGAGAGAATAAAGTTGAGAGGTGACTTAATTGAGACATATAAGATAATCAGAGGGTGAGATAGGGTGGACAGGGAGAGACTTTTTCCAAGTATGGTGACGGCGAGCACGAGGGGGCATAGCTTTAAATTGAGGGGTGATAGATATAGGACAGATGTCAGAGGTAGTTTCTTTACTCAGAGAGTAGTAAGGGTATGGAATGGCCTGCCTGCAACAGTAGTAGACTCACCAACTTTAAGGGCATTTAAATGGTCATTGGATAGGCATATGGATGACAATGGAACAGTGTAGGTTAGATGGGCTTCAGATTGGTTTCACAGGTCGGCGCAACATCGAGGCCTGAAGGGCCTGTGCTGCGCTGGAATGTTCCATGTTCTATGAGTTCCACTTGCAATTTTCAGTAAAGATCCACCAACAGCCACAGGAATCTCTTTACTATTACTGATCAGTTTGATCCTTATTTCAGGCAGCCTCTGTGGGCAGTCATTTCAAGCCCTCAGACCAAAACATGGTTTACAGGGAGACCAGAAATTAACCCAGATCACAGGTAGCTCTTCCAGCAATAGGGATCTGCCCTGTCCTTGCTTCACATTCAAAGTGCAGGAAGGACCTCAGAGTATTATCACCGCAGGAGTTTCGAACCCACCTCACGCTAAGTGAAGCACGCACCCGCAGTGCAGACATTTGGAAACACAAGTGTAAGATGCCTGTGCTGCCTCAGATACAGAGACGTGCAATCCCGACGTGGACTACACAGCAGCACTGCCCTCTGTGTACATTACAGAGAACGACATCATGGTGAACGCTGTTGGGAACAGAACCCTTTAACATCCAGAGCACTGACAATGGTGAAACAAGGAAATAAATCTGAACACATATTAGATAGCGCTGCAAACCCTGAACACAGTGTAAGGAATTGCAGTCCCTATGTATATTATAGAGAGTAGCAGTCCCTGTGTATATTATAGAGAATAGCAGTCCCTGTGTATATTATAGAGAATAACAGTCCCTGTGTATATTATAGAGAATAACAGTCCCTGTGTATATTATAGAGAATAACAGTCCCTGTGTATATTATAGAGAATAGCAGTCCCTGTGTATATCATACAGAAGAGCAGTCCCTGTATATATTTTTTCCCACAATCCAAAAATGTGCGGGTTAGGTGAATTGGCCATGCTAAATTGCCCGCAGTGTTAGGTGAAGGGGTAAATGTAGGGGAATAGGTCTGGGTGGGTTGCGCTTCGGCGGGTCGGTGTGGACTTGTTGGGCCGAGTAATCTAATGTAAGTAATCTAATCTAATGTAAGTAATCTAATCTAAAAATATTACAGAGAATAGCAGTCCCAGTGTATATTATAGAGAATAACAGTCCCTGTGTATATTATAGAGAATAGCAGTCCCAGTGTATATTATAGAGAATAGCAGTCCCGATGTATATTATAGAGAATAGCAGACCCTGTATATATTATAGAGAATAACTGTCCCTGTGTATATTATAGAGAATAGCAGTCCCGATGTATATTATAGAGAATAGCAGACCCTGTATATTATACAGAATAACAGCCCCTGTGTATATTATACAGAATAGCAGTCCCTGTGTATATTATAGAGAATAACAGTCCCTGTGTCTATTATAGAGAATAGCAATCCCTGTATATATCATAGAGAATAGCAGTCCCTATTTATATTATAGAGAATAGCAACCCCTGTATATGACAGAGAATGGCAATCCCAGTGTATATTATACAGAATAGCAGCACCACTGTATATTATAGAGAATAACAGTCCCTGTGTATATTCACAGAATAGCAGTCCCTGCGTATATTATAGGAAATAGCAGCCCCTGTGTATATTATAGAGAATAGCAGTCCCTGTGTAAATTATAGTAAATAGCAGTCCCTGTGTATATTATAGAGAATAGCGGTCCCTGTGTATATTATAGTAAATAGCAGTCCCTGTGTAAATTATAGTAAATAGCAGTCCCTGTGTATATTCACAGAATAGCAGTCCCTGTGTATATTATAGGAAATAGCAGCCCCTGTGTATATTATAGAGAATAGCAGTCCCTGTGTAAATTATAGTAAATAGCAGTCCCTGTGTATATTATAGAGAATAGCGGTCCCTGTGTATATTATAGAGAATAACTGTCCCTATGCAAATTGTAGTAAATAGCTGTCCCTGTGTATATTACAGATAATAGAAGTCTCTGTGTATATTATAGGGAATAGCAGTCCCTGTGTATATTATAGAGGAAAATAGTCCCTGTGCATATTATAGTAAATAGCAGTCCCTGTGTATATTATAGAGAATAACAGTCCCTGTGTATATTATAGTAAGTAGCAGTCCCTGTGTATATTGTTCAGAATAGGAGTCCCTGTGTATATTATAGAGAATAGCAGTCTCTGTGCATATTATAGAGAATACCAGTCCCTGTGTATATTATAGAGAATAGCAGTCCCTGTGTATATCATAAAGAATAACAGTCCTTGTGTATATTATAGAGAATAGCGGTCCCTATGTATATTATAGAGAATACCAGTCCCTGTGTATATTATAACCAACAGCAATCCCTGTGTATATTATAGAAAATAGCAACCCTTGTGTATATTATAAATAATAGCAATCCTTGTGTATATTATAGATAATAGCAATCCCTGTGTATATTGTAGAGAATAACAGTCCCTGTGCATATTATAATAAATAGCAGTCCCTGTGTATGTTATAGAGAATAGCAGTCCCTGTGTTTATTAGAGAGAATAATAGTCGCTGTGCATATTATAGTAAATAGCAGTCTCTGTGTATATTATAGATAATAGCAGTCTCTGTGCATATTATACTAAATATCAGTCCCTGTGTATATTATAGAGAATACCAGACCCTGTGTATCCCTGTGTAATAGATAATATTTTATAGAGAATAGCAGTCCCTGTGCATATCATACAGAACAGCAGTCCCTGTGTATATTATAGAGAATAACAGTCCCTGTATATATTATTCAGAATAACAGTTCTTGTATACATTACATAGAATATCAGTCCCTGTGTATATTATACAGAACAGCAGTGCCGGTGTATATTATAGAGAATACCAGTGCCTGTATATATTATAGAGAATTACAGTCCCTGTAAATATTATAGAGAATAACAGTCCCTGTGTATATTATAGAGAATAACAGTCCTTGTGTATATTATAGAGAATAGCAACCCCTGTGTATACTATAGAGAATAACATCCCTGTGTATATTATACAGAATAGCAGTCCCTGTAAATATTATAGAGAATAACAGTCCCTGTATATATTATAGAGAATAACAGTCCCTGTGCATATTATAATAAATATCAGTCCCTTGGTATATTATAGAGAATAACAGTCCCTGCATATACTATAGAGAATAACAGTCTCGGTGCATATTGTCGAGAATAGCAGTCGCTGTGTATATTACAGAGAATAGCAGTCCCTGTGTATATTATAGAGAATACAGTCCATGTGTATATTATAGAGAATAGCAGACCCTGTGTATATTATAGAGAATAGCAGTCCCTGTGTATATTATAGAGAATAACAGTCCCTGTGTATCGTAAACAGCAGTCCCTGTGTATATTATAGTGAACAGCAGTCCCTGAGTATATTATAGAGAATAACAGTCCCTGTGTATATCATAGTAAATAGCATTCCCTGTGTATTAGATTAGATTAGATTAGATTACAGTGTGGAAACAGGCCCTTCGACCCAACAAGTCCACACCGACCCGCTGAAGCGAAACCCACCCATACCCCTACATTTACCCCTTATCTAACACTACGGGCAATTTAGTATGGCCAATTCACCTGACCCTGCACATCTTTGGACTGTGGGAGGAAACCGGAGCACCCGGAGGAAACCCACGCAGATACGGGGAGAACGTGCAAACTCCACACAGTCAGTCGCCTGAGGCGGGAATTGAACCCGGGTCTCTGGCGCTGTGAGGCAGCAGTGCTAACCACTGTGCCACCGTGCCGCCCACGAAATTCTCTATAATATATACAGGGACTGTTATTCTCTATAATATACACAGGGACTGCTGTTTACTATAATAAACAGCATATTGTAGAGAATACGAGTCCCTGTGTATATTATAGAGAATAGCAGTCCCTGTGTATATTATAGAGAATAGCAGTCTCTGTGTATATTATAGAGAATAACAGTCCCTGTGCATATCATACAGAACAGCAGTCCCTGTGTATATTATAGAGAATAGCAGTCTCTGTGTATATTATAGAGAATAGCAGTCCCTGTGTATATTATAGAGAATAACAGTCCCTGTGCATATCATACAGAACAGCAGTCCCTGTGTATATTATAGAGAATAGCAGTCCCTGTGTATATTATAGAGAATAGCAGTCCCTGTATATATTATAGAGAATTTCAGTCCCTGTACATATTATAGAGAATAACAGTCCCTGTGTATATTATAGTAAATAGCAGTCCCTGTGTATATTATACAGAACAGCAGTCCCCGTGTATATTATAGAGAATAACAGTCCCTGTGTATGTTATAGTAAATAGCAGTCCCTGTGTACATTATAGACAATATCAGCCCCTGTGTATATTATAGAGAATAACAGTCTCTGTGCATATTATAGAGAATACCAGTCCCTGTGTATACGATAGAGAATAGCCGTCCCTGTATATATCATAGAGAATAATAGTCCTTGTGCATATTATAGTAAATAGCAGTCCCTGTGTACATTATGGAGAATAACAGTCTCTGTCTATATTGTAGAGAATAGCCATCGCTGTGTATATTATAGAGAATAGCAGTCCATGTGTATATTATAGAGAATAGCAGTCCATGTGTATATTATAGAGAATAACAGTCCCTGTGTATATTATAGAGAATAGCAGTTCCTGTGCATATTATAGAGAATAGCAGTCCATGTGTATATTATAGAGAATAACAGTCCCTGTGTATATTATAGAGAATAGCAGTCCATGTGTATATTATAGAGAATAGCAGTCCATGTGTATATTATAGATAATAGCAGTCTCTGTGCAGATTAAAGTAAATAGCAGTCCCTGTGTATTTTATAGAGAATAACAGCCCTGTGTATATTATATTAAATAGCAGTCCCTGTGTATATTATAGAGAAGAGCAGTCCCTGTGTATATTATAGAAAATAGCTGTCCCTCTATATATTATAGAGAATATCAGTCCCTGTGTATATTATACAGAACAGCAGTGCCGGTGTATATTATAGAGAATACCAGTGCCTGTATATATTATAGAGAATTACAGTCCCTGTAAATATTATAGAGAATAACAGTCCTTGTGTATATTATAGTGAATAGCAACCGCTGTGTATACTATAGAGAATAACATCCCTGTGTATATTATAGAGAATAACAGTCCTTGTGTATATTATAGAGAATAGCAACCCCTGTGTATACTATAGAGAATAACATCCCTGTGTATATTATACAGAATAGCAGTCCCTGTATATATTATAGAGAATAACAGTCCCTGTATATATTATAGATAATAACAGTCCCTGTGCATATTATAGTAATATCAGTCCCTTGGTATATTATAGAGAATAAGAGTCCCTGCATATACTATAGAGAATAACAGTCTCGGTGCATATTGTCGAGAATAGCAGTCGCTGTGTATATTACAGAGAATAGCAGTCCCTTTGTATATTATAGAGAATACAGTCCATGTGTATATTATAGAGAATAGCAGACCCTGTGTATATTATAGAGAACAGCAGTCCCTGTGCATATTATAGTAAACAGCAGTCCCTGAGTATATTATAGAGAATAACAGACCCTGTGTATATCATAGTAAATAGCATTCCCTGTGTATTAGATTAGATTAGATTAGATTACAGTGTGGAAACAGGCCCTTCGACCCAACAAGTCCACACCGACCCGCCGAAGCGAAACCCACCCATACCCCTACATTTACCCCTTATCTAACACTACGGGCAATTTAGTATGGCCAATTCACCTGACCCTGCACATCTTTGGACTGTGGGAGGAAACCGGAGCACCCGGAGGAAATCCACGCAGACACGGGGAGAACGTGCAAACTCCACACAGTCAGTCGCCTGAGGCAGGAATTGAACCCGGGTCTCTGGCGCTGTGAGGCAGCAGTGCTAACCACTGTGCGACCGTGCCGCCCACGAAATTTTCTATAATATATACAGGGACTGTTATTCTCTATAATATACACAGGGACTGCTGTTTACTATAATAAACAGCATATTGTAGAGAATACGAGTCCCTGTGTATATTATAGAGAATAACAGTCCCTGTGTATATTATAAAGAATAGCAGTCCCTGTGTATATTATAGAGAATAGCAGTCCCTGTGCATATCATACAAAACAGCAGTCCCTGTGTATATTATAGAGGATAACAGTCCCTGTACATATTATAGAGAATACCAGTCCCTGTGTATATTATAGAGAATAGCAGTCTCTGTGTATATTATAGAGAATACCAGTCCCTGTGTATACTAGAGAGAATAGCAGTGCCTGTGTATATTATACAGAATAGCAGTCCCTGTGTATATTGTAGAGAATAGCCGTCCCTGTGTATATTATAGAGAATAACAGTCTCTGAGGACATTAGAGAGAATAGCAGTCCCTGTGTATATTATAGAGATTAACAGTCCCTGTGTATATTATAGAGAATAACAGTCTCTGAGGACATTTTTGAGAATAACAGTCCCTGTGTATATTATAGAGATTAACAGTCCCTGTGTATATTATACAAAATAGCAGCCCCTGTGTATATTATAGAGAATAACAGCCCCTGTGTTTATTATAGAGAATAGCAGTCCCTGTGTATATTATAAAGAGTAGGGGTCTTGTCTATATTACAAAGAATTTCAGTCCCTGTTTATGCGATCGTAACTTACAGTCCCTGTGTATATTATAGAGAATAGCATTCCCTGTGTATATTATACAGAATAACAGTTCCTGTGTATATTATAGAGAAGAGCAGTTCCTGTATAAATTATAGAGAACAGCAGTCCCTCTGTATATTATAGAGAACTGCAGTCCCAGTATATACTATGGAATATAGCAGTTCCTGTGTATATTATAGAGAATAGCAATCTCTGTGCATATTATAGAGAATAGCAGTCCCTGTGTATACTACAGAGAATAGCAGTCCCTGTGTATGTTATAGAGAACAGACGTCCCTGTGTATATTATGGAGAATAGCTGTCCCTGAATATATTATACATAATAGCAATCCCTGTATATATTACAGAGAATAGCAGCCCCTGTGTATATAATAGAGAATAGCGATCCCTGTGTATATTATAGAGAATAGCAGTCCCTGTGTATATTGCAGAGAATAGCACTCCCTGTGCATATTATAGAAAGTAGCAGTCCCTGTGTATATTATAGATAGTAGCAGACCTTGTGTGTATTACAGAGAATAACAATCCCCGTGTATATTATACAGAATAGCAGTCCCTATTTATATTATAGAGAATAGCAATCCCTGTGCATATTATAGAGAATAACAGTCCCTGTATACATTACAGTAAATAGCAGTCCCTGTGTATATTATAGATAATAGCAGCCCCAGTGTATATTATAGAGAACAGCAGTCCCTGTATACATTACAGTAAATAGCAGTCCCTGTGTATATTATAGATGATAGCAGTCCCTGTGTATATTATAGAGAAGAGCAGTCCCTGTATATATTACAGAGAATTGCAGTCCCTGTGTATATTACAGAGAACTGCAGTCCCTGATTATATTATGCAGTATAGCAGTCCATGTGTATATTATAGAGAATAGCAGTCCCCGTGTATATTATAGATAATAGCAACCCCTGTGTATATTATAGAGAATAGCAGACCTTCTGTATATTATAGTGAATAGCACACTCTGTGTATATTGTACAGAATAGCAGTCCCTGTGTATATTATAGAGAATAACAGTCCCTGCGTATATTATAGAGAATAGCAATCCCTGTGTATATTATAGAGAATAGCAGTCCCTGTGTATATTATAGAGAATAACAGTCCCTGCGTATATTATAGAGAATAGCGGTCCCTGTGTATATTATAGAGAATAACAGTCCCTGCGTATATTATAGGGAATAGCAGTCCCTGTATATATATTGTAGAGAATAGCAGTCCCTGTGTATATTATAGAGAATAACAGTCCCTGTGTATATTATAGAGAATAGCAGTCCCTGTGTTTATTATAGAGAATAGCAGTCCATGTGTATATTATAGAGAATAACAGTCCCTGTGTATATTATAGAGAATAACAGTCTCTGTGTATATTATAGAGAATAACAGTCCCTGTGCATATTATAGAGAAGAGCAGTCCCTGTGTATATTATAGATAATAGCAGCCCCTGTGTATATGATAGAGAATAACAGTCCCTGTGTATATTATAGAGAACAGCAGTCCCTGTATACATTACAGTAAATAGCAGTCCCTGTGTATATTATAGATGATAGCAGTCCCTGTGTATATTATAGAGAAGAGCAGTCCCTGTATATATTACAGAGAATTGCAGTCCCTGTGTATATTACAGAGAACTGCAGTCCCTGATTATATTATGCAGCATAGCAGTCGCTGTGTACATTATAGAGAATAGCAGTCCCCGTGTATATTATAGATAATAGCAACCCCTGTGTATATTATAGAGAATAGCAGACCTTGTGTATATTATAGTGAATAGCACACTCTGTGTATATTGTACAGAATAGCAGTCCCTGTGTATATTATAGAGAATAACAGTCCCTGCGTATATTATAGAGATTAGCAGTCCCTGTGTATATTATAGAGAATAACAGTCCCTGTGTATATTATAGAGAATAGCGGTCCCTGTGTATATTATAGAGAATAACAGTCCCTGCGTATATTATAGGGAATAGCAGTCCCTGTATATATATTGTAGAGAATAGCAGTCCCTGTGTATATTATAGAGAATAACAGTCCCTGTGTATATTATAGAGAATAACAGTCCCTGCGTATATTATAGAGAATAACAGTCCCTGTGTATATTATAGAGAATAGCAGTCCCTGTGTATATTATAGAGAATAGCAGTCCCTGTGTATATTATAGACAACAACAGTCTCTGTGTATATTGTAGAGAATACCAGTCCCTGTGTATATTATAGAGAATAACAGTCCCTGTATATATTATAGACAATAGCCGTCCCTGTGTATATTATAGAGAATAGCAGTCCCTGTGTATATTATAGAGAATAGCGATCCCTGTGTGTATTATAGAGAATAGCAGTCCCTGTGCATATTGTAGAGAATACCAGTCCCTGTATATATTATAGAGAATAGCAGACCCTGTGTATATTGTAGAGAATAGCAGTCCCTGTATATATTATAGAGAATAGCAGTCCCTGTGTATATTATAGAGAATATCATTCCCTGTTTATCCGATAATAAATGACAGTCCCTGTGTATATCATAGAGAATAGCAGTCCCTGTGTTTATTGTACAAAATAGCAGCCCCTGTGCATATTATAGAGAATAGCAGCCCCTGTGTATATTACAAAGAATATCAGTCCCTGTTTATACGATAATAAATGACAGTCCCTGTGTATATTATAGAGAAAAGCAGTCCCTGTGTATATTATAGAGAATAGTAGTCCCAGTGTATATTATAGAGAATAGCAGTCTCTGTGTATATTATAGAGAACTGCAGTTCCTGTATATAATGGAGAATAACAGTCCCTGTGTATATTATAGAGGGTAGCAGTCCCTGTGTTTATTATAGACAACAACAGTCTCTGTGTATATTAAAGAGAAGAGCAGTCCCTGTTGATATTATAGAGAATAGCAGACCCTGTGTATATTGTAGAGAATAGCAGTCACTGTGTACATTAGAGAGAACAGCAGTCCGTGTGTATATTATACAAAATAGCAAACCTTGTGTATATTATAGTAAATACCAGTCGCTGTGAATATTATACATAACAACAAACCCTGTGTATATTTTAGAGAATAGCAGACCCTGTGTATATTTTGGAGAATAATAGTCCTGTGCATATTATTCAAAATGGCAGTCCCTATGTATATTACGGAGAATAACAGTCCCTGTGTATATTATACAGAATAGCAGTCCCTGTGTATATTATAGAGAATACCAGTCCCTGTGTATATTATAGTGAATAGCAGTCCCTGTATACATTATAGAGAATAACAGTCCCTGTGTGTATTATAGAAAATAGCAGTCTTTGTGTATATTGTAGAGAATAACAGCCCTGTGTATACTAAAGAGAATAGCAGTCCCTGTATATATTATAGAGAACAGCAGTCTCTGTGTATATTGTAGACGACAACACAGTAGACGATAATATACACAGGCACTGCTATTCTCTTTAGTCTCGACAGGGACTGGTATTCTCTATAATATACACAGGAACTGCTATTCTCTATAATATACACAGGGACTGTTATTCTCTAAAATATACACAGCGACGGCTATTCTCTATAATATGTTCCGGTACTGTTATTCTCCATGTGTATATTATAGAGAATAACAGTCCCTGTGTATATTATAGAGAATAACAGTCCCTGTGTATATTATAGAGAATAGCAGTCCCTGTGTTTATTATAGAGAATAGCAGTCCATGTGTATATTATAGAGAATAACAGTCCCTGTGTATATTATAGAGAATAACAGTCCCTGCGTATATTATAGAGAATAACAGTCCCTGTGTATATTATAGAGAATAGCAGTCCCTGTGTATATTATAGAGAATAGCAGTCCCTGTGTATATTATAGACAACAACAGTCTCTGTGTATATTAAAGAGAAGAGCAGTCCCTGTTGATATTATAGAGAATAGCAGACCCTGTGTACATTGTAGAGAATAGCAGTCTCTGTATATATTATAGAGAATAGCAGTCCCTGTGTATATTATAGAGAATATCATTCCCTGTTTATACGATAATAAATGACAGTCCCTGTGTATGTTATAGAGAATAGCAGTCCCTGTGTTTATTGTACAAAATAGCAGCCCCTGTGCATATTATAGAGAATAGCAGCCCCTGTGTATATTACAATGAATATCAGTCCCTGTTTATACGATAATAAATGACAGTCCCTGTGTATATTATAGAGAAAAGCAGTCCCTGTGTATATTATAGAGAATAGTAGTCCCAGTGTATATTATAGAGAATAGCAGTCTCTGTGTATATTATAGAGAATAGCAGTCCCTGTGTATATTATAGAGAATAGTAGTCCCAGTGTATATTATAGAGAATAACAGTCCCTGTGTATATTATAGAGAATAGCCGTCCCTGTGTATATTGTAGAGAATAGCAGTCTCTGTGTATATTGTAGAGAATAGCAGTCCCTGCGTATATTATAGAGAATAACAATCCCTGTCTATACTATAGAGAATAGCCGTCCCTGTGTATATTGTAGAGAATAGCAGTCCCTGTGTATATTATAGAGAATAGCAGTCTCTGTGTATATTATAGAGAATAGCCGTCCCTGTGTATATTGTAGAGAATAGCAGTCCCTGTGTATATTATAGAGAATAGCAGTCCCTGTGTATATTATAGAGAATAGTAGTCCCAGTGTATATTATAGAGAATAGCAGTCTCTGTGTATATTATAGAGAACTGCAGTTCCTGTATATATTATGGAGAATAACAGTCCCTGTGTATATTATAGAGGGTAGCAGTCCCTGTGTTTATTATAGACAACAACAGACTCTGTGTATATTAAAGAGAAGAGCAGTCCCTGTTGATATTATAGTGAATAGCAGACCCTGTGTATATTGTAGAGAATAGCAGTCACTGTGTACATTAGAGAGAACAGCAGTCCGTGTGTATATTATACAAAATAGCAAGCCTTGTGTATATTATAGTAAATACCAGTCGCTGTGAATATTATACATAACAACAAACCCTGTGTATATTTTAGGGAATTGCAGACCCTGTGTATATTTTGGAGAATAATAGTCCTGTGCATATTATTCAAAATGGCAGTCCCTGTGTATATTACGGAGAATAACAGTCCCTGTGTATATTATAGTGAATAGCAGTCCCTGTATACATTATAGAGAATAACAGTCCCTGTGTGTATTATAGAAAATAGCAGTCTTTGTGTATAGTGTAGAGAATAACAGCCCTGTGTATACTAAAGAGAATAGCAGTCCCTGTATATATTATAGAGAACAGCAGTCTCTGTGTATATTGTAGACGATAACACAGTAGACGATAATATACACAGGCACTGCTATTCTCTTTAGTCTCTACAGGGACTGGTATTCTCTATAATATACACAGGAACTGCTATTCTCTATAATATACACAGGGACTGTTATTCTCTATAATATACACAGGGACTGTTATTCTCTATAATATACACATGGAGAATAACAGTACCGGAACATATTATAGAGAATAGCCGTCGCTGTGTATATTTTAGAGAATAACAGTCCCTCCGTATATTATAGAGAATAACAGTCCCTGTGTATATTATAGAGAATAGCAGTCCCTGCGTATATTATAGAGAATAACAGTCCCTGTGTATATTATAGAGAATAACAGTCCCTGCGTATATTATAGAGAATAACAGTCCCTGTGTATATTATAGAGAATAGCAGTCCCTGTGTATATTATAGAGAATAGCAGTCCCTGTGCATATTGTAGAGAATACCAGTCCCTGTGTATATTATAGAGAATAGCAGTCCCTGTGCATATTTTAGAGAGTAACAGTCCCAGTGTATATTATAGAGAAGAGCAGCCCCTGTATATATTATGGAGAATAGCAGTCCCTGTGTATATTATAGAGAATAGCAGTCCCTGTGTTTATTATAGAGAATAGCAGTCCCTGTGTATATTATAGAGAACTGCAGTTCCTGTATATATTATGGAGAATAACAGTCCCTGTTTATATTATAGAGGGTAGCAGTCCCTGTGTTTATTATAGACAACAACAGACTCTGTGTATATTAAAGAGAAGAGCAGTCCCTGTTGATATTATAGAGAATAGCAGACCCGGTGTATATTGTAGAGAATAGCAGTCACTGTGTACATTAGAGAGAACAGCAGTCCGTGTGTATATTATACAAAATAGCAAACCTTGTGTATATTATAGTAAATACCAGTCGCTGTGAATATTATACATAACAACAAACCCTGTGTATATTTTAGGGAATTGCAGACCCTGTGTATATTTTGGAGAATAATAGTCCTGTGCATATTATTCAAAATGGCAGTCCCTGTGTATATTACGGAGAATAACAGTCCCTGTGTATATTATACAGAATAGCAGTCCCTGTGTATATTATAGAGAATACCAGTCCCTGTGTATATTATAGTGAATAGCAGTCCCTGTATACATTATAGAGAATAACAGTCCCTGTGTGTATTATAGAAAATAGCAGTCTTTGTGTATATTGTAGAGAATAACAGCCCTGTGTATACTAAAGAGAATAGCAGTCCCTGTATATATTATAGAGAACAGCAGTCTCTGTGTACATTGTAGACGATAACACAGTAGACGATAATATACACAGGCACTGCTATTCTCTTTAGTCTCTACAGGGACTGGTATTCTCTATAATATACACAGGAACTGCTATTCTCTATAATATACACAGGGACTGTTATTCTCTAAAATATACACAGCGACGGCTATTCTCTATAATATGTTCCGGTACTGTTATTCTCCATGTGTATATTATAGAGAATAACAGTCCCTGTGTATATTATAGAGAATAACAGTCCCTGCGTATATTATAGAGAATAACAGTCCCTGTGTATATTATAGAGAATAGCAGTCCCTGCGTATATTATAGAGAATAACAGTCCCTGTGTATATTATAGAGAATAGCAGTCCCTGTGTATATTATAGAGAATAGCAGTCCCTGTGCATATTGTAGAGAATAGCCATCCCTGTGTGTATTATAGAGAATAGCAGTCCCTGTGCATATTGTAGAGAATACCAGTCCCTGTGTATATTATAGAGAATAACAGTCCCTGTATATATTATAGACAATAGCCGTCCCTGTGTATATTATAGAGAATAGCAGTCCCTGTGTATATTATAGAGAATAGCGATCCCTGTGTGTATTATAGAGAATAGCAGTCCCTGTGCATATTGTAGAGAATACCAGTCCCTGTGTATATTATAGAGAATAACAGTCCCTGTATATATTATAGACAATAGCCGTCCCTGTGTATATTATAGAGAATAGCAGTCCCTGTGTATATTATGGAGAATAACAGTCCCTGTGTATATTATAGAGAATAGCAGTCCCTGTGTATATTATAGAGAATAGCAGTCCCTGTGTATATTATAGGGAGTAGCAGTCCCTGTGTTTCTTATAGTGAATAACGGTCCCTGTGTATATTATAGAGAATAACAGTCCCTGTGCATATTATAGAGAATAACAGTCCCTGTGTATATTATAGAGAATAGCAGTCCCTGTGCATATTGTAGAGAATAGCCATCCCTGTGTGTATTATAGAGAATAGCAGTCCCTGTGCATATTGTAGAGAATACCAGTCCCTGTGTTTCTTATAGTGAATAACGGTCCCTGTGTATATTATAGAGAATAACAGTCCCTGTGCATATTATAGAGAATAACAGTCCCTGTATATATTATGGAGAATAGCAGTCCCTGTGTATATTATAGAGAATAACAGTCCCTGTGTATACTATAGAGAATAACAGTCCCTGTGTATATTATAGAGAATAACAGTCCCTGTATATATTATAGACAATAGCCGTCCCTGTGTATATTATAGAGAATAGCAGTCCCTGTGTATATTTTAGAGAGTAACAGTCCCAGTGTATATTATAGAGAAGAGCAGCCCCTGTATATATTATGGAGAATAACAGTCCCTGTGTATATTATAGAGAATAGCAGTCCCTGTGTATATTATAGAGAATAGCAGTCCCTGTGTATATTATAGGGAGTAGCAGTCCCTGTGTTTCTTATAGTGAATAACGGTCCCTGTGTATATTATAGAGAATAACAGTCCCTGTGCATATTATAGAGAATAACAGTCCCTGTATATATTATGGAGAATAGCAGTCCCTGTGTATATTATAGAGAATAACAGTCCCTGTGTATACTATAGAGAATAACAGTCCCTGTGTATATTATAGAGAAGAGCAGTCCCTGTATATATTATGGAGAATAGCAGTCCCTGTGTATATTATAGACAATAACAGTCTCTGTGGACATTAGAGAAAATTGCAGCCCCTGTGTATTTTTTCGAGAATAGCAGTCCCTGTGTATATTACAAAGAATATCAGTCCCTGTTTATACGATAGTAAATGACAGTCCCTGTGTATATTATAGAGAATAGCAGTCCCTGTATATATTATGGAGAATAGCAGTCCCTGTGTATATTATAGACAATAACAGTCCCTGTGTATATTATAGAGAAGAGCAGTCCCTGTATATATTATGGAGAATAGCAGTCCCTGTGTATATTATAGACAATAACAGTCTCTGTGGACATTAAAGAAAATAGCAGCCCCTGTGTATTTTTTCGAGAATAGCAGTCCCGTGCATATTATTCAAAATAGCAGTCCCTGTGTATATTAAAGATAACAGCAACTCCTGTGCATATAGAGAATTGCAATCCCTCTGTATATTATACAGAATAGCAGTTCCTGTGTATATTATGCATAATAACAACCCCTGTGTATATTATAGAGAATAGCAGTCCCTGTGTATATTACAGAGAATAGCAGCCCCTGTGTGTATTGTAGGGAATAACAATCATATTTTAAATTATAGAGAATAGCCATCCCTGCGTATATTATAGAGAATAACAGTCTCTGTGTATATTGTAGAGAATAGCCATCCCTGTGTGTATTATAGAGAATAGCAGTCCCTGTGTGTATTATAGAGAATACCAGTCCCTGTGTATATTATAGAGAATAGCAGTCCCGTGCATATTATTCAAAATAGCAGTCCCTGCGTATATTATAGAGAATAACAGTCTCTGTGTATATTGTAGAGAATAGCCATCCCTGTGTGTATTATAGAGAATAGCAGTCCCTGTGTGTATTATAGAGAATACCAGTCCCTGTGTATATTATAGAGAATAGCAGTCCCGTGCATATTATTCAAAATAGCAGTCCCTGTGTATATTATAGAGAATAGCACTCCCTGTGTATATTATAGAGAATAGCAGTCCCTGTGTGTATTATACAGAATAGTAGACCCTGTTTATATTATAGAGAATAACAGTCCCAGTGTATATTATAGAGAATAGCCGTCCCGGTCTATATTATAGAGAATAACAGTCCCTGTGTACATTATAGAGAATAACAGACCCTATGTATATTAGAGAGAATAGCCGTCCCTGTGTATATTATAGAGAATAACAGACCCTGTGTATATTAGAGAGAATAGCCGTCCCTGTGTATATTGTAGAGAATAGCAGTCCCTGTGTATATTATAGAAAATAATAGCGGCTGTGTTTATGACCGAGAATAGCAGTCCCTGTTTATTTTATATAAAATAGCAGCCCCTGTGTAATAGCAGTCCCTGTGTATTTTATATAAAATAGCAGCCCCTGTGTAATAGCAGTCCCTGTGTATATTATAGAGAATATCAGTCCCTGTGTACATTATCGAGAACAGCAGTCCCTGTGTATATTATAGAGAATAGCAGTCCCTGTGTATATTGTAGAGAATAGCAGTCCCTGTGTATATTATAGAGAATAGCAGTCCCTCTGTATATATTATAGAGAATAACTGTCCCTGTGTATAATATAGAGATAGCAGTTTCTGTGTATATTGTAGAGAATAACAGTCCCTGTGTATATTATAGAGAAGAGCAGCCCCCGTGTGTATTATATTGAATAGCAGTCCCTGTGTACATAATAGAGAATAGCAGTCCCTGTATATATTTTAGAGAATAGCAGTCCCTGTGTATATTGTAAAGAACTGCAGTCCCTGTATATATTATGGAGAATAGCAGTCCCTGTGTTTATTATAAACAATAACAGTCTCTGTGGACATTAGAGAAAATAGCAGTCCCTGTGGATATTATAGAGAATAGCAGTCCCTGTCTATATTACAAAGAATATCAGTCCCTGCTTATACGATAGCAAATGACAGTCCCTGTGTATATTATAGAGAATAGCAGTCCCTGTGTATATTATAGAGAATAGCAGTACCTGTGTATATTATAGGGAATAGCAGTCCCTGTGTATATATAGAGAATAACAGTCCCTGTGTATATTATAGAGAATAGCCATCCCTGTGTGTATTATAGAGAATAGCAGTCCCTGTGCATATTGTAGAGAATACCAGTCCCTGTGTATATTATAGAGAATAACAGTCCCTGTATATATTATAGACAATAGCCGTCCCTGTGTATATTATAGAGAATAGCAGTCCCTGTGTATATTTTAGAGAGAAACAGTCCCAGTGTATATTATAGAGAAGAGCAGCCCCTGTATATATTATGGAGAATAGCAGTCCCTGTGTATATTATAGAGAATAGCAGTCCCTGTGTATATTATAGAGAATAGCAGTCCCTGTGTATATTATAGGGAGTAGCAGTCCCTGTGTATATTATAGAGAATAACAGTCCCTGTGTATATTATAGAGAATAGCCATCCCTGTGTGTATTATAGAGAATAGCAGTCCCTGTGCATATTGTAGAGAATACCAGTCCCTGTGTATATTATAGAGAATAACAGTCCCTGTATATATTATAGACAATAGCCGTCCCTGTGTATATTATAGAGAATAGCAGTCCCTGTGTATATTTTAGAGAGTAACAGTCCCAGTGTATATTATAGAGAAGAGCAGCCCCTGTATATATTATGGAGAATAGCAGTCCCTGTGTATATTATAGAGAACTGCAGTTCCTGTATATATTATGGAGAATTACAGTCCCTGTGTATATTATAGAGGGTAGCAGTCCCTGTGTTTATTATAGACAACAACAGACTCTGTGTATATTAAAGAGAAGAGCAGTCCCTGTTGATATTATAGAGAATAGCAGACCCTGTGTATATTGTAGAGAATAGCAGTCACTGTGTACATTAGAGAGAACAGCAGTCCGTGTGTATATTATACAAAATAGCAAGCCTTGTGTATATTATAGTAAATACCAGTCGCTGTGAATATTATACATAACAACAAACCCTGTGTATATTTTAGAGAATAGCAGACCCTGTGTATATTTTGGAGAATAATAGTCCTGTGCATATTATTCAAAATGGCAGTCCCTGTGTATATTACGGAGAATAACAGTCCCTGTGTATATTATACAGAATAGCAGTCCCTGTGTATATTATAGAGAATACCAGTCCCTGTGTATATTATAGTGAATAGCAGTCCCTGTATACATTATAGAGAATAACAATCCCTGTGTGTATTATAGAAAATAGCAGTCTTTGTGTATATTGTAGAGAATAACAGCCCTGTGTATACTAAAGAGAATAGCAGTCCCTGTATATATTATAGAGAACAGCAGTCTCTGTGTACATTGTAGACGATAACACAGTAGACGATAATATACACAGGCACTGCTATTCTCTTTAGTCTCTACAGGGACTGGTATTCTCTATAATATACACATGAACTGTTATTCTCTAAAATATACACAGCGACGGCTATTCTCTATAATATGTTCCGGTACTGTTATTCTCCATGTGTATATTATAGAGAATAACAGTCCCTGTGTATATTATAGAGAATAACAGTCCCTGCGTATATTATAGAGAATAACAGTCCCTGTGTATATTATAGAGAATAGCAGTCCCTGCGTATATTATAGAGAATAACAGTCCCTGTGTATATTATAGAGAATAGCAGTCCCTGTGTATATTATAGAGAATAGCAGTCCCTGTGCATATTGTAGAGAATAGCCATCCCTGTGTGTATTATAGAGAATAGCAGTCCCTGTGCATATTGTAGAGAATACCAGTCCCTGTGTATATTATAGAGAATAACAGTCCCTGTATATATTATAGACAATAGCCGTCCCTGTGTATATTATAGAGAATAGCAGTCCCTGTGTATATTATAGAGAATAGTCATCCCTGTGTGTATTATAGAGAATAGCAGTCCCTGTGCATATTGTAGAGAATACCAGTCCCTGTGTATATTATAGAGAATAACAGTCCCTGTATATATTATAGACAATAGCCGTCCCTGTGTATATTATAGAGAATAGCAGTCCCTGTGTATATTATAGAGAATAACAGTCCCTGTATATATTATAGACAATAGCCGTCCCTGTGTATATTATGGAGAATAGCAGTCCCTGTGTATATTTTAGAGAGTAACAGTCCCAGTGTATATTATAGAGAAGAGCAGCCCCTGTATATATTATGGAGAATAGCAGTCCCTGTGTATATTATAGAGAATAGCCATCCCTGTGTGTATTATAGAGAAGAGCAGTCCCTGTGCATATTGTAGAGAATACCAGTCCCTGTGTATATTATAGAGAATAACAGTCCCTGTATATATTATAGACAATAGCCGTCCCTGTGTATATTATAGAGAATAGCAGTCCCTGTGTATATTATAGAGAATAACAGTCCCTGTATATATTATAGACAATAGCCGTCCCTGTGTATATTATGGAGAATAGCAGTCCCTGTGTATATTTTAGAGAGTAACAGTCCCAGTGTATATTATAGAGAAGAGCAGCCCCTGTATATATTATGGAGAATAGCAGTCCCTGTGTATATTATAGAGAATAGCAGTCCCTGTGTATATTATAGGGAGTAGCAGTCCCTGTGTTTCTTATAGAGAATAACAGTCCCTGTGTATATTATAGAGAATAACAGTCCCTGTGTATATTATAGAGAATAGCAGTCCCTGTATATATTATGGAGAATAGCAGTCCCTGTGTATATTATAGAGAGTAGCAGTCCCTGTGTATATTATAGAGAATAACAGTCCCTGTGTATATTATAGAGAATAACTGTCCCTGTGTATATTATAGAGAAGAGCAGTCCCTGTATATATTATGGAGAATAGCAGTCCCTGTGTATATTATAGACAATAACAGTCTCTGTGGACATTAGAGAAAATTGCAGCCCCTGTGTGTATTATAGAGAATAGCAGTCCCTGTGCATATTATAGAGAATAGCAGTCCCTGTGTATATTACAAAGAATATCAGTCCCTGTTTATACGATAGTAAATGACAGTCACTGTGTATATTATAGAGAATAGCAGTCCCTGTATATATTATGGAGAATAGCAGTCCCTGTGTATATTATAAACAATAACAGTCCCTGTGTATATTATAGAGAAGAGCAGTCCCTGTATATATTATGGAGAATAGCAGTCCCTGTGTATATTATAGACAATAACAGTCTCTGTGTATATTATAGAGAAGAGCAGTCCCTGTATATATTATGGAGAATAGCAGTCCCTGTGTATATTATAGACAATAACAGTCCCTGTGTATATTATAGAGAATAGCAGTCCCTGTATATATTATGGAGAATAGCAGTCCCTGTGTATATTATAGACAATAACAGTCCCTGTGTATATTATAGAGAAGAGCAGTCCCTGTATATATTATGGAGAATAGCAGTCCCTGTGTATATTATAGACAATAACAGTCTCTGTGGACATTAGAGAAAATAGCAGCCCCTGTGTATTTTTTCGAGAATAGCAGTCCCTGTGTATATTAAAGATAATAGCAACTCCTGTGCATATTGTAGAGAATTGCAATCCCTCTGTATATTATACAGAATAGCAGTTCCTGTGTATATTATGCATAATAACAGTCCCTGTGTATATTATAGAGAATAGCAGTCCCTGTATATATTATAGAGAATACCTGTCCCTGTGTATATTATAGAGAATAGCAGTCCCTGTGTATATTACAGAGAATAGCAGCCCCTGTGTGCATTGTAGGGAATAACAATCATATTTTAAATTATAGAGAATAGCCATCCCTGCGTATATTATAGAGAATAACAGTCTCTGTGTATATTGTAGAGAATAGCCATCCCTGTGTGTATTATAGAGAATAGCAGTCCCGTGCATATTATTCAAAATAGCAGTCCCTGTGTATATTATAGAGAATAGCACTCCCTGTGTATATTATAGAGAATAGCAGTCCCTGTGTGTATTATACAGAATAGTAGACCCTGTGTATATTATAGAGAATAACAGTCCCAGTGTATATTATAGAGAATAGCCGTCCCGGTGTATATTATAGAGAATAACAGTCCCTGTGTACATTATAGAGAATAACAGACCCTGTGTATATTAGAGAGAATAGCCGTCCCTGTGTATATTATAGAGAATAACAGACCCTGTGTATATTAGAGAGAATGGCCGTCCCTGTGTATATTGTAGAGAATAGCAGTCCCTGTGTATATTATAGAAAATAATAGCGGCTGTGTTTATGACCGAGAATAGCAGTCCCTGTTTATTTTATATAAAATAGCAGCCCCTGTGTAATAGCAGTCCCTGTGTATTTTATATAAAATAGCAGCCCCTGTGTAATAGCAGTCCCTGTGTATATTATAGAGAATATCAGTCCCTGTGTACATTATAGAGAACAGCAGTCCCTGTGTATATTATAGAGAATAGCAGTCCCTGTGTATATTGTAGAGAATAGCAGTCCCTGTGTATATTATAGAGAATAGCAGTCCCTCTGTATATATTATAGAGAATAACTGTCCCTGTGTATAATATAGAGATAGCAGTTTCTGTGTATATTGTAGAGAATAACAGTCCCTGTGTATATTATAGAGAAGAGCAGCCCCCGTGTGTATTATATTGAATAGCAGTCCCTGTGTATATTGTAAAGAACTGCAGTCCCTGTATATATTATGGAGAATAGCAGTCCCTGTGTTTATTATAGACAATAACAGTCTCTGTGGACATTAGAGAAAATAGCAGTCCCTGTGGATATTATAGAGAATAGCAGTCCCTGTCTATATTACAAAGAATATCAGTCCCTGCTTATACGATAGCAAATGACAGTCCCTGTGTATATTATAGAGAATAACAGTCCCTGTGTATATTATAGAGAATAGCAGTACCTGTGTATATTATAGGGAATAGCAGTCCCTGTGTATATATAGAGAATAACAGTCCCTGTGTATATTATAGAGAATACAAGTTCCTGTGTATATTACAGAGAATAACATTCCCTGTTTATATTATAGAGAATAGCAACCCCTGTGTATATTATAGAGAATAACAGTGCCTGTGTTTATTATAGAGAATAACATTCCCTGTGTATATTACAGAGAATAGCAGTCCCTGTGTTTATTATAGGCAATAACAGTCTCTGTGTATATTAAAGAGAAGAGCAGTCCCTGTTGATATTATAGAGAATAGCAGACACTGTGTATATTATAGAGAACAGCCGTCCATGTGTATTATACAAAATAGCAAACCCTGTGCATATTATAGAGAATAGCAGACCCTGTGTATATTATAGTAAATACCAGTCCCTGTGTATATTTTCATAATAACAAACCCTGTGTATATCATAGAGAATAGCAGACCATGTGTATATTTTAGAGAATAGTAGTCCCGTGTATATTATTCAAAATGGCAGTCCCTGTGTATATTACAGAGAATAACAGTCCCTGTGTATATTATACAGAATAGCAGTCCCTGTGAAAATTATAGAGAATACCAGTCCCTGTGTATATTATAGTGAATAGCAGTGCATGTATACATTATAGAGAATAACAGTCCATGTGTATATTATAGAGAATTGTGGCCGGCACGGTGGCACAGTGGTTAGCACTGCTACCTCACAGCGCCAGAGACCCGGGTTCAATTCCCGCCTCAGGCGACTGACTGTGTGGAGTTTGCACATTCTCCCCATGTCTGCGTGGGTTTCCTCCGGGTGCTCCGGTTTCCTCCCACAATCCAAAAGATGTGCAGGTCAGGTGAATTGGCCATGCTAAATTGCCCGTAGTGTTAGGTAAAGGGTAAATGTAAATGTAGGGGTAGGGGTATGGGTGGGTTGCGCTTCGGCGGGGCAGTGTGGACTAGTTGGGCCGAAGGGCCTGTTTCCACACTGTAAGTAATCTAATCTAATCTAATAATAGCAGTCCCTGTAAATATTATAGAGAACAGCAGTCTCTGTGTATATTGTAGACAATAGCCGTCCCTGTGGAAATTATAGAGAATAACAGTCCCTGTGTATATTATAGAGAAGAGCCGTCCCTGTGTATATTATAGAGAATAGCAGTCCCTGTGTATATTATAGAGAAGAGCCGTCCCTGTGTATATTATAGAGAATAGCAGTCCCTGTGTATATTATAGAGAGTAACAGTCCCTGTGTATATTATAGAGAATAGCAGTCCCTGTGTATATTATAGGGAATAGCAGTCCCTGTGTATATTATAGAGAGTAACAGTCCCGGAACATATTATAGAGAATAACAGTCCCTGTGTATATTATAGAGAATTGCAGTCCCTGTGTATATTTTAGAGAATAACAGTCCCTGTGTATATTATAAAGAATAGCAGTCCCTGTGTATATTGTTGAGAATACCAGTCCCTGTGTATATTATAGAGAATAACAGTCCCTGTATATATTATAGAGAATAGCCGTCCACGTGTATATTGTAGAGAATAGCAGTCCATGTGTATATTACAGAGAATTAAAGTCCCTCTGTATATTATAGGGTACTGCAGTCCCTGTGTATATTATAGAGAATAACAGTCCCGGAACATATTATAGAGAATAACAGTCCCTGTATATATTATAGAGAATAGCCGTCCATGTGTATATTATAGGGAATAGCAGTCCCTGTGTATATTATAGAGAATAACAGTCTCTGTGTATATGATACCGAATAGCAGCCCCCATGTATATTATATTGAATAGCAGTCCCTGTGTATATTATAGAGAATAGCAGTCCCGTGCATATTATTCAAAATAGCAGTCCCTGTGTATATTATAGAGAATAACAGTCCCTGCTATATTATAGAGAATAACAGTCTCTGTGTATATTGTAGAGAATAGCCATCCCTGTGTATATTATAGAGAATAGCAGTCCCTGTGTATATTATAGAGAATAGCAGTCCCTGTGTGTATTATACAGAATAGTAAACCCTGTGTATATTATAGAGAATAACAGTCCCAGTGTATATCATAGAGAATAGCCGTCCCGGTGTATATTATAGAGAATAACAGTCCCTGTGTATATTATAGAGAATAACAGACCCTGTGTATATTAGAGAGAATAGCCGTCCCTGTGTATATTGTAGAGAATAGCAGTCCCTGTGTATATTACAGAGAATAACAGTCCCTGTGTATATAATTGAGAATAGCTGTCCCTCTGTATATTATAGAGGATAGCAGTCCCTGTGTATATTATAGAGAATATCCGTCCCTCTGTATATTATAGTAAATACCAGTTCCTGTCTATATTATAGAGAATAACAGTCCCTGTGTGTATTATGGACAATAGCCATCCCTGTGTATATTATATTAAATACCAGTCCCTGTCTATATTATAGAGAATAGCAGTCCATGTGTATATTATGGAGAATAGCAATCCCTGTATATATATAATAGAGAATTGCAACCCCTGTGTATATTATAGAGAATTCCAATCCCTGTGTATATTATACAGAATAGCAGTCCCGTTCATATTATTCAAAATAGCAGTCCCTGTGTATATTATAGAGAATAACAGTCCCTGCGTATATTATATAGAATAGCAGTCCTTGTGTATATTATAGAGAATAGCATCCCGCTGTATATTATAGATAATAGCAACCCCTGTGTATATTATAGAGAATAACAGTCCCTGTGTATATTATAGAGAATTGCAATCCCTGTGTATATTATAGAGAATAGCAGTCACTGTGTATATTGTAGAGAATAGCAGTCCCTGCGTATATTATAGAGAATAACAATCCCTGTCTATACTATAGAGAATAGCCGTCCCTGTGTATATTGTAGAGAATAGCAGTCCCTGTGTATATTATAGAGAATAGCAGTCTCTGTGTATATTATAGAGAATAGCCGTCCCTGTGTACATTGTAGAGAATAGCAGTCCCTGTGTACATTACAGAGAATAACAGTCCCTGTGTATATAATTGAGAATAGCTGTCCCTCTGTATATTATAGAGGATAGCAGTCCCTGTGTGTATTATAGAGAATAGCAGTCCCTGTGTGTATTATAGAGAATAGCAGTCCCTGTATATATTATAGAGAATAGCAGTCCATATGTATAAGAATAGCAGTCCCTGTGCATAATATAGTAAATAACAGCCCATGTGTATATTATAGAGAACAGGAGTCCCTGTGTAAATTATAGTAAATATAATCCCTGTCTATATTATAGAGAATAGCAGACCCTGTGTATATTTTAGAGAATAGCAGTCCAGTGCATATTATTCAAAATAGCAGTCCCTGTGTATGTTATAGAGAATAACAGCCCCTGCGTATATTATAGAGAATAGTACTCCCTGTGTATATTATAGAGAATAGCAGTCCCTGTGTATATTATAGAGAATTGCAATCCCTGTGTCTATTATACAGAATAGCAGTCCCTATGTATATTATGGATAATAACAACCCCTGTGTCTATTATAGAGAATAGCAGTCCCTGTGTGTATTATACAGAATAGTATACCCTGTGTATATTATAGAGAATAACAGTCCCAGTGTATATTATAGAGAATAGCCGTCCCGGTGTATATTGTAGAGAATAGCAGACCCTGTGTATATTATTGAGAATAACAGTCCCTGTATATATTATAGGGAATAACAGTCCCTATGTTTATTATAGAGAATGACAGTCCCTGTGTTTATTATAGAGAATGACAGTCCCAGTGTATATTATAGAGAATATCCGTCCCTCTGTATATTATAGTAAATACCAGTTCCTGTCTATATTATAGAGAATAACAGTCCCTGTGTGTATTATGGACAATAGCCATCCCTGTGTATATTATATTAAATACCAGTCCCTGTCTATATTATAGAGAATAGCAGTCCATGTGTATATTATGGAGAATAGCAATTCCTGTATATATATAATAGAGAATTGCAACCCCTGTGTATATTATAGAGAATTCCAATCCCTGTGTATATTATACAGAATAGCAGTCCCGTACATATTATTCAAAATAGCAGTCCCTGTGCATATTATAGAGAATAACAGTCCCTGCGTATATTATATAGAATAGCAGTCCTTGTGTATATTATAGAGAATAGCATCCCGCTGTATATTATAGATAATAGCAACCCCTGTGTATATTATAGAGAATTGCAATCCCTGTGTATATTATAGAGAATAGCAGTCACTGTGTATATTGTAGAGAATAGCAGTCCCTGCGTATATTATAGAGAATAACAATCCCTGTCTATACTATAGAGAATAGCCGTCCCTGTGTATATTGTAGAGAATAGCAGTCCCTGTGTATATTATAGAGAATAGCAGTCTCTGTGTATATTATAGAGAATAGCCGTCCCTGTGTATATTGTAGAGAATAACAGTCCCTGTGTATATTATAGAGAATAGCAGTCTCCGTGTATATTATAGATGGTAGCAACCCCTGTGTACATTATACAGAATAGTAGACCTTGTATATATCACAGAGAATAACAGTCCCTGTATATATTATCGAGACTAGCAGTCCCTCTGTATAATGTAGAGAATAGCAGTCACTGTATATATTATAGAGAATAGCAGTCCATATGTATGTTATAGAGAATAGCAGTCCCTGTGTATATTATAGAGAACAGGAGTCCCTGTGTAAATTATAGTAAATATAATCCCTTTGTATATTATAGAGAATAGCAGACCCTGTGTATATTTTAGAGAATAGCAGTCCCGTGCATATTATTCAAAATAGCAGTCCCTGTGTATATTATAGAGAATAACAGCCCCTGCGTATATTATAGAGAATAGCAGTCCCTGTGTATATTATAGAGAATAGCAGTCCCTGTGTATATTATAGAGAATAGCAGACCCTGTGTATATTATAGAGAATTGCAATCCCTGTGTATATTATACAGAATAGCAGTCCCTGTGTATATTATGGATAATAACAACCACTGTGTATATTATAGAGAGTAGCAGACCCTGTGTATATTATAGAGAATAGCAATCCCTGTTTATATTATAGAGAATAGCATCCCTCTGTATATTATAGATAATAGCAACCCCTGTGTATATTATAGAGAATTGCAATCCCTGTGTGTATTATAGAGAATAGCAGTCCCTGTGTCTATTATAGAGAATAGCAGTGCCTGTGTCTATTATAGAGAATACCAGTCCCTGTGTGTATTATAGAGAATAGCAGTCCCTGTGTCTATTATAGAGAATACCAGTCCCTGTGTATATTATAGAGAATAGCATCCCTCTGTATGTTATAGATAATAGCAACCCCTGTGTATATTATAGAGAATTGCAATCCCTGTGTATATTATAGAGAATAGCAGTCCCTGTGTCTATTATAGAGAATAGCAGTCCCTGTGTATATTATAGAGAATAGCATTCCCTGTGTCTATTATAGAGAATAGCAGTCCCTGTGTCTATTATAGAGAATAGCAGTCCCTGTATATATTATAGAGAATAGCATCCCTCTGTATGTTATAGATAATAGCAACCCCTGTGTATATTATAGAGAATAGCAATCCATGTGTATATTATAGAGAATAGCAGTCCCTGTGTCTGTTATAGAGAATAGCAGTCCCTGTATCTATTCTAGAGAATAGCAGTCCCTGTATATATTATAGAGAATAGCAATCCCGTGCATATTATTCAAAATAGCAGTCCCTGTGTAAGTTATAGAGAATAAAACTCCCCGTGTATACTATAGGGAATAGCAGACCCTGTGTGTATTATACAGAATAGTATACCCTGTGTATATTATAGAGAATAACAGTCCTAGTGTATATTATAGAGAGTAGCCGTCCCGGTTTATAGTATAGAGAATAACAGTCCCTGTGTATATTATAGAGAAAAGCAGTCCCTGTGCATATTATAGTAAATACCAGTCCCTGTCTATATTATAGAGAATAGCTGTCCCTGTGTATATTGTAGAGAATAGCAGTCCATGTGTATATTATGGAGAATAGCAATCCCTGTGTATATTATAGAGAATAGCAGTCCCTGTGTATATTATAGAGAATTGCAATCCCTGTGTATATTATACAGAATAGCAGTCCCTGTGTATATTATGGATAATAACAACCCCTGTGTATATTATAGAGAATAGCAGTCCCTGTGTCTATTATAGAGAATAGCAGTCCCGTGCATATTATTCAAAATAGCAGTCCCTGTGTATGTTATAGAGAATAACACTCCCTGTGTATACTATAGAGAATAGCAGTCCCTGTGTGTATTATACAGAATAGTATACCCTGTGTATATTATAGAGAATAACAGTCCCAGTGTATATTATAGAGAATAACAGTCCCTGTGTATATTATAGAGAATAACAGTCCCTATTTATATGATAGAGAATAGCCGTCCCTGTGTATATTGTAGAGAATAGCAATCCCTGTGTATATTATAGAGAAAAGCAGTCCCTGTGTATATTATAGATAATAGCAGTCCCTGTGTATATTATAGAGAATAACAGTCCCTGTGTATATTATAGATAATAGCAGCCCCTGTGTATATTATAGAGAATAGCCGTCCCTGTGTATCTTGTATAGAATAGCAGTCCCTGTGTATATTATAGAGAAAAGCAGTCCCTGTGTATATTATAGATAATAGCAACCCCTGTGAATATTCTAGAGAATAGCCGAACCTGTGTATATTATGGAGAATAGCAGTCCCTGTGTATATTATAGAGAATACCAGCCCCTGTGTATATTATAGAGAATAACAGTCACTGTTTATACTATAGTCCCTGTTTATACTATAGTATGTAACAGTCCCTGTGTACATTATACAGAATAGCAGACCTTGTGTATATTACAGAGAATAACAGTCCCTGTGTATATTATCGAGAATAGCAGTCCCTCTGTATATTATAGAGAATAACAGTCACTGTGTATATTATAGAGAATCAGTCCGTGTGTACATTATAGAGAACAGCAGTCCCTGTGTATATTATAGGAAATACCAGTCCCTGTCTATATTATAGAGAATAGCAGTCCCTGTGTATATTATATAAAATAGCAGCCTCTGTGTAATAGCAGCCCCTGTGTATATTATAGAGAATGGCTGTCCCTATGTATATTATAGAGAATAGCATTCCTTGTGTTTATTAAAGAGAATTGCAGTCCCTATGTATATTATAGAGAATAGCAGTCCCTGCGTAAATTATAGAGAATAGCCGTCCCGGTGCATATTATAGAGAATAACAGTCCCTGTATATATTACAGAGAATAACAGTCCCTGTGTATATTATAGAGAATACCAAGCCCTGTGTATATTATAGAGAATAACAGTCCCTGTGTATATTATAGAGAATAACAGCCCCTGCGTTCATTATAGAGAATAACAGTCCCTGTGTATATTATATAAAATAGCAGTCCCTGTGTATATTATAGAGAATAACAGTCCCTGTGTATATTATATAAAACAGCAGTCCCTGTGTATATTATAGAGAATAGCAGTCCCTGCGTAAATTATAGAGAATAGCCGTCCCGGTGCATATTATAGAGAATAACAGTCCCTGTATATATTACAGAGAATAACAGTCCCTGTGTATATTATAGAGAATACCAAGCCCTGTGTATATTATAGAGAATAACAGTCCCTGTGTATATTATAGAGAATAACAGCCCCTGCGTTCATTATAGAGAATAACAGTCCCTGTGTATATTATATAAAATAGCAGTCCCTGTGTATATTATAGAGAATAGCAGTCCCTGTGTATATTATATGAAATAGCAGTCCCTGTGTATATTATGGAGAATAGCAGTCCCTGTATATTATATAAAATGGCAGCCCCTGTGTACAAGAGAGACAGGCAGCAGCTGTCTGCATTATGCAGAATGGTGGCCTCAGGATTCTGACCCAGTGACAGTGAAGGAACGGCAATATATTTCAACGTCAGGATGGTGAGTGGCTCAGAGGGAAACTTGCAGGGGGTGGGGTTCCCCTGTATCTGCTGCCCTCATCCTTCTGGATGGAAGTGGTTGTGGGTTTGGAAGGTGCTGCCTGAGGATCTTTGATGAGTTTCTGGAGTGTATCTTGTCGATGGTATACACTGCTGTTACTGAGCGTTGGGGTTGGACGGAGTGGGTGGTGAAGATATTGGAATGCACAAGCTGTAAGGAGAGCTGGAGTTACAAAACAAACATGGGTCTTATACACAGTAATGCAGAGTGTATTATGCATAAGATAGTGTCATATTCTATAATGCTCAGTTCACGATATAGTGTAGAATTCTGCTGGTGACAGTTCACTGTTACATAACATATCTCGCAATGCACACAAGGTTACATTCAGATATATACAATCATTATTGTACTTCTGGAAAAGGAATACAAGTCCATTTTCAGCTAACTATATTTTACCTAATATATAGGCAGCATGTTGTCAAAGAGTATATAGACAGCATGTCGTCATACAGAAATATATTTCATATAGTAAAAGCACAGAGAATCATTAGATAGCATACATGCACCACATTATATATAGTATATACAATATATTATCTGGTATATATGCACATCATATTATATATGATGTACTGTGTTTGTATTTGGCATATGCAGTGTGTTGTTATGTACTCATATGTAGCATATACACAATATTTAATCGGTGCCAAGGTGTGGGAGCCACTGCCAGGCCAGCATTCACTGGGCATCCTGCATTACCCAGCGGGCAATTCAGAATCAACCACATTGTTGATTCACAGTTTCCTTCCCTAAAGGATATTAACATGTTTATATGTAGCATACGGATAGCGTGTTTGCTGTCATTAAGTATATGTTCACAATGTTTGTCTGTAGCCTATGTACAGCATGCTTCTATAAATATATATATATATATATATATATACATATCGCGTCATGTAATATATACTCAGTGTGTTGTTATATAGTATATGCACAGCATGTTTGTATAGAGTAAATGCACGGTGTTTTGTTATAAAGGGTATACTGTGTGTTTGTACATAATGTATATACACAGTATGTTTGTATATTGTGTATGCACACATGATGTTATATGGCATGTGCACTGTCTTTATATATTGTATACACTCAGCATGTTGCTATATTGTATATGCAGCATCTCTGTACATAGCATTTGCACAGCGTGCTGTTATATGTGATACACTGTCTTGTTATATAGAATATATAACATGTTATACGGTATATACAAACACATTGTGTATATACTCTATAATGTGTGTGAGACCAAATAACACTAGCATTATATTAGACATTTTATATATAGCATTATATTAGACATCATATTATATAATATTTACATCAGTGTTAGAGCCGAACCCAGGGCACTGTTAAAGAATATTCATCATGTTCTACACCAGCTAAATGGTGTGTTTTATATTCTATATGGGAACATTCTAACTAATACGCAGCATCATGTCTGATTCATCAGACTGTTTATTTGTCATCCAGCATTGTAACCAGCTGAAACCTTCTTCAATTATATAATGGGAGGACAAATCTCACTTTTCACTGACAGTAACATCATCTCTGACCATCCTCAGCAGATGAACTAACCCTGTTTCAATCTCAGTATTCTACTCAACCACGGTCAACTTCCAACTCTCTCTCTCTGGTCTATCACCACGGCTACCCGCTCTCTAACATTCCCAGCCCCTCTGTGTCAGCTCAATTACTGCTGAAGTTCTCTTGTACCTTCCTTACCGCTAGATACAACTGGTTCATAAATTTCTGCACTGGTCTTCTATCTTCCGCTCTCCGCAAACCCAAAATTCATCTGAAAATCTGCTCCTTCTCTGAACACAGACCAAACTCCTTTTATGTCCTGTATCTGTTGACCGACACTGGCTCCTATTCACGGTGGCTCAGTGGTTAGCGCTGCTGTCTCACAGCACCAAGGACCCAGGTTCGATTCCAGCCCCGGGCAACTGTTAGTGTGGAATTGGCACATTATCTCCGTGTGTGCATGGGTTTCCTCCGGGTGCCCTGGTTTCCTCCCACAGTCCAAAGATATGCAGGTTTAGGTGGATTGGGCCATGCTAAATTGCCCAGTGTTCAGGGATGAGTAGGCTAGGTGCATTAGTCAGGGGTAAATGTAGAGTAATAGGGAAGGGGAATGGGTCTGGGTTACTCTTCGGTGGGTCGATGTAAGCTTGTTGGGTCGAATGGCCTGTTTCCACACTGTAGGGATTCTATGGCAACACCTCAGTTTGAAAATTTGTTATCATCTCTCCACGGCCTCACCTCTCACTATCTCCATAACCTCCTCCAGTCCCACCACTCACTGCCATCCCTGCACCAATCCAGTTTGGCCTCAAGGCGCCCTGACATTAATCTCTCCATCATTGGAAGCTCTGCCTATCAATGTGTCAGATGCTAAATCTCTGGATTCCCTCCCCCACAGTCTCGGAATTGTCCTTAATCTTTCTTCCATGTTTTCGATCACATTCCCAAATCTCCCACCTCCTGCAGAGTCGGACAATTTTTTTTCTGACAATTTTGGGGATGTTTTACCAAGTTAGCTTCAGGTAAAGACACCATAGAGGGGCATCTCGTTAGAGCGAGACACATGGTTGATGGTGCGTTTAACCCGAGAGTCGGGTGAGGGGAGCAGTTAAGGCAGTGGGACTGCCACAGGATCCTCACCTGGTGCAGGAATCGAACCCACAATGTGGGTGCCACTCTGCATCGCCTACCAGCCGTCCACCCAACTGAGCTTGCTGAGCACCCCCCCCCACTTCCCCATAAGGACATGCTGCATTATTCATTGATGCTGCTTAAATCCCCAGACCCTTTGAATGCATCATCTCTTCTGACCGAATAGTGCAAGTGACAGGTTAAAAGTTGATTCTGAGCAGAATTCTAGATCCCCTATATTCCCATTTAGAGCATCGCTTGGAGACTGTGAGCAGATCTGGGCACCACACTTTTGGAAGGAGCGGTGACTTTGGAAGGAGAACAATGTCAGTTTCCAGGGGTTCTGAGGAGAGATTGTACAAATGAGGTTGCTTTTGTCTCAAGAACTTCAAAGGTTAAGGAGTGATCTGATATCTGTTAACATCAATTAGGATATTAACAGAGAAAGACAGGGTAGATAAAGAGAAAGTATTTCTACTGGTTGGAAATTCTAGGACCAAAGGGGGTCAGACTGTTCGGGAGAGATGACAGGAAGCATTTCCACACACAAAGGGATTGGGAGAGGTTTGGAACTCTCTTCCATAATGGCAGTGGATGCTGGAATAATTGTTCATTTTAAATCCAAGACAGGTGACATTTTGTTCAGCAAAGGTATTAAGGGATATGGGCCAAAGGCAGGTGTGTGGAGTTAGGCCACAGATCAGCCATGATCTCATTGAATGGTGGAACAGGCTCGACGGGCTGAAAGGCCGCCTCCTGTACTGATGTTAAGACCAAAGAGGACCATAAGAAATAGGAGCGGAAGTAAGGCCATTTGGCCCATCGAGTCCACTCTGCCTTTCAATCATGGCTGATGGGCATTTCAACTCCACTTACCCACATATCCCTGTATCCCTTAATTTTTTTAACTGCCTTCCATTGTCATTGGTCAATATTTCTCCTTCAACCATCACATTCCCTTGTTCTCTATCTCTTAGAAACATAGAGACATAGTAAACAGGAGCAGGAGTAGGCCATTCGGCCCTTCTGGCCTGCATCACCATTCAATATGATCCTGGTTGATCATGCAATCTCAGTATCCCATTCCCACTTTCTCCCCATCCCCCTGGATCCCTTTAGCCCCAAGGGCCATGTCCAGCTCCCTCTTGGATATATCTAACGAACTGGCCCCAACAGCTTCCTGTGGGAGAGAGTTCCACAGGCTCACAACTCTCAGTGAGGAAATTCTTCCTGATCTCAGGCCTGAATGGTTTACCTCTTATTGTTATTGTAGTCTTGCTGGTCATGGGAGCTTCCTGTGCACAAACTATCAGCAAAGTTTCCTGCATTGCAACAATGAAAACCCCTTAAAGTACCTCATTGGTTGGGAGGCATTATGGGTCGTCCCAAGGTGGTGAAAGGTGCCATCAAAATGCACCTTCTTTCTCCTCGTCCTTTAGGAAGGCTCAGTGAACGATGTGTTTTCTCAAGCCCCTCCCTACACTCGGGAACATCGTCTGCACAAAGTTAAAAACCGAATCTGTCGCTACCAAAACCATCTCTCCAGACTCAACCTTGTGCTGCAGGTCAACGTTAGCTTCATTCAGAGTGGATTCCTAATCCCGGCCAGATCACACATCAGTCTCTCTCCAAGTTACTGTCCATTAGCTAATTGCCTGATTTATTGAGCTCACCGAATGATGGTGGAGTGACCTTCAAAGGTTCACACTGGTCTTGGCAGAGTGTCAACAACATGGCACGTGGGAAGGAAGGGCAGATGGTGAATACCCATTAAAGAGAAAGGGGCAAATCAGATCCTGGGGAGGGCACTGAGGAATCAGGTCTCAGCTTGGACAGGGGCAATAAGCAGGGGAGTGAGGGGCAGAGTGTAGGGGGTCAGGAAGTGAGGGGCAGAGTGTAGGGGTCAGGGGTCAGGGAGCGAGGGGCAGAGTGGAGGGAAGAGGGGTGTGGGAGCAAGGGGCAGTGTGGGGGTCAGGGTACAATGGGCAGATTGTGGGGGTCAAGGAGCGAGAGGCAGAGTGTGAGGTTCAGGGGTCAGGGAGCAAGGGGCAGAGTGTGGGGGCCAGGGTCAGGGGGATGGGGCAAGGTAGGGAGCTGGAGCTGGAGTTGGAGGAGTTTTGCATCATTCGGGGAGCTGAGGGGGTGACAGAGAGGAGTTATCGGGAGGGAGTTACGCTGACGTTACAGGATAAAGGTAGCTGGGAGTCAGGAGAGGGATGGGGAATAGGCAGACAATGCAGGGAAGCCCTGTGGCCATTCCCATACCGCTTTGGAGACTGTTGGGGAGGGAACTGACCAGGGGGAAGGCTCAGTGGCCAGGTTTCCAGCACTGAGCCTGGCTCTGTGGCTCAGAAGGGAAGGGAGGAGAATAGGAGAGTGATAGTGATAGGAGATTGAGTGGTTAGAGGAACAGATGGTGATTCTGTGGTGGCGAGTGAGACTGGGGGATGGTGTGTTGCCTCCCGGGTGGCAGGGTCAGGGCTGTCTCAGGTCGAGTCTACAGGATTCTTAATGGGGAGGGAGAGCAGGCTGAAAGCATGGTACACATCGGTGCCAATGACAAAGGTAAGGAAAAGGGATGAGGACCTGAAAAAAGAATATAGGGAGTTGGGTTGGAAGCTAGTAGGCAGGATGAGCAAGGTAGTAATCTCTGGATTGCTACTGGTGCCACGTGCTCATGAGGCTAGGAATGGAGAGTGAGTGCAGATGAACATGTGACTGTAAAGCTGGTGTAGGAGGGAGGGCTTCAGATATGTGGATCATTGGGATACCTTCTGGGTAAGTGGGACCTGTACAAGAAGGACGGGTTGTACCTGAACTGGAGAGGCACCAATGTCCTGGGCGGGAGGTTTACAAGAGCTCTTTGGGAGGGTTTAAGCGAGTTTGGCAGGGGGTGGGGACTGGAGCTATGGATCAGAGGATGGAGTAGGTAGTGAACAGACTGAGACAGTGTGCAGAAAGTCTGTGAGGAGGGATAGGTACTTGATAGGGCAAATGTGCAGTCAGAGTGATAGGTTGAAGTGTGTCTATTTTAACGCAAGGAGTATCAGGAATAAGGGTGATGAACTCAGAGCATGGACTAGTCCTTGGAACCACGATGCTGTGGCCATTACAGAGACTTGTATATCACAGGGACAGGAATGGCCGTTGGATGTTCCAGGGTTCAGATGTTTCAAAAGGAATGGGATTGGGCGGGGGCAAGGAAAAGAAATGGGCAGTGGCATTGCTAATCAAGGATAGTATCAGAGCTGCAGAAAGGGAGGTCATCGAGGAGGATTTGTCTACAGAGTCAGTATGGGTGGAAGTCAGAAAACAGGAAAGGAGCAGTCACTTTATTGGAAGCTTTCTACATGTCCCCCAATAGAAACAGAGACAGGGAGGAGCAGATTTTGGAAAGGTGCAGAAGTAACAGGGTTGTTCTCATGGGTGACTTCAATTTCCCTAATATTGATCAGAACCTCCTTAATTCAAATAGTTTGGATGTAGCAGTTTGTGTCAAGTGTGTCCAGAAAGGGTTTCTGACGCAATATGTAGATAGGCTGACTGGAGGGAGGCCATATTGGATTTGGTGCTTGGCAACGAGCCAGGTCAGGTGTCAGATCTCTCAGGAAAGAGCATTTTGATGATAGTGACCTTTATTGTAGTCATGGAGTGTGATAGGAGCAGACGGTATGGGAAAGCATTTAATTGGGATAGGGGGAATTACAATGCTATCAGGCAGGACCTGGGGAGCCTAGATTGGGAGCAGATATTCTCAGGGAAATGCATGAGAGAAATGTGGAGGTTGTTTAGGGAGCACTTGCTGATAGTGCTGGGCAGGTTTGTCCCACTGAGGCAAGGAAGGGATGGTAGGGTGATGGAACTTTGGGGGACAAGGGATCTGAAACATCTAGTCAAGAGGAAGAAGGAAGCTTACTTAAGGTTGAGGTGGTAAGGATCAGACAGGGTTCTAGTGGGTTACAAGGTAGCCAGGAAGGAACTGAAGAATGGACTTAGGAGAGTGAGAAGGGGGCATGAAAAAGCTTTAGCGGGTAGGATTAAGGAAAACCCTAAGGCATTCTACAGTTATGTGAGGAACAAGAGGATGGCCAGAGTGAGGGTTGGGCCTATCAGGGGTAGTGGAGGGAACTTGTGCCTGGAGTTGGAGGAGGTAGGGGAGATCCTTAATGAATACTTTGCTTCAGTATTCACTTCTGAGAGGGGCCTTGTTGTTTGAGGACAGCGTGAAACAGGCTGATATGCTCAAACAGGGTGATGTTAGGAAGGAGGATGTGCTGAAAACTTTGAAAAGCGAGGAAAGTATTCAGCCTGGAGCTCGGTGTTCTGCACGGATCTGTTCTGGGACTTCTGCTCTTTGTGATTTTTATAAATGACTGGGATGAAGAAGTGGAAGGGTGGGTTAGTAAGTCTGCCGATGACACGAAGGTTGGCGGAGTGGTGGATAGTGTGGGAGGGCTGTTGTAGGTTGTAATGGGACATTGACAGGATGCAGAGCTGGGCTGATAAGTGGCAGATGGAATTCAACCTGGAAAAGTGTGATGCCATTCACTTTGGAAGGTCAAATTTGAATGCAGATTACAGGGTTAAAGGCAGGATTCTTGGCGGTGTGGAGGAATAGAGAGATCTTGCATAGATCCCTCAAAGTTGGCACCCAGGCTGATAGGGTTGTTAAGAAGGTGTACGGTGTGTTGGCTTTCATTAACAGGGGAATTGAGTTTAAGAGCCGCGAGGTTATGCTGCAGCTCTATAGAGCCCTGGTTAGACCACACTTGGAATATTGTGTTCAGTTCTGTTCACCTCATTATAGGAAGGATGTGGAAGCTTTGGACAGGGTGCAGAGGAGCTTTCCAAGGATGCTGCCTGGACTGGAGGGTGTGTCTTATGAAGAAAGGTTGAGAGAGCTAGGGCTTTTCTCATTGGAGTGGAGGAGGATGAGAGGTGATTTGATTGAGATGTACAAGATGTTGGGAGGCAGAGATAGAGTGGGTAGTCAGAGACTTTTTCCCAGGGCAGAAATGGCTGTCACAAGGGGGTATAATTTTAAGTTGATTGGTGGAAGGTTTATGGGAGATGTCAGAGGTCGGTTCTTTACACAGAGAGTGGTGGGTGTGTGTAATGCATTGCCAACGGTGGGAGTAGAGTCAGAGACATTACAGACATTTAAGTGACTCTTGGATAGGCCCACGGATGAGAGTAAGATGAAGGCAATGTAGGTTAGGAGGGAGGAGTGGGAGGCAGGAACAAAGGGGTGGGAGATAAGATGGTCTAAGGAGATGGAGATGGGGGTGGAGCTGGGAGGGCAGTGAATGTGGGGTAAGGGATAAAGAGTCCAGATGGCACAGGGACAGGGGTGAGGGGATTAGGGAGGTCAGCAAGCAAGGTGGCTGGTGGGCTTAGGAGCTGGGGGCAAGTGAGGGGGCAGCGTGGAATCTGGGAGGCCCTTGGATCTGGGAGGTCGAGACGGTGAGGAGCGATGACGTTCTGCTAGGAACTGTCCAGTTGCGCTGTGACCAGCAGCTAACAGCCGGTGATCAGGTCCATGGTTCTCACTTGAGAGTCTCCACCAAATCCCCACCCCTGTCAGAGTTCCAGGCGGCACCAGTTACAACAACAACTCATATTTACATCACACCTCCAAGAGAGGAGATCATCCCAAGACATTTCACGGGGAGGTGGGGGCGATTACTGAATTAAATCTCCCTTAAGCTCTGAAATTCTCCTACTAAATCTCTGCTCCTCCTCCTTCTGTCACTCGCTGCTCAGACACTCTCCCTTGTATTTTTTGAACAAGTTATGGGTCAACTGTTACAGAGACAAGGAGAAGCCAATCTGTCAGTGGAGGTAGAGTCACTGAATATCTTACAGTCTGGGTGTGATTGAATTCCTTAGAACATAGAAGAACATAGAAATGTCCAGCACAGAACAGGCCCTTCGGCCCACGATGTTGTGCCAAGCTTTAATCCTAATGTAAAATATAGTAACTTAACCCACACACCCCTCAACTCACTGCTGTCCATGTGCATGTCTAGCAGTCACTTAAATGACCCCAATGACTTCACTTCCACCACCACCGCTGGCAACACATTCCATGCATTCACAACTCTCAGTGTAAAGAACCTACCTCTGATGTCTCCTTTATACCTTCCTCCTAATATCTTCAAACTATGACTTCTTGTACCAGTCAATCCTGCCCTGGGGAAAAGTCTCTGGCTATTGACTCTATCTATTCCACTCCTTGTCAATGAAGTTTCTGAAGGCAGCAGGGTTGACGTACAAATGGACGGGGGCCACCACGAGATCAGACATAATCATACTGAACACTGGTGTAAGGGTGGTCAAACAGCCTAACCCAGACTAGCCTCACACAAAAACAGCCCCTTCAGTCCAACTCAGCAGCCTGACCATGTTATTCTGAGACTAACCCAATCTAGTCCCACCTGCCAGCACCCAACCCATATCCCTCCAAACCCTTCCTATTCATATACCCATCTAAATGCCTCTTAAATGTTGCAATTGCACCAGCCTCCACCACTTCCTCTGGCAGCTCATTCCATACACGTACCACCCTCTGCGTGAAAACGTTGCCCCTATGTTCCCTTTTTAAATCTTTCCCCTCTCACCTTAAACTTATGCTTAGATTAGAGTGGTGCTGGAAAAGCACGACAGGTCAGGCAGCATCCAAGGAGCAGGAAAATCAACGTTTCGGGCAAAAGCCCTTCATCAGAAATCCTTTCCTGCCCCTCAGATGCTGCCTGACCTGCTGTGCTTTTCCAGCACCACTCTAATCTAGACTCTGATCCCCAGCATCTGCAGTCCTCACTTTTGCCTAGTTGATTTAAACCTATGCCCTCTAGTTCTAGACTTTTACTATTTACCCTATCCATGCCCCTCATGACTTTATAAACCTCTACAAGGTCTCACCTCAGCCTCTGACACTCCAGGGAAAACAACCCCAACCCATTCAACCTCTCCCTGTAGCTCAAACCCTCCAACCCTGGCAACGTCCTTGTAAATCTTTTCTGATCAACATCATATTGCCCAAGTAGTTGATATCAAAGGTGGAGATACATAAGGGGTCAGCGTCAGTGAGGTCTGAAGGGATGAAAGGATTCAGAAATAGGCAGTGAGATGCACAGGGGGACGCTGGCCAAGTGGGAATAATTACAAGTTAGGGTTTGTGGGATTGAGGGTGATAATGTATCAGGAATGTAGGATTGGCCAGTCGACAGAAAACTGAGGAGGAGGGAACGACTCATTTTCAAATTGGCAGGCTGTGACCAGTGGAATGCAGCAACGGTCAGCACTGAAGGCTCAGCTATTTACATTCTGACGTTAATGAATGAATGAGGAGACTGAGTGACACATTCCCACACATCCCGATGATCCACAGAAGGGAAAGTAAGAAAGGAGGCAATGTGAGAGGGTTACTGATGGGTTGTATGAATGGGTCAGTGCGTGTTAGATAGAACCTGGCTCTGCAGTTATCCACCCTGGAAGACGAAATGCAGGCAAATTAGCAAGGCTGTGAAATGTGAAATTCTGCAAGTTGGCATCAGGTACAACAACTAAATTGGAAAACAAACAGTGTGTTCAACTTAATTAAAAAGGTGAGAAGAGTGAAGATAAACAATGATCCTGGGGATATCATGCCTAGAGTTCAGCATTCACTTTGGCTGTTTACAGAGGTAGATATGATACCAAGTCATTACTGGGTCACTCCCATAGCAGTACCTGTTAACATGCACTCCCTGTCGACAGAATCCAAACTGAATTAACAGGAAAACTCCGTATAAATATGGATTGCTAATGGGCCAATTGCTTTACCTTACTTTACCACAAAACTGCCTCACAATTTTCTTTTTAAAAAGATGTACAAATATCACGGTAGTGAGTTTCAGCAACAAATACTGTGTCCAGTTCTGGTTGCCCAGTAACAGGGAGGATGTTATTAGCTTGGAGAGGCGTCAGAAGAGATTTACCAGGATGTTGCCGGGTATAAAGGGTTTGAGTTATAAGGAAAGGCTGGATAGGCTGGCACTGTTTTCACTGGAGCGTAGAGGTTGAGAGGTGACCTGATAGAAGTTTATAAAATAATGAGAGATATAGACAGAGCTAATAGGTTGGCACGGTGGCTCAGTGGTTAGCACTGCCGCCTCACAGCGCCAGGGACCCGGGTTTGACTCCAGCCTCTGTGTGGAGTTTGTATGTTCTCCCAGTGTTTGCATGTGTTTCCTCCCACAATCCAAAAGATGTGCACATCAGGTGATCTGGCCATGCTAAATTGCCCATAGTGTTAAGTGCATTAGTCAGGGGGAAATATAGGGTAGGAAAATGCATCTGGGTGGGTTACTCTTTGGAGAGTTAGTGTGGACTGGTTGGGCTGAAGGGCCTGTTTCCACACTGTAGGGAATCTAATTAATGGTAGCTGTCTTTTCCCCACGATGGAGGACTCCAAGATGAGGGGGCACATTTTTAAGGTGAGAGGAGGGAGATTTAAAAAAGAGATGAGGGGCAAATTGTTTACACAGAGGGTGGTTCGTGTTTGGAATGAACTTGCTGAGGAAGTGGTGGATGTGGGTACAATTACAATGTTTAAAAGACATTTGGATGGATACATGAATAGGAAAGGTTTGGATGGATATGGGCCAGGAGCAGGCAGGTGGGACTCGTTTAGTTTGGGATTATGGTCGGCACGGACTTGTTGGGCCGAAGGGTCTGTTTCCGTGCTGTACGTCTCTCTGACTGTACATGCTTTGCTGAGCAGTTTATAGGTTCTGTAAGTGCCTGCACTTGCTTCCCCAGTGATACCTGATCAATCAGCCTCATCTCCAGCAGGCGATCAGTCAAACACGGAGATCAAACGTGCTTAGGTCACACGTTTGGAGTCCTGTCACATTTCAAACGCCCACTCCATTCAAATACTGAAGCCAGTAAGACCAGGTGACATCGGAGCAGTCAGGTAATATTCAATAGGATCATGGCTGATCTGATCATCCTCAACTCCACTCTCCTACCTTTTCCCCTTAACCCCCTTCCCGATTAAAACCTGTCTCTCTCAGCCTTGAATATACTGTATGACCCAGCCTTGACATCCCTATCTGGTAGAGAGTTCCACAGATTCACTCCCCTTGGTCTGAAATGTGTGACCCCTTATTCTGAGATGATACCCTTCTGGTCCTTCGATTCTCCCACATCAGCCCTAAGAATCATTGCCCGTTTCAATCTGGTCACCTCTCATCCTTCTAAACTCCAGTGAGTACAGGCCCAACCTACTCAACCTCGCCCCATGAGCCATCCCTCCATCCCTGGGAGCAGCCGAGTGACCCTGCTCTGGACTGCCCCCAATGCCAGTCTGTCTTTCCTTAGATACAGCGGACTGGGCAAGATGCAAAGAGAAGGCTTCTTCTGCTTGGAGAACCTAAAATGTAGTCTCAGGGTAAAGGAGGTGCCCATTTTGGATTGAGAAAAAGAGTGCTTTGGATTTTGGAAACCCTCAACCTGAGAGAGCTGTGGGGTCACCACCATTGTGTATCTACCTGGATTTTCACAGACAAATGGTTTTTGAAGGGGATTGGATTAGATTCCCTACAGTGCAGAAACAGGCCCTTCGGCCCAACAAGTCCGCACCGACCCTCCAAAGAGCAACCCACCCAGACCCATTCCCCTATACTTACCCCTAACACTATGGGCAATTTAGCACGGCCAATCCACCTGACCTGCACATCTTTTGGACTGTGGGAGGAAACCCATGCAGACACGGGGAGAATGTGCAAACTCCACACAGTCAGTTGCCTGAGGTGGGAATTGAACCCGGGTCCCTGGTGCTGTGAGGCAACAGTGCTTAACCACTGTGCCACCGTGTGGAATGGCAGGATTTTGGGGATGCTGAGCGATATTGGAGAGATGGCAGGGGTGGAGTTGGGGGTAGATCTTCAGCTAAGATCGCACTGAGTGGAGGATCCGACTCCTCTTCCAAAGTGATGTTCTTCTTATTTCAAATGGGACAGCAGGTCTATAACTATCAGGAAAGTTTCGGAAAGGTTTACACTGCTTTCTCTGGGGGGGGGGGGGGGGCGGGGAGAGAAGGCTGGTGGTAGACCTGTGAGGAGACTCCATCTACACTGCCCATTATCGTGGAAAGACAGCCGACATCATCAAAGACCCCTCCCTCCCGGTTATCCTCTCTTCCAGCCTCGTCCATCAGGCAGAAGATACGAAACCTTTAAACACACAGACCGACAGATTCAAGAACAGCTTCTTCCCTGCTGTCATTAGACTGCTGAATGGATCTCTCAAATTTCAAATTTAATGTTGATTTTACTGTCTAGGCACCTTCCCTGCAGCTGTAACATCATATTCCTTACTCTGTTCAATCACCTTCATGTACTTTATAGGGTAAGATCCGTCAGTACTGCACGCAAAACAAAACTTGTGACTGTACCTAGGTACGTGATTGTAATAAATCAAGACAATCCAAGCAGGGGTTTATGGTTGTGAAACAGTCAGTCACTGGAGTCAGGGATTCAGGAGAAATCTCTTCACCTAGAGACTGATGTGAAATCTCTCCAGCGTGAGCCCCACATTAACCACCACGAGTAGGAGAAGCTGCAGAAACGTGTGATGGAGTAAGGAATGTGAGCAATTGGAGAAATTGCCCATTCAGCTGTTTCAGTCCAATCACAGCTAACCTCACACCTCCGCTTTCTTACTGCCTCCCTGGACTCACTGACCAATCGAGTCTCCGTCTCTCCCTGAGTCGGAATATCCACAACCCTCCGAGATAGGGAACCCCCAACGAGTCATGACCTCCTCATTTGGAGAATCTTCTCATCTCGGTCTGAAATAATCCCAAGGCCATTGGTTGCCGATCACAGAGTTCCACACTCTAAACCAGAGGGTGAAGGAAATGGAGGTGGGGAAAGGGACTGGGAGCAAACTGGTATAGAGCACCGACACAGATGGGCAAAATGGCCTGTGCTGCCCAAGTTATGGGCCGTGTGAAAATGGAAGAAGGGGCCACACAAGGTGGGTGCATTCTCTAGTGAGGGACTCGGAAGGGAGAGGGCCCACAGCATTCTGGGACATACTGGACAAGGGGCCCAGGGACAGACTGCAGGTGAAAACAAACCTTTCACAACCTCACCATCACCAAAATACTCAATAGGAAGTGAAGTGGTTCTGAAGTGTACTCCCTGTGGCATGGGGCACTAACACCTCAGACAGTCCACACTGAACAAACATCCACAACACACACCAACACACACACATGCACGTGCGCACACACACACACCCACACACAAACAAAACCGCAACCCACTCACACACACACAACCCACACAAACAACCCCACAACCCACATACGCACACACACACATCCACACACTTACACACACACAACCCACACACACACCCCTACAACCCACATACGCACACACACACCCACACACGCTTACACACATACAACCCACACACACACCCACAACCCAAACACACACACTTACACATACAACCCAAACACACACCCACAACCCACACATACATCCACAAACTGCACACATACATGGAACAAGAGGAGGCCACTCCGCAATCCAAGCCGTTCTCCCATTCAATACAATTATGGCTGCTCTGATTTTAACCTCAACATTCACATTCCTGCATATTTCAATAATCTTCCATCCCCTGACAGACATGGATAGGGAGAATAGACAACATCCTTTCCCCAGGGTCGGGGAGTCCAAACCAAGAGAGCATAGGTTTAAGGTGAGAGGGGAAAGATATAAAAGAGACCTAAGGGGCAACTTTTTCACACAAAGGGTGGTACGTGTATGGAATGAGCTGCCAGAGGATGTGGTGGAGGCTGGTACAATTACAGCATTTAAGAGGCATTTGGATGGGTATGTGAATAGGAAGGGTTTGGAGGGATATGGGCCGGGTGCTGGCAGGTGGGACTAGATTGGGTTGGGAAATCTGGTCGGCGTGGACTGAGTTCCCGTGCTGTACATCTCTATGACTCTTGAGTTCACTCAGCAGAGGGGCAGTGCCTAAGTCCAGGGTCCTAGCTAATAGGTAGACAGACACACTAAATTCCAGCACCCACAACTAAACTCCTCAGACAGCACCTTCCAAACCCACGGCCACTTCCATCTAGAAGGACAAGAGCAGCAGATACATGGGAACACCACCCCCTGTAAGTTCCCCTCCAAGTCACTCACCATCCCGACTTGGAAATACATCACCGTTCCTTCAGTGTCGCTGGGTCAAAATCCTGGAATTCCCTCCCTAAGGGCATTGTGGGTCAGCCCACAGCACATGGATGGTAACAAAAGGGTAACGAGAGAAAGGGTTGGCCCACTCAAGGCCAAAGGAGGAAAGTTCTGTGTGGAGTCAGAGAAAATGGGTGAGATTCTGAATGAGTACTTTGCATCGGTGTTCACCGAGGAGAGGGACATGATGGATGTTGAGGTTAGGGATAGATCTTTGAGTACTCTAGGTCAAGTCGGCATAAGGAGGGAGGAAGTGCTGTGTATTCTAAAAGGCATTAAGGTGGACAAGTTCCCAGGTCCGGATGAGATCTATGAGGAGAAAGTGAGGTCTGCAGATGCTGGAGATCAGAGCTGAAAATGTGTTGCTGGAAAAGCGCAGCAGGTCAGGCAGCATCAAAGGAACAGGAGAATCGACGTTTCGGGCCTCCTGAAGAAGGGCTTATGCCCAAAACGTCGATTCTCCTGTTCCCTGGATGCTGCCTGACCTGCTGCGCTTTTCCAGCAACACATTTTCAGCCCGGATGAGATCTACCCCAGGTTACTGAGGGGAGTGAGAGAGGAAATAGCTGAGGCTTTAACAGATATCTTTGCAGCATCCTTGAACATGGGTGAGGTCCCAGAGGACTGGAGAATTGGTAATGTTATCCCCTTGTTTAAGAAGGGTAACGTGGATAATCCAGGTAATTACAGACTGGTGAGCCAGACGTCAGTGGTAGGGAAGCTGCTGGAGAAGATACTAAGGGATAGGATCTATTTACATTTGGAAGAAAATCAGTGATAGGCAGCATAGTATTGTGCAGGGAAGGTTATGTCTTACCAACTTAATAGAATTCTTTGAGGAAGTGACAAAGTTGATTGATGAGGAAAGGGCTATAGATATCATATACATGGACTTTAGTAAGGCGTTTGATAAGATTCCACATGGTAGGCTGATGGAGAAAGTAAAGTCACATGGGGTCCAGGGTGTACTAGCTAGATGGATAGAGAACTGGCTGGACAGCAGGAGACAGAGAGTAGTAGTGGAAGGGAGTTTCTCAAAATGGAGACCTGTGACCAGTGGTATTCCACAGGGATCCGTGCTGGGAAACTGCTGTTTGTGATATGATATAAATGATCTGGAGGAAGGTATAGGTGGCCTGATTAGCAAGTTTGCAGATGCCACTAAGATTGGTGGAGTAGCAGATAGTGAAGGGGACTGTCAGAGAATACAGCAGAATATAGATAGATTGGAGAGATGGGCAGAGAAATGGCAGATGGAGTTTAATCCGGGCAAATGCGAGGTGATGCATTTTGGAAGATCAAACTCAAGAGCGAACTATACAGTGAATGGAAAAGCCCTGGGGAAAATTGATGTACAAAGAGTCTGAAGATGGCAACGCAGGTCAATAGAGTGGTCAAGAAGGCATATGGCATGTTTTCCTTCATTGGATTGGGTGAGTTACAGACTGGAATCTAATCGAGGGGTTCAAGGTGGTTTATATACAGAATAACAGATACCCAGCAGTGAAGTACTGAGTGGGATCTACTCAAAGGGTTTGGGGGTGTTTACTAGTTCGGAAATCAGTATAAGTGGATGAGAAAGGTTATATTAACTGAAGACTGGATTGAAATAATCCAGGGGTTGGGTGCTGTGACCTGGGTGAGGGGCTGAATTGGAGTGACTGGCTCATTGCTTTGTGATGAGGGTTTGTTGGGGTTGGTGAATTCTTTCCGGGGCATTCAGGATGTGGGAGCTCCTGCAGGGACCCTCGTTTGTTTGTTATTTACAGAGAGTCACAGCAGGAGAGCTCGCAGCTCTGTCCCCAGTGACCTGTGACTGTGGGTGGAGGTGCTAACCTGGATTCACTATCTGATTCACTCACAGGAGATGATCACAAATCCTTGGCTTCAGAGAAACAGGAATCGTTCCGTGAAACTGTAATCCCAGGATGCTGGCTATAATCAAGCAGAGAGCTCTGGGTCACAGTGACCCAGACTACATCCAGAATGGACTTGGCATGGTTGTTCCTTTGAGTTTTATGTTTCTCTTGATGGGATGAAGATTGCACAAAATGTAAAGGACCAGGCAAGACCCTGAGCCTGTAACAGGGCCAGCCCACCCTCCAGGTGAGGGCAAGGCAGTGGATCCATCACAACCCTTACACTCCAACATCTACCATCATACCTCTACCCAATCACAACGCTAATGTGGAATTACCGCTGGACTGGCCTGACATGGAAGGCAGAATGTGATATCCGAAGACCACTTAAATTTAGCCTTTCAACAACGTGTCTTGTGTCTCCATTTGACTCCTCATGCTACAAGGAGTGACCCTTTGACTTTCTAAACATTCCCCATTCAGCTTCCCCACACTGGAAGTCAAACCCCTTACTCAGACTCTGATCTGAACTTGCCCTCTCCCACATTCTTCCAATTGTTTCCTCCTTCCCTCTTTCCTTCCTTGTCCAGATTCTGAACACTCTTGACTAATTGGCCCTGACCTTGACCTCTGACCTGCTCTTGGTCAAGTTCAGGCTGCCCTACACTGATCTTCCATGGGGCAGACTGGCACTTACCCTCCGAGGGGCACATTGTATTCATGCCTTTCAAAGAGAGCCCTCCTTGCATCAGTGGAATAGGACCTTCAGGAATTTCCTGCTGACCAAGGACAGAATTCCAACTGTGACTGCAGGCAGACGGCGACTGAACTAATTGCTTCTGCTTAGCCCCAGAGCGGACAGACAGAATGGGAGCTCCCAAGCCCTCAGTCAGTCCAATAACTCCATTCCTCAAAGCAGGAGTATACTGTCAATATTTGTTCACTCATTGAAAGTAACCAACATCCAAAATTCACCTCCTGACTCCCCAAAGACTGTCTACCATCTCCAAGGCACAAGTCAGGAGTGTGATGGAATCCTCCCCACTTGCCCTGGATGGGTGCAGCTCCAACAACACTCAAGGAGCTCGACACCATCCAGGACAAAGCAGCCGCTTGATTGGCCCCACATCCACAAATACCCCCTCCCTCCACCACTGACACTCAGTAGCAGCAGTGTGTACCATCTACAAGATACACTGCAGAAACTCACCAAAGACCCTCAGACAGCACCTTCCAAACCCACAGCCACTCACATCTAGAAGGACAAGGGCAGCAGATACATGGGAACACCATCTCCTGCAAGTTCCCCTCCGAGCCCCTCACCATCCTGACTTGGAAATATATCGCCGTTCCTTCAGTGTCACTGGGTCAAAATCCTGTAATTCCCTCCCTAAGTGCATTGTGGGTCAACCCACAGCACGTGGACTGCAGTGGTTCAAGAAGGCAGCTCACCCCCACCTTCTCAAGGGGGGCAACTAGGGACAGGCAGTAAATGCTGGGCCCAGCCAGTGACACCCACATTGCTTGAGAAAAGAAAAACTTTTGAGTTATTGGCAGAAGAAAATACTTGAACATCTAGAATTAAGACAGATTTGAAAGTATATATTATTTGAAGGTTAAGATGTATCCAAAGTTATTGCTTTCGCAAAGAGCACTAATGGATCTTCTGAAAGAGCTAATGGCCCCATTAAACTCCTTGCAGACAGAATTTTCAGCTCAGCAGCCAGTGAGATTTATTACAGACCCTGACATGCTTAAAGGGTTAAACAGCAATAACTAACTCCTGATAGCTTCGGCTAACTGCTCCGTTCATCGTTACAAACTCTCTGAAGCTGAAGAAAATGAAGTTTGAATCAGTTGCCCTCTGATAACCCCTGACCATGAGTGAAACAATCTGATCCCAACAGTGCACCAACCACATTCCTCCCTCTCAGAGACAGGGACCTGACTCTCACGAGAGGCTGATAGGATTCAATCTGGATATGGAACCATCGAATCTCATACGCCACATCCACATTACTGACTCTCAACAGTGTGGAGGGAGCTTTACTCTGTATCTAACCCCGTGCTGTCCCTTTCCTGGGAGTGTTTGGTGGGGACAGTGTAGAGGGAGCTTTACTCTGTATCTAACCCTGTGCTGTCCCTGTCCTGGGAGTATTTGATGGGGACAGTGTAGAGGGAGCTTTACTCTGTACCTAACCCCGTGCTGTCCCTGTCCTGGGAGTGTTTGATGGGGACAGTGTAGAGGGAGCTTTACTCTGTATCTAACCCCGTGCTGTCCCTGTCCTGGGAGTATTTGATGGGGACAGTGCAGAGGGAGTTTTACTCTGTATCTAACCGTGTGCTGTCCCTGTCCTGGGAGTGTTCGATGGGTACAGGGTAGAGAGAGCTTTACTCTGTATCTAATCCCATGATGTCCCTGTCCCTGGGAGTGTTTGATGGGGGACAGTGTAGATGGAGCTTTACTCTGTATCTAACCCCGTGCTGTCCCTGTCCTGGGAGTGTTTGATGGGGACAGTGTAGAGGGAGCTTTACACTGTATCTAACCGCGTGCTGTCCCTGTCCTGGGAGTGTTTGATGGTGACAGTGTAGAGAGAGCTTTACTCTGTATCTAACCCTGTGCTGTCCCTGTCCTGGGAGTGTTTGATGGGGACAGTGTAGAGGGAGCTTTACTCTGTATCTAACTGCCTGCTGTCCCTGTCCTGGGGGTGTTTGATGGGAGACAGTGTAGATGGAGCTTTACTCTGTATCTAACCCCGTGCTGTCCCTGTCCTGGGAGTGTTTGATGGGGACAGTGTAGAGGGAGCTTTACTCTGTATCTAACCCCATGCTGTCCCTGTCCTGGGAGTGTTTGATGGGGACAGTGTAGAGGGAGCTTTACTCTGTATCTAACCCCGTGCTGTCCCTGTCCTGGGAGTGTTTGATGGGGACAGTGTAGAGGGATCCCATGGAAGTCATCAGAACAGAGAAGGTACCAGGAAACAACCAAAAGAAACTGTGAATGCTGTAACTCAGAAACAAAAACAGAAGTTGCTGGAAAAGCTCAGCAGGTCTGGCAGCGTCTGTGGAGAGAAATCAGAGCTCACATTTCGGGTCCAGTGACCCTTCCTCACAAATCCTTTTTTTCGGAACGGATGTGACAGAGACAGAGGAATGGGAGAATGGAATAGAGTCTTTCCAGGAAGCAGGGTATGAGGATGTATCGTCCGGGTAACTGTGGGAGCCGGTGGGGTTTGTAACGGATAATGGTGGCCAGTCCATCCCCAAAAATGGAAACGGAGATGACAAGGAAGGGAGGACCAGGTGAAAGTGAGGGCAAGGTGGAAATTGGAAGTGAAATTGTGAAATTAATGCCAGTGAGCATTGCACCTGTGGTAGGACATTATTGGAAAAGATTATTAGGGACGGGATTTACTCACTTATTAGGGATAGTCAGCATGACTGTGCACAGGGAAGGGCATCTCGTCTCAAATCTGATTGAGTTTTTTGAGGCGGCGAGAAAGGTGATAGATGATGGTAGTGCAGTGGATGTTGTCTACACAGACCTGGTCAGCTGCACCAGAAGGTAAACTCACATGGGATCCACAGTGAGCTGGTACCTTGGGTACAAACCCAGCTTGGTCACTGAAGACAAAGGGTCCTTGTGGAGCAGTGTTTGTTTTGACTGGAGGTCTGTGACCAGTGGTGTTCCACAAGGATCAGTTCTGGGATTGCTATTGTTTGTAATATAGAGAAATGACTTGGATGATTGGGGTGGCACAGTGGCTCAGTGGTTAGCATTGCTGTCTCACAGCCCCAGAGGTTTGATTCCAGCCTCAGACTGAATGTGTGGAGTTTGCACATTCTCCCCATATCTGCATGGGTTTCCTCCCACCATCATTAAGACGTACAGGTTAGGGTGGGCTGACCACAGGGAATGCAGGCTTACAGGGTTAGGGTAGGGAGATAGGTCTGTGTGGGATGCTCTTTGCGGGGTCAGTGAGCACTTAGAGTCATAGAGATGTACAGCACAGAAACAGACCCTTCGGTCTAACCCAGCCATGCCGACCAGATATCCCAACCCAATCTAGTCCCACCTGCCAGCACCCGGCCCATATCCCTCCAAACCCTTCCTATTCATATACCCTTCCAGATACCTCTTAAATGTTGCAATTGTACCAGCCTCCACCACATCCTCTGGCAGCTCATTCCATACACGTACCACCCTCTGCGTGAAAAAGTTGCCCCTTAGGTCTCTTTTATATCTTACCCCTCTCACCCTAAACCTATGCCCTCTAGTTCTGGACTCCTCCACCCCAGGGAAAAGACTTTGCCTATTTACCCTATCCATGCCCCTCATGATTTTATAACCTCTATAAGGTCACCCCTCAGCCTCCGACGCTCCAAGGAAAACAGCACCAGCCTATTCAGCCTCTCCCTATAGCTCAAACCCTCCAACCCTGGCAACATCCTTGTAAATCTTGATGGGCCAAATGGCCTGTTTCTATACTGTAGGGATTCTATGATTCTATGAAAAGGTAGGTGGTCTGATTAGTCAGTTTGCAGATGACATGAAAATTAATGGAGTTGTGGCTATTGAGGAAGGTTATCAAAGGATACAGCAGGATATAGACCAGCTAGAAAATTGGGCAGTGAAATGGCAGATGGAGTTTAAAATGACAAGTGAGAGGTGATTCATTTTTGGAGGTTAAATGCAAGAGGAAAGTATACAGTAAGTGGCAGAACCTTTAGGAGTATTGATATACAGAGGAATCTTGGGATGCAAGTCCATAGCTCCCTGTATGTGGCAACACAAGTGGGTAAGCTGATAAATAAGGCGTATGGAACGCTTGTCTTCATCAGTTGGGGCACTGAGTAAAAAAGTTGGCAAGTCATGTTACAGCTGTGTAAAGTTTTAGTGAGGCCATGTTTTGGAGTGTCGTGTGCAGTACTGGTCCCCACTCTATAGGCAGGACGTAGAGGCTTTGGTGAGGGTGCAGAAGAGGTTTCCCAGGATGCTGCCTGGATTGGAGTGTATGAGCTATAAGGAGGGGTTAGACAAACATGGATTGTTTTTGTTGGAGGCTGAGAGAAGTGTATAAAATGGTGAGAGGGTAGGGTGGGTCATTGATGGTCTGTTCCCAGGGTGGGAAGTGTCAAATAGGAGGGAGCATAGGTTGAAGGTGAGAGGGGGATGTTTCAAGGAGATGTGTGAGGGGAATTTTATTTTTACACAGAGGGTGGTAGGAATGCGCTGCCTGGGGAGGTGGTAGATGCAGAAACAACAGCAACGTTTAGGCAAAGAAGAGAGGGATATGGACCGTGTGCAGGCAGGTGGGATTAGGTTAGAATGGCATCATGGTCAGCACAGACATGATGGGCTGAAGGGCCTGTTCCTGTGCTTCACTGTTCTAGAAAAGGGCTAAGGCATTATCACCAGTGACAGGTCTGACATGCGGTGCTTTAGGAGCAGAGGCATTCTCCCAATAGCCAGTGCCTTCAGTGCCCACCCCCCCTTGTTCCTTCATCATGGCCTCCTCTCCACCTGGGAGCAAGTTCTGATCCTGACCGTTCACAATCTCACTGCTGTACTTGACCTCCTGCCGCAAACATGAGCTTCCAACCATCGCCAGCACAGAATTCCACCTCCGTAAAATTCCCAAGTCCTCACTGCGTCAGCCCCTCCACTGCAGGAAATGTCAACCTTCTCGTCGTTACCACCCCTCTCTCTCCCGAACGGCCTCAGCTCCTCCCCCCCTCCAGAAACGTGACCATATCCCAAACTCTGCTGTCCATGTCTCATCCCACACAATGTTCCATTCACCCATCCCTCGCTTCCCCCCCCCTTACCCACTCAGTGCCTGCAGCGGCTCCCACTCCAGAAACACCTTGATGTCAAACTCATCATTTTATTTTCAAAATCCTCAGAAGCCCCTCATATCCGGCCCCACAACCCATCGAGATCTCTATGCTCCTCTCATTCTGGCTGATGGTTGGTTTTAATAAGCTCACTGTGAGTGGTGAAGACTTTTCTGCAATTCTCTCAAAACTCCTCAGAATCTCTTTCCTCCTGGGAAAAAGTCTTCTGACCCTCCCTTTCTGATCAAGCTTTTAACATCGAACACAGAACAGTACAGCACAGGAACAGGCCCTTCGGCCCACGATGGTGTGCCCTACATGATGCCAAATTAAACTAATCCCTCCATTTCCTGCATTTCATGAACTTATCTAAAAACCTCTTAAACTTCCTCCACCGCCACCCCGAGCAGCTCATTCCAGACTCCTACCACTCTCGGTGTAAAATCGTGCCCCTCACCTCTCCTTTGAACCTGCCCCCTCTCACCATTGTTCCCCCAAGTTTTAGACATTTCAACTCTGCCAAAATAGATTTTGTCAGCCCTATCCATGCATCTCATAATGTTATAGACTTCTATCGAGTTCCCCCCTCAGCCTCCGCTGCTCCAGAGAAAACAACCCAAGTTTTTCTAGCCTCTCCTTATGGCTCATACCCTCCAATCCAGGCAGCAACCCCTTCCACACCCTCTCCAAAACCTCTACACCCCTCCTGTAATGTGGTGACCAGAACAGTCCCAATGTCTCCTGGGTAGGCTCACTGTCAAATTTTTCTTCAGATAATTGGTAGTTGTGAGGCCCCTTGAGAAGTCTGACCATGTTAAAGGCACTACACAAATGTGCCTTGTGCTATTTACAAACCACCTGAGAAAATCCATTAAATCTGTGACTCAGTGCTGGGGTTGGTGGAGCTGAATGCTAGGTGTATTCAGTCGTGTACCTGTGCTCAGTGAGATGGAGTCTTGGTTAAAGCTGTTGTAGGCTGTAATTACAGTTAATGCGCTGGCAAGGACACGGGAAGTAAGTTATAATTACTTTCTGGCAAAGTGTTTTGTAGCTGCAGTTTCAGCTGGAGTGCAAGCACAGAGCGATACAAGGGCGGGGGGGGGGGGGGTGGGGGGAGGGCGGGGGGGGGGGGGGGTGGGGGGAGGGCAGGAGGGGAGGTCTAGACGGTGCCATTATTCAATGCTGGGGTGGAGGCTGTTGCAGGTTTACCTGCTCTCCCTCTGGGCCAGTGACGCTGCAATGGTTTGACTGTCATTGCCAGGTCAGCTCAGAGGTAGGTAATGACTCGAGTATAACAACACCAACTGCCAAAACAAACCAACACCAGACTCAGCAGAAACACAGAGAGCATCACAACTGTTTATAATTCATGTTCAGGATGTGGACAGCATCCAACATCTGTCAACAATCCCACAGTCAACTTTCGGAAAGGGTCTTCACTTCGCTCAGTGACCACCTGGAACGCTTGGTCCTTTTGTACAACTGAGCGATCACTTTCTAGTCAAGTCAATGTTGACCACACTGCTGGCTTCTGACCAAAGTCTGGGCTCAGTTCAGGGAAGGTCTGTGGGATGTTTTATAAAGATCACTCAGTGTAATGTAGGTGCCACTGGCAGTATCTGTTGCCTGTCATAATTGTCCCTGAACAGAGTGACTCACTCAGCTGTCTCATTCATTCCCTTCAATCTATTCTGCCATTCACTGAGATCAGACATAACCTACTAAACCCATCATTGTCCCTTAATATCTTTCAATAATAAAAGTCTCTCTCAGATTTACACTCCAACAATCGATCTTGCACCTGTGGCCGAGTTCTGAATTCCTCTGACTCTGTAATAGAGGAAACATCTCTGAACTTTATTCCTGAAAGCTGACTCTATTGTTATTGGCTGATGACAAAGGCCGTTCAGCCCTTCAGACCTGTACCATCACATGGCTGATTTATCTCCACTTATCCCAAGACCCAAAATTCTGAATTTAGAATCTCTATAGTGTGAAAACAGGCCATTCAGCCCAACGAGTCCACACCAATCCCCTGAAGACTAACCCACCCAGACCCATTCCTCTGACTAATGCACCTAACCTACACATCCCAGAACACAATGGACAATTTAGCACGGCCAAACCACCCAAACCTGCACACCTTTGGACTGCGAGAGGAAACCCACACAGCCACAGGGAGAACGTGTAAACTCCGCACAGACAGTCATCCGAGGCTGGAATCGAACCCAGGTTCCTGGTGCTGTGAGGCGGCAGCAGTGCTAACCACTGAGCCCCGTGACGCTCCTGAGGGGCGAGGCTGGGCCATTCAGTGTGTTCAATGCTGAGACAGATTTTTGATCAGGAAGGGAATCAAGGGTTACATGGGAAAAGGCAAGAAAGTGCAGCTGAGGAATATCAGATCAGCCATGATTCCGTCAAAGGTGGGAGCAGACTCAATGGGCTGAATGGCCCTATTTCTGCTCCTATGTCTTATCTCAGCTTTGAATGTACTCATTGAGCAACCACCAGTCTCTGGGGTAAATAATCTCAACCAGTCACCTCCACCTGCATGAAGACATTTCTCTTAGTTTCAAATGATCCTCACCTAATGTCCAGGCTTCCCCACGCCCCTCCCTTCCCCCCCCCCCCACACCCCCAGGGGTCCTCGATTCCCCAGCCGAGGGGGGGTATGGTCAAGATATGAACCCTGCCCGGCCCCTTCAGAATCTCGTTTGGAGAGTATCGGCCCAAATCCCTGCATCTCTCAAGACAGCACAACCCCTTCATCCCGAGGGAACTCTCTTACCAGCCCTTACTGCACCGCCTTCAGCACAAAAATCATCCTTCCTCAAGGACAGGCAGATGTTTAATTAGGACTGGGATGGAGGGTTATAGAGCGCTGCCAGTATATAATGAGTATATCAACTCCAAGGTGGAGTTGAGGCAGAGGTGAGCTCAGACATGATCGTATCAAATGGCAAGGCAGGCTGGAGGGGCCGAATGGCCTACTCCTAATGTTCCTTAAATAGAAATATCACAGGGGCTCTGTCTGCTCCTCACTGTCCACTGACCCTTTGTAATCCCTCGGACATGCCCTCACAGTTTACATTTTCACTGAGCTTGGTATCATCAGGAAACTTGGGTACACTACAGTCAGTCTCACCCGTGTCGATGATGAAGAGCTGAGAGCCCAGCAGTGTCCCCTGTGGTTCCCTGCTCATTATACACTGCTAACCCTCAGAGTCCCTGCCTATGAATGAACCTTCCACCCATGCTAATATATTACCCCAATCCCATTGGGGCCTAATTTTACATAATAATCTCGTGTGTCATTTCACTGAATTATTTTTGAAAATCCAAATACATGACATCTACTGATTCTCCTTAATCTTCTCAACATTGGATTTGGTACTGGGTAATGAACCCATCCAGGTGTTAGATTTGGAGGTTGATGAGCACTTTGGTGATAGTGACCACAATTAGGTTATGTTTACTTTAGCGATGGAAAGGGTTAGGTATATACCGCAGGGCAAGAGTTATAGCTGGGAGAAAGGCAATTGTGATGTGATTAGGCAAGATTTAGGATGCATAGGATGAGGAAGGAAACTGCAGGAGATGGGCACAATTGAAATGTGGAGCTTATTCAAGGAACTGCGGGCCCTTGACAGGTATGTACCTGTCAGGCAGGGAGGAAGTGGCCAAGCGAGAGAGCCATGGTTTATTAAAGACATTGAATCTCTTGACAAGAGGAAGAAGGAGGCTTATGTTAGGATAAGATGAGAAGGCTCAGTTAGGGCATTTGAGAGTTACAAGTTAGCCAGGACAGACCTCAAGAATCTATCTCAGCCTTAAATATACCCGAGGACTCTGCTGTCACAGCTCTCTGCGACAAGGAGTTCCAAAGACTGCCAATCCTCTGAGAGCAGAAATTCCTCCTCATCTCAGTCTGAAACTGGGGAGACATCCTCTCAGCATTTATCCTGTGAAGCTCCTTCGGCATCCTATACGTTTCAAAGAGATTGCCTCTCGTTCTTCTAAACTCCAATGAGTCCCCAGGCTGTTCAGCCTTTGCTCATAACAACAGGATCTGGACCAGATGGGCCAATGGGCTGAGAAGTGGCAGATGGAGTTTAATTCAGATAAATGCGATGTGCTGCATTTCGGGAAAGCAAATCTTAGCAGGACTTATACATTTAATGGTAAGGTCCTAGGGAGTGTTGCTGAACAAAGAGACCTTGGAGTTCAGAGCTTCGTGAAAGTGGAGTCGCAGGTAGATAGGATAGTGAAGAAGGCGTTTGGTTTGCTTTCCTTTATTGGTCAGAGTATTGAGTACAGGAGTTGGGAGGTCATGTTGCGGCTGTCAGGACATCAGTTAGGCCACTTTTGGAATATTGCGTGCAATTCTGGTCTCCTTCCTATCGGAAAGATGTTGTGAAACTTGAAAGGGTTCAGGAAAGATTTACAAGGATGTTGCCAGAGTTGGAGGGTTTGAGCTATAGGGAGAGGCTGAACAGGCTGGGGCTATTTTCCCTGGAGCGTCGGAGGCTGAGGGGTGACCTTATAGAGGTTTACAAAATTATGAGGGGGCATGGATAGGGTAAATATGCAAAGTCTTTTCCCTGGGGTTGGGGAGTCCAGAACTAGAGGGCATAGGTTTAGGGTGAGAGGGGAAAGATATAAAAGAGACCCAAGGGACAACCTTTTCATGCAGAGGGTGGTACGTGTATGGAATGAGCTGCCAGAGGGTGTGGTGGAGGCTGGTACAATTGCAACATTTAAGAGGCATTTGGATGGGTATGTGAATAGGAAGGGTTTGGAGGGTTATGGTCCGGGTGCTGGCAGGTGGGACTAGATTGGGTTGGGATATCTGGTTGGCATGGATGGGTTGGAGCGAAGGGTCTGTTTCCGTGCTGTACATCTCTATGACTCTATAAGTCATTCCCTCCCCATCCCAGGGATCACCCTCGTGAACCTTCTCTGAACTGCCTCCGATCAAATGACATCTTTCCTTTAAAAGGACCAAAAACGCCCTGTAACAGTGATCCCATTTTTCTCCCTCCATGGATCTGCCGGACCTGTTGAGTATTCCCAGCATTTTCAGTTCTTGTTGTAGATTTATTTTGTTTGGTTTTGTTGTCTCCAAGTTGGTTTTTGAGAAATGGGGGTGGGAGGAAGGGAGCAAGCAGCAAGCTCTTGTACACCAGTGGGTTTGGTGTGATGTATTGAAGCAGTTTGCCGTGAATGTTACTTCAGTAAAACTGCTCTCAGTGTTGAAGGAACTCTGTGTTCTTGCTGCAGGCCTGTCTCCCAGCTGATCTGGAGATAACAGTGACGTCCAGAGATGACAGGGACGTCCAGAGATGACAGGGACGTCCTGAGGCAACAGTACCTAGACTGAAAGATTTTTACAGCACTTTGCAATACATCCTCCAGACATCCAACAAGCTTCAGTGTCTTTGAAAAGACCTCGAAAATGTGCTCATGGTTGTACTGTGGGTAAATGGAAAGGTGCACTGTAGGATCCCACAAACATCAGAAAGCTAAAAGCTCAGTTGGATTCAAAAGAATTGTACAGCTGAGTGCATTCAGCCCTGCGAACCTATCCTGGTTCAATGAGTGAATCTTCGATTGATCCTGCCTACAGGCTCTCTGCCTCTAATCCTAAAAATCTTTGCCCTTCAAGAATCAATGCAATTTCCTTTTGAAAATTACTTCTTAATCTATCTCCACCTCCTTATCACAACCATTCACTAGGTAAAATATGACAGTGGATACATTTGCAAATCTAGCATTTGGAACAATTCCACCAAATCCTCTCTACCCCAAGAAGAAAGGTACCAGGTTATCCAGTATCCCACAGTCTCTCATCGCTGGGACCATTCCATTGAAGTAACTGTGATCACACTCTAAAACCCTTCCTAAGGAATGGAACCAGGGATCAATATGAAGACTTTGCACAATTTCCATTCAGAAGGTGGTGGTGAGCTGTCATCTTGAACTACTATAGTCCATGTGAGGGAATTCCAGGATTCTGACCCAGCGACACTGAAGGAACTGCAAAATATTTTCACGTCAGGGTGGTGAGGCGCTTGGAGGGGAAGTTGTAGGTGGTTGTGTTCCCATATACCTGCTGCTTTTGACCTTCCAAATGGAAGTCATCGTGGGTTTGGAAGGTGATATCTGAGGATCTTTGGTGAGTTTCTGCAGTGTATCTTGTAGATGGTACACACTGCTGCTACTGAGCGTCAGTGGGGGAGGGAGTGGGTGTTTGTGGATGTGGTGCCAATCAAGTGGCTGCTTTGTCCTGGATGGTATCCAGCTTCTTGGATCTGAACCCATCCAGGGCAAGTGGGGAGTATTCCATTACACTCCGGACTTGTGCCGTGTAGATGGTGGACAGGCTTTGGGGAGTCAGGGAATGTGACTTGTTGCATGATTCTTAGTCTCTGACCTGTATTTGTAGCCACTGTGTTTATATGGCAAGTCCAGTTGAATTTCTGATCAATGGTAATCGCCAGGATGTTGATAATGGGGGCATTGTGTGAGGTCATGCCATCAAATGTCAAGTGGTGGTGGTTAGATTCTCTGTTGTTGGAGATGGTCATTACCTGGTCCTTAACATAAGGCCACATTTGACCAAGTGTGGCATCAAGGAGCTCTTGCAAAACTGGAGTCAATGGGTATCAGGGTCAACCCTCCCGCTGCTCAGAGTCATACCTGGCACTTAGGAAGATGGTTGTGGTTGTTGGAGATCCAAGAGCTGAAATGACTGACCTCTCTGCAGGAGTTCCTCAGAGGATTATCAGTTAAGTTGTTGTGTTGGGAGTCACACATAGGCCTGAGTGTGATAAGATGAGAGATTTCTCCCCCTCCAAGTGGATCAGAAGGGTCTTTACAACAATCCAGTGATGTCATTTTCACCAATACAGAGACAGGACTTTTATTCAACGATTGAATGTAAATTCTCCAGCTGCAGTGGTTGGCCCTGATCTATGTGGCCTTGGATTGAGAGTGCAGTAACATCACAGAGCCACTGAAGCCGGCTCCTGCTCTCCTGGGGCTGATCCCGGGAATGGAGGGACTGTCTTACGAGAAGAGATTGAGTAGGTTGGGTTTGTATTCACTGGAGTTTTGAATGAGAGGTGACCATATTGAAACACAGAAGTTTTTTAGGGGACTAGAGAGGGAAGGTATGGAAACGTTGTCTCTCCTTGTGGGAGAGTCTAGGACCAGTGGCCATAATCTCAGAATAATGGATCACACATTTAAGACAGAGATGAAGAGGAATTTCTTCTCTCAGAGAGTAAGGATTCTACAGAATTCTTGACTACAGCGGGCTGCAGAGGCTGAGTTTTAGATTAGATTAGATTCCCTACAGTGTGGAAACAGGCCCTTCGGCCCAACCAGTCCACACCGACCCTCCAAAGAGTAACCCACCCAGACCTATTTCCCTCTGACTGATGCACCTAACACTACGGGCAATTTAGCATGGCCAATTCACCTGACCTGCACATCTTTGTGACTGTGGGAGGAAACCAGAGCACCTGGAGGAAACCCACGCAGACACGGGGAGAATGTGCAAACTCCACACAGACAGTCACCCTGAGGCTGGAATTGAACCTGGGACCCTAGTGCTGTGAGGCAGCAGTGCTAACCACTGAGCCACCGTGCTGTGCCAAAGTATTCTCAAGGCTGAGACAGACAGATTTTTAATCAGGAAGGGAATCAAGGGGCAATAGAGAAAACACAGGAAAGTGCAGTTGAGGATTATCAGATTAGCCATTACCTCACTGAATGGCTATATCTGCTCCTACATGTTAAATTCTTGTGGTAGATGATGGGACTAGAATTAAAACAGAATCTAGAATAAAAACCTCCCATAACGGTTAACATGTAACCTCTGTCCATTGACATATAAAAAACCCGTCAGAAACAGCCATTTTTTACTGGTCTGGCCTACATGTGACTCCAGACCCACAGCAATGTGGTAAACCACCCTCTGAAATGGCCTAGAGAGGGTCATCAGTTCACAGCGGATTCGGAAATGGACAACCAAGTCTACTCCTTCCAGGAAAATCTCAATGATTACAAACCCCATGCAGTCACTGTCCCTTCAACCGGGGATTTGAGAGTCTCACCCTGTGGGATTTTGAAAATCCTCATTCTCAGCATCGACACAGTGACCCGCAGTGACCCTCTCCGATACTTCAGGTGAGCTGAACAAAGATAACTTGGCGTGCAGCAATCTGCGCTGGGTCATGTCCATATGCACGTTCTCCTGTCACAGCAGGGACCCGGGATGGATCAAGTTAGGGAATGTTCGGGGAAGGTCTAATTACGGTGAAAATTAATGAAGCGTTTTGTTGGAGTAACGAAGGAGATTGTTTCCACAGGCAGGATGGAGACAGACAAAGGAGTTAAAGTGGTTGTCAAGAGGAAGCAGCTGAGCAAAGTTATTTAATGTAGTGTGATGTTGTGATGTAGAAGAGGCAGTCTGAGTGGGACCAGACTCAATGGAAGTCAGCAAAAAGAAAATTGTATAAATACTTGAAAAAGGGTAAAAAATTGCAGGGTTTGGGTCTGGAGCAGGTGAGTAAGCAGCAATCACATAAGGTTCACACAAATAGAGTGCTTCAAAGTGACTCTCCGACCATGGAGTTTGCTCAGACTGTGAACACACTTTTCCCCAGTGTCCATTTACAAGCTAGCAACACGTTCTGCTCAACCCAAGGGGCTTTGCATCAGTTAAAACTCCCTGGGTAACTGCAATGTGCATTTATAGAGCACCGGCAACCAAACTGAAATGTTCTAAGGAGCAAATATCACACTAGAGGCAACCGTATAGTTTATAAAATGATGAGGGGTATAGATAGACTTAGAAGAGAGAGAGTCATACAGCCATAGAGTCATAGGGATGTACAGCATGGAAACAGACCCTTCGGTCTAACCCGTCCATGCCGACCAGATATCCCAACCCAATCTAGTCCCACCTGCCAGCACCCGGCCCATATCCCTCTAATCCCTTCCTATTCATATACCCATCCAAATGCCTCTTAAATGTTGCAATTGTACCAGCCTCCACCACATCCTCTGGCAGCTCATTCCATCCACGTACCACCCTCTGCGTGAGAAAGTTGCCCCTTAGGTCTCTTTTATACCTTTCCCCTCTCACCCTAAACCTATGCCCTCTAGTTCTGGATTCCACGATCCCAGGGAAAAGACTTTGTCTATTTACCCTATCCATGCCCCTCATGATTTTGTAAACCTCTGTAAGGTCACCCCTCAGCCTCCGACGCTCCAGGGAAAACAGCCCCAGCCTGTTCAGCCTCTCCCTGTAGCTCAAATCCTCCAACCCTGGCAAATCTTTTCTGAACCCTTTCAAGTTTCACAACATCTTTCCGATAGGAAGGAGACCAGAATTGCACGCAGTCGAAAAACTATTTACCTCAGCTTTAAAAGCAATTACTGAGGTAGCGGCAACTTCTCAGGGCAGTAGTCGGGTCTACCTCAATAATCACTTTTGAAGCTAAGGTAGGTACATTTTTGAAAAATAAAGGAATTGAGGGACATGGTGAAAACGTGGTTAAGTGGAGCTGAGGTCACAAAAGGATCAGCCATGATCTTACTGAGGGGCGGGGCAGGCTCGAAGGGCCGGACGGCCTATTCCTGCTCCTAGCTCTTATGTTCTATGTTCTTAATGGTAGTTGCCCTTTCTCTAGGATGGGGGATTTCAAAACCAGGGAGCACATTTCTTACAGTGAGAGGTGAGAGATTTAAAAAGGACATGAGGGACAATTTTTTTACATGGAGGGTGGTTCACATGTGGAATGAACTTCCTGAGGAAGCAGTGGATGTGGGGACAATTACAATGTTTAAAAGACATTTGGATGGATACATGATTAGGAAAGGTTTGGGGGGATATGGGAGCAGGCAGGTGGGACTAGTTTAGTTTGTGGTTATGGTCAGCAAGGACTGGTTGGACCAAAGGGTTTGATTCAGTGCTGAATGACTCTGAGTGTTATCAGACAGGATAAAGCAGTGAACCACCGAGAGAGATGGTCGGAAAAGTGACAGAAAGCTTGTTCAAAGATGGAAAAGAGTTTTAAAAGTTTCTTTAACAGGAAGACGGAGGCAGAGGATTTTTCTTTATTCACTCACGGGGCATAGATGTCATTGGCTCGGGGCTAGAATTTTATTACCCATCCCTAGTTGCCCCTTGAGTTGCTGGGGGTGAGCTGCCTTGTTGAACCGCTGCAGCCCATGTGCTGTAGGTAGACAATTCCTTTAGGGGGGGGATCTTTGACCCAGCAACACTGAAGAAACAGCAATATATTTCCAAGTCGGGATGATGAGTGGCTCAGAGGGGAACTTGCAGGGGGTGGTGTTCCCATGTATCTGCTGCCCTTGTCCTTCTAGATTGGGAATGGCAGAGCTCAGTTCCCAGCAACTGAAGTTGTAGCTGCCAATGGTGGGGCGATATCAACTGGGGAACCCCAAAGGATTACTGAGATGTCAGAGGGTTGAGAACTGGAGGAGGCTTTGGAGATCAGGAGGGAGTGAAGCTGATGAGGGATTTGAAAACAAGGGTGAGATTTTTAAACACAGAGATGTTATTAGGTTAAGAACTCGTGTGGGCCAGTCAGGGGGTGACTGGTACAAGGCAGCAGTGGTTTGGATGATCTCCAGTTTCCAGAGAGGGGGGGGGTAAGTGAGAGACCAGCAAGACGGTGTTGGGACAGTCAAGACCAAGTGAGCAGGGATTCAATGAAAATGTAACCCAGAGGCTTTGGCTAATGTTCTGAGGACATGGGTTCAAATCCTTCCACGGTTGATAACTAAATCCAAATGCCATTTTTTAAAAAAATGGAATAAGACATTGTTGATTGTCGTAAAAGAAAGCCCATCTGGTTCACTAACGTCCCTCAGGGAAGGAAACTGCCATCCTTAGCTGGTCCGGCCTACACGTGACTCCAGACCCACAGCAATGTGGTTAACTCTGGATGGGGATAAATGCTGACCCAGCCAGTGATGCCCTGATCCCGTGTGTGAGTAGATTAAGCAGAGGGATGAATGGGGCTTTCAGTAGTAGTGGAGCAAGGACAGGACAGAGGCAGGAGTGACTGGGGTAAGGAGTGGTTGATGATCGTCATGCTGTAGGTACGTGGTTGGAAGTTTGGCTACATTACAACCAGCCTGTGGTTCCAATGTAACACACAGAGATGTCCCAGTGTGATAGTGGATATGGCAGGAATCCAGGAGATCTGTGGTGATGTCTGTTTCACTGTCAGGGTTATGGGAGTTAGGAACTAGCAAAAGGATCCGCAGTTGAATCCACAGAAGACCCCCTGCAAAGGGAAACAGGGATGGTTCGACCCTTCACCCAATCAGATTTCATTTCTGAGCAAAGGTCAGAACCTAAGCAGAGGGAGATTAGCATCCAAACATGTGAGCTAATGTACTTGATTAGGATAGGATCAGGAGGCTGACTATTGGAGCGTGACTATTGAGGAGAGCAGGGCAGAGGGAGTTTGGTGTTCTTGTACGGGAAGCACAAAATATTAGCATGCAGGTGCAGCAAGTAATTGAGGCAGCACAGGGAGAATTGGTCTTTACAGTGAGGGGGTTGGAGTTTAAAAACAGGAAAGCCTTGATTCAACTGTACAGGGTGTTGGCAAAGTCACACCTGGATGACTGTGTACAGTTTTAGAGTCATAGAGATGTACAGAACAGAAACACACCCTTTGGTCCAACTCGTCCATGCCGGCCAGATACCCTAAACTAATCTAGTCCCATTTGCCAGCACTTGGCCTATATTCCCTTCCTATTCATATACCCATCCAAATGCCTCTTAAATGTTGCAATTGTACCAGCCTCCACCACTTCCTCTGGCAGCTCATTCCATACACATACCACCCTCTGTGTGAAAACGTTGCCCCTTAGGTCACTTTTATATCTTTCCCCTCTCACCCTAAACCTATGCCCTCTAGTTCTGGACTCCCCCACCCCAGGGAAAAGATCCTGGTCCCATACTTTAAAAAAAGCAGAGACTGACAATTGAAGGCAGTTCTCAGGAGCCTGACTGGGATGAAGGCGCTGACTTATTAAGAATGGCTAAAGGGGCCTTTATTAATTCGAGTGTAGAAGTGTGTGAGGGGGGGGGTGGGGGCGGGGTGTGAACAAATTGAAACATGCAAGATTCTGAGGGGGGTCTTGGCAGGGGAGATATTGAGAAGATGTTTCCATTGATTGGGGATGAAGTGTGGATTCTCAGACGAGGGGGCAGAGTTACAGAATCAGGAGACCCTCTTTCAAAACAGAGAAGTGAAGGCATCTCTTCTCCCAGAGGGTCACGAACATCTGGAATTCCCTCCCCCGACAGTGCTGGAGGCTAGATCAATGAAGGCGTTTAAAGATGAGGAAGTTAGGTCTTTGAAATATCGGGGAGTTGAGGGTTGGGAGGAGCTGGGAAGGAAGGGGTTGAAGCCTGGGGCAGATCAGCCATGAACTCTCTGAACGATGGGTTAGTCTATGGGGGCTGGATGGCCTCCTCCTGCGCCTGTTTCTTAGGTTTAAAAAGAGTCAGCATGAGTGGTGGCAGGGAGAGGATGTTCCAGGCCACCTTGAACTATCACTGAATTGACATCGTGCCCAGGATCCCTCGGTCTGTGGGATTCTCAAACCTCCCTCTGTCTCTCACAGACTGACGTCTAAGTTATTTAAACCATAACAAATCTCCAACAACACAAAGGAAGGAAAATTCACATACCTCACACGATGCTGATGTCCTGCAGCTCAGGACGATACAATTCTGCCGCACTGTTGCATGTTTTCTTTCCTCTCAAAAACATAAATTTATAGCGATTTCATTTGCACAGATGTTGCTTATAAGGAGCTGGTGTGTTCTGTGCTAAAGGATAGTAGTCGAAGAGTACACTGAATACACAATCCTTCATGCGGTGTGCCCAGGGACACAAGCCACAGGGTATTTTCCCTCCTTACACAGGCTGCAGAGCCCCAGGATAAACTGACCCTCCCTTTTTGGGAATTCAGCAAGCTTGCCCACGTTCCTGTGAATCTGATTCCAGACTGCACAGCCTCCCCACCCAGAGATTCCTCCCGAAACCTTCCTCATTTTGCATTTTCCTCTTGGGATAACCGGCATGTGGAATGCCACGGCACTACCTGACACAGTGATGGTTAACTTATCCCCCTCATCAGACACCAACAGAGGAAAATGACACCCCTGCTCAGTCCCAGCAGCTAACACAACACTGACCACCTCTCGACCTGCAAGTTACTGCAGATGCTGGAATCTGTACTGAAAACAACAAATGCTGGAGATCACAGCGGGTCAGACAGTATCCATGGAGAGAGAGAAAGCAAGCTAACATTTCGAGGCCAGATGACTCTCCATCAGAGGTGACGTTAGCTGACGTGTCCCTCCATGATCTCCAGTCTTTGTTATTACCACCTCAATGACCTGCTTAAACCTTCCCTCAGGCTCTTGGTGACCTGTCCAAATATCTTCACTCGGCTTCATTGGTGCTGCATTTGGTTATACACCGGTGAAGCTCGTTTCCACCGGGGTGGGGGGGAGGGAGGGACCCTGTGAGGGTCAGTGTCGGTGAGAGGGGGAGGGGGAGGGGGGGTGAGAGTTAATGTCGGTGGGAGGAGGAGGGGGAGGGGGGGTGAGGGTCAATGTCAGTGGGAGGGGAAGGGGGAGGGGGGTGAGGGTAGGTGTTGGTGGGAGGGGGAGGGGGGGTGAGGGTCAGTGTCGGTGGGAGGGGAAGGGGAAGGGGGTGAGGGTAGGTGTCGGTGGGAGGGGGAGGGGGGGTGAGGGTCAGTGTCGGTGGGAGGGGAAGGGGAAGGGGGGTGAGGGTAGGTGTCTTTGGAAGGGGAAGGGGGTGAGGGTCAGTGTCGGCGGGAGGGGGACGGGGTGAGGGTAGGTATCAGTGGGAGGGGAAGGGGGGTGAGGGTAGGTATCGGTGGGAGGGGAAGGGAGTGAGGGGAGCTGTCGGTGGGAGGGGAAGGGGGGTGAGGGTAGGTATCGGTGGGAGGGGAAGGGAGTGAGGGTAGGTGTCGGTGGGAGGGGAAGGGGGTGAGGGGAGCTGTCGGTGGGAGGGGAAGGGGGGTGAGGGTAGGTATCGGTGGGAGGGGAAGGGAGTGAGGGTAGGTGTCGGTGGGAGGGGAAGGGGGGTGAGGGGAGCTGTCGGTGGGAGGGGATGGGGGGTTAGGGTAGGTGTCGGTGGGAGGGGAAGGGGGAGGGGGGTGAGGGTAGGTGTCGGTGGGAGGGGAAGGGAGGTGAGGGTAGGTGTCTTTGGAAGGGGAAGGGGGTGAGGGTCAGTGTTGGCGGGAGGGGGACGGGGTGAGGGTAGGTGTCGGTGGGAGGGGAAGGGGGTTGAGGGTCAGTGGGAGGGGGTGGGGAGGGGTTGAGGGTCAGTGTCGGTGGGAGAGGGTGGGGTGAGGGTCAGTGTCGGTGGGAGAGGGTGGGGTGAGGGTCAGTGTCGGTGGGAGAGGGTGGAGTGAGGGTCAGTGTCGGAGGAAGGGGGAGGGGGTTGAGGGTCAGTGTCAGTGGGACGGGGTGGAGTGAGGGTCAGTGTTGGTGGGAGGGTGAGGGGGTGGGGTGTGAGGGTCAGTGTCAGGGGGAGGGGGAGGGGGTGAGAGTCAATGTCAGTGGGAGGGTGAGGGGGAGGGGGTGAGGGTCAGTCAGGGGAGGGGGAGGGGGTGAGGGTCAGTGTCCGGTGGGAGGGGGATGGGAGTGAGGGCGAGTGTCGGTGGGAGGGAGAGGGGGAGGGGGAGGGGGAGGGGTCAGTGTCGGTGGGAGGGGGGGTGTGGTCGGAAGAGTGATGCGTCAAAGCTGCAGCATGTGGGAGTCCCTGGATACCAAGACACACACACGTGCAGGAAGCATCTTTTCTTCAGGTCACCCTGAGGTGTGAGTGACGCCGGGTGGACAGGATTTATTACCCGTCCCTCGCTGCCCTTGAACAGCTTTGGCTCAGACTTTGAGGTGGACGCTGAACCCTTGACACTGTGACATATTAGAGGCGGGGTAATAGCTGCCTTGATACTTTGTACCAACAGGCAGCCACCTCACTTACAGTAGGCCCTTCTGATTGGTTCGAGGGCAGGAGGCAGTGACTGTGGGTGGAGACAAGGGAACCCAGAAACCAGGCTGTAAACTTTAACCACGTTATGATCACTACTGCCTCGGGACACGTTTCCTCAGAGATCCCTGACATTACCAAGTCTGCTCTAGAATGTGTTGCTTGCGTAAACTCTCAAATGCATTCAATCCACTCCCCATCCAAGCTGCTATAACCAATGGGATTTCTCAGTTTCCATTTTTCGGTGATTATTGGCATGCCGGTCTGCAGGTGTCCAGCAGGGCTGGGGGGTTCTCAGGCTGACTGGGTGAGATTGGTGCCAGGGCATGCATATACAAACTGGCTTTGCACTGTGGTATATGTAACGAGGAATCCCGTAGGACCAAAGTTATGGGATAGCACGCTGAGAAGGGCTGACACTGTTTTCCTCAGTAAAGAGTAACCAGAGAGATCAAACCAAGGGCTTGTCTGCCCAATGCCAGGCCTCAGACCTGGACAGGAACTTGCTGTGGGTTGGAAAGGGTCTGGTGGTCGTTGGCCACAACACAAGTAGACCTGGGTGTCCTTGCGCACCAGTCACTGAAGGTGGCCGTGTAGGTGCAGCAGACAGTGAAGGAGGTAAATGGTACAAGGAGCACGGTATCTTACTGCAACTGTGCAGGGCTCTTGTAGTTCTGGTCTCCTTATCTGAGGAAGGATGTTCTGGTGATGGTGGGAGTGCAGCGAAGGTTTCCCAGACTGATCCCTGGGATGGCAGGGCTGACGTATGAAGGGATTTCGGATCGGTTGGAATGGTATTATAGAAGTTTAGAAGAATGAGGGAGTTGGGGCAAGGTTATAGAAACTTATAAAATTCTACAAGGATTAGACAGGGTAATCACAGGAAGGATATTCGCAATGACTAAGGGGGTCATAGTCTAAGGACCCATTTCGGACTGAGATGAGGAGAACTGTCTTCTCCCAGAGAGAGTGGGGAGCCTGGGGAGATCTCTGTTATAGAAAATGGTTGAGGCCAAAACATTGAATGTTTTCAGGAAGGAATTAGATATAGCAGTTAGGGTCAAAGGTTATAGGAGAAAGCAGGAACAGACTATTGAGTTGGATGATCAGCCAGGATCTTATTGAATGGTAGAGAACGCTCAAAGGGCCGAATGGCCGCCTCCTGCTCCATTACCTGGGGAGGGACAGGAAGTTGTGACAGTGAGTCGGGGAAAAGGAAGGGACTAGATGACAGGATGTAAAGTTCAACCATATTATGATCACTGCTACCTAGTGGCATCTTTATATCGGAGACTGTTCACCAGATTGGTTGCAGAGATGAGGGGCTTGTCTTGTGAAGAGCGGTTGAGCAATTTAGGCCAATACTCTCTGGAGTTTAGAAGAATGAGAGAAATCTAATGGAGGGATAGAAGATGCTAAAACAGGTTGACAAAGTAGTAGAGATAGAGAGGATGGTTCCTCAAGAGGCAATCTAGAACAAGAGGTCATAGATATGGATAAAGAGGAGCAGAGGGAAATCCGAGATGAGGAGAAATTATTTGCTTCAAAGATTTGTGGAATTCTCTAACCGAGAGTGCGGTGGATGCCGGGCCATCGAGTAAATTTAAGGAGGAGATGCACAGCTTTTTGATGTGTAACGGGTGAAAGGGTTATAGAAAGTGGGCAGGAAAGTGGAGTTGAGATCAGCCATGATCATATCAGATGACAGAGCAGGCTCAAGGGGCTGAATGGACTCCTCCTGCCTCTAGTTCTGATGTTCTTTTCGAAAAGGGCAGTACGGTGGCTCAGTGGCTAGCACTGCTGCCTCACAGCAGGAGGGACCCGGGTTCGATTCCACCCTCGGGTGACTGTCTGTGTGGGGTTTGCACATTCACCCTGTGTCTGCGTGGGTTTCCTCCGGGTGCTCCGGTTTCCTCCCACAGCTCAAAGATGTGCAGGTCAGGTGGACTGACCATGCTAAATTGCTCATAGCGTTCAGGGATGTGTAGGTTAGGTGCATTAGTCGGGGGCAAATATAGGGTAGGGGAATGGGTCTGGGTGGGTTACTCTTCGGAGAGTCAGTGTGGACTGGTTGGGCTGAAGGGCCTGTTTCCACACTGTAGGGGTTCTAATTTTAAAAATAGATGGAGGAAAAGCACCAGTAATCATGCAACAGTCAGAAATGACATTTGTTCAGGAGATGGAGATGTAGAATTGGGTTGGGAGGGTCAGTAGGGTGAGTAAACGACTATTGGGAGTCTCAGATCTCTAACAGTAACCACAGCCTGAAGGAAAGCGGAAGAGGAGAATGGTGAAGTGTTGGTGATAAACAGATGGCAATAATCATGGGTGACTTTAATCTACATATAGACTGGAAAACCAGATTGGGAATAAGAAGCTGGATGAGGAGTTGATAGAAACTCTCAAAAGCATTCTTTAAGCAGCACGTTTTGGAACCTTCAGGGAACAGGTTTATATTAGAGTTGGCATTGGGTAATGGAACAGGATGAATCACTGATCTCAGAGTAAAAACACCCACAGGCTATCAGCAACCACAATATGATGCAAATTTTACACCCGGTTTGAAAGGGAGGAGAGTGGGTCTAAGACTAAATTTTAAACCTAAACTCATCCATCTGTGAGAGAGGGAAATCCAAGCGAGCTGCATTGAGCTGGTATATGGAGCCAGAGGACAGATCAATAGAGGTACCATGACAGACATTCAAGTGGAATTTCAGAATAAGCGTATTCCTACAATAAAGACACATTCTAAAAGGTATAACCCACCATCTGTGGTTAATTTTTTAATAATTAGGAAAAGCATCAAACTGAAGGAAAAAGCACACAATGCAAAGTTAAGTAGAAGGTCAAACAATTAGTATGAGCATAAAGAACAGCAGAATATGACTGAAATATTAATCAAGAGGAAAAATAAATTAGACAATGAGACAAAGCTAGCTTGGATTATTTTATTAAAAAAGTTTTCTAGGTTTTTTTAAAAGGAAATGAGTAAGTGAAGTGAGTGTTGGTCCTATAGGGAGGGAGAGCTGGTGTTTAATAGCAGATAATAAGGAAATGGGGGATGAAATGCACAATGAGTTTCCGCTGTCGAAGCTCTCAGTAACAGCTGTAAATCAGGAACTGGAAAAGCAGAGAGGAACTCGGTGAAATTACAATCACTGGGGAAGTGGGCCTGAGCAAACTGATGGAGCTGGGATCTGACAAGTCTCCAGGTCCAGGGGGACTCCATCCTCGGGTCTTAAAAGAGGCGGCTAAACAGGTGGGAGGCATAATTCTAAAATTCCCTCAGTCTCAATCTGAACATCAGTCCAACCCTCTGGTGCAATTCTGAGGGAATGTTTCACTCTGAGGTGCTGTCTTCTACATGCCAAGCAGGTGGAAGCAAAACAGCCAGGATTTAATAAACGGGTAAGGGAGCTCTCTCTCTCTCTGTCTCTCCAGTATCCTGACCAATTCTCATCTCTCAATGTTTCTGAAGCAGACATTCTGATTATTATCACAGGACAGATTGTGGTGCTTGCTCTGTGCAAATTCATTGACCAATATTTTCAACAGTGACCACACTTTAAAAAAATATATCACCCGCAAATACTTGAGGACATCCTGGGGGTGAGAAAGGTGATACTAAAATGCAATTCCTACTGACCCTCGAGCAGATCAGCTGAGAGCAGGCGTGCTTGTAAAGCCAGGCTGGACAGAGGGGAGAAGGGGACACAGAGGTATGTGCACTCTCTGTGGCATGTCACAGACAGAGGAAAGAAAGTGAGAAGAGAGGTTTTTTTTAAAACAAAGAAAAGATTCCAAACTCAATGAAGCTCTACTTGAGCACAGCTTGTGGCTGGATTTGTAGCAACACTCTAACAGGTGACTGAGCGTGCAATACTTTGACAGCACTGTAAGGATGCAGTGTTAATGGCGATTTAACAGTGTTACAATAAACTGCAGCTCTCTCAAATACTCAGTAATACCACCACCCAGAGGAACAAGGGAACACACACACAGACACACTAACACACACACACACAGACACACACTGACACACTAACTCACAGGCACACACAGACACACTCACAGAGATACTGAGACACACAGACACATACAGACAGACACACACACAGATACTGAGACACACACAAACACACTCAGACACACACAGACAGACAGAGACAGAGATACTAAGACACACTAAGACACACAGATGCGCACAGACAGAGATACTGAGACACACAAACACAGACAGACACACAGAGAGATACTGAGACACACTGAGACACGTTGAGACATGCAGACACAGATACTGAGACACATAGATACACACAGACACATAGACAGACACACACAAAGGTACTGAGACACACAGATAGAGATACCGAGGCACACAGACACACTGAGACAGACACACACACAAACACACAAGTCCATTTCCAAGGCTTCAAGATCATATTCACAAAACCAACACAATGTCTTGATCAGCAAGCACATAGCCAAAAATGTTTGGAGGTATTTTACTGGGACCACCTTTCAGGGGAGTCTCACCTGGACAGGTGACAGGGCCAATGGCAGAAACTTGCCAGTCTGTCACAGGGACTCAGTGGATTACCTGCTGTTTGTGGGGATGGGTCTGTCTGGGGATGCAGAGGGTCAGTGTTGGTACAGAAAATACATTTGACAGCAATATCAAAAATGACAGCAGAGTGAGAATCAGATATTTGTGGCTTGCCACCTGTCTTACTAGCCCCCCCCCCCCCCCCCCCCGGGGAAAATTGGGGAACTATTAGGTTCCAGCCCCGATCAACTTCAACCACCACTCTGAATATTACCCCCGACTGGTACAGAGCTGGAGGCAGACCAGAGACTGAGTGAGTATGAGTGAGATGAGGATGGGTGAATGAATGAGTGTACAAGACAATGAATGAGCGAGCGACTGTGTGAGAGGGTGAGAGACAGAGGAGAAGGAGAGGGGGGGAGGGAGAGAGGGAGAGGGGTGAGTGAGGGTGTGTGTGGAACAGAGGCAAGTGTGAGGATCACATTCTGCTGTGATGCCTGATGTGACCAAATTGCTTGTCATCATTCACGGTGGAGTCTGGGGGGAGGGGGTTGCGTGCACTCAGATGCCAGCCCTTTGGTGCCCCCTCAAGGGGGTAACTGAAAGTGGCAGTGAGACCTGGCTCCAAATCCAAGCCTGGAATCGGAGGGAACTGGAACCCATTGAGTGTGGACGTAGAGGTGTCCAGGCCAATCCCAAATTAAACACAACACAGCAGGAATTCTCTCAGCAAACCCCATTCCCCCACGACACGGGGCATTAACCCCCCCCCAGACACGGGGCATTAACCCCCACGACACGAGGCATTAACCCCCCCCAGACACGGGGCATTAACCCCCCCCCCCAGACACGGGGCATTAACCCCCACGACACGAGGCATTAACCCCCCCCAGACACGGGCATTAACCTCCTTGATATTGGGCAATAACCGCCCCAGACACGGGGCATTAACCCCCATGACACGGGGCATTAACCCCCACGACACGGGGCATTAACCCCCTTGATATTGGGCAATAACCGCCCCAGACACGGGGTATTAACCCCCATGACACGGGGCATTAACGCCCCCAGACACGGGGCATTAACGCCCCCAGACACGGGGCATTAACCCCCCCAGACACGGGGCATTAACCCCCTTGATATTGGGCATTAACCCCCCCAGACATGGGGCATTAACCCCCACGACACGGGGCATTAACGCCCCCAGACATGGGGCCTTAATGCCCCCAGACACGAGGCATTAACCCCCCCAGACACGGGGCATTAACCCCCTTGATATTGGGCATTAACCCCCCCAGACATGGGGCATTAACCCCCACGACACGGGGCATTAACGCCCCCAGACATGGGGCCTTAATGCCCCCAGACCCGGGGCATTAACTCCCCCAGACACGGGGCATTAACCCCCGCAGACACGGGGCATTAACCCCCTTGATATTGGGCATTAACCGCCCCAGACACGGGGCATTAACCCCCTTGATATTGGGCATTAACCGCCCCAGACACGGGGCATTAACCTCCCCCCCAGACACGGTGCATTAACCCCCACGACACAGGGCATTAACTCCCCAACACAGGGCATTAACCCCCCCGGGCATGAGGCACTAACCTCCCCCCCCAGACACGGGGTATTAACCCCCACGACATGGGGCATTAACCCCCTTAGACACGGGGCATTAATCCCCGCAGACACGGGGCATTAACCTCCCCCCCACAACACGGGGCATTAACCCCCTTGATATTGGGCATTAACCCCCCCAGACACTGGGCATTAACCCCCCAGACACGAGGCATTAACCCCCTTGATATTGGGCATTAAACCCCCCCCAGACACGGGGCATTAACCTCCCCCACAGACACAGGGCATTAACCCCTACGACACAGGGCATTAACCCCCCCCAAGACACAGGGCATTAACCCCCACGACACAGGGCATTAACCCCCCCCCCCAAGACACAGGGCATTAACCCCCCCCCCAGACACAGGGCATTCACCCCCGAAACGGGGCATTAACCCCCGAAATGGGGCATTAACTCCCTCCCAGACACAGGGCATTAACCCCCCAGACACAGGGCATTTATCCCCCGACACGGGGCATCAACCCCCCCCCCCAGACATGGGGCATTAACCCCCCCCCAGACATGGGGCATCAACCCCCCCTGCCCCAGACAAGGGGCAGTAACCCCCCAACACGGGGCATTAACCCCCCCCAGACATTGGAGGGACTGGGACGACACACTGGTCTGAAAGTCAGAGGGAGCTGTGGCCCTCTGGAAGAAAGGAGGGGAAGGTGGGGGATCTGTTTAAAGAAATCAGTTTGATATTTTAACAGGATTCCTGTGTCTCTGTTACAGCCAGAAAATGACAGCTCACTGAAAAATCAGGGAGTTAGTTTTAGAGAGAAGGAACTCGAGGGAGGGGAAACAGAAGGAGGGAGGGGGAAACAAGTAAAATAGGATGGGGGTGAAACAGGGGGGATAGAGAGAGGGGGAGAAGGAGAACAGGGAGAGGGAGAGAAATGGGGGAGAGGGGTGGAGACGGGGAGAGAGAGGGGGCTGAAGGAGAGAGAAGAGGGGGAGGGAGAGAGAGAGAAATAGAGAGGAAAGGAAGAGGGGCAAGGGGGGAACAGAGAGGGGGCTGAGGGAGAGAGGGAGACAGATAGAGAGGGGAGGGGAAAGGGACAAGGAGGGGGGGGGAAGAGGGGAGAAAGAGAGAACCCAGAGACAGAGTGTGGACAGGGGCAGGCTGTTGTCAGGTACTCACCGTCTCTTCAGCAGCTCCTCCCGGTCCATGGTCCAGGTGAAAGTTGTGTTAAACTCAGCGTCTCACTGCTGACCTCTCGCATTCACACTCTGCAGCTGCTGCCTCTCTGTCTCTGTGGCTCTCAGTCTGTGTCTCAGGAGTTGTTCCCTGGGGCTCGGGGCTCGGGGCTGCGGTGTGAGCTGGTTACACTCTCTCTCTCTCTCTCTCTCTCACACACACGGAGACAGACAGGGAGAGCTGTCGGTGCAAAGTGCCAGCGTTGTGGGAAGGGCTCTCAGCTCCCAGTCTATTTACTCACTCCCTGTCCACTCCCACTCTGTGGCCTGGACAGGCAGCGCCATCTGCAGGTGTCATTCAGCACCACTGCACCCCCCCCACCCACCCACCACCTACCACCTACCACCTACCACCTACCACCTACCACCTACTCCCCCCTTCCCCATCTCTCTCTCTCTCTCTGACTCTTACAAAAGTACATTTCACAAATTAAAATTTTTAAAAACAAATTACAACGTACACGGGTGGGACGGTGGTCTGCTGTTGTACCAGACGCAGTCGAGGACAGACTTGGAAACTGCCAAGGCGTCAATGTCCTTATCTGTCTTTATACATCTATGTTCAGTCAGCACCCCCCCCCCACCCCATCATTCTTTGTACCTACAACCCATGGTTATTGCAACAGGGGGTTTAAAACTAGCAGGAGTGGCAAAGAGTGAGAGGGATGCCAATTTGGGTGGCACAGTGGTTAGCACTGCTGCCTCACAGCAACAGGGTCCCAGGTTCAATTCCAGCCTCGGGCGACGGTCTGTGTGGAGTTTGCACATTCTCCCCGTGTCTGCGTGGGTTTCCTCCGGGTGCTCCGGTTTCCTCCCACGCCATTAGGTGGAGCTGGGTCTGGGTGGGATGCTCTTCGGTGGGTTAGGGTGGACTCGATGGGCTGAAAGGTCTGTTTCCACACTGTAGGGAATCCATGAATTATACACAAACAGGGCACCAAAGAGGGAAAGGTGGGTGGGAGCTCGTTCAATTGGATTGGCTAGAAATGGTGTCTCAGGGATATGGGGGGAAAGTGGGAGATTGGCACAAGGGGGATAGGGATAGTAAAGGCATGATGGGCCAAACAACCTCATTCTGCACCGCAATCATTCTCTGAATTCTGTCAAGTGTGGAGTAGAAAAGGTGAAGGGAGGCGATGTAGATTTTAATGACTTAGTTCTAGAGAGTAGATGGGGACTGGGGGAGCCGGGGCTTTGAAGACGACCAGACGTAAGGAGAGAGTGAATAATAAAGCACACAGGGTCATAGCTTTCATCAACAGAGGACTCGCTGAAACAGGGCAGTTGCGCTGAGCTTTCACAAAGCTAAAATAAAATGAAGAACCCCAGATTCTGAGGATCACCCTCACCCCCTCAAGGGGCAACTAGGGACGGGGCAATAAATACTGAAACCAACCAGCAACCCCCACATCCTGCAAATGAAAATAGATAAATTCTGAAACTGAGACCAAAATTGCTGGAAAAACTCAGAAGGTCTGGCAGCATCGGTGGAGAGAAAGCAGAGTTAATGTTTCGGATCCAATCACCCTTTCTCAGAACTGATTGTATTTGGGAAAAGGTGGTGATTTACGTTGAGGACAGGGGTCGGGACGGGGGGTAGCGGCGTGAGAGGTGAAGATGGACCCATTGGGAGAAAGAATCAACGTTTCGGCCAAAAGCCTTTCATCAGTAATGGAGGCAGGGAGGCTCCGGGAGAGATAAATGGGGGGGTGGGGGGGCTGGGGAGATGGTAGCAAAGAGTACAATAGGTGGATAGGTCAGAGAGGAGGGTGGAGTGGATAGGTGGGAAGGGAGATTGGCAGATAGGACAGGTCATTGGGGTGAGCTGGAAGGTTGGAACTGGGGTGAGGTGGAGGAAGGGGAAATGAAGAAACTGTTGAAGTCCACATTGATGCCGTGGGGTTGAAGTGTTCCGAGGCGGAAGATGAGGCGTTCTTCCTCCAGTCGTCGGGTGGTGAGGGAGCGGCGGTGAAGGAGGCTCAGGACCTCCATGTCCTCGGCAGAGTGGGAGGGGGAGTTGAAATGTTGGGCCACGGGGCAGTGGGGTTGATTGGTGCGGGTGTCCTGGAGATGTTCCCTAAAGCGCTCTGCTCCTCGGATGCTGCCTGACCTGCTGTGCTTTTCCAGCACCACTCTAACCTCGACTCTAGTTTCCAACATCTGCAGACTTCACTTTTGCCATTGGGGGAGAGTTTGTCAGACCAAGGGATGGATAATGGTGGACCAAGGAGACAGAAGAGCTGATGGCAGGGACCATTAGTGAGTGGAAATGATTGGCCGTACTGAACGCAGCCAGTATCATGCCAGGGACTGGGTCAAGTCCATGTAAGGGACCTCCAAGACCTGTGAGTTATTGTTCACAATATTAAGTCCTGAAGGTTACAGGCTACTCAAGCAGACGTGAGGTTATGTTCTTCCAGGCATACATCCCAGCCTTTCCCAGTTACTGTCAGTTCCAGGCCAGGGTCTGATTTCCTGTTCTCCGATGACGCCCGACCTGCTGAGGTTTTGCGATGGTCAGGTCACCCCCAGGGTCTTGGGGCCAGTTATAGCCAACAATGTTACACAAAGGCTATCATATTCTCTGAGAGGGTCCAGGTTAGTTCTGGAGAAGCTGGTGTTCTCCTTGGGAGGAAGGGGATCGGAGGGCGATCTGTTCAAGGTCTCCATGGCGATGATGGCCCCAGGAGCAAGAAGAGACAAAGGTAGGCTTGGCAAGAGATGGAGGCCACTTGAGGAAGAAGCATATTCTCCCATGGCATGTGCTGAAGAGCCAGCACTTACTGAGTGCCTCTTACATTCAAGACAGAGAGTGCTACAGAAGAATGGGGAGAGCGCGGGACCATGGGATTACTGTGGGGATTGATACAGGGCGATGGGGAGAGAACAGGGCAGTGAGATTAGTTTGTGGACTGATACAGGGGGCTATGGGGAGAGAGTGGGGCAGTGGGATTACTGTGGGGATTGATACAGGGCAATGGGGAGAGAGTGGGGGAGTGGGATTAGTGTGGGGACTGATACAGGGCTATGGGGAGAGAGAATGGGGCAGTGGGGATTAGTGTGGGGACTGATACAGGGCTATGGGGAGAGAGCGGGGCAGTGGGATTAGTGTGGGGATTGATACAGGGCAATGGGGAGAGAGTGGGGGAGTGGGATTAGTGAGGGGACTGATATAGGGGCTATGGGGAGAGAGCGCGGGGCAGTGGGATTAGCTTGAGGATTGATACAGGGCTATGGGGAGAGAGTGAGGCAGTGGGATTAGTGTGGGGACTGATACAGGGCTATGGGGAGAGAGAATGGCGCAGTGGGGATTAGTGTGGGGACTGATACAGGGCTATGGGGAGACAGAATGGGGCAGTGGGGATTAGTGTGGGGACTGATACAGGGCTATGGGGAGAGAGAATGGGGCAGTGGGGATTAGTGTGGGGACTGATACAGGGCTATGGGGAGAGAGTGAGGCAGTGGGATTAGTGTGGGGACTCATACAGGGCTATGGGGAGAGAGAATGGCGCAGTGGGGATTAGTGTGGGGACTGATACAGGGCTATGGGGAGACAGAATGGGGCAGTGGGGATTAGTGTGGGGACTGATACAGGGCTATGGGGAGAGAGAATGGGGCAGTGGGGATTAGTGTGGGGGCTGATACAGGGCTATGGGGAGAGAGCGGGGCAGTGGGATTAGTGTGGGGATTGATACAGGGCAATGGGGAGAGAGTGGGGGAGTGGGATTAGTGAGGGGACTGATATAGGGGCTATGGGGAGAGAGCGGGGCAGTGGGATTAGTGTGGGGACTGATACAGGGTGATGGGGAGAGTGGTATATAAACGCAGTACCTCTGACAGTGCAGCACCAATATTTAATTTCTCCTAAATCCTGAGATTGGGATTGACCGCACGGCCGTCTGTATCCGAGGTGCTGTGTGGGAATGTCCTGGACATTGTCAAGGGGCTGAGGAGCCAGTGACTGCGAAAGGCAGGATATCAGGATGACAGCAGCTGTGCCATTGTCCTGAGATGCTCCCTGTCTGAAACAAGCCTCAAACTCCCAGCTCCGTCTGAGGGGAGTCACTGCATTAAGCAGCAACCTTACCGATTGATTTGTTACCTCGACATGGTGAACATCTCTCCAAAATATTCACATATTGGTCCTGTTGTTCCTGATCTAATCTCAATCCCCAAATTAATTTGAAGTCTTAAAACTGACTTCAAAGCATCTCACTAATCTGCCTTTAATTATAAATATGAATCTAGATTCTTTGCAGATTGCTATCTGGACAGAGTCATTAAATTCCAGGCAAGTCGGGATGATATACTTTCTTGTTTTCTATCTGACTGACTCTGAGTCTGAAAGATATCCCTACAAAACGCTCCTTCATCAAGCCCTGATAACTCACGGCTTCATATCAGGCTGCAAGACATAGCAAGCCCAGAACTTATATATTGTCGTTGGTTTCTTGAAACATCTCCAGTAAACCTCAGCCAAAAGAACAGAGCAGTTTCCATCTGACAGAGACGGAGCTCCCGGTTAAAGCTAAATCTGATCCAAACTCATGGGAAGATAAGGAAGGAAAAAGGGCAGTCTGAGGCAAGGGACATAACTCCCCTTCATCTGAAAAGCAGGCTGGCTGCCACGGAGGATATTGCTGGAAAGACAGAGACCTGCCTCAGTGTTGCAAAAAAAGAAATGACACATTTTTGCAAAAGGAAAGACTTTTCATCTTGCACCGATCAGGATAATTTGCAAGGTTATGAAAGTGAAGGGAAATCGACGTCGTACCGCAGGAGCAGGGAGTTATGAGGATGGCAACTGGACCCAGATCAGGAGAGGAAACTAAAAGCCAAAGACAGAGATTTTGGAAATCTGGAATAAAAACAAATTACTGCAGAAACTCAGTACGTCTGGCAGCATCTGTGGAGAGAAAGCAGAGTTAACATGGAATCTTTTTCAGAGCTTCTTCAGGTTGCTAAAGGGGTTGCCTTGAGGAATACACCAGTTATACGATGATTGACAGTTAACTGCCCCAGGAACCAGAGAACAGCAGTCACCTACATTGTTCAGTTGTGTGTGCACATGTACCATCTAGGAGGTTGCCACAGAAAGGCTACCAACATCATCAAAGACCCCTCCCGCCCCAGTAATGCTATCTCCTCTGTCAGGCAGAAGATACAGAAGCTTGAAGAAACGCAGTAACAGGTTCAAGAACAGCTTCTTCCCTGCCTTTATTAGACTGCCGAATGGACTGCTCCAACTCCAAATAATGTCGATCTTGCTTTGTGCACTTACTGTGCCGTGTAATCACACTGTCGAAGCACCCTGTGAGCTGGATGTCCTGATATGGAGTGATTTGCCTGCACTGCTTGCAAAACAAAACTGTTCACTGTGCTCGGGGACATGTGGCTACAATAAATCAAATCAAAATCAAAAGAAACTGTGCCCTCTGTATTAATCTGTGGAGGCTCCATGCATCACACTGTGAGCTTGACCATTAATTGACCGTCAGGATAGTTTTTTGCACATTCAGGAATATTGAGCAAATATGGTCCAATCACAGAATTACATTTCAGTTTCGAAGGATTTGAGGGGATCTGAAAAGGTTGGCACACTAGATGCAGGGAAGATATTTCTCCTGATTGGAGAACGCGAAATCACTGGCTCAGGGGATGGGATAGACTATTTCAGACTGCGGTGAGGAATAACTGTGTCCATTCAGAAGGTGGTGAACCTGTGGAATTCTCTCCAACGCTGCTGAGGTTTGATGTGATTTATTTTTGTCACATGCATCTAGCCACAGTGGAAAGTTTTGTTTTGCGTGCAGTTCAGACAGATCGCCCAAAATGCATTAGGGTAATAGGACGGAGCGAGGAATGCAATGTTACAGCTGCAGGGAAGGTGCACACAGAGTGAGACCAACATTACATTTGACATCCATCAGTGTAATAAGAGCGGGGAAGAAGCTGTTCCTGAACCTGTTGGTCTCTGTGTTCAAAGGTTTTGTATCTTCTGTCCAACAGAATAGATTATAATCGGGGTGGGAGGGGTCTGTGATGATGTCGGCTGCCTTCTTGTGGCACTGAGTGGTGTAGATGGAGTCAGTGGATGGAAGATTGGTTTGTGTGATGCTCTGGGCTGTGTCCACAACTCTCTGTAGTTCCTTACTGTCCTGGGCAGAGCAGTTGCCGTTCCAGGCTGTGATGCATCCAGATGGAATGTTTTCAGCGGTGCACCGATAAAGATTGGTGAGGGTCCTTCTGGACATTCTAAATTTCCTTAGGCTCCTGAGGGAGTAGAGACGTTGTGTTTTCTTGACTGTCGTACCAGTGTGAGTGCACCAGGACAGATTGTTGGTGAGTCCCAGGATTACCTTGGAACATAGAACAAGACAGCGCAGAACAGGCCCTTCAGCCCTCGATGTTGCATCGACCTGTGAACTATTCCCAGTTCACCCCCCGACACTATCCCAAAATTATCCATGTGCTTATCTAAGGATTGTTTAAATCTCCCTACTGTGGCTGAGTTAACTACATTAGCAGGCAGGGCATTCCATGCCCCTACCACTCTCTGCGTAAAGAACCTGCCTCTGACATCTGTCTTAAATCTATCACCCCTCAATTTGTAGTTATACCCCCTCGTACAAGCTGACATCATCATCCTAGGGAAAAGTCTTTCAGCGACTCCCATATCTAATCCTCTGATCATCTTGTATGTCTCTATCCCCTCTTAGTCTTCTTCTCTCCAATGAGAACAGACCCAGGTCTCTCAGCCTTTCCTCATAAGACCTTCCCTCCAGACCAGGCAACATCCTGGTAAATCTCTTCTGCACCTTTTCCAATGCTTCCACATCCTTCCCGAAATATGGCGACCAGAACTGTACACAATATTCCAAGTGTGACCGCACTAGCGTTTTGTATAGTTACAGCATGATATTGCGGCTCCGGGACTCAATCCCTCTACCAATGTAACCTAACACACTGTATTGCCTTCTTAACAGCACTATCCACCTGGGTGGCAACTTTCAGGGATCTATATACATGGACTCCAAGATCCCTCTGCACATCCACACTACCAAGAATCTTTCCATTGACCAAGTACTCTGCCTTCCTGTTATTCTTCCCAAAGTGCATCACCTCACATTTAGCTGCATTGAACTCCATTTGCCACCTCTCAGCCCAATTCTATAGTTTATCCAAGTCCCCCTGCAACCTGTAACATTCTTCCAAACTGTCCACTATCCACCGACTTTAATGTCATCTGCAAATTTACTAACCCATCCACCTATGCCTGCGTCTAAGTCATTTATAAAAATGACAAACAGCAGTGGTCCCAAAGCAGATCCTTGTGGCACACCACTAGTAACTGGACTCCAGGCTGAATATTTTCCATCAACCACCACTCGCTGCCTTCTTTCAGAAAGCCAGTTTCTAATCCAAACTGCTAAATCACCCTCGATCCCATGCCTGTGCATTTTCTCCAACAGCCTACCATGTGAATCTCGATCAAAGGCTTTACTGAAGTCCATGTACACCACGTCAACTGCCCTACCCTCATCCACATGCTTGGTCACCTTCTCAAAAACTCAATGAGGTTTGTGAGATACGACCTGCCCTTGTCGAAGCCATGTTGACTATTTCCAAACAAATTGTTGCTTGCTAAATGATTATAAATCCTATCTCTTATAATCCTTCCCAGAACCTTTCCTACAACAGTAGTAAGGCTCACCTACCTTGGTCATCTCTGCTGCCCTTCTTGAACAAGGGCACAACATTTGCAATCCTCCAGTCCTCAGGTACTAAACCTGTAGACAATGACGACTCAAATATCAAAGCCAAAGGCTCTGCTATCTCCTCCCTATCTTCCCAGAGAATCTTCAGATAAATCCCATCCGACCCAGGGGACTTGTCTACTTTCACTCCTTCTAGAATTGATAACATCTCCTCTGTAGTAACCTCAATCCTTTCTAGTCTAATATCCCCTATCTCATTCTTCTCCTCTACAATATTCTCCTTTTCCTGAGTGAAAACCGATGAGAAATGTTCGTTTAGCACCTCTCCGATCTCCACAGGGTCCACACTCAACTTCCCACTTCTGTCTTTGACTGGCCATATTCCTACCCTTGTTATCCTTTTATTCCTCACATACCTATAGAAAGCCTTAGGGTTCTCCTTTATTCTATCTGCTCACTTCCCCTCCTTGCTCTTAACTCTCTCTTTAAATCCTTCCTAGCTACTCTGTAACTCTTCATCGCCTCATCAGAACCATCTTGCCTCAACGTCACATAAGCCTCCCTCTTCCGCTTAACAAGAAATACAATTTCTCTGGTAAACCATGGTTCCCTTACCTTATTCTTCCTCCTTGCCTGACAGGGACATACCTGTTGTGGTTCTGTTCGCCGAGCTGGGAATTTGTGTTGCAGACGTTTTGTCCCCTGTCTAGGTGACATCCTCAGTGCTTGGGAGCCTCCTGTGAAGCGCTTCTGTGGTGTTTCCTCCGGCATTTATAGTGGCCTGTCCCTGCCGCTTCCGGTTGTCAGTTTCAGCTGTCCGCTGTAGTGGCCGGTATATTGGGTTCAGGTCAATGTGTTTGTTGATAGAAACTGTGGATGAGTGCCATGCCTCTAGGAATTCCCTGGCTGTCCTCTGTTTTGCTTGTCCTATAATAGTAGTGTTGTCCCAGTCGGATTCATTTTGCTTGTCATCTGCGTGTGTGGCTACTAAGGATAGCTGGTTGTGTCGTTTCGTGGCTAGTTGATGTTCATGGATACAGATCGTTAGCTGTCTTCCTGTTTGTCCTATGTAGTGTTTTGTGCAGTCCTTGCATGGGAGTTTGTACACTACATTGGTTTTGCTCATGCTGGGTATAGGGACATACCTATCAAGGACACGCAATATCTGTTCCTTAAACTAGCTCCACATTTCCATTGTCCCCATCCCCTGCATTTTGCTACCCCATTCTATGCATCCTAATTCTTGCCTAATCACATTATAATTGCCCTTGCCCCATCGATAACTCTTGACCTGTGGAATGTACCGATCCCTTTCCATCGCTAAACTAAACCTAACTGAATTATGGTCACTCACCAAAGTGTTCACCTACAACTAAATCAAACACCTGGCCTGGTTCATTACCAAGCACCAGATCCAGTGTGGCCTCCCCTCTTGTCCACCCTTCGACATACTGTGTCAGGAAACCCTCCTGCACACATTGGACAAAAACTGATCCATCCGACATACTAGAGTTATAGCATTTCCAGTCAATGTTGGGGAAGTTAAAGGCCCCCATAATGACCACCCTGTTCCTTTCATTCCTACCCACAATTGTTTTGCCAATCCTCTCTTCTGCCTCCCTGGAACTCTGCGGAGGCCTATAAAAAACTCGGAGCACTGTGACCTCTCCTCACCTGTTTCTAACCTCAGCCCACACTACCTCAGTAGACAAGTCCTCTTCAAAAGTTCTCTCTGCCACTGTTATACTATCTTTGACTAACAAGGCCACACCTCCCTCTCTTTTACCACCTTGCCTGTTCTTAATGAAAGATGTAAACCCTGGAACGTGCAACATCCATTCCTCACCCTGCTCTATCCATGTCTCCCAAATGGCCACCACATCGATGTCCCAGGTACCTATCCATGCTGCAAGCTCACCTACCTTATTCCAAATACTTCTGGCATTGAAGAAGACACACTTCAAACCACTTCGCTGTCTGCCAGCACGTTCCTGTGACCCTGAAATCCTGCCCCTGTCCTCCCTACTCTCATCCCCCTGTACACTGCAACTACATCTCAGGTTCCCATCCCCCTGCTGAGCTAGTTTAAACCCACCTGAATAGCACCAGCAAATTTCCCACCCAGGATATTCGTACCCCTCTGGTTCAAGTGAAGACCGTCCTGTTTGTACAGGTCCCACCTTCCCCAGAATGAGCCCCAATTATCCATATATCTGAAACCCTCCCTCCTGCACTATTCCTGTATCCATGTGATCATAGGCCTGTCCATAGGCCTGTCCATGGGCCTGTCCATAGGCCTGTCCATGGGCCTGGACTGGGGACTCCTGGTTACAGTAAGACCAGAGCGGGAACTCCTGGTTGTGGGGTGAGTGGGGCTTGGCAGCAGTGGCAGTGAGGTGGATCCAGCGGTGGTGACGTTTATTCAGTGGAAGTGAAGGGGATCCAGTGACAGTGAGGTGGATCCAATGGTGGTGAGGTGGATCCAGTGGTGGTGAGGTGGATCCAGTGGTGGTGAGGTGGATCCAGTGGCAGTGAGGTGGGTCCTGTGACAGTGAGGTGGATCCAGTGGAAGTGAGGAGAATCCAGTGGTGGTGAGGTGGATCCAGTAGCAGTGAGGTGGATCCAGTGGCGGTGAGGTGGATCCAGTGGCAGTGAGGTGGGTCCAGTGACAGTCAGAGGGATCCAGTGGTGGTGCTGTGGATCCAGTGGTGTGAGGTGGATCCAGTGGCAGTGAGGAGAATCCAGTGGTGGTGAGGTGGATCCAGTGGCAGTGAGGTGGATCCAGTGGGGTTTAGGTGGATCCAGTGGCAGTGAGGTGGATCCAGTGGAGGTGTGGTGGATCCAGTGGAGTTGAGGTGGATCCAGTGGCAGTGAGATGGATCCCGTGGAGGTGAGGTGGATCCAGTGGAAGTGAGGTGGATCCAGTGGTAGTGAGGTGGATCCAGTGGCAGTGAGGTGGATCCCCAGTGGAGGTGCGGTGGATCCAGTGGCAGTGAGGTGGGTCCAGTGGCAGAGAGGTGGATCCAGTGGCAGTGTGGTAGATCCAGTGCTGGTGAGGTGGGTCGAGTGGCAGTGAGGTGGATCTAGCGGCAGTGAGGTGGACCAGTGGTGGAGATGTGGATCCAGTGGAGGTGTGGTAGATCCAGTGGTAGTGAGGTGGATCCTCTGGCAGTGAGGTGGCTCCAGTGGAGGAGAGGTGGCTCCAGCGGTGGAGAGGTGGATCCAGTGGCAGTGAGGTAGATCCAGTGATGGTGTGGTGGACCCAGTGATGGTAAGGTGAATCCGGTGGCGCTGAGTGGAAGTGAGGTGGATCCAGTGGTAGTGAGGTGGATCCAGTGGCAGTGAGGTGGATCCAGTGGCAGTGAGGTGGATCTGGTGGCAGTGAGGTGGATCTGGTAGCAGTGAGGTGAATCCAGTGATGGTGAGGTGGATCCAGTGGCAGTTGAGGTGGATCCAGTGGCAGTGAGGTGGGTCCAGTGGCAGTGAGGTTGATCCAGTGGCGGTGAGGTGGATCCAGTGGTGGTGAGGTGGATCCAGTGGCGGTGAGTTGGATCCAGTGACAGTGATGAGAATCCAGTGGCAGTGAGGTGGATCCAGTGACAGTGAGGTGGATGCGATGGTGAGGTGGACCCAGTGGCTGTGAGGTGGATCCAGTGGTGGTGAGGTGGATCCAGTGGCCGTGAGGTGGATACAGTGGCGATGAGTTGGATCCAGTGGAAGTGAGGTGTACACGGTGCCAGTGAGGTGGGTCCAGTGGTTGTGAGGGGGATCCAGTGGCAGTGAGGTGGATCCAGTGGCGGTGAGGTGGATCCAGTGGCATTGAGGTGGATCCTGTGACAGTGAGGTGGATCCAGTGGCATTGAGGTGGATCCAGTAAAGGTGATGTGGATCCAGTGACAGTGAGGTGGATCCAGTGATGGTGAGGTGGATCCAGTGGCAGTGAGGTGGATCCAGGGACAGTGAGGTGGATCCAGTGGTTGTTTGGGGGGGTGCAGTAGCAGTGAGGTGGATCCAGTGACAGTGAGGTGGATCCAGTGGCCGTGAGATGGATCCAGTGGCCGTGAGGTAGATGTGATGGTGGAGTGGATCCAGTGGCCGTGAGGTGGATCCAGTGGCGATGAGGTGAATCTGGTGGCAGTGAGGTGGATCCAGTGGCGAAGAGGTAGCCCCGGTGGCAGTGAGGTGGGTCCAGTTGCAGTGAGGTTGATCCAGTGGCAGTGAGGTGGATCCAGTGACGGTCAGGTGGATCCAGTGACCGTGAGGTGGATCCAGTGGCCTTGAGGTAGATGTGATTGTGAGGTGGATCCAGTGGCCGTGATGTGGATCCAGTTGTGATGAGGTGGATCCAGTGGCGGTGATGTGAATCCAGTGGCGGTGAGGTGGATCCAGTGAGGTGGAACCAGTGGCAGTGAGGCGGAACCAGTGGTGGTGCGGGTGATCCAGTGACAGTGAGGTGGATCCAGTGGTGGTGAGGTGAATCCAGTGGCGGTGAGGTATATCCAGTGACAGTAAGGTGGATCCGGTGGCAGTGAGGCAGATGTGTTGGTGAGGTGGATCCAGAGGCCGTGAGATGGATCCAGTGGCCGTGAGGCAGATGTGATGGCGAGGTTGGTCCAGTGGCAGTGAGGTTAGTCCAGTGGTGATGAGGTGGATCCAGTGGCAGTGAGGTGTACCTAGTGACAGTGAGGTGGATCCAGTGGCGGTGAGGTGTCCCTAGTGACAGTGAGGTGGATCCAGTGGCGGTGAGGTGGATCCAGTGCCGGTAAGGTTGATCCAGTGACGGTGAGGTGGATCCGGTGGCAGTGAGGTGGATCCAGTGGCGGTGAGGTGGATCCAGTGGTGGTGAGGTGGATCCAGTGGCAGTGAGGTGGGTCCAGTGGCGGTGAGGTGAATCCAGTGGAAGTGAGGTGGATCCAGTGGCGGTGACGTGGATCCAGTGACAGTGAGGTGGATCCAGTGGCAGTGAGGTGGATCCAGTGGTGGTGAGGTGGATCCAGTGACAGTGAGGTGGATCCATTAGCAGTGAGGTGGATCCAGTGACAGTGAGGTGGATCCGGTGGCAGTGAGGTAGATGTGATGGTGAGGTGGATCCAGTGGCCATGAGATGGATCCAGTGGCCGTAAGGTAGATGTGATGGTGAAGTGGATTCAGTGACAGTGAGGTGGATCCAGTGGATGTGAATTGGATCCAGTGGCGATGAACTGGGTCCAGTGGCCGTGAGGTGGATCCAGTGGCGATGAGGTGGATCCGGTGGCAGTGACGTAGATCCAGTGGCAGTGAGGTAGACCCAGTGGTAGTGAGTTGGATCCAGTGGCAGTGAGGTGGGTCCAGTGAGAGTGAGGTGGATCCAGTGGAAGTGAGGTGGATCCGGTGACAGTGAGGTCGATCCAGTGATGCTGAGGTGGATCCAGTGGCAGTGAGGTTGATCCAGTGACAGTGAGGTGTATCCAGTGACAGTGACGTGTATCCAGTGATGGTGAGGTGGATCCAGTGGCGGTGAGGTCGATCCAGGGACAGTGAGGTGGATCCAGTGGCGGTGAGGTGGATCCAGTGGCGGTGAGGTGAATCCAGTGGAAGTGCGGTGGATCCAGTGGCGGTGAGGTGGATCCAGTGATGGTGAGGTGGATCCAGTGGCGGTGAGGTGGATCCAGTGGCCGTGAGGTGGGTCCAGTGGTGGTGAGGTGGATCCAGTGGTAGTGAGGTAGGTCCAGTGGTAGTGAGGTGGATCCAGTGGCAGTGAGGAGGGTCCAGAGACAGTGGATCCAGTGACGATGAGGTGGATCCAGTGGCAGTGAGGTGGATCCAGTGGAGGTGAGGTGGATTCAGTGGCAGTGAGGTGAATCCAGTGGAAGTGAGGTGGATCCAGTAGCGGTGAGGTGGATGCAGTGACAGTGAGATGGATCCTGTGGCAGTCAGGTGGATCCAGTGGAAGTGAAGTGGATCCAGTGGCGGTGAGGTGGATCCAGTGACAGTGAGGTGGATCCAGTGACAGTGACGTGGATCCAGTGGCGTTGAGGTGGATCCAGTGGCCGTGAGGTGGATCCAGTGGTGGTGAGGTGGATCCAGTGGTGGTGAGGTGGATCGAGTGGCTGTGAGGTGGATCCAGTGGAAGTGAGGTGGGTCCAGTGACAGTGGATCCAGTGACGGTGAGGTGGATCCAGTGGCAGTGAGGTGGATCCAGTGGCGGTGAGGTGGATCCAGTAGCGGTGAGGTGGATCCAGTGGCGGTGAGGTGGATTCAGTGACAGTGAGGTGGATCCAGTGTTGGTGAGGTGGATCCAGTGGCCGTGAGGTGGATCCAGTGGCGATGAGGTGGATCCGGTGGCAGTGAGGTAGATCCAGTGGCCGTGAGGTAGATCCAGTGGCAGTGAGGTAGACCCAGTGGTAGTGAGTTGGATCCAGTGGCAGTGAGGTGGACCCAATGGCAGTGAGGTGGGTCCAGTGAGAGTGAGGTGGATCCAGTGGAAGTGAGGTGGATCCAGTGACGCTGAGGTGGATCCAGTGACACTGAGGTGGATTCAGTGGCAGTGAGGTGGATCCAGTGGCGGTGAGGTAGATCCAGGGACAGTGAGGTGGATCCAGTGGCAGTGAGTGTATCCAGTGGCAGAGGGGTGTGTCCAGTGGCAGTGAGGTCGATCCAGTGACAGAGAGGTGGATCCAGTGGCGGTGAGGTGGATCCAGTGGCGGTGAGGTGGATCCAGTGACAGTGAGGTGGATCCAATGGCCATAAGGTAGATGTGATGGTGAGGTGGATCCAGTGGCCGTGAGGTGGATCCAGTGGCCGTGAAGTAGATGTGATAGTGAGGTGGTTCCAGTGGCTGTGAGGTGGACCTGGTGGCAGTGAGGTGGGTCCAGTGGTGGTGAGGTGGATCCAGTGGCAGTGAGGTGGATCCAGTGGCGGTGAGGTGGATCCAGTGGCGGTGAGGTGGATCCAGTGACAGTGAGGTGGATCCAGTGGCCATAAGGTCGATGTGATGGTGAGGTGGATCCAGTGGCCGTGAGGTGGATCCAGTGGCCGTGAAGTAGATGTGATAGTGAGGTGGTTCCAGTGGCTGTGAGGTGGACCTGGTGGCAGTGAGGTGGGTCCAGTGGTGGTGAGGTGGATCCAGTGGCAGTGAGGTGGGTCCAGTGACAGTGGATCCAGTGACGGTGAGGTGGATCCAGTGGCAGTGAGGTGGATCCAGTGGTGGTGAGGTGGATACAGTGGCCGTGAGGTGGATACAGTGGACGTGAGGTGGATCCAGTGGCGGTGAGGTGGATTCAGTGACAGTGAGGTGGATCCAGTGATGGTGAGGTGGATCCAGTGGTGTTGAGGTGGATCCAGTGGCGGTGAGGTGGATCCAGTGGCGGTGAGGTGGATCCAGTGGTGGTGAGGTAGATAAAGTGGCTGTGAGGTAGCTCCAGTGGCAGTTAGGTGGGTCCAGTGACAGTGGATCCAGTGACGGTGAGGTGGATCCAGTGGCAGTGAGATGGATCCAGTGGCGGTGAGGTGGATCCAGTAGCGGTGAGGTGGATCCAGTGGCGGTGAGGTGAATCCAGTGGAGGTGAGGTGGATCCAGTGGCGGTGAGGTGGATTCAGTGACAGTGAGGTGGATCCAGTGGCCGTGAGGTGGATCCAGTGGCGGTGAGGTGGATCCAGTGGCGGTGAGGTTGATCCAGTGGCGGTGAGGTGGATCTAGTGGCAGTGAGGTGGATCCAGTGGAAGTGAGGTGGATCCAGTGGCGGTGAGGTGGATTCAGTGACAGTGAAGTGGATCCAGTGATGGTGAGGTGGATAGAGTGGAGTTGAGGTGGATCCAGTGGCAGTGAGGTGTATCCAGTGGTAGTGAGGTGGATCCAGTGGTAGTGAGGTGGATCCAGTGGCCGTGAGGTATATTCAGTGGCAGTGAGGTGGATCCAGTGTCAGTGAGGTGGATCCAGTGGCAGTGAGGTGGATCCAGTGTCAGTGAGGTGGATCCAGTGGCGGTTAGGTAGGTGGTGCCTGAGGTGTAGTGCCTCAGAGGTGGGTGGGCCTGGGCAGGCCAGGGTTTGGTGGTTGGGGAGGGCCTGGTGTCACTGGTGAACCAGCTCAGGGCCCACGGTGGGTCCAGTGGCAATGAGGTGGATCCAGTAACAGTGAGATGGATCCAGTGACGGGTAGGTGGATCCAGTGGCGGTGAGGTGGATCCAGTAGCAGTGAGGTGGATCCAGTGATGGTGAGGTGGATCCAGTGGCAGTGAGGTGGATCCACTGACGGTGAGGTGGATCCAGTGGCAGTGAGGTGGATCCAGTGGGGTTGAGGTGGATCCAGTGGGGTTGAGGTGGATCCAGTTGGGTTGAGGTGGATTGAGTGGCGGTGAGGTGGATCCAGTGGCAGCGAGGTGGATCCAGTGATGGCGAGGTGGATCCAGTGGCAGTGAGTTGGCTCCAGTGGCGGTGAGGTGGATCCAGTGGCAGTGAGGTGGATCTAGTGGCAGTGAGGTGAATCCAGTGGAAGTGAGGTGGATCCAGTGGCAGTGAGGTGGATCCAGTGGCGGTGAGGTGGATCCAGTGGAAATGAGGTGGATCTAGTGGCAGTGAGGTGAATCCAGTGGAAGTGAGGTGGAGCCAGTGGCGGTGAGGTGGATCTAGTGGCAGTGATGTGAATCCAATGTCAGTGAGGTGGATCCAGTGGCTGTGAGGTATATTCAGTGGCAGTGAGGTGGATCCAGTGTCAGTGAGGTGGATCCAGTGGCCGTGAGGTATATTCAGTGGCAGTGAGGTGGATCCAGTGTCAGTGAGGTGGATCCAGTGGCTGTGAGGTATATTCAGTGGCAGTGAGGTGGATCCAGTGTCAGTGAGGTGGATCCAGTGGCTGTGAGGTATATTCAGTGGCAGTGAGGTGGATCCAGTGTCAGTGAGGTGGATCCAGTGGCTGTGAGGTATATTCAGTGGCCGTGAGGTATATTCAGTGGCAGTGAGGTGGATCCAGTGTCAGTGAGGTGGATCCAGTGGCTGTGAGGTATATTCAGTGGCAGTGAGGTGGATCCAGTGTCAGTGAGGTGGATCCAGTGTCAGTGAGGTGGATCCAGTGGCGGTGAGGTAGGTGGTGCCTGAGGTGTAGTGCCTCAGAGATGGGTGGGCCTGGGCAGGCCAGGGTTTGGTGGTTGGGGGAGGGGCTGGTGTCACTGGTGAACCAGCTCAGGGCCCGCGGTGGAGATGGTGGAGCGAAGGTAGACTCTGTGTCGGCTTCTCTTTATTCTTAAATTATTCAAAATAACCTCGGATTGGGACAACGGAAGAGGCTTTTCAATGTATTTTACTGTAAATTCACCGTGAAATGCAAAGTGACAATAAACCATTCAAATTGAAAGGGACGAGTGGCCTCTCTCTATCTTTCTCCCATTAGAGGAGAGATGTAACTCTCTAAAGAGATAATAGAATATCTAATTGCGAGATGACACCGTGAGCAGGAACAGCCATTGTTATAAGGCAGGTTTGGATTCCTGAATTCAATGTAATTTGTCGGTGAGATCTATAATAGCTGTAATGATTCTTCAGCTGCTCATTCAAACCCATTGGCTCACAGACTGAAATAATTTCGCCAGCTAACTTCCTGATAAAGTCAGGTAAGGTTCCTGTTTATTGTCGCCTGTCTCAAGTGTTACATCCTCAGTTGGTCTTTATTCATCAGCCGCACAGACTGGGCCTCGGATTAGTGTCTTAACAGAAAGATGGTACTGCTGGCAGTGCTGCTCTCCCTCAGCCCTGGCACGGGCACCGCTGGGCCAGATTTTATTCCTGACCGTCTGGAGGAGGGGAAGAGGGGTACTTGATCTCAGAGCCTTAAAGCTCCACCCACAGAGATGCTGTGGCCAATGTCAGCACTGTTAAACCCACCCTCCCATCCTGGCACCTTCCCCTGCCACCACAGGAATTGCAAAACCTGCGCCCACACCTCCTCCCTCACCTCTATCCAAGGCCCTAAAGGAGCCTTCCACATCCATCAAAGTTTTACCTGCACACCCACCAATATCATTTATTGTATCCGTTGCTCCCGATGCGGTCTCCTCTACATTGGGGAGACTGGGCGCCTCCTAGCAGAGCGCTTTAGGGAACATCTCCGGGACACCCGCACCAATCAACCACACCGCCCCGTGGCCCAACATTTCAACTCCCCCTCCCATTCTGCCGAGGACATGGAGGTCCTGGGCCTCCTTCACCGCCGCTCCCTCACCACCAGACGCCTGGAGGAAGAACGCCTCATCTTCCGCCTCGGAACACTTCAACCCCAGGGCATCAATGTGGACTTCACCAGCTTCCTCATTTCCCCTTCCCCCACCTCACCCTAGTTCCAAACTTCCAGCTCAGCGCTGTCCCCATGACCTGTCCTACCTGCCTATCTCCCTTCCCACCTATCCACTCCACCCTCCTCTCTGACCTATCACCTTCATCCCCATCCACATTCATCCATTGTACTCTTTGTTACCGTCTCCCCAGAACCCCCCCACCCTCCCTCCCATTTATCTCTCCACCCTTCAGGCTCCCTGCCTTCATTCCTAATGTAGGGATTTTGCCCGAAACGTCGATTTTCCTGCTCCTCGGATGCTGCCTGACCTGCTGTGCTTTTCCAGCACCACTCTAATCTTGACTCTAATCTCCAGCATCTGCAGTCCCCACTTTCGCCTCAGCATTGTTAAAGCCAGCCCTTTCTCAGCTTTGATTGCCCAGAGTGCGATTCATGACATTCAGAACCCTGAACCCATCCATCACTGAAGAGGAAGGTGTGGATTCAGATTCAAATTCAAACAAATCTGGCGGTAGACAAATGTAGGGAATAAACGTGCAGGGTGGCTGTATCCGGAATGACAACATGAATGAAGATGGCCATTTTGGAAACCAAAGCTGGGCGTGAACCCAGAGATTTAAAAGCAGCCAGAGCTGAGAACCAGGGCAGACAGTGTTCACGGTGACTTTGCTCCTCATTTCAGCAATAGGGTTTTTCTTGCTTTGTTCCAGCGATAGAAACACTGTCTGGGCCAGAGATTCCTGACTCCTGCTGTTCCTAATCTCCAGCTAGACTAATTCAGCCTGAGACCTCTCACTAATATCATGCTGCCATCCTTCTCAATCGGGGCCAGACCTTCTCCTTCTCCAAGAAAAGATAATCTAACCATCACCTCTTAACATCCAATGGTGTTACCATCAACATCCTGGGGTTTACCATGGACCACAAACTCAACAGGACTCACCACATAAACACAGTGGCTACAAGAACAGGTCAGAGGCTGGGAATACTGCGGGGTCTAGATTAGGGTGGTGCTGGAAAAGCATAGCAGGTCAGGCAGCATCCAAGTAGCAGGAAAATCGACGTTTCGGGCAAAAGCCCTTTGTCAGGAATAGGGTTTTTACCTAGAGGAATACTGCAGTAAGTAACTCACCTCCAGACTCCCCAAAGCCTGTCCACCATCTACAAACCACAAGTCAGGAGTGTGATGGAATCCTCCCCACTTGCCCTGGATGGGGGCAGCTCCAACAACACTAAGGAGCTTGACACCGTCCAGGACAAAGCAGCCACTTGATTGGCCCCACATCCACAAACACCCCCTCCCTCCACCACCGACACTCAGTAGCAGCAGTGTGTACCATCTACAAGATACACTGCAGAAACTCACCAAAGACCCTCAGGCAGCACCTTCCAAACCCACAGCCACTCACATCTAGAAGGACAAGGGCAGCAGATTCATGGGAACACCACCCCCTGCAAGTTCCCCTCCGAGCCCCTCACCATCCTGACTTGGAAATATACCACCGTTCCTTCAGTGTCACTGGGACAAAATCCTGGAATTCCCTCCCTAAGGGCATTGTGGGTCTACCCACAGCATGCAATTCCCACCACTTTCTCAAGGGTAACTAGGGACAAGCAATAAATGTTGACTCTGTGTGTGACCCTTCCAATGGAAGATAAATAGAAAAGCACTCAAATAATTAGCAGACTGAAAGGAGAGGACAGGTGGGAATGAGGAGGCGATCAGGGAGAGCAGAGAGGTTCAATATTGAACTGAACTGAATTGAACTGAATATTTTGATGTATTGAGACACAAGGTACAAAGAGGCAGCTAGTCTGTGAATTGTTTACTGAGCTGACACACTACATCCTGCACTCAATTTTTATGAAGGTTTTTGGGAAGCTATTTACAAATTATATCTTGCCCAGTGACAGTAATCATAACTCTCAGAAAATCAGCATTAATGTTACATCACTTATACATGAGGTACACATTTAACTCTTTATTTTGGTGAATTGAAAAATAATAAGGAATATACACAGTTTGTAACATATTAATGAGTATGTCCTTACTTATTGAAAGTCCAAAGATGTGCAGGCTAGGTTGACCACATTGTCCAGGGGTTGCAAGCTGTGGGATCAGTACATTGAGTACAGGAGTTCCGACAGCAGGTTACGGCTGTACAAAACATTGGTGAGGCCACTTTTGGAATGGAAACAGTGCTTAAAGTGTTGGCGAGATAATTGCATGCCAGCCAACACTTATCTTAAAAGGTTGTGCTTTAGGAACAGTGTCCCCAGTTCATCAATCACATTACTGCGAATTCTTGTTAATGAAATAGCGTGTTATAGCAGAACGACCTGTACGCAATTCTGGTCGCCTTGCCAAAGGAAAGATGTTGTTAAACTAGAAAAGGTGCAGAAAGATTTGACAAAGGTGCTACGTAGACTGGAGGGTTTAAGTTACAAAGGGAGGCTGGATAGACTGGGACATCTTTGCCTGGATTGTCAGAGGCTGAGGGGTGACCTTATAGAGGTGAATAAAATCATGAGGGGCAAGGTTAGGGTAAATAGCAAAAAGTACAGGAATTCAAACTGAGAGAGCAAGGGAGAGGAGGAAGATTTAAAAGGGACCTGAGGGTAACATTTTCATGCAGAAGGTGGTGCTTGTGTAGAATTCTATTAAGATTAGATTCCCTACAGCATGGGAACAGGCCATTTGGCCAACCAAGTCCACACTGACCCACCAAACAGTAATGCACCCAGACCCATCTCCCTGCACTTACCCCTGACTAATTCACCGAAACTACACATCCCTGAAAACTATCAGCAACATAGCTTGGCCAATATATCCCTGGATTGTGGGAGAAAACTGGACCAAACCCACATAGACATGGGGAGAACGTGCAAACTCCACACAGTCGCCCAAGGCAGGGATTGAACCAGGGTCCCCGGTGCTATAAGGCAGTAGTGCTAACCACTGTGCCACTCAGTGTGCTGCCAGAGGAAATGATCGAGGTTGGGACGATTACAACATTTAAAAGGCATCCGAATGGGTATATGAATAGGAAGGGTCTAGCAGGATACAGGCCGAATGCTGGCAAATGGGACCTGTTTGGGAAACGTGGTTAGCAAAGCTGAGTTGGACCCAAGGGTCTGTTTCCATACTGTATAGAACCACACGGTAACAATGTCATTAACCACACGGTAACAATATCATTAAACACACATTAATAATACAATTATCTACACATTGACAATGTGATTAACCACATGTTAATAATGTAATTAACCACACATTAACAATGTCATTAAACACACGATAATAAAGTCACTAATCACCCATTAACAAAGTAATTAACCACATATTAATAATGTAATTAACCACACATTAACAATGTCGTTAACCGCACGTTAATAATGTAATTAACCAAACAATAACAGTGTAATTAACCACAAATCAACAATGGCATTAACTACATGTTAATAATGTAATTAACCACACATTGACAATGGCATTAACCACGCATTAATAATGTTATTAACCACATGTGGACATTGTCGATAACCACTCATTAACAATGTAATTAACCACATGTTAATAGTGTAATTAATCACAGTTTAACAATGTCATTAACCACATGTGAACATTGTGGATAACCACTCATTAACATTGCAATTAACCACACATTAACATTGTAATTAACCACACATTAACAATGTCATTAATCACAGGTTAAGAATGTAATTAACCACACATTAATAATGTAATTAACCACACATTAACAATGCTATTAACCACATGCTGACAATGTCATTAGCCACACATTGACAATGTCATCAACCTCATTTTATCAATGCCATTAACCATATGTTAACAGATTATGTTGATTGATTATGGGATTTATGGAAATTGTCTTCACAAAAGGTATTTAACAAGGCACTGCACATTAGACCCGCAGTTCATAGCAGGCAGGGCAGCGGTAGACGTCCAGTACGTGGCCACCGCCATCCGACGCCTCAAAACGGCATTGCTCGGACCCGACGTAGTGCACCAGTTGGAGGACGCTCAGGTGTGCGGTGGGATCCCGTCCGCGCTCACCCCAGCCCGGACGGAATTTCACATTGGCCCCAAGGTCCCGTACTTCCCACGGGAGCCTGTGCCCAACAACCTGAGCCGCCTCCGAAATTTTAATTTTGTTTCGTTTCGGGAGGTGAAAAGGAGAGCCCTGTACCGACTGCTGCTGCACACCGTCCACCTCTTCTCCCTCATCCACCGTCCGGACACGCCTTGGCGTGCCCATTTGCCACCGGGCGGTGGGGATCCCCAGTGGAGGGCTCTCTACGCGGGAGTCCTCCCCCTTTCTCTCGGGGATCTGGGGTGGAGGGTGCTGCACGCAGCAGTCCCCTGCAACCGCAGATTGCGGTGGTTCACGGACTCCCAGCCCAACTGCTTGTTCTGTGGCGCTGTGGAGTCCGTGGACCATGTATATATTGGGTGTGGGCGTTTGCACTCCCTTTTTGATTTCCTTAAAAACCTTCTCCTCTGTTTTTGGCTGCACTTCAGTCCCACGCTCCTGATCTTTGGGCACCCGGTACGGAGGAAGGAGGGCAGGTCTGAAGACCTCCTCGTGGGTCTGCTCCTGGGCCTGGCCAAGCTGGCCATCAACAGGTCCAGGCAGCGGGCCGTGGAGGGGGTCGTTAGGGCCGACTGCCTGCCCCTCTTCCGCGGTTATGTTAGAGCCCGGGTGTCCTTGGAGAAGGAGCACGCGGTGTCCACCAACACCCTGGAGTTGTTCAGGGAGAGGTGGGCGCCGCAGGGAGTGGAGTGCATCATTTCTCCCTCCAATTCTATTTTGATTTAGTCCCTACCCACCCCTTCACTGTTTTGATCACACAGCACTGCCCTTTGATGTGAAGGGCAGTGCTTGTCACTGGCCATACGGGTGTTTTCCTATCTTCCTGGTGGTGGAAATTGAATAAAGATTCGTGCACCTTGTGTCTTTCACTGTGTCTCCCACCTGCACACACACACCATGGGTGCTGGGGATAAAATAAGCACTACCGCACTTAGGTGGTAGTGTGGGGGTTAAATTTTAAAAAAAAAAAAAGAAAAAAAAAAAAAGAAAAAAAAAAGAAAAGAAAAAAAAAAAAAAAAAAAAAAAAAATAGACCCGCAGTTCATAGCAGGCAGGGCAGCGGTAGACGTCCAGTACGTGGCCACCGCCATCCGACGCCTCAAAACGGCATTGCTCGGACCCGACGTAGTGCACCAGTTGGAGGACGCTCAGGTGTGCGGTGGGATCCCGTCCGCGCTCACCCCAGCCCGGACGGAATTTCACATTGGCCCCAAGGTCCCGTACTTCCCACGGGAGCCTGTGCCCAACAACCTGAGCCGCCTCCGAAATTTTAATTTTGTTTCGTTTAGTGAGATAAAAAGAAGAGCCCTGTACCGACTGCTGCTGCACACCGTCCACCTCTTCTCCCTCATCCACCGTCCGGACACGCCTTGGCGTGCCCATTTGCCACCGGGCGGTGGGGATCCCCAGTGGAGGGCTCTCTACGCGGGAGTCCTCCCCCTTTTCTCTTGGGGATCTGGGGTGGAGGGTGCTGCACGCAGCAGTCCCCTGCAACCGCAGATTGCGGTGGTTCACGGACTCCCAGCCCAACTGCTTGTTCTGTGGCGCTGTGGAGTCTGTGGACCCTGTGTATATTGGGTGTGGGCGTTTGCACTCCCTTTTTGATTTCCTTAAAAACCTTCTCCTCTGTTTTTGGCTGCACTTCAGTCCCACGCTCCTGATCTTTGGGCACCCGGTACGGAGGAAGGAGGGCAGGTCTGAAGACCTCCTCGTGGGTCTGCTCCTGGGCCTGGCCAAACTGGCCATCAACAGGTCCAGGCAGCGGGCCGTGGAGGGGGTCGTTAAGGCCGACTGCCTGCCCCTCTTCCGCGGTTACGTTAGGGCCCGGGTGTCCTTGGAGAAGGAGCACGCGGTGTCGACCAACACCCTGGAGTTGTTCAGGGAGAGGTGGGCGCCGCAGGGAGTGGAGTGCATCATTTCTCCCTCCAACTCTATTTTGATTTAGTCCCTACCCTCCCCTCCCACTGTTTTTGATCGCACAGCACTGCCTTTTGATGTGAAGGGCAGTGTTTGTCACTGGCCACCTGGGTGTTTTCCTATCTTCCTGGTGGTGGAAATTGAATAAAGATTGGTGCACTTTGTGTCTTTCACTGTGTCTCACACCTGCACACACACACCATGGGTGCTGGGGATAAAAAAAAAAAGAAAAAAAAAAAGAAAAAAAAAAAAAAGGAGTGTACCATGGGTTCTGGGGATAAAATAAGCACTACCGCACTTAGGTGGTAGTGTGGGGGTTAAAAAGAAAAAAGGGGAGTGTGGAGAAAAAAAAAAAAAGGAGTGTACCATGGGTTCTGGGGATAAAATAAGCACTACCGCACTTAGGTGGTAGTGTGGGGGTTAAAATTAAAAAAAAAAACAGGATAGGAAAAAAAAGAGAAAAAAAAAATAACCAGGAGCACGCGGTGTCAAAAAAACCAAAAAAAAAAAACGGAGTGTTAAGGGCAGTGTTTGTCACTGGCCACCCGGGTGTTTTCCTATCTTCCTGGTGGTGGAATTTGAATAAAGATTTGTACACTTTGTGTCTTTCACTGTGTCTCACCTCTGCACACAAAGAAAAAAAAAAAAAAAAATAGACCCGCAGTTCATAGCAGGCAGGGCAGCGGTAGACGTCCAGTACGTGGCCACCGCCATCCGACGCCTCAAAACGGCATTGCTCGGACCCGACGTAGTGCACCAGTTGGAGGACGCTCAGGTGTGCGGTGGGATCCCGTCCGCGCTCACCCCAGCCCGGACGGAATTTCACATTGGCCCCAAGGTCCCGTACTTCCCACGGGAGCCTGTGCCCAACAACCTGAGCCGCCTCCGGAATTTTAATTTTGTTTCGTTTAGTGAGATAAAAAGAAGAGCCCTGTACCGACTGCTGCTGCACACCGTCCACCTCTTCTCCCTCATCCACCGTCCGGACACGCCTTGGCGTGCCCATTTGCCACCGGGCGGTGGGGATCCCCTGTGGAGGGCTCTCTACGTGGGAGTCCTCCCCCTTTCTCTCGGGGATCTGGGGTGGAGGGTGCTGCACGCAGCAGTCCCCTGCAACCGCAGATTGCGGTGGTTCACGGACTCCCAGCCCAACTGCTTGTTCTGTGGCGCTGTGAAGTCTGTGGACCCTGTGTATATTGGGTGTGGGCGTCTGCACTCCCTTTTTGATTTCCTGAAAAACCTTCTCCTCTGTTTTTGGCTGCACTTCAGTCCCACGCTCCTGATCTTTGGGCACCCGGTACGGAGGAAGGAGGGCAGGTCTGAAGACCTCCTCGTGGGTCTGCTCCTGGGCCTGGCCAAACTGGCCATCAACAGGTCCAGGCAGCGGGCCGTGGAGGGGGTCGTTAGGGCCGACTGCCTGCCCCTCTTCCGCGGTTACGCTAGGGCCCGGGTGTCCTTGGAGAAGGAGCACGCGGTGTCCACCAACACCCTGGAGTTGTTCAGGGAGAGGTGGGTGCCGCAGGGAGTGGAGTGCATTATTTCTCCCTCCAACTCTATTTTGATTTAGTCCCTACCCTCCCCTTCACTGTTTTGATCACACAGCACTGTCCCTTGCTGTGAAGGGCAGTGTTTGTCACTGGCCACCCGGGTGTTTTCCTATCTTCCTGGTGGTGGAAATTGAATAAAGAGTGGTGCACTTTGTGTCTTTCACTGTGTCTCACACCTGCACACACACACCATGGGTGCTGGGGATAAAATAAGCACTACCGCACTTAGGTGGTAGTGTGGGGGTTAAATAAAAAACAAAATAGAAAAACAAAAAAGAAAAAAAGAAAAAAAAATGGAAAAAAAATAAATAAATTAAAAAAAAAGAAAAAAAATAATAAATAAATAGGGATTCACAAAAAAAAAATAAAAAAAAATAGACCCGCAGTTCATAGCAGGCAGGGCAGCGGTAGACGTCCAGTACGTGGCCACCGCCATCCGACGCCTCAAAACGGCGGTGCTCGGACCCGACGTAGTGCACCAGTTGGAGGACGCTCAGGTGTGCGGTGGGATCCCGTCCGCGCTCACCCCAGCCCGGACGGAATTTCAAATTGGCCCCAAGGTCCCGTACTTCCCACGGGAGCCTGTGCCCAACAACCTGAGCCGCCTCCGAAATTTTAACTTTGTTTCGTTTAGTGAGATAAAAAGAAGAGCCCTGTATCGACTGCTGCTGCACACCGTCCACCTCTTCTCCCTCATCCACCGTCCGGACACGCCTTGGCGTGCCCATTTGCCACCGGGCGGTGGGGATCCCCAGTGGAGGGCTCTCTACGCGGGAGTCCTCCCCCTTTCTCTCGGGGATCTGGGGTGGAGGGTGCTGCACGCAGCAGTCCCCTGCAACCGCAGATTGCGGTGGTTCATGGACTCCCAGCCCAACTGCTTGTTCTGTGGCGCTGTGGAGTCTGTGGACCCTGTGTATATTGGGTGTGGGCGTTTGCACTCCCTTTTTGATTTCCTGAAAAACCTTCTCCTCTGTTTTTGGCTGCACTTCAGTCCCACGCTCCTGATCTTTGGGCACCCGGTACGGAGGAAGGAGGGCAGGTCTGAAGACCTCCTCGTGGGTCTGCTCCTGGGCCTGGCCAAACTGGCCATCAACAGGTCCAGGCAGCGGGCCGTGGAGGGGGTCGTTAGGGCCGACTGCCTGCCCCTCTTCCGCGGTTACGTTAGAGCCCGGGTGTCCTTGGAGAAGGAGCACGCGGTGTCCACCAACACCCTGGAGTTTTTCAGGGAGAGGTGGGCGCCGCAGGGAGTGGAGTGCATCATTTCTCCCTCCAACTCTATTTTGATTTAGTCCCGTCCCTCCCCTCCCCTTCACTGTTTTGATCACACAGCACTGTCCCTTGATGTGAAGGGCAGTGTTTGTCACTGGCCACCCGGGTGTTTTCCTATCTTCTTGGTGGTGGAAATTGAATAAAGATTCGTGCACTTTGTCTTTCACTGTGTCTCACACCTGCACACACACACCATGGGTTCTGGGGATAAAATAAGCACTACCGCACTTAGGTGGTAGTGTGGGGGTTAAAAAGAAAAAAGGGGAGTGTGGAGAAAAAGAAAAAATAGACCCGCAGTTACCTCCTCCTCTGTTTTTGGTTGCACTTCAGTCCCACGCTCCTGATCTTTGGGCACCCGGTACGGAGGAGGGAGGGCAGGTCTGAAGACCTCCTCGTGGGTCTGCTCCTGGGCCTGGCCAAACTGGCCATCAACAGGTCCAGGCAGCGGGCCGTGAAGGGGGTCGTTAGGGCCGACTGCCTGCCCCTCTTCCGCGGTTACGTTAGAGCCCGGGTGTCCTTGGAGAAGGAGCACGCGGTGTCGACCAACACCCTGGAGTTGTTCAGGGAGAGGTGGGCGCCGCAGGGAGTGGAGTGCATCATTTCTCCCTCCAACTCTATTTTGATTTAGTCCCTACCTTCCCCCTTCACTGTTTTGATCACACAGCACTGCCCTTTGATGTGAAGGGCAGTGTTTGTCACTGGCCACCCGGGTGTTTTCCTATCTTCCTGGTGGTGGAAATTGAATAAAGATTGGTGCACTTTGTGTCTTTCACTGTGTCTCACACGTATATACACACACACTATGGGTGCTGAGGAAAAAAATAAGCACTACCACACTTAGGTGGTAGTAGAACATAGAACATAGAAGAATACAGCGCAGTACAGGCCCTTTGGCCCTCGATGTTGCGCCGATCCAAGCCCACCTAACCTATACTAACCCACTATCCTCCATATACCTATCCAATGCCCGCTTAAATGCCCATAAAGAGGGAGAGTCCACCACTGCTACTGGCAGGGCATTCCATGAACTTACGACTCGCTGAGTGAAGAACCTACCCCTAACTTCAGTCCTATATCTACCCCCCCTTAATTTAAAGCTATGCCCCCTTGTAATACCCGACTCCATACGCGGGAAAAGGTTCACACTGTCAACCCTATCTAACCCCCTAATCATCTTGTACACCTCAATCAAGTCACCCCTAAACCTTCTTTTCTCTAATGAAAACAGCCCCAAGTGTCTCAATCTTTCCTCATACGATCTTCCTTCCATACCAGGCAACATCCTGGTAAACCTCCTCTGCACCCGTTCCAGTGCCTCCACATCCTTCCTATAGTATGGCGACCAAAACTGCACACAATATTCCAGATGCGGCCGCACCAGAGTCTTATACAACTGCATCATGACCTCAGGACTCCGGAACTCAATTCCTCTACCAATAAAAGCCAGTACGCCATATGCCTTCCTCACTGCACTATTTACCTGGGTGGCAACTTTCAGAGATCTGTGTACATGGACACCAAGATCCCTCTGCTCATCCACACTACCAAGTATCCGACCATTAGCCCAGTACCCCATCTTTTTGTTTTTCTTCCCAAAGTGAATCACTTTGGTGGGGGGGTTAATTTAAAAATATATATAAACATGAGACTATTATATAAAAAAAAGGAGACCTGCAGTTAATAATGAGTCCATGATGTTGAGGTTAATATATTACCATGGAGAGTGAGGATTTGTTAGCTGAGGGAATGGAGAATGTTGGGGTAGTGGGATGTCACTGGGATCCATGCTGGGGCCACAATTATTTACAACATTTCTTAATGTTGAGGAAAGTAAGTGTTTTCTTGCCAAGTCAATGGATGAGCCAAATAGTTGGGAAGGCAGATAATGAGGATGGCACAGTATCTGCAGAGAGAAACTTGTTCACCTTTGTTAACCTGCCTGGAGATAGGGTTAAGCGACTGGACAAAAACTTGGCCAATGGAATGTAATGTAGGGAAATGTGAGGTTCAGCACTTTCGCAGGAAGAATAGAGGAGCTGAATATTATTTACACGGGGAAAGACTGCGGAAGGATTTGGGAATGCTTGTGCATGAATCACAGAGAGCCAACATGCACATTCAGTGGAGTATAAAAATGGGCACTAGTCAGACCACATCTCGAATACTGTGAATAGATTAATTCCCCTTTATCTACAGAAAGACAGGCTGGCATTGGGGGCAGTCCAGAGCAGGGTCACTCGGCTGCTTCCAGAGATGGAGGGACTATCTCATGGGGAGAGGTTGAGTAGGTTGGGCCTGTACTCACTGGAGTTTAGAAGGATGACAGGCGACCTTATTGAAACAGACAAGATTCTTAGAGGGTTTGACAAGGCAGAGGTGGAGAGGTTGATCCCTTGTGGGAGAGTATAGGCCCAGAGGGCAGCTTCTCAGAGTAAGGGGTTGCCAAGTTAGGGCTGGGAATGAGGAGGACTTTCTTCTCTCTGAGGGGAGTGAATCTGTGGAATTCCTTCCCACCAAGGGCCGTTCAGGCTGGAGCATTGAGTATAATCGAGACTGAGAGAAACAGGTTTTAATCAGGAAGGGATTGAGGATTCCGGGGAGAAGGCAGGAAAGCGGAGTTGAGGATTATCAGATCAGCCAGGATTACACTGAATACTCGAGCAGACTCGATGGGCTGAATGGCCTACTTCTGTTCCTATATCTTATGGTCAAAGAAATAAATGTGTTGTTGTTTACCCTTTATGGCACGCATTAGAATACAACCCATTAGTAAAAGACCCTCCATTATTTGTTCTTTAAAAAGTTTATTTTTACACAAGTTGAAAAAAGTTACAAAGCAGTCATCAGAAAACTACTATCCTTATTCCCACAACAACACAATATTCCATATTCCCATCATAACACCAGAAACCTCTTCCAGATTATCTGATAAATTCACAGAGCAGGCATTTCTCTTTGTAAAGCAAACTGACAATTGGTGAGTTGCATCAACTCATTTTATTTTCAGAATGAATTTTCTTTCCAAAATACCTTTCACACAAAAGTGAGATCAGCTCTCAACCTTTCCTCTGTGACACCCTTTGCAATGTGAAGGCTAGAACTAGGGATCATTATTTCAAAGTAAGGTTTTGCCCAATTAAGACATAGATGAGGTAAAGAGATACCTTACAGATGATGAAGTGTCTATGGAGAGGTGGAGACAGAGCTTCTGTGTGTGTTTTAAGACTGAGATAGAGAGAATCTCACAACCTCTTCACATCTCCCCCGTCAAATCCCCAAACAACCCTGTACGTTTCAATAAGTTCAAACCCAGAGTCGTGAAATGGACAAATTTCTCTTTTTGTAAAATTTCTTTTTTTTTCTAGATTATCATGGGGACTATTATTCTGACCATTTTATTTCTCTGTCTTTTACTTATTTATTACTGTGGTTTTGTACTCTTAAAGGTCTGAAACGGTGTAATTTTTATTTATTTTTCCAACATTTTTCCCTCAGAATTTGCTCTCAATGATCGGTACCCAGGGACCTTTGTACTTAAGATGGCCATAAGTGGCAACTGATGCACTTTTTTGGTGCACTCCTGTGAGTACATTTGACAATAAAACTAATTCAATTCAAATCAATCTAATTAATTGCTGCCAAGGTCAGCACTTGTTGCCCAGTTGTTAATTGATCGTGCATCATGTGGCTTACTCAGGCATTTCAGAATGTTGTTCAGAATCGTCACTTTGGTAAACAGACAAGGTCTTTTCCCTGGGGGGGGGGTAGAGGGCCCAGGGTCAGGGTGAGAGGGGGAAAGGTTTAAAAAAGACCTGAGGGGGTAACTTTTTCACACAGAGGGTGGTACGTGTGTGGAATGAGCTGCCAGAGGAAGTGATGGAGGCTGATACAATTACAACATTTAAAAGGCATCTGGATGGGTATATGAATAGGAAGGGTTTGGAGGGATATGGGTCAACTGCTGGCGAATGGGATAAGATTAATTTAGGATATCTGGTTGGCATGGATGAATTGGACTGAAGGGTCTGTTTCTGTGCTGTACGTCTCTATGACCTGATGACTCTACTGTGGGTCTGGAGTCACATGTAGGCCAGACTGGGTAAAGATGACAATTTCCTTCCCTAAAGGACATTAGTGACCCAGATGGGTTTTCACTTCCTTCTGAAATGGCCTAGCAAATCACTCAATTGTATCAAACTACAAAAAGGTCTTAAGCTGCAATCTATATGGACCACTGGACATTTATTAAGGCACTGAGAAAGACAACAGCGGAAACAGCCTTATTGACCCTGCACAATTCCTCTTTAGTAACGTCTGGGGGCTAGTGCCAAGATTGGGAAAGTTAGCACACATACTAGACCAGCAACAGCCTGACACAGTCATACTCATGGAATCATACCTTACAGACAGTGTCCCAGACGCCACCATCATCATCTGTGGATATATCCTATAGAACATAGAACATAGAAAAATACAGCGCAGTACAGGCCCTTTGGCCCTCGATGTTGCGCCGATCCAAGCCCACCTAACCTATACTAACCCACTATCCTCCATATGCCTATCCAATGCCCGTTTAAATGCCCTTAAAGAGGGAGAGTCCACCACTGCTACTGGCAGGGCATTCCATGAACTCACGACTCGCTGAGTAAAGAACCTACCCCTAACATCTGTCCTATACCTACCACCCCTTAATTTAAAGCTATGCCCCCTCGTAATAGCTGACTCCATACGTGGAAAAAGGTTCTCATGGTCAACCCTATCTAAACCCCTAATCATCTTGTACACCTCTATCAAGTCACCCCTAAACCTTCTTTTCTCCAATGAAAACAGCCCCAAGTGCCTCAGCCTTTCCTCATACGATCTTCCTACCATACCAGGCAACATCCTGGTAAACCTCCTCTGCACCCGTTCCAGTGCCTCCACATCCTTCCTATAGTATGGTGACCAAAACTGCACACAATACTCCAGATGCGGCCGCACCAGAGTCTTATACAACTGCAACATGACCTCAGGATTCCGGAACTCAATTCCTCTACCAATAAAAGCCAGTACGCCATATGCCTTCTTCACCGCACTATTTACCTGGGTGGCAACTTTCAGAGATAAATTTGTGTCCTGTCCCACAACAGGATAGACCCAGCAGAGAGGGCGGCACAGTGGGATACAGTCGGGAGGGAGTTGCCCTGGGAGACCTCAACATCAACTCTGGACCTCCTGACATCTCGCAACATCAGGTTAACATGGGCAAGATTACACATACTGACATCCCTCAGCTGGTGAATCTGTACTCCTTCATGTTGAAGGATACTTAGCTGAAGTGCTGAGGGTGGCAAGGGCACAAAATGTACCCTGGGTGGGGGACTTCAATGTCCACCACCAAGAGTGGCTTGGCTGCAGTACTACAGAGAAAGCTAGTCTGCTAGACTGGGTCTGCAGCAGGTGGTGAGGGGACAACATCCTTCACCTCATCCTTACCAATCAGTATCAGTAAGAGTGACCACCGCATTGTCCTTGTGGAGACGAAGTCCCACCTTCACATGGACAATAACCTCTATCTTGCTGTGTGACACTTTCACAGACTTCAAACAGATCCAGCAATTCCAGCTAACTCCTTATAGTCCTCAACTCCCTGATATTTCAGATATCTACCTCCTCTTTAACTACTTCCACTGATCTAACCTCCACAGGTCATAGAGTCATAGAGATGTACAGCATGGAGACAGACCCTTCGGTCCAACCTGTCCATGCCGACCAGATATCCCAACCCAATCTAGTCCCACCTGCCAGCACTTGGCCATATCCCTCCAAACCCTTCCTATTCATACACCCATCCAAACGCCTCTTAAATGTTGCAGTTGTACCAGCCTCCACTACATCCTCTGGCAGCTCATTCCATACATCCATACAGTCTTGAGGATAGAATGTTCCAGACATTCCTTACCATCTGGAAAAAGAAATCCCTTCAGATCTCAGTTTTAAATGAGAGTCCCCTTCAACTGTAACTATGTCACCCCCCAACACCCCCCTCTTCGAGACTCCCCTACGAGAAATATCTTCTCAATACCCACCCGGCAAGACCCCTCAGAAACTTAATGTTTCAATAAGTTCACCCCTCATCCTTCTAAACTTCAATGAATTAAAGCTGAACCTCCTTAATTGTTCTTAACAAGTCGACCCCTTCATCCCAGCAATCAGCCTTGTAATCTCTGTTGAACTGTCTCCAATATCAGACTCTTAAACATGGAATACACTGTGGTCTAGCTGTGGACTCTCCAATACTCTGTACAGTTGTAACAAGACTTCCCTATTTTTAAACTCCAAACCCCTAGCAATAAAGGCCGAAACTCCAATTGCCTTCTTAATGACTAAGATGTGCAGCATGGAAGCAGACCCTTCGGTCCAATTCGTCCATGCTGACCAGATATCCTAAATTAGTCTACTCCCATTTGCCAGCACTTGGCCCATATCCCTCCAAATCCTTCCTATTCATATACCCATCCAGATGCCTTTTAAATGTTGTAATTGTACCAGCCTCCACCATTTCCTCTGGCAGCTCATTCCATACTCGTACCACCTTCTGCGTGAAAAAGTTGCCCCTTAGGTCTCTTTTATATCTTTCCCCTCTCACCTTAAACCTATGTCCTCTAGTTCTGGACTCCGTGACCCCAGGGAAAAGACTTTGTCTATTTACCCTATCTATGCCCCTCATAACTTTGCAAACCTCTATAAGGTCACCCCTCAGCCTCCGACGCTCCAGGGAAAACAGCCCCAGCCTGTTCAGCCTCTCCCTGGAGCTCAAATCCTCTAATCCTGGCAACATCCTTGTAAATCTTTTCTGAACCCTGTCAAGTTTCACAACATCTTTCCGATAGGAAGGAGACCAGAATTGCACGCAATATTCCAACAGTGGCCTAACCAATGTCCTGTACAGCCGCAACATGACCTCTCAACTCCTGTACTCAATATTCTGACCAATAAAGGAAAGCATACTAAACGCCTTCTTCACTATCCTATCTACCTGCGACTCCACTTTCAAGGAGCTATGAACCTGCACTCCAAGGTCTCTTTGTTCAGCAACACTCCCTAGGACCTTACCATTAAATGTATAAGTCCTGCTAAGATTTGCTTTCCCAAAATGCAGCACCTCACATTTATCTGAATTAAACTCCATCTGCCACTTCTCAGCCCATTGGCCCATCTGAACAAGATCCTGTTGTAATCTGAAGTAACCCTCTACACTGTCCATTACACCTCCAATTTTGGTGTCATCTGCAAACTTACTAACTGTACCTCTTATGCTCACATCCAAATCATTTATGTTAATGACAAAAAGTAGAGGGCCCAGCAACGATCCTTGTGGCACTCCACTGGTCACAGGCCTCCAGTCTGAAAAACAACCCTCCACCACCACCCTCTGTCTTCTATCTTTGAGCCAGTTCTGTATCCAAATGGCTAGTCCTCCCTGTATTCCGTGAGATCTAACCTTGCTAATCAGTCTCCCATTGTGAACCTTGTCGAACGCCTTACTGAATTCCATATAGGTCACATCTACTGCTCTGCCCTCATCAATCCTCTTTGTTACTTCATCAAAAAACTCAATCAAGTTTGTGAGACATGATTTCCCACGCACAAAACCATGTTGACTATCCCTAGTCAGTCCTTGCCTTTCCAAATACATGTGCATCCTGTCCCTCAGGATTCCCTCCAACAACTTGCCCAACACCGAGGTCAGGCTCACCAGTCTATAGTTCCCTGGCTTGTCTTTACCACCCTTCTTAAACAGTGGCACCACGTTTGCCAACCTCCAGTCTTCCGGCACCTCACCTGTGACTATCGATGAAACAAATATCTCAGCAAGAGGCCGAGCAATTACTTCTCTCGCTTACCACAGAGTTCTAGGGTACACCTGATCAGGTCCTAAGGATTTATCCACCTTTATGCATTTCAAGACATCCAGCACTTCCTCCTCTGTAATTTGGACATTTGCAAGGCGTCACCATCTACTTCCCTATATTCTATATCTTTCATATCCTTTTCCACAGTAAATACTGATGCAAAATACTCACTTCATATCTCCCCCATTTTCTGCGGCTCCACACAAAGACAGCCTTTCTGATCTATTCTCTCCCTAGTATTTGTAAAAACCCTTTGGATTCTCCTTAACTCTATTTGCCAAAGCTATCTCATGTCCCCGTTTTGCCCTCCTGATTTTCCTCTTAAATTTACTCCTACTGCCTTTATACTCTTCTAAGGAGTCACTCGATATATCCTGTCTATTCCTTACATATGCTTCCTTCTTTTTCTTAACCACACCCCCAATTTCTTTAGATTACTTACAGTGTGGAAACAGGCCCTTCGGCCCGACAAGTCCACACCGACCCTCCGAAGAGCAACCCACCCAGACCCATTCCCCTCCATTTACCCCTTTACCTAACACTACGGGCAATTTAGCATGGCCAATTCACCTGACCTGCACATCATTGGACTGTGGGAGGAAACCAGAGCACCCGGAGGAAACCCACACAGACACGGGGAGAATGTGCAAACTCCACACAGTCAGTCGCCTGAGTCGGGAATTGAACCCGGGTCTCTTGCGCTGTGAGGCAGCAGTACTAACCACTGTGCCACCGTGCCACCCAGCCATCCAGCATTCCCTATACCTACCAGCCTTCCCTTTCACCCTGACAGGAATATACTTTCTCTGGATTCTTGTTATCGCATTTCTGAAGGCTTCCCATTTTCCAGCCGTCCCTTTACCTGAGAACATCTGCCCCCAATCAGCTTTTGAAAGTTCTTGCCTAATACCGTCAAAATTGGCCTTTCTCCAATTTCGAACTTCAACATTTAGATCTGGTCTATCCTTTTCCATCACTATTTCAAATCTAATAGAATTATGGTCGCTGGCCCCAAAGTGCTCCCCCACTGACACCTCAGTCACCTGCCCTGCCTTATTTCCCAAGAGTAGGTCAAGTTTTGCACCTTCTCTAGTAGGTACATCCACACACTGAATCAGAAAATTGTCTTGTACTCACTTAACAAATTCCACTCCATCTAAACCCTTAACACTATAGCAGTCCCAATCGATGTTTGGAAAGTTAAAATCCCCTACCATAACCACCCTATTATCCTTACAGATAGCTGAGATCTCCATAAGACCATAAGACCATAAGACATAGGAGTGGAAGTGAGGCCATTCGGCCCACCGCGTCCACCCCGCCATTCAGTCATGGCTGATGGGCATTTAACTCCACTTACCCGCATTCTCCCCGTAGCCCTTAATTCCTTGTGACATCAAGAATTTATCAATTTCTGCCTTGAAGACATTTAGCGTCCCAGCCTGCACTGCACTCTGTGGCAATGAATTCCACAGGCCCACCACACTCTGGCTGAAGAAATGTCTCCGCATTTCTGTACTGAATCGACCCCCTCTAATTCTAAGGCTGTGTCCACGGGTCCTAGTCTCCTCGCCTAACGGAAACAATTTCCTAGCGTCCACCCTCTCCAAGCCATATATTATCTTGTAAGTTTCTATTAGATCTCCCCTTAATCTTCTAAACTCCAATGAATACAATCCCAGGATCCTCAGATATTCCTCGTATGTTAGACCTACCATTCCAGGGATCATCCGTGTGAATCTCCGCTGGACACGCTCCAGTGCCAGTATGTCCTTCCTGAGGTGTGGGGCCCAAAACTGGACACAGTACTCCAAATGGGGCCTAACCAGAGCTTTATAAAGTTTCAGTAGCACAACAGTGCTTTTATATTCCAACCCTCTTGAGATAATTGACAACATTGCATTCGCTTTCTTAATCACGGACTCAACCTGCATGTTTACCTTTAGAGAATCCTCAACTAGCACTCCCAGATCCCTCTGTACTTTGGCTTTACGAATTTTCTCACCGTTTAGAAAGTAGTCCATGCTTGTAATCTTTATTCCAAAGTGCAAGACCTCGCATTTGCTCACATTGAATTCCATCAGCCATTTCCTGGACCACTCTTCCAAACTGTCTAGATCCTTCTGCAGCCTCCCCACTTCCTCAGTACTACCTGCCTGTCCACCTAACTTTGTATCATCGGCAAACTTCACTAGAATGCCCCCAGTCCCTTCATCCAGATCATTAATATATAATGTGAACAGCTGCGGCCCCAACACTGAACCCTGCGGGACACTGCTTGTCATCGGCTGCCATTCCGAAAAAGAACCTTTTATCCCAACTCTCTGCCTTCTGTCAGACAGCCAATCCTCAATCCATGCCAGTAGCTCACCTTGAACACCATGGGCCCTCACCTTGCTCAGCAGCCTCCCGTGTGGCACCTTATCAAAGGCCTTTTGGAAATCTAGGTAGACCACATCCACTGGGTTTCCCTGGTCTAACATACTTGTCACCTCTTCAAAGAACTCCAACAGGTTTGTCAGGCACGACCTCCCCTTACTAAATCCATGTTGACTTGTTCTAATCCGACCCTGCTCTTCCAAAAATTTAGAAACCTCATCCTTAATGATGGATTCTAGAATTTTTCCAACAACCGAGGTTAGGCTAATTGGCCTATAATTTTCCATCTCCTTACAAGTTTATTTCTCAATTTCCCTCTGACTATTGGGGCGTCTATAATACAATCCCAAATAACTTCCCTGGATGTATTTCCGGGAATATCCTCCCTCAGCACAGCTGTAATGCTATCCCTTATCGAAAACGCCACTTCCCCGCCTCTCTTGCCTCCCTTTCTATCCTTCCTGTAGCATTTGTATCCTGGAACATTAAGCTGGCAGTCCTGCCCATCCCAGAGCCATGTTTCAGTAAATGCTATGATATCCCAGTCCCATGTTCCTAACCATGCCCTGAGTTCATCTGCCTTCCCTGTTCGGCCCTTACATTGAAATCAATGCAGTTTAATTTATTCGTCCTACCTTGTTCCTGCCTGCCCTGACTGTTTGATTCACTTCTGTTCTCGATCTCTTTCCTCACTATCTCCCTGGGTCCCACCCCCCCCCCCCACCTTACTAGTTTAACTCCTTCCAAGCAGTTCTAGCAAATCTCCCTGCCAGTATATTAGTCCCCTTCCAATTTAGGTACAATCCGTCCTTCTTGTACAGGTCACTTCTACCCCAAAAGAGATTCCAATGATCCAAAAATGTGAATCCTTCTCCCATGCACCAGCTCCTCAGCCATGCATTCATCTGCTCTATCCTCCTATTCCTGCCCTCACTAGCTCATAGCACTGGAGTAATCCAGATATTACTACTCTTGAGGACCTCCTTTTTAAATTCCTGCCTAACTCTTTAATCTCCCTTCAGAATCTCAACCTTTTCCCTTCCAATGTCGTTGGTTCCAATGTGGACAATGACCTCTTGCTGGCCCCTCTCCCCCGTGAGAACATTCTGCACCCTCTCTGAGACATCCTTGATCCTGGCACCAGGGAAACAACACACCATTCTGCTTTTTCTCTGCTGGCCACAGAAACGTCTGTCTGTACCTCTGACTACACAATCCCCTAACACAATTGATCTCTTGGAACCCGACTATCATTGCATTAGAGCCAGTCTCAATACCAGAAACTTGGCTGTTCGTGCTATGTTCCCCTGAGAATCCATCACCCCCTACATTTTCCACAACAGCATACCTGTTTGAAATGGGTATATCCACAAAAGACTCCTGCTCTAGCTGCCTACCTCTCTCACCCTTCCTGGAGTTAACCCATCTATGTGACTGTATCTGAGACTTTCTCCCCTTCCTATAACTGCCATCCATCACACACTGTTGCTGTTGCAAATTCCTCATCGCTTCTAACTGTCTCTCCAACCGATCCATTCGATCTGATAAGATTCGCAACCAACAGCATTTATGGTAGATATAATCTGCAGTAACCCTTAAACTCTCTTTAAACTCCCACAACTGACTAGAAGTACATATCACTGAACTAAAGATCATTTTTGCTTCTTCCCAATCTACAGACCCAGAAAATAACACCATCTTATTCCTCTACAAACACTGCCCCAGGTTAAATTAATAGTTATGGCTTATATTTTAAGTTTAATCAAGAGATATCTCGCCAAAAGCATATAATCAAGAAAGAACCCACTCTACGCGTTACTGCAAACTTTCTGTAGGTCACACTTAAAACAACAATACACTTATCTGATTCTGTATTGTGAATTTCACCCAACAGTTCCTATAATATCAGTTGTGAATTTCACTGTTTGTTAATTTTCCCAGACGCACTCCAATGTCTGGCGATACATAAATTCAAACAGCAAAGGCAGTGTCTGTTTCTTTCTTTCTCTCTCTTCTGCAGTGCCTCACCCTGTGCTTCCTTTGTCTGTTATTCTCCTTTTAAAACTGCTGTTGTTTTGATTTTTTTTCCCAAAGTTCCAAAACAATGCAACGGCACATAAAACAGTAATTGCTGCTCCTGGAGTTCGACGAAATCACCTCCAACACCTCCAACCTCCCATGTTCACATCCAAATCATTACTTGCTGCACCTCCAAGTTAATTGTTTTGTCTTTTATGCGCAAGACCACACAGATCCCTCTGCACTGCACTTTTTTGGAGTCTCTATATTTAAATAAAAGGCTATCCTTGGATTCTTCCTGATAAAGTATACAACCTCTCACCCTCTGACATTAAACACCAAGTTTTCTTGTCCATTCACTCAACCTATCAATACCTGCTCCCAGATTCCTCGTGTCCTATCACAAACACCCCTCAACTATTTTTGCACCATCAGCAAATTACACTTTGTCCCCTTCTCCATGTCATTCATGTAGATAGTAAATTATTGAGGTCCTAGGATTGACCCCTACTGTAATAATCATGGATGACACAGTGGTTCAGTGGCTAGCACTGCTGTCTCAAACTGCCAGGGACACAGGTTCAATTCCAGCCTCAGGCAACATTGTAGAGTTTGACCATTCTCCTTGTGTCTGCGTGGGTTTCCTCCTACAGTCCAAAGATGTGCAGGTTAGGTGGATTGGCTAAACTGCCCTCAGTGTGCAGGGATGTGTGAATTAGTCATCGGAAGTACAGGGATAGGGTGGGTGTGGAAGGCATGTGGGCTCCCACATGGTCCAAGTGGGCTGAATGGCCTTATTCCACACTGTTGGGATTCCATGAATCTGCCAGTTGCATTTTTCTAAACTACAAAAATATCAATTTATCTGCATTCTTCCATTTGTGTGTTCGCCAACTCACAGTCCATACTCTCAATGTCATCAGCTGTTTTCTTATGCAATAACTTTTTTTGTGGGACCTTATTGGAAAACATCTGGAAATCCAAATACACTACATCTACCAGCTCCCCCTTATCTGTTTGTTATATCCCCAAGAAACACGAGCAAATTTATCAAACATGATTTTCCTATCACAAATCCTTGTTAACTCTTTTTAATTATGTAAGCTTTTCTCAATACCCTGCTATTTCCTCACTCATACTAGACTCGAGTATTTCCCAATGATATATATTAGGCTATCGGGCATATATTTTCCTGCTTTCTGCCTCTACCCCTTCTTGAACATGAATGTAACATTGGCGGTTAACTGGAACCTTCTCAGAATCTGGAATATTCTGGTCAATGCCTTCACTCTGCACTCACTTCCTGTGGTACATGCCATTGGGTCCTGGTGACCTGTCTGCCTTTAAAACCCTGTGGTACATGCCATTGGGTCCTGGTGACCTGTCTGCCTTTAAAACCCTGTGGTACATGCCATTGGGTCCTGGTGACCTGTCTGCCTTTAAAACCCTGTGGTACATGCCATTGGGTCCTGGTGACCTGTCTGCCTTTTGTCCCATTAGTTTATCAAATACGTTGCTCCTTGCATTTGAGATTGTTTCAGGATTATTAGCACCTCCTATAAAACATTGCTTATCTGCCATCTTTGAGTGGTTTACAAGTCTCCCAAGTTTAAATTATCTCCTATTTCCCTGTTTCCTCATTATTAATTCCCCAGTCGTATCCTCAAAGTATCCCACATGTACATCAGTTACTCACTCACTTTTTATAAACCTGTTTGTGCTTACATTCCTTGTCAAATTACTCCATAAGTAATTTCCTTCCTTTTTTTTAGCTTTTACTTCTCCTGCTGCTGATTCCTAAAGGAATTCCCAATTCTTCGATTTACGGTTAGTTTTCTCCATTTTTAATGCCTTCGCTTTTGATTGGATATTCCTTTCGAGACTCCTTTTGCTCGTTCAGTCCTTCCTTTTGACTGGAATAATTTTTTTGCTGAGTGCTGTGAAATGTCTGCTTAAGTGTCTGCTGCTGCTCACCCAGTGATGCTCCCCTTTATTTTGGGGGGACGGGATGGTGTAGCGGTAACGTTGCTGGGTGACTCATCCCGAACCCAGACTAATGATCAGGAGTCATCACAACACAAGTTCAACACAAATCCAGCACTTGGAGCTGACCCTAATGATGACCATGAATCCACTGCCAATTGGTGTGAAAACCCATCTGGCCCTTTAGGGAAGGAAACTGCCATCCTTACCTGGTCTGGTCTACATGTGACTCCAGACCCACAGCAATGTGATTGACTCTTAACTACCCTCTGGGCAATTAGGGATGGTCAATAGATATTGGTCTAGCCAGAGATACCCACATCTCATGAAAGAATGAAAAAGATCCTAGCCCGCTTTTGACATCCTTTTCTTCACATTTCTAGAACTTTCTTTATTTAAATTCAGAACGATGGTTTGAGGCCCAAGCTCCTCTATCTCAAACTCAGTTTGAATTTTACTATGTTGTGATCACTACTCCCTAGAGGATCCTGATCTAGAAGATCTTTTACACATCTGACCTCATTACGCATCACTAGATCTAAAACATCCTGTTCCTGGCTACACAAGAACCAAAAAAAGTGTTGATGCTGTAAATCTGAGGAGGGGGTCACCTGACCCGAAACGTTAACGCTGATTTCTCTCGACAGATGCTGCTAGACATGCTGAGCTTTTCCAGCTAAGTCCTGTCTGTGTTTCAGTTCCTGGCTGTGTTCTGCGATGTACTGCTCTAAGAAACAATCCCTAATGCGCTAAATTGTTATAATCCCAGCTGAAGGTACTACTGGACAAATCAGATCCCAGGTCCAAACCTAGCTTGATAGCTCATATGTTCACTTGTTTTGCATAGAACATGGAAGAGTCCAGCACAGTACAGGCCCTTCAGTCCTCGATGTTGTGCTGACCTTTTACCCTACTCTAAGATCAAACTAACCTACATACCCTAAATTTTTGCTTTTAACAATGTGGTGTTTCACTGAAACATTAATATACAATGCTTCAGATATTGCTTTAATAATCAAAGAAATGAAGATAAAGGGAATAATCCAAAACATCTACTTTTAACACAAATTCAAATATTTCTAAACACTCAATAGAGGTATAATACCATTAATCGATGGCAATCCCTTTATAAACAGAACAGCCTAAATAAAGAACCCAAGTACAACCATGGCAAAAGCCCCCAGATGTTGGTGAGGAAGGGTTTGTAGGATGGGCAGGGTTAGGGGTATCTGCCATTTCTGGTGCCTAGGTTAATGCTTGGTGGTCTGCCTTTTGTTCCTTAATTTGGGCTTAATGAGGTTGATGCGTCAGTCTCAGATCAGGTTACTATAATTATGATGCAGTTAAACAAAAGCTATTCATGGTCTGACTTAGTTTCTGATTCATACAGGAAAGAAACTGCAAATGTAAAGAGACAGCCTGCACAAATCGATCTTGAAATTGAAAAGGAAAGGAAAACAATTTCTACCATTGGGAATGGGCATGAGGAGTAAACTCTGCAAAGTTAATTCTTACAAGAATTTAAAGAATTTATTGCGTTCAGTTCTAGTCACCACACTACCAGAAGGATGTGGATGCTTTGGAGAAGGTACAGAGAAGATTTACCAGGATGTTGCCTGGTCTGGGGGATTCTAGCGATGAAGAAAGGTTGGATAGACTGGGTTTGTTTTCACTGGAACGCAGGAGGTTGAGGGGTGACCTGATAGAAGTTTATAAGGTTGTGAATGACCTGGATAGAGTGGAAAGTATGAGGCTTTTTCCCTGGGTGGAGGGGTCAGTTATTAGAGGACACAGGTTCAAGGTGCAAGGGTGGGGGTGGGGGGGCTGGATTTAAAAGAGATGTGCGAGGTAAGTCTTTCACACAAAGTGTGGTGCGCGTCTGGAACGCGCTGCCTGCGGAGGTGGTGGGGGCAGACACAACAGCAGCATTCAAGAAGCACCTGGACGGATACAGGAATAGGAAGGGAATAGAGGGATACGGATCCTGTAAGGGAAGGCAGTTTGAGTATAGAAGGGCAGAATGTGTCATTGCAGGCTTGGAGGGCCAAAGGGCCTGTTCCTGTACTGTATTGTTCTTTGTTCTAAAAATTCACTACGGGGCAGCATGAACATGTCGGGGCCAAAGGGCCTGTTTCCATGCTGTAAACATCTATGACCATGACTTCCTGACAGTATTAGAATTATCCTCATTAATATTGAGGATTAAAATTATCGACATGATAAAGAATAGAGAGTTTGCAATGACTAGCCAGGCAGTGGAGGTGCTAACAATTCGGAACTAATCCATCCGACAATCCTTTTCTTCCAACATTCCCATAATGTGAGAAGCTGGAAGGTGGGAGAGTGAAGGGGCGACAGGGAGCCAGAGTAAAGCAGAAGGAGCGCGGAGTGACCCAGTAACTCCTCCTGAAACCAGGAAAGAAAGCGCTTGAGTCTGCAAGTGAAACATGAATGACGTCAGTGTTTCCGTTGTGATCCACTGGGACAGCTTCATTCAGAATGGGAAACTGGGGGCAGGCAATAAATACTGGATAGCCAGCAACCCCCACATCCCCATAAGGGTGAAAAGGAGAGATTGCTGAACACTGTGTGGGCCTTTCTTTGGGAGGGTGGAGGGGGAGGATAAGAATGATTCAAGAAAATGTGCCCAGTACAAAAACACAATCGATCAAACTGTAGTTCTGAGTTCAATGAGAGGGTGGTGGCTGAACACTGCATTGTGCTCTGGGAGACAGTGAGGACTGCCGATGCTGGAGATTAGAGTTGATGCTGCTGGAAAAACACAGCAGGTCAGGCAGCATCCGAGGATTTATCGTTGTAGAGAGAGGAAGTTTTCCTGATGAAGGGTTCCGGCCCGAAACGTTGATATTCCTGCTCCTTGGATGCTGCCTGACCTGCTGTGCTTTTCCAGCACCACACTCAACACTGCATTGTGTACAGCAGAGGTGAATAAGGGAGATGGGGGGAGAGTGTGGCTGGTTTTTGCTTCTCTTTCAGAGGACTTTGAGACAGGTCATTGAACATCCTCAAGGCAGAAGCTGATGGATTCAGTTACACCAGGGAATCAAGGGACAGACGGGCAAGTAGAATTTGTAAATCAAACAGATCAGCCATGATCTTATTGACAGTGGAGAAGGCCAAATTACATTCCCTACAGCATGAAGACAGGCCCTTCAGCCCAACCAGTCCACACTGACCCTCCAAAGCGTAACCCACCCAGACCTATTCCCTTACATGTACCCCTGACTGTTACACCTAACACAATGACCAATTCCCCTAACCTGCACATCTTTGGATTGTCAGAGGAAACCCACACAGACACGGGGTGGGGGGGGAATGTGCAAACTTCACACAGACAGTCACCCAAGGGTGGAATCGAACCTGGGACCCTGGCGCCGTGAGGCAGCAGTGCTAACCACTGAGCCACCGTGCCGCCCTAATGGCCAACTCTTGCTCTTAAGCCATAGGTTTGTATCATTGTGTGAGAGATGTATCGGACTTTTTTTTGGTAATTTAAATTGAATGGTTCCTGGTAATGATTTGGCTGGAGTGAAAAATGTACCTTTACCCATTATCACAGAAAGTCCAAATGAGGTTAGAGGCAGAACAGTTACAGGAACAAGTTCCAGGTATTTTTGTGTTATGTGTGGGGTTAACCAGAGCAGTAGTTAAACAAAGTCCATCACCAGGGATCAGAGCCATACCACAGGAGGATATAACGGTAGCCAAAACTTTCTTTATCTTTAAAGACAAGGATAATCCAAAAGACGTAACTCCTTCGTTAATTAAGATTCAATAAGCAGATCTGGAGTTAAGTTAATTAAGACTACAAGCCCACACTCAGGCTGAGGTGTTGAGTAATCCCGAGAGTTAGAGACTGAACATTGGGATTTCACTGGTGGCAGACTCACTGACCGACAAAAGAGTGTTTGCTTCATAGTCAGGAGATGGTATTGTCCAGATATTGTACTGTGGGATTCCCAGGGCAGGGCAGGTGGGAATACAGAAAACACTGAAATGGTTAATGTGGCCTGGCCAGATTATCACAACATGCAGTGCAGCTTTGTAAAATGTGCCAGAGGATGGGGAAAACTCAACACCCATTCAGCTAGAGTGTGTTACTGGAAAAGCACAGCAGGTCAGGCAGCATCTGAGGAGCAGGAGAATCGGCCCACAAGCATCATTCCTGATGAAGGGCTTATGCCCGAAACGTAGATTCTCCTGTTCCTCGGATGCTGCCTGATCAGCTGTGCTTTTCCAGCACCACACTCTCGACTCTGATCTGCAGCATCACTTTCTCCCCATCCAATCAGCTAGCATCTTTAATAACAGGACCACCGGAAACAGAAAAGCTAACATTAATGTTCACCTCTACCTACAGTAACTCTACCCGCAGCCACACGGACTGTAGCAGTTCAAGAAGGCAGCTCACCCTTGCCTTCTTAAGGGGCAACTAGGGACAGGCAATAAACACTGGGCCCAGCCAGTGACACCCATGGCCCACAAGCGAATTTTAAAAATTGCCACCCACTGAAATTCGGCAGGATATAAATCAGGAATCTCAAGGTGGATGTCACATGGATAAGGCAGCGGGAAATGGGCAAACTTATACATGTGCATCAGAAACTAAATCCATTGTAATGCTGTGGAGAACAGATCTGGAGCAAGCTAACTAGGAATCTGACAATTTTGGGTTTGATGTTGTGCAAAAAGGCTAATTGCTAACAGTTCTGTAGAAAGTAGTAACTGCAGTTTGATAGAACTTGATGTTAAGTGTGAAGGCAATGTGGTCCATTCTGAAACCAGGCCCGAGATATAAAGAAAGGCCTGAGGGCAGAGGAGGCAAGAGTGCATTGGGAAAATACACCAAACATTTTGACAATAAACAGACCTTGACTCATATTTGAATAAACACTAAGCATCTCCAACAGATTCTCTAAAGACAAAAGGGTGAGGTAAATCAACCACAGTTAAGTCAAGAAGGTAAAGATTAAATTAGATCAGACAAAATGGCTTATAAGATGCCCAAAAAAGTAATAAGTCTGAAGATTGGGAGCAATTTAGAACCCAGCAAAAGAGAAACAAGAAACTGACTAAAATAGGAAAAAGAGAAAGTGGATGTATGCGAACGATGAACATAAAGATGGACAGTAAAAGCTTCTTTAGGTAGGTGAAAGAAAGGGATTAACCAGGCACTTTATAGGAGGTGAAAGGAGAATTTATTGTGGAGAACAGGAAAATAGTGGAGAAAACAAACAGTGACTATGGGTCTTCTTCAGAGAAGATACAGAAGTGTCCCAGGATCACTAGTCCCGGGGGATTTATGAGACCAAAGAACATTATACACTAGAAATATGAAGGATTCATTGTTATTCATTCCTTCACAGGATGTGGGTGTCATCCCTAACTACCCAGAGGGCAATTGAGAGTTAACCACATTGCTGTGGGTCTGGAGTCACATGTAGCCAGACCAGGTAAGGATGGCAGCTTCCGTCCCCAGAGGACATTGGTGACCCAGATGGGGTTTTTCTGACAATGAGTTCATGGGCATCATTACATTCTTAATCCCAGATTTTTATTGAATTCAAATTCCACCTTCTGCCATGGCAGGCTCTGAACCCAGGTCCCTGAGGTATTGCTGGGGTTCTCAGGATTCAGAGTCTACTGATAATACTAGGCCAACATTTCCTCTAAAGAGGGGTGAAGGTTAATAAGCCCCTGGATCAGATGAGCTTCAGCCCAGAGTGCTGCAGTCATCACAAGAGAGATAGTGGCTGGGACAGGGGATTCGTTTAGCTCAATTGGCTGGACGGCTGGTTTGGGACACAGCCTGACACCAACAGCAAGGGCTCAGTTCCCCCATCAGCTGAAGTTACAATGAAGGAGTATCTTACTCAGCTTAAACTCGCCATCAGACACAGGTCTCTCAAATGAGAGCGCGGCCTTTGGGACAATGGTGACTTGTAGTAGATGGGATTATCATTCAAAATCCTGAAATGGTTCAGGCATTCCAGAAAGTAGCAAATGTCGCTCCACTATTTAAAAGAGAAATTATATTGAGATAAAAAGTGAGGTTTGCATTTTGGTAAGGCAAACCTGGGCTGGAGGACTCATGCAATTAATGGTCAGGCCCTGGGAGTGCTACCAAACAAAGAGACCTAAGTGTACAGGTTCATAGTTCCTTGAAAGTAGAGACTGGGAGACACAGTAGTGAAGAAGGCATTTGGTTCTGGATTAGTGGTGCTGGAAGAGCACAGCAGTTCAGGCAGCATCCAAGGAGCTTCGAAATCAACGTTTCGGGCAAAAGCCCTTCATCAGGAATAAAGGCAGTGAGCCTGAAGCGTGGAGAGATAAGCTAGAGGAGGGTGGGGGTGGGGAGAGAGTGGCATAGAGTACAATAGTTGAGTGGGGGAGGGGATGAAGGTGATAGGTCAGGGAGGAGAGGGTGGAGTGGATAGGTGGAAAAGAAGATACGCAGGTCGGACAAGTCCGGACAAGTCATGGGGACAGTGTTGAGCTGGAAGTTTGGAACTGGGGTGAGGTGGGGGAAGGGGAAATGAGGAAATTGGTGAAGTCCACATTGATGTCCTGGGGTTGAAGTGTTCCGAGGCGGAAGATGAGGCGTTCTTCCTCCAGGCGTCTGGTAGCAAGGGAGCGGCTGTGAAGGAGGCCCAGGACCTCCATGTCCTCGGCAGAGTGGGAGGGAGAGTTGAAATGTTGGGCCACGGGGCGGTGTGGTTGATTGGTGCGGGTGTCTTGGAGATGTTCCCTAAAGCGCTCTGCTAGGAGGCGTCCAGTCTCCCCAATGTAGAGGAGACCGCATCGGGAGCAACGGATACAATAAATGATATTGGTGGATGTGCAAGTAAAACTTTGATGGATGTGGAAGGCTCCTTTAGGGCCTTGGATAGAGGTGAGGGAGATGGTGTGGGCACAGGTTTTACAGTTCCTGCGGTGGCAGGGGAAAGTGCCAGGATGGGAGGGTGGTTTGAAGGGGGGCGTAGACCTGACCAGATAGTCACGGAGGGAATGGTCTTTGCGGAAGGCGGAAAGAGGTGGGGAGGGAAATATATCCCTGGTGGTGGGGTCTGTTTGGAGGTGGCGGAAATGTCGGCGGATGATTTGGTTTATGCGAAGGTTGGTAGGGTGGAAGGTGAGCACCAGGGGCGTTCTGTCCTTGTTGCGGTTGGAGGGGTTGGGTCTGAGGGCGAAGGTGCAGGATGTGGATGAGATGTGTTGGAGGGCCACGTGGAAAGGGAAGTTGCGATCTCTAAAGAAGGAGGCCATCTGGTGTGTTCTGTGGTGGAACTGGTCCTCCTGGGAGCAGATACGGCAGAGGCGGAGAAATTGGGAATACGGGATGGCATTTTTGCAAGAGGTAGGGTGGGAAGAGGTGTAATCCAGGTAGCTGTGGGAGTCGGTGGGTTTGTAAAAAATGTCAGTGTCAAGTCAGTCGTCATTAATAGAGGTGGAGAGGTCCAGGAAGGGAGGGAGGTGTCAGAGATGGTCCAGGTAAATTTAAGGTCAGGGTGGAATGTGTTGGTGAAGTTGATGAATTGCTCAACCTCCTCGCGAGGGCACGAGGTGGCGCCAATGCAGTCATCAATGTAGCGGAGGAAGAGGTGGGGAGTGGTGCCGGTGTAATTACGGAAGATCGACTGTTCTACGTAGCCAACAAAGAGACAGGCATAGCTGGGGCCCATACGTGTGCCCATGGCTACCCCTTTGGTCTGGAGGAAGTGGGAGGATTCGAAGGAGAAATTGTTAAGGGTGAGGACCAGTTTAGCCAAATGAATGAGAGTGTCGGTGGAAGTGTACTGTTGGGGACGTCTGGAGAGGCAAAACGGAGGACTTGGAGGCCCTGGTTATGGCGGATGGAGGTGTAGAGGGATTGGATATCCATGGTGAAGATGAGGCGTTGGGGGCCGGGGAAACGGAAGACTTGGAGGAGGTGGAGGGCGTGGGTGGTGTCTCGAACGTATGTGGGGAGTTCCTGGACTAGAGGGGATAGGACAGTGTCGAGGTAGGTAGAGATGTGTTTGGTGGGGCAGGAGCATGCTGAGACAATGGGTTGGCCAGGGTGGTCAGGCTTGTGGATCTTGGGAAGGAGGTAGAACCGGACAGTTCTACCTCAGCTCAGGAGATCTCCCACCCACAGCTTCCAACCTCACAGTCCGGGAACCCCGCACTGCCCGGTTCTGACCGAAAGCACACTAGCTTTCGGAGCGACGCTCCTTCATCAGGTGATTGTGGAGGGCTCGATCGTAACACAGAATTTATAGCAAAAATTTGCAGTGTGATGTAACTGAAATTATACATTGAAGAATTGATTGTCTGTTAAGCCTTTCATCTGTTAGAATACAGTGATAGTTTCACTTCTTTCATGTGTAAATCACAAAACCCTTTTTTTTAAAGTTGCATTCTCGGGTTAGCTGTTAACAATGGTGATAGCTAGACAATATGTTGAAGGTGTTAGCCCCCCGTGTTCTCTGTCTATGACCTGATATTTAGATTGATTCCAATCTAAAAAGTGAAATAACAGAGTTTTACATAAATTCATGCAGTTTTTGAGCTCAGAGTTCGACATGAATCTATGTGGTTTTTGAGTAAAGTGCAATGTAACTCTGAAAGTACCAAAAAAATTCACCGCACACAATATATATGTGTGCATGTGGGTCTTTGTCTGTCTGTGTGTGTGTCTGTCTGGGGTGGGGGTTGTGAGTGTGAGAAAGTGTGTGTGTGTGTGTGTAGTGAGTGCAGAGTGTCTTAAGTCTGTGAGGGGGTGCATGTGTGGGAGTCTGTGTGTCTATAAGGGTGTGTCTGGGTGTCTGTGTGCGCGTCTGTGTGTATCTGTGTCCGTGTGCATGTGAGAGTGTGTGTGTGTGTAGGAATATCTGTGTGTGTGTGTGTGTATAGTGCAATGGTGGTCACCTGTAGTGTGACATGAACCCAAGGTCCCGGTTGAGGCCCTCCCTATGGGGACCGAACTTAGCTATCAGCCTCTGCTCGGCCACTTTCCTCTGCTGCTTCATCAATGTGATGGGGGTTTCTGCATCTCCCAACCTCACAGCCAGGGAGTTCCAGATTCCCCTCCACCCTCTGGGTGGCAAAGTGTTTTCTCACATTCCCTTTAAACCTCCTGCTCCTTCCCTTCGATCTATGCCCCTTGTTCAGTTATCCCTCCATTGAGAGGAAAGGTCCTTTCCTGTTTGCCCGCCTATACCCCTCATCTGAACAGAAAACATGTGCAGGGATACAGAGATTACACAGGGCAGTGGGACTGGCTAATGCACTCCAGCAGAGAGCCAACATGCACACAGCTGGAGCACTGCACACTGTTCTATCAGACCATGGGACATGGGTGCAACCTTAGGCCATTCAGCCCATTGGATCTGCTCTGCCATTCAATGATAATCTTCAACTCCACTCTCCTGCCTTTTCCCCCTAACCCTTGATTCCCTTCCTGATTACAAACCTGTCTCTCTCAGCCTCGAATATCCTGAATGCCCCAGCCTCGACAGCCCACTGTGGGAAAGCATTCCACAGATTCACTCCCCCCGGAGAGAAGAAATTCCTCCTCCTTTCTGGTTAAATGGAAAACCGACGTTTCGGGCAAAAGCCCTTCATCAGGAATTTGAACCAGGGTCTCCTTACTTTGAGATAATCCCCTCTGACTCTCCCACAAGGGGAAACAATCTCTAAACATCTTCCCCTCTCAAATCCCCTAAGAATCTTGTATTTTGGATAAGTAACAGGCATCAAAGGCACTGCAGAAAGTGTCTAAAAGCGATGATACTGGGAGTGAAAGGCTGTAACTATCCTGAAAGATTAAACAAATGAGGGCTCTTTGCTGCAGGAATGAGCAAATAGGTTACCTGATCAGGAAAGGCTTCAGTGGTGGAAATGTCGAAATGTTGTGCAGGGCCATTTAATTCATTCACAGGACATGGGCCAGGTCAGCATTTATTGTCCGCCCCTAATCACCCAGAGTTAAGAACCAGCCACAATGCTGTGGGTCTGGAGTCACATGTAGACCAGACTGAGTAAGGATGACAGTCTCCTTTCCCTGAAGGACATTGGTGAAGCTGAAGGGTATTTTTCCCAACAGTCAGTATTGGTTTCGCAGCCATTTTTAATCCAGATCAATTCCAAAGTAAGTTACTTTTGTTTACAGATTCCTACCCACAGATTTTCATTGTGTTCAAATTTGACCATCTGCCATGGCGGGATTTGAACCAAGCTCAATGTTAGAGTGGTGCTGGAAAAGCACAGCAGGTCAGGCAGCATCTGAGGAACAGGAAAACCGACGTTTCGGGCAAAAGCCCTTCATCAGGAATTTGAACCAGGGTCCCCAAGAAACTATTTTATCTCAGGAATACCCAGGGTGTGGTGGCAGAGAACAGTGTGGCTGCTGTCCAGGGGAAACTAGGACATGCTGATTAGGGAGATGGCAATGAATAACACAATGGGCATTTCCCCAAAATACCACCTTATACTGAACCCACTGCGCCCACAGTTGGGACTGGCAAAATCAGGGGAGGGATGATCTTTAACTGGGTATTTGGTAGTGACAGGTAACAGAGTGGGACTAGTAATCCAGAGGTGAAAATGTGTTGCTGGAAAAACGCAGCAGGTCAGGCAGCATCCAAGGAGCAGGAGAATCAACGTTTCGGGCATGAGCCCTTCTTCAGGAATGAGGAAAGTGTGTCCAGCAGGCTACGATAAAAGGTAGGGAGGAGGGACTTGGGTAATCCAGAGGCCCTGACTCATTCTCTGGGATGAGGGTTCAAATTCCAGCTGGTGGAATTTAATTTCAAACATTAACATCCGAATGGAAAGGCTCCTCTTTGTTATGACCATGATCAACAATCATTCGTTGCTGTAAAACCCGATTGGGTTCACAAAGGCCAGCAGGTCAGTAGCCACTCCTGCTTATATGTCACCTCAGATCAATGTGGTTACTCTGACCTCTGCCCTCTGCCCTCTGAAATGGCCCAAGCCGGTCACTCAGATCGAGGGGAATTAGGGAATGGTGCCAAATGCTGGTCATGTTCCGTTTGGGGCGCAGGGTAGTCAGTGAGTAGCACTCTTGTCTTTTTGCCTGAGGTTTAAACCACCTCCAGCATCCAGCCCAGCGGTGCCCGTGCCAGGGTTGAGGGAGAGCAGCACTGCCAGCAGTACCATCGTTCTGTTAAGACACTAATCCGAGGCCCAGTCTGTGCGGCTGATGAATAAAGACCAACTGAGGATGTAACACTTGAGACAGGCGACAATAAACAGGAACCTTACCTGACTTTATCAGGAAGTTAGCTGGCGAAATTATTTCAGTCTGTGAGCCAATGGGTTTGAATGAGCAGCTGAAGAATCATTACAGCTATTATAGATCTCACCGACAAATTACATTGAATTCAGGAATCCAAACCTGCCTTATAACAATGGCTGTTCCTGCTCACGGTGTCATCTCACAATCAGATATTCTATTATCTCTTTAGAGAGTTACATCTCTCCTCTAATGGGAGAAAGATAACTTGCTTCAAAAAAAATATAGCTCAGAAAGAAAGCATTCAGTCCATCAGCTGTCAGAGGCTGAGGGGTGACCTTATCGAGTTTATAAAATCATGAGGGGCATGGATGGGATGAATAGCCAAGGTATTTTCCCTGGGGTGGGGGAGTCCAGAACTAAAGGGCATAGGTTTAGGGTGAGAGGGGAAAGATATAAAAGGGACCTAAGGGGCAACTTTTTCACACAGAGGGTGGTACGTGTATGGAATGAGCTGCCAGAGGATGTGGTGGAGGCTGGTTCAATTGCAACATTTAAAAGGCATCTGGATGGGTATATGAATAGGAAGGGTTTGGAGGGATATGGACCGGGTGCTGGAAGGTGTGATATCTGATCGGTGTGGGCCTGTTGAAATGAAGGGTCTGTTCCATGCCGTTTGTCTCTGTGACTCTATCCCACTGCTAGCTAATGGAAAGAGAAATCCACTTCATCTCCCTCCCGCTCTGCTCTTTTCCCCTTCACCCTGTTCCCACTTAAGGATTTATCCAGCTCCTTTCCAACATTAATCTGGTTAAAACCCTGCTCAGCAGACCATTGCGGACACTCAGTCTGCTTCTACAACGTCAAGGAGAGACCAGGAACAGCTCTGCTGCTGCCTAGCACTGAGTCTCAGAGATGGCCATGCTTCAGGACTGAACTGGAGTCCATCCTGAGGCAGCTGTGAACCCTGCTCCCTCAAAGCTGCTCTGCATCTCAATGGGATCATCTCCTCACCCCAACCTCCGAGCAGAGTTTCACAGTAATAGAAGCAGGATTAGGCCATTCGGCCCATCGAGCCTGTTCCATCATTCATTAAGATCATGGCTGATCTATCCATCATCTCAGAACCTCCTACCTGCATTACTCCGATAAACTTTAATGCCCCTACCATGCAAAAAGTCATCCAACTGTGTCTTGGCTTTATTTAATGAAGCTGCCTCTATTGCTTCCTTGGACAGAGATTTCAATAGATTCACTACTCTCTGGAAAAAGAAGTTGCTCCTCACCTCTGTCCTCATCTTGAGGCCATGCCCCCCAGTCTTAGTCTTACCACCAGCAGAAACGGCTTAACTGCCTCAATCTTATCATAATTTCATATGTTTCTATAAGATCCCTTCTCATTCGTCTAATGGGGCACAACTCTATCTCCTTTACCTCTGTGACTTACCTCAAGTCACCAACCCTCTGAGATCACCAGCCTCCTCAATCTGTCTTGGAAAACAAAATGGAAAGGAAAGGATGCTCCTGAAGGCTCTGACAACCCCCTTCACTCACGGTTTTCTTCATCACCAGGGCATTCTAGAACAATCAAGAGCTGGAGAATCTACAGGGTTGGGCGACACTGATTCTGGAATCTTCCGGAAGGAAGAAAGAGGGAATGATGGAATTCGTGGCTCAAAGACATTGCTTCATTGTTTGATAAAATCTGGGCTGATCTGGCAGCCACACTTTGAGGAGGTGATGGCCCAGTGGTATTATTGCTGGACTGTTAATCCAGAGCCCCAGGGAATATTCTGGGAGTCCGGGTTCAAATCCCACCCCAGCAGACAGTGAAGTTTGAATTTAATAAAGAAAAATACCTGTAATTAAGAATCTAATGATGACCATGAATCCATTGTCAACTGTTGGGGGAAAACCCCACCTGGGTCACTCATGTCCTTTCGGGAAGGAAACTGCCATCCTTACCTGGTCTGGCCTACACGTGACTCCAGACCCACAGCAATGGGGTTGACTCTTAACTGCCCTCTGGGTAATTAGAGATGGGTGATAAGTGTTGGCCCAGCCAGTCACATCCTCAGCCCATGAAGGAGAACTTCATTTGGCTGTCCATCTCCCCTAATTCCCCCATATTTCAAGAATCTATTAATCTCAGCCTAGACTACACAAATAATGGCAATGTATATATTTTTAACACCTTTAACGTAAATAAACATACTCAAAGATCTTCCCAGCAGCATTTTTAAGACGTTATTTGTTTCTGGGATGAGGGTGTCTTTGGCTGGGCCCAGCCCTCAGGAGAAAGTGGTCCCCCCCTGAAGATGGAAGGGTGGGAGAGAAGGGGAGCCAGGCACTGAAACAGTTAATCAGTGGCCAAAAGCTGAGAAGGACAGAATGCTGGTTGCACTTGGGAAGGGCTTGAAGAACTAACCTTGACAGAGAGTATCTGGAAGACCTTGAGGCATCGTTCACTGCAGGAGGAATATCATAGAATCCCTACAGTGTGGAAGTAGGCCATTCAGCCCATACCAGCCTTCCGAAGAGCATCCCACCCAGACCCATTACATCCCTGTAATTCTACATTTCCCTCATCCAATCCACCCTAATCTGCACATCCTTGGATTGCAGGACAAAACCCCTGCGGACAATGTGCCAACTCCACACAGAGAGTTGCCTAAGGCAGGAATTGAACCCGGGTCAGCAAAGCTAACTACTGAGCCACCATGTTGCCCCAACGTGCCCAGGTGTGATGGGAACAGTGAGGAATGTGGATTGTAGAAGTTCCCTGGTGAGGGGTGGGTTGTGTAGACGAGGAATGAGAAATGTAATCAACATGAGAAAAGGAATGAAATAGAGAACACTGTGAAATTGTTTCATATCAGAAAATGGGAAGTGTTTGTGTTGGAGAGTAAAATAACAGAATGTTATTTAAATGAAAGAGGACCTACAGGAAGCTGCAACACAAAAGGACTTGGGGGAGGAGCTTGTACACGAAGCACAGAGAGCAGCAGGGAATCAGGAAAGCTAACGGAACGTTGGTCCGTCTTTCCAGGGGGTTGGAGTATTCGAGTGGGGGAGTCTTACTGCAACTGTACAAGGGGCTGGGGAGACTACGTCTGGAGCACTGGGAGCAGTTCTGGTCTCTAATTTCAGGAAAGGTACCATTTCCTTGGATAAAAAGAATGACTGCAGATGCTGGAAACCAGAGTCTAGGTCAGAGTGGTGCTGGAAGAGCACAGCAGTTCAGGCAGCATCCGAGGAACAGGAATAATTGACATTTCGGGCAAAAGCCCTTCATCAGGAATCTTCCTGATGAAGGGCTTTTGCCCGAAATGTCGATTTCACTGCTCCTTGGATGCTGCCTGAACTGCTGTGCTCTTCCAGCTCCACTAATCCAGAACCCATTCCTTGAAGGCAGTTCAGAGAAGATTCACAAGGATGAGCCTTATACTGAAGGATTATCTGATCAGCAAAGTTTAAACAGGTTGGGACTGTACTCACTGGGGTTTGGAAGATTGAGAAGTGACCTCATTGAAGGATACAGGATTCTTAAAGGGGCTTGACAGGGTCAATGCTGAGAGGGTGGTTCCCCCTCATGGGAGAGTCTGGGACCAGAGGGCACAGTCTCAGAATAAAGGGACACCAATTTAAGACTGAGGTGAGGAGGAATTTCGTCTCTGAGAGGGTTGTGAATCTTTGGAGCTGCATGTCACAGAGAGAGCTGTGGGGGAAGAGTTCTTGTGGAGATTTAAGGCTGAGATAGAGAGACTCTTGATCAGTCGGGGATAGGAGGATTACAGGGAAAGGGCAGGAAAGTGGACGCAAGGAATGTCAGCTCAGCCATGAATCTATTGAATGACAGAGCAGGTATGAGGGGCTGAATGGCCTCCTCCTATTCCCATTTCTTATGGAGTTATGTTTCCGACAGCTCATCAGGATCACTCTTGTTGCTGGCAAATCTGCAAAAGGATATGTCAACAATACAGCAACTTGAAAGTAAATTAAATAAATCTCCATGAGAATAACTCCGGTTAGAAACCGTATTGTTACTCACTTATTCTGAGATACATGGTGTTCTAAAGACCTGGGGCAATATCAGCTTGTTCAATCATCACACAGTTGGTCAAATGAATAACTTGTAGAGTTAGTTACTCAGAACAACATCCAGGTGACTCTGGATTAGACTGGAACCTTCACAAAGATGGATCATTTCGAACTAATGTTCACAACTTTGGAATGTGGGGACACTAGTGCAGATGGTGTACAGGAGAGTGAGACGGGAGAGAGAGAGCATTGTGGGCTGGTACACCAGTACATTAATGTAGCAGGACAGGTGGGTGAAGGGGTTAAGAAGGCAAATAGGATACATGCCTTTGCAACCGAGGGGTAGAGTTTGAGAGCAGGGATCCAGACATGGGGTGGGGAATCTGGAACTCGCTGCCTGTGAGGGTGGGAGAGGCAGGAACCCCCAGAACATTGAAGAAGGATTTCGATGTGCATTTGTGATATCAAGTCTTCCAGGACTGGGGGCCAAGTCCTGGGAAATGGGGCTAGAATTGTTAAATGGTTGTTTCTAACCAGTGCAAATAGGATGGGCCGAAGGGCCTTTTCCTGTGCTGTAGAAGATCTCTATAACTCCAAGAGTGTAACCATTGGAGGTGGAAGGGTAAGGGAGGCTTTAAAGGATGAAATGAAGATGCTTCCATATTTCGGGAAGGATGTGGAAGCATTGGAAAAGGTACAGAGGAGATTTACCAGGATGTTGCCTGGTCTGGAGGGAAGTTCTAATGAGGAAAGGCTGAGAGACTTGGGTCTGTTCTCATTGGAGTGAAGAAGGCTAAGAGGGGATTTAATAGAGACATACAAGATAGTCAGAGGATTAGATAGGATAGACAGTGAAAGTCTTTTTTCTAGGATGATGATGTCAGCATGTACGAGGGGGCATAACTACAAATTGAGGGGTGATAGATGTAAGACAGATGTCAGAGGCAGGTTCTTTACGCAGAGAGTGGTAAGGGCGTGGAATGCCCTACCTGCTAATGTAGTCAACTCAGCCACATTAGGGAGATTTAAACAATCCTTAGATAAGCACACGGATGATTTTGGGATAGTGTAGGGGGTGAACTGAGAATAGTTCATACGTCGGTGCAACATTGAGGGCCGAAGGGCCTGTTCTGTGCTGTGTTGTTCTATGTTCTATGTTCTATGTTCTATAAGAACATTTTACAAGTGGAGGTATAACTCAGTCAGGACTAACACCGAATAGAGTGTGATGTGAACACAGATAGATTGAGCAGCACTTTCAGGAATGGAGGTGTGACATCAGAACAGAGGGACAGACCGAGAGGATTATGTGAGGACCAGTAGGGGCTAGCCAATAGAGGGAGGGAGATTATCACAATGATAAAGAGCAAGGGAGACATGTGACGACAGAATAAAATTACAGCAAGATATTGATATTGGTCAATTAGGTGAACGGGCAAAACTGTGGCAGACGGACTTTAATATAAACAAGCATAAGGTTATCCATGTGGGACTGAGAAAGGATAGATCAGGGCATTTTTTAGAAGGCACAGGGTCAAATACAGTGGATGTCCAATGATATTTGGCATTCAGGTGCATAATAACTCTTTATAATATTTCTAACAGCTGCACAAAATAGTCAGGAAGGCTAATAGAATGCAGACCTCCATATCAAAAGACTGAGGTATAAGGATAGAGGTTATGCTGCAGTTATACAAAACCCTGGTTAGATTCCACTTGGAGACTGTGAGCAGATCTGGGCACCACACTGTAAGAAGGATATATTGGTCTTGAAGAGAGTATGATCGTGGGACTTTGGGGCATCACGGTGGCTCAGTGGTTAGCACTGCTGCCTCACAGCACCAGGGACCCGGGTTCGATTCCAGCCTTGGTCATCTGCCTGTGTCGAGTGTGCACCTTCTCCCTGTGTCTGCGTGGGCTTGCTCCCACAGTCCAAGGATGTACAGGTCAGGGTGGATTGGCCATGGGAAATGCAGGATTACAGGGATAGAGTAGGGGACTGGGTCTGGTTAGGATGCTGTCCGGAGGGTCAGTGTGGACTCGATGGGCCGAATAGCCTCTTTTTACCCCATAGGGATGCTATGATTCGGTTATGAAGAGAGATTATACAAATGAGGTCGGTTTTCTTTGCACCTGAGAAGGTTAAGGGATGATTGAATCCAAGTTTTCAAGATATTAACAAGAAAAGGACAAGGTAGATTAGGAGAAACTAGTCTGAGAATTAGGGTCAGGCTTTTCAGGAGCGATGTGAAGAGGCACTTCTGCACACAAACAAGAGGAGACATTTGGGACTCTCTTCCTCGAATTCAATTGTTATATTTAAATCTGAGATAGATAAGGTTCAAACATGGAGGAAAGAGCCGAATTGCAGAGGGGAGGGGAGAGTGACAGCTCTTAATAACTAGGCCACATTTGACAGAGTATGGCATCAAGGAATCCCAGCAAAACTGAAATCTATGGGTATCGGGGGCAAACTCTCTGCTGGTTGGAGTCAGACCTGACACATAGGAAGATGGTTGTGGTTGTTGGAGGTCAGTCATCTCAGCTCCAGGACATCTCTGCAGGAGTTCCTCAGGGGAGTGTCCTAGGCCCAGCCATCTTCAGCTGCTTCATCAATCACCATCCCTCCATCATAAGGTTAGAAGTGTGTTTGCTGGTGATTGCACAGTGTTCAGCACCATTCGCGACTCCTCAGACACTGAAGCAGTTCATGTTCAAATTCAACAAGATCTGAACAGTATCTTTGACATTCAATGGTGTTCCCATCACTGAGCCCCCCCACTGTCAACATCCTGGGGGTTACTATTGACCAGAAACTCAACTGGACTCACCAGATAAACACAGTGTGTGTGTGAGGGGGGAGTGTGTGAGGGGGGAGTGTGTGAGGGGGTGTGTGGGTGGGGAGTGTGGGTGGGGAGTGTGTGTGAGGGGGGAGTGTGTGAGGGGGGAGTGTGTGAGGGTGTGTGTGTGAGGGGGTGTGTGTAAGGAGGGAGTGTGTGAGGGGGTGTGTGTGAGGGGGTGTGTGTGAGGAGGAGTGTGTGAGGGGGAGTTTGTGGGGGGGAGTGTGTGAGGGGAGTGTGTGAGGGGGGAGTGTGTGAGGGGGAGTGTGTGAGGGTGTGTGTGTGAGGGGGTGTGTATGGGGGGATTGTGTGAGGGGGGAGTGTGTGAGGGGAGTGTGTGAGGGGGGAGTGAGTTTGGGGAGTGTGTGGGGTGGGGTGTGTGTGAGGGGGGAGTGTGTGAGGGGGAGTGTGTGAGGGGGAGTGTGGGTGAGGAGTGTGGGTGGGGAGTGTGGGTGGGGAGTGTTTGAGGGGGAATATGTGGTGGGAGTGTGTGAGGGGAGTGTGTGTGAGGGGAGTGTGTGAGGGGGAGTGTGTGGGGGGGGAGTGTGTGAGGGGAGTGTGTGAGGGGGGAGTGTGTGTGAGGGGAGTGTGTGAGGGGAGTGTGTGAGGGGAGAGTGTGTTTGGGGAGTGTGTGGGGTGGGGTGTGTGTGAGGGGAGTGTGTGTGAGGGGGGAGTGTGTTTGGGGAGTGTGTGGGGTGGGGTGTGTGTGAGGGGGGAGTGTGTTTGGGGAGTGTGTGTGAGGGGAGTGTGTGAGGGGGGAGTGTGTTTGGGGAGTGTGTGGGGTGGGGTGTGTGTGAGGGGGAATATGTGGCGGGAGTGTGTGAGGGGAGTGTGTGTGAGGGGAGTGTGTGAGGGGGAGTGTGTGGGGGGGGAGTGTGTGAGGGGAGTGTGTGAGGAGGGAGTGTGTGTGAGGGGAGTGTGTGAGGGGAGTGTGTGAGGGGGGAGTGTGTTTGGGGAGTGTGTGGGGTGGAGTGTGTGTGAGGGGAGTGTGTGTGAGGGGGGAGTGTGTTTGGGGAGTGTGTGGGGTGGGGTGTGTGTGAGGGGGGAGTGTGTTTGGGGAGTGTGTGGGGTGGGGTGTGTGTGAGGGGGGAGTGTGTTTGGGGAGTGTGTGGGGGGGGGCAGTGTGTGAGGGGAGTGTGTGAGGGGGGAGTGTGTGTGAGGGGAGTGTGTGAGGGGGGAGTGTGTTTGGGGAGTGTGTGGGGTGGGGTGTGTGTGAGGGGAGTGTGTGTGAGGGGGGGAGTGTGTTTGGGGAGTGTGTGGGGTGGGGTGTGTGTGAGGGGGGAGTGTGTGGGGTGGGGTGTGTGTGAGGGGGGAGTGTGTTTGGGGAGTGTGTGGGGTGGGGTGTGTGTGAGGGGGGAGTGTGTTTGGGGAGTGTGTGAGGGGGTGAGGGTTGTGAATGGGAGATACTGACTGTAAGGGTGAGAGTGGACACCTCTCGGTTTTGAAAGATGCTGATGTTTCTGTGACTCTGTGTGGCAGCTCCGTAAGACAATGGTATAAAGTTCTGGTTTTCTGTCTGTCCCTCTGTAACAAGAAATGAATTGGCATCTGTTAAGAAAAGGAATTAAAGAGATGTTTCAGAGGAATAGTGAGAGGCAGAATCCTCCAGGGACACCGAACTGTATAATGTCAGCACTTGGTGACAGATTTATTGAAACAGTTTGGTTCCATGATGTTAATGTGTTATTTGGTTGTAATGTGATCATCTTTCACCATCCTTCATGTTTCAGCACATCTGAAAACAATGAGGGACACGAAGGGATACTGAGAAATTCCCAGTTGGGGAATGTGTTCAACAGTTTAATCAAAGCACTTTCCAACTCAGCCATGACAAGTTGTTTTACGGTGTCATCATGCTCAAACATACAAAATTGCAGCAGCCCATTGCCGCACAGCAAGATTCCACAAACAGCATTGTGATTACGATGGGTTAGCCTGTTAGTGATGTCTATCCTAGAGTTATACGTTGGCCTGATCTTATCCAGATCTTACACTGATCTCAGATGGCTACAACAGTAGGAAGTGAAATTCTAAGCCTCTGAAACAGAGACACTCAGGTACAGTCCTGAATTAAAAGCCAGTATGCATAGATTGACAATCCCATTGGTCAGCCTGATGATGATCAAACAACATGCCGTCTTTATACACAGGCAGCCTCTGGCTCATTAAGAAACTGCAGTCCTGTTTGTAACCACACTCACTGATCCCCTCTGGTACCACTTTAATGGGAACACTCAGGTCCATCACTGACTCTAACTGAGACACAGTGTGAAAGGATCAGTCAGTTCACAACAGGCCACATTACCCTCACACCCAGCAACAGCTTCACCCTCTCTGTGCATGGTGTCACTCAGCTCCTGAACCTCTTACTCTCACTTTCCACCGAACTTAGCAAAAACCGAGCAAAGTAATGGAATCTCATTCTGCATCCAAGAGAGACTTGGAAACAATGTGCCTCTGTTCCTGATTAGAATCCTTATAAAACAGCAGCAGACCTGGGATTGTCAGTAATTTGATGATATAATTGTGTTGAGTGTTTATAAAGAACACCACCAACATACTTTGTTTAAGAGCGAGAGACATAGCGTGGTTTTTTTGAGCTATAGTTTCAAAATTTAGCTCAGCTCTTCTGAGTCCAGCTGGTATCTGATAACAGAGCCATTCCCAACAACAGCACACTGACAGCAAGGGCATGGTCCTGACTTCACAGAAAGGACAGAGCACACACACACACACAGACACACACACACACACAGACACACACACAGACACACACACACACACAGACACACACACAGACACACAGACACACACACACAGACACACACACAGACACACACACACAGACACACACAGACACACAGACACACACACAGACAGACACACACAGACACACACACAGGCACACAGGCACACACACAGACACACAAACACACAGACACACACACACAGACACAGACACACACAGACACACACACGTGCACACACACACAGACACACACACAGACACACACACAGACACACACATAGACACACACACATATACACACCAACACACACACATACACCCACACACACACATACACACAGACACACATATACACACACAGACACACATACACACACACACATATATACACATATACATACACACACATACATACACGCTCACACACACATATACATACACACGTATACACACACGTATACACACAGACACACGCGCACTCACATACAGACACACATGCATATGTACACGTGCACATGTATACACCTGTATACACACGCATATATACACACACATTTACATACACACACAGACACACACATGTATACACACACGTATACACACAGACACACGCGCACTCACATACAGACACACATGCATATGTACACGTGCACATGTATACACCTGTATACACACGCATATATACACACACATTTACATACACACACAGACACACACATGTATACACACACATATACACACAGACACACACACATATACACGCACATGTATACACACAGACACACACTCACACTCATGCACACGCACACACGTGTACACACACATAAATACACACATAAACACACACACTTAAACACACACACGTAAACACACACGCACACACACAGACATGCACACATACACACACGTGCACACACGTAGATACACACACATACACATACATACACGTGCACGCACACACGTACACACATACATACACATACGTACACACACATATACTCACATGTATGCATACGTACACACAAATACACATACACACACACACACGCACACGTGCTGTTATGAAGATGTACCTTTAGGAGAGAGAGGGGAAGCTCGCAAGGACTGACGGAAGCACAGTGTCCTGAACAAAGTACAAATGTAACACATGGCTGACACAAATAGCTGGTGCTGATAGCTTCCACATGGAAGAGCTGCGAGGTTGAGTACTGAAGAAAAGGTGACAGAGGAAGATCTCCAGAGGAAGATACAAAGAGAAGATTTGACAACTGGCTGTTTGGACATTTGGATGTTTTTTGTGTAAATCGGGGTTTTTATTAGACCAGTATTGTAGAGTGGGGAGGTAAAAGATAGGTTTTAGAGAAAGGAGTTGGAAGTAGTTGTTGCTTTTAATATTCCTTGTTGGACGTAAAGAATGAAATTGTTAATTTTTACTTGTTAAATTGTGAGTTGAGTTTCTCTGTGTGTCAGGTTGAAATTAGCAGAGGGGTTTACTCTGTTAACAGTTTGGGGTCTCGACCGGGATTTGAACAGGTTTAGACAAATCTAGTCTGAGATTTGGTTAGCTTTGAATAGATTTGGAGTCCAAGAAAGCCCATTATATTTAAGGACTAGCAGGTTAGTGTCCTAGGTCTCTAAATAAAACGTAGGTGAGACAATTTGTTTAATTTCGGTGACTTGTGGTTGGTTAAATTAAAAGTGAGAGAAATGGCTCTTAAAATTGCTAAAGAGGTTCTGGGGTTTGAAGATGATTCTCAAATTTGCCAAGGAAGTTTAGAATTTAGAATTTCAAATTAATAAAGAAGTTAGATTTGGGTTTAACCAAGGACAAAAGTTAAGCTGAAGTTGTAAGGGAATTACTCAAACACTTGGGTGTGTCAGAGAAACAGACAAGTGCAATAGAGGTAGATAAACTTAAATTACAATTGAGGAAAATGGAGTTAGAAGATAAATAAAGAGAGAGAAAGCAGAGAGAGGGAGATGATTCTCAGCTGAGCAAAGAGAGAGAGAAAAAAGGGAGAAAGAAAGAGAGAGAAGAGAGAGAGAGGAAAAGGAAAAAAGGGAAGATTCTTAGCTTAGCAAAAAGTGAGAGAATTTTAACTTGAGAAGTTGCAACTTCAAGTTGTGACTTAGTCAGCAAAGTCAAATTAACAGGACGGAGATTAAAAGAGAATGTAGTGATATATACAAAAATGTCACATCGCCCCCTGTTCTTCGTAGCAATCAGGTACTAACTCCATGTCCAGCCCCTTCCTCGGCTGTGCACTCCCCTGCAGCTCCTCAGCTCTTCTTGGGGTCTCCTTTACTACCTTCACTAATGCCATCAGCTTAGCTTCTGCCACATTTCGATGAGAAAGATGTTGAAGCCTTCTTTATTTCATTTGAAAAACTGGCTAGGCAGATGGAGAGGTCCAAGGACTTATGGGTAATGCTAGTTCAGACTAAACTGGTAGGCAGAGCTAGTGAGGTATTTGCCACGTGGTCAGATGAGGGGTCAAGAGATTATGAAGAGGTTAAACAGGCTATTTTAGGTGCTTATGATTTAGTACCAGAAGCGTTCAGAAACATAAAAAAGGAACCAAGTCAGACTTATGTTGAGTTCAGAAGAATTAAACATAGTCATTTTGATAGATGGGTGCAGGCCTTAAAGATAGAGAAGACCTTTGATGCTCTAAGAGAGATTATTCTGCTGGAGGAGTTTAAAATCTCACTTCCAGAGTTGGTAAGAATTCAGGTGGAGGAACAGAAAGTTCAGGAAGTGAGAAGGGCAACAGAATTGGTGCATAAGACAAGCTCCCGGCCAGAATTTTGTCCTGTGAGGGAGAGAAATTGGGAGAAGGGGAGATCTCACACTACTAAACCAAGAGTAGACAACACCGGTAATTACCGGTTAAAGAAGAAGCCGAAGAGGGTGAACAGGAGGTGAAAGGCCTCAGGTGTTTCCACTGGGGTAAAGTGGGACATGTAAAGTCACAGAGCTGGTCATTAAAGAAAAGCACTGTGGGAAAAGATGTGGTAAAGAAGCTAAGCCGATGGCATTAGTGAAGGTAGTAAAGGAGACCCCAAGAAGAGCTGAGGAGCTGCAGGGGAGTGCACAGCCGAGGAAGGGGCTGGATATGGAGTTAGTACCTGATTGCTACGAAGAACAGGGGGCGATGCGCAAGAAGTTATCATTTTGAGAGATACAGATCTTTAATAGTCAGAGATGAGCAAATTTGCACTCTTTCTGATCTGTTACCTGAGAATGTGATAATTTGTGGGATAGATGACAGAAATTTCACATTCTCCTGTGTAAGATCAGGTTGGAGTGCCAACTCCAGACTGGGGAAGTTACAGTGGGAGTGACTGACAGAGTGTCAGTTCCAGGAATTCAGTTTGTTCTTGGGAATGATTTGGCAGGATCCAAGGTGGGAGTGGTACCCCTTACTGTGGAGAAGCCCAAGGAAGACCAAGAAACTGAGGAGTTAAAACAGAAATATCCTGGTATTTTTCCAGACTGTGTGGTAACCGGATCCCACTGTCATAAGTCACAGCACAAAGCAAAAACTAAAGAGAAAGATGAAGGAATTGAGGTTCAGTTAGCAGACACCCTGTTTGACGTAATGGTGCAGGAAAACCCTGAACAGGCAGAGGGTCAGACAGAAGTGTTTACTCCTGAAAGGCTAAGGGACTTACAACAGCAAGACAAGATGATAAAAGATATATATTTGGATGCGTACTCCGAAAAGGAGGCAGCAAATATTCCAGAGGGCTAGTACCTGAAAGGTAGAATCCTAAGGTGAAAGTGGAGACCATGGTAGGTTAGTGCAGAGGAGAAATGGGCTGGCGTGCACCAGGTTGTGTTGTTGGTAGCATAAAGACAGGAGGTGTTACGGGTAGCACATAAACTACCAGTAGGAGGTCAGCTAGGGGCACAAAAGACTCAGGCTAAGGTACAAAAATGTTTTTATTGGCCTGGAATGCACAATGATGTGGTTAACTTTTGCCATATGTGTCATACATGCCAAATGGTAGGTAAGCCACAGGCGGTAATAAAACCAGCCCCTTTGTTGCCAGTTCCCACGATATGGGCTACCCAGAGAGATTTAGTCGGACTAAGGGTCAAACGTTACTGCTAGGCTGTTTAAGGAGGTTATGGATAGTTTAGGTATACAGCACTTTAAATCCAGTGCGTACCATCCTGAATTCCAGGGAGCTATAGAAAGGTAACATCAGACCGTGAAGACCATGTTGAGAGCGTACTGTCAGGATTACCCGAATGATTGGGATAAAGGTATCCCATTCGTATTGTTTGCCATTAGAGATGCCCCAAACGAATCTACTCAGTTCACTCCCTTCGAGTTAATATTCGGGCATGAAGTGAGACGCCTTTTAAAATTCTTCAAAGAGAAATTGACAGGACCAAAGTTGGAGATTTCATAATTAAATTATGTATCGGAGGTGAGGGAGAGACTAAACCGAGTAGGTGAGTTAGCTAAACAGCACCTAAAGAGGGCACAGTGTAGAATAAAGCAGATGGCAGATAAAAGCTCCGAGACTTGGACATTTTCCTGAGGGGATGACGTGTTAGTCTTGTTACCAGTGATAGGAGATCCCTTCAAAGTCGGGTTTAGTGGTCCCTATTAAATTGAGGAAAAGTTGAGTCAGCTGAACTATCTAGTAAAGATGCCAGATAGAAAAAAAAAGGTATTGGGTATGTCATGTGAACGTGTTGAAACTGTATTATATTAGAGAGAAAGAGCTGGAGAAACAGGTGTTAGTTACTGCCCTGCAGAGTGAGGAATCAAATCCAGAGGCTGTAGATATTGATGTGCCTCAAAATAGATTAAAAAATGAAGAAGTCATTGAGGAGTGGGATAGGTTAGTAAGCTGTCTGTCTCAGGAGTACAGGACGCAGTTGAAAGGTTTGTTACTGCAGTACAAGGACAGATGTAAGAATCAGATGGAGAGGACTAATGCTATTGTACATGAAGTAGACATAGGAAATGCTGCTCCAATAAAACAACACCCCTATCGGCTTTATCCTTTTGAAGCCAGACAAGTCCAGAAGGAGACAACGGCCATTGAGGAATTTCCACGACCAACCTCAAAGTAAGAGGTGCTTCGATTCTTAGGACTCAGTGGATTCTATTGGGAGTTTGTTCCAAACTTCAGCAGTGTAGTGGCACCGTTAACTGATTTGCTGAAGAAGAACACAACGTTTCGGTGGACAGAACCAGGCCAGAAGGCATTCAAACATTTAAAAGCAAATTTAACCACCAAACCAGTTTTAGCTACACCAAACTTTTCAAAACTTTTCAAAGTCGCCATCAGCGCTTGTGACATAGTGGTTGGAGCTGTACTCCTGCAGGAAGATGAGGATGGGATTGAACTTGGGGCGGCACAGTGGCTCGGTAGCTAGTACTGCTGCCTCACACCACCAGGGTCCCAGGTTCGATTCCAGCCTTGGGCGACAGTCTGTGTGGAGTTTGCACGTTCTCCCCGTGTCTGCGTGGGTTTCCTCCCACAGTCACAAAGATGTGCAGGTCAGGTGAATTGGCCATGGGAAATTGCCCATAACATTAGGTGTGTTAGTCAGAGGGAAATGGGTCTGGGTGGGTTACTCTTCGGAGGGTCAGTGTGGACTGGTTGGGCCAAAGGGCCTGTTTCCATACTGTAGAGAATCTAAACTAATCTAAAAAAAACTGCCAGTTGGTTACTTTTCGAAGAAACTCAACATCCGCCAGAGGAAGTATTCCACAATCGAAAAGGAAACTATCGAGTTCGGTACTGGCCTTACAACATTTTAATCTGTATGTCACAAACAATGTGTCGGAAATGGTTGTGTACACAAATCACAATCCTCTTATATTATTAAAACACTTTAAAGGCAAGAATATGAGACTTTTTTTTGGAGTCGTATGTTACAGACTTTTCATTTACAAATTGTACACGTTATCCATAGAATCCCTACAGTATGCAAACAGGCCCTTCAGCCCAACAAGTCCACACTGACCCCCAAAGAGTCATCCACCCAGACCCATTCCCCTACCCTATTACTCTACCCTGTACATTAGTAACCTACACATCTCTGAACACTACGGGCAATTTTAGCATGGCCAATTCACCTAAGTTGCACATCTTTGGACTGTGGGAGGAAACCGGAGCACCCGGAGGAAACCCACGCAGACACGGGGAGAATGTGCAAACCCCACACTGCCACAAAGCTGCTCCCTTTTTTCTAAAAGCTGTTCCTTTTCTCAATGATACTGCGCCCTTGGTTTTTTTTGAGAGGGTTCATAAACAGCTCCCGGCTCCGATTAGACTGGGGTTTGTACAAAGATTGAAGGGTATTGAGAGGCCTTTTTGTTTATATGTAAACAGATGAGACTTCAGGCCAAATGGGTCATGTTTTAGAAGTGACCTGTATAATGAAAGGGGAGTGGTCAGCTCTCTCACTGAACAGTTCAGTCCAGAGCTAGTTAGGAGTTCAGCAGTGGACTGTGTGAACAGGCTGCATAAACTCTCTCTCCTTCAGCCCTTCTAACTTCAACCTGTGAGAATTTGTTCCATTTTTATTGTTTTTTTAAGGGAGTTTGCTTATTGGGACTGTTGTGTGCATTCGGAACAGTATAATTAAGTCTAGTTTGGACAGACTTAGTTCTGTAGAGTCCTTTATTCTGTTCTTTGCATTTCATTGTGTAACTTTGTGAATAAATCTTTGCCTGTTTTAAAACCTGGTAGTCAACCTCGCTATCTTACTCAGAATAATTTTCACTGTATACTTACCAAAACAAATCGCAAAGCTATGGTCTGGGCTGCCTGCTTAAGAATGTTTTGAGTGTTCTGGCCGAGTCCATAACAATACAGAGAGCCACCCGGGTCTCTGGCATTGCTAGGCAGCAGTGTTAACCGCTGAGCCACCGTGCCACCCCTTGTGGGTTGTAAGATTGTAATCACTGTTGCGTTATTGGGGATGTTTCTGATAAAGTATAGATAAGATTGGTAGCTATTCAATGTTATATATATGTGGGAAGAAGTTAATGGGAACTTAGGTTAACATCATATGTAGGTCATGATAAAGTGGTTAAGGAATAGAGAAAAAAATGAAGGAAACTTTTCATTATGTGATTCATTTTTTCTTCGGGGGAGGTGTTATGAAGGTGTAGGCAAGTACTCTTCCTTCAAGAGAGAGCAAGAGTGTGTGAGAGCTAGAGAGAAAGAGATAGAGGGAGCTAGCAAGGACTGACCGAAAGCACAGAGAGTCCTGAACAATTTTAAAATGTAACACTTGGTTGACACAGATAGCTGGAGCTGTGTTGTCCTCCACGCCCCCTTACAACTCACCCTCCCATCCTGGCACCCTCCCCTGCCACCGCAGGAATTGCAAAACCTGCGCCCACACCTCCTCCCTCACCTCCATCCAAGACCCCAAAGGAGCCTTCCACATCCATCAAAGTTTTACCTGCACATCCACCAATATCATTTATTGTATCTGTTGCTCCCGATGCGATCTCCTCTACATTGGGGAGACTGGACGCCTCCTAGCAGAGCGCTTTAGGGAACATCTCCGGGACACCCGCACCAATCAACCACACCGCCCGTGGCCCAACATTTCAACTCCCCCTCCCACTCTGCCGAGGACATGGAGGTCCTGGGCCTCCTTCACCGCCGCTCCCTCACCACCAGACACCTGGAGGAAGAATGCCTCATCTTCCTCCTCGGAACACTTCAACCCCAGGGCATCAATGTGGACTTCAACAGTTTCCTCATTTCCCCTTCCCCTGTCCTACCTGTCTATCTTCCTTTTCCACCTATCCATTTCACCCTCCTCCCTGACCTATCACCTTCATCCCCTCCCCCACTCACCTATTGTACTCTATGCCACTCTCTCCCCACCCCCACCCTCCTCTCACTTCTCTCTCCACCCTTCAGGCTCTCTGCCTTTATTCCTGATGAAGGGCTTTTGCCCGAAATGTTGGTTTTACTGCTCCTCGGATGCTGCCTGAACTGCTGTTCTCTTCCAGCACCACTAATCCAGAATCTGGTTTCCAGCATCTGCAGTCATTGTTTTTACCATGGAACAAAATTCGGCCAATCAGTATAAATTATGCTCCAGATACCAAAATCCAATCGAATTTGCGTTTTACTGTTTGGGATGACACCAAACCAATGAAATGATCTGATGTTTTGGTATAAAACCAGACATTTTGAACAATTAGGGGGCGAACTGCCAAGAAAACCAACAAGTATAGTCTGCTCACCGAATAGCTCTCGGAAAGGTACCTGTTCATATGGAAGACCTGGGGAGCAGAATACTCAAGAAAGGACGACAGAGAAAAATCACCAGAGGAAGGAACAAAGAGAAGATTCGACAGCTGGCTAGGTTTGAAATTTGGATTTTTTTGTAAATCATAATCGGGGTTTTTATTAGACCAGTATTGTAGAGTGGGGAGGTAAAAGGTAGGTTTTAGAGAAAGGAGTTGGAAATAGTTATTGGTTTTAATATTCCCTGTTGGACTTAAAGAGTTAAACTGTTAATGTTTACTTCAAATAGTGTCCTCGGGGATAGTTCTTTGTCTCTCGAACTTTATGGCGCGAGGTGAACATTCTCTGTGTGTCAGGTTTACATTAGCAGAGGGTTTACCCCATAACAGTACACATACCAACACACACGTGTCACACACCAACACACACGCACACCAACACGCAGATATGTGCACACACTGACACACACATATATACACACCAACATACATAGACACATGTATGCACTAACACACATGCACATATATACCTACATGTGTACACCACTGATGCACAGCCACACACATACACACATTGACATACAGGCACAGATACATAGACACACACTGACATACAGCACAGACACACACTGACATATAGGCATACACAAGCACTGACAAACAGACACACAAACTCACATACTGGTGGGCACACGCACACACACAGACATACAGACACAGGCACATACACTGACATTCAAGCGCAGGCACATACACACACTGACATACAGGCACACACACACACTGTCCAAATCTACTGTCTAAACCTATTGCCCAATTCCTAAACGTCTGTATCCCTCTGCTCCACATCTACTCATGCATCTGACCAGACGCACCTTAAATGAATCTACCATGTCTGCCTCTACTACCTCTGCTGGCACAAACATCCACGCACCCTGACATCCAGGCACAGACACATACACTGACATACAGACATACACACACCCTGACACCCAGGTACAGACACATACACACTGACATACAGCACAGACACACACTGACATAGATACGGGACCCCAAACTGCTCACAATATTCCAAATGCAGTCTGACCAGAACCTTACCCAGCCTCAGCAGTACATCCCTGCTCTTGTATTCTCGCCCTCTTGAGATGAATGCTAACATTGTATTTACCTTCCTAACTGCCAACTGAGCCTGCATGTTAACCTCGAGACAATCCTGAACCAGAACTCCCAAATTTCTGAAGCCTTTCCCAAATTACAAAATAGTCTACACCTCTATTCTTCTGACCAAAGCGCATAACCTCACTTTCCCACAACGTACTCCATCTGCCACTTCTTTGCCCACTCTCCCAGTCTGTCCACGTCCTTCTGCAGCCTCCCTGCCTCCTCAACACTACCTGCCCCTCCACCTAGCTTTGTGTCATCTGCAAACCTAGCAACCGTCCCCTCAGCTCCTTTGTAATGTGACTCTGAGGAACATATTGATGCCTAACCACTAACTGTCCCAGTCTGCTGCCATTCCAAAGTGAGACTCTCTCTCTCTCTCTGTATCAGTGACATGGGAACGTCTCCTAGAGAAGCAAAGATGAGATGAAGAATGCCTTTTTAATGTGGGAAGTGGTTAAAGCGTGGGGATTATTTGCTTGAGTCAGTGATGGAGGCTGATGTAACTCAATTGAGGTCTTCAGAAGAGAACTGGACCAATCATTGTCTGAGAGAGAAGGCTAAGGGCAAAGGAGAAGGGGTAGGAGAATGGCACCAGGTGAGCTGCTCTTCCAGGAGGTCTGTTCCCACAGTGATGGGCTGAATGGCCTCCCTGTACACTCTGACTATTCTATGATTCTACAAACGGCTTCAAGAATACGCAGAAGTTTTCACTGAAATTTGCCAAACATATTTATTTTATAATGGAAAATCTTTGTGTTTAAGATGAATGTTGTTACAACGGACCTTAACAGGTTAAACAGGGAATTACAATCTGCAAGTTCCATCTCACACAGGATTATATCAAACTTCCTCTGAAACAGACCATTCAACCCAACTGGTCTGCGCTGGTCTTTATGCTCCACCCCACCCATCCTCCATCAACTCACCCCATCACAATGCTTGCCTTCCTCAAGTATCTATCTCGTTACCCTTCAATTGTCTAGGTATTTTCTAATCAACTTGCTCAGGAATGTTATGACCACACCTCTGGAGGAGGTGGGACTTGAATCTGGGGCCTCCTGGTACTCAGAGGTAGGGACACTACCTCTGTCCCAGGAGAGCTCCTTCTTCAATATGCCCAATCCATTTACCTCACGTGCTCTTAAACATCTACAACAAAAGGTTAATACCAGGTTGGCTGGTGTGGTATTGAGTTGGATGGTCAGCCATCACCATGTTGAATGGCAGAGCAGGCTTGAAGGGCTGAATGGCCTGCTCCCACTCCTATCTTCTGTGTTTTCTGTGATTAGTTGGTTGTGGATTTGCTGAGCTCTGTTAATTGCAGGCAGCTGGCACTGGTTGGTAGGTGGGAAGGTGTGTGCCACGTTTACCAGATTGGCACCTGGCAGATTGTAACGAATGGACCTCAGAGAATAGGAGTTCCCTGATTGGGGCTGTGAACATGGTCCAATCAGGGAGCCTTGGCTGACAGACAGACATAGGAGTGTCAGAGGTTCTGCTCACTCCTGGAGCTGGCTCTGAGGGAGCTGGATCAGGGGCAGAGACTCCCCGTGTGTAAATAAAGGGGGGGACTGGTCTCTGTGGAGTTATTTCAGTATCTACTGGCATGTCCTCTTGCCCAATTCATTATACCATCAAGACAGCTGGGCAGAGACTTTGCAGAGTTTACCACAATCAGTCCATGTCCATTCTGGGTTCTTTGGAGGTGGGGATTGGGGTGGGGTGGGGATTGGGGTGAGGGTGTGGATTGGAGTGGAGATGGATTGGGATGGGGTGGGGATTGGGGTGAGGGTAGGGATTGGGGTGGGGGTGGGGATTGGGGTGAGGCAACCCGAAGTCGTGGTCCACATTGGCACCAACGACATAGGTAGGAGGAGTGCTGAGGATGTTAGACAGGCTTTCAGGGAGCTAGGTTGGAAGCTTGGAGTTAGAACAAACAGAGTTGTTGTCTCTGGTTTGTTACCCGTGCCACGTGATAGAGATTCGAGGAATAGGGAGAGAGAACAATTAAATGCGTGGCTTCAGGGATGGTGCAGGAGGGAGGGGTTCCAGTTTTTGGATAACTGGGGTTCTTTCTGGGGACGGTGGGACCTCTATAAACAGGATGGTCTACACCTGAACCTGAGGGGAACCAGTATCCTTGGGGGGAGGTTTGCTAGTGCTCTTGGGGGGGGTTTAAACTAACTCGGCAGGGGCATGGGAACCCAGATTGTAGCTTCAGGGTGCAGGGCCTGGAGTGTAGGGAGGTGAGGAACATGGCATCAATTTCCAAGGAGGGTGCCTGTAAACAGGGAAGTGGCTTGAAGTGTGTATACTTCAATGCAAGAAGTATACGAAATAAGGTAGGTGAACTTGCAGCGTTGGTTGGTACCTGGGACTTCGATGTTGTGGCTATTACGGAGACATGGCTAGAACAGGGACAGGATTGGCTGTTGCAGGTTCCGGGATTTAAATGTTTTAGTAGGTTTAGAGGTGGGGGTAAAAGAGGGGGAGGTGTGGCATTGCTTGTCAAAGATAGTATTACAGCGGTGGAAAGGACGATGGATGAGGACTTGCCATCTGAGGTAGTTTGGGCTGAGGTTAGGAATAGGAAAGGTGAGGTCACCCTGTTAGGAGTCTTTTACAGGCCTCCTAATAGTCCTAGAATCATTGAAGAAAGGATTGGGAAGGTGATTCAGGAGATGAGTGACAGTAATAGGGTGGTTGTTATGGGGGACTTTAACTTTCCTGATATTGATTGGGAAAGCTATAGCTCAAGTTCGTTAGATGGGTCAGTGTTTGTTCAATGTGTGCAGGAGAGTTTCCTGACACAATATGTAGACAGGCCAACAAGAGGTGAGGCCATACTGGATTTGGTTCTGGGTAACGAACCAGGCCAGGTGTTAGAATTAGAGGTAGGTGAGCACTTTGGGGATAGTGACCATAATTCGGTGATTTTTACACTCGTGATGGAGAGGGATAAGTGTGTACTACAGGGCAAGAATTATAGCTGGGGTAAGGGAAATTATGATGCGGTGAGGCATGACTTAGGATGTGTGGCTTGGAAAAGTAGACTCCAAGGCAAGAGTGTAAATGATATGTGGAACTTGTTCAAGGGGCAACTATTGAGTGTCCTTGATAATTATGTACCTGTCAGGCAGGTAGGAAAGGGTCGTGCGAGGGAGCCGTGGTTTAATAAGGAATTGGAATCCCTTGTTAAATGGAAGAGGGCGGCCTATCTCAAGATGAGACGTGAAGGTTCAATTGGGGCGATTGAGAGTTATAGGGTAGCCAGGAAGGACCTGAAGAGAGAGCTAAAAGCAGCAAGGAGGGGACATGAAAGGTCCTTAGTAGATAGGATTAGGGAAAACCCTAAGGCTTTCTATAGGTATGTTAGGAATAAAAGAATGACTAGGGTAGGAATAGGTCCAGTCAAGGATAGTAGGGGGAAGTTGCGTGTGGAGGCGGAAGAGATTGGGGAGACACTGAATGAATACTTTTCTTCAGTATTCACTCAGGAACAGGGCATTGTTGTCGATGAGAATACTGAGGCACAAATAAGTAGAATGGATGGCTTTGAGGTATGTAGAGAAGAGGTGTTGGAAATCCTGGAAAAGGTGAAAATAGATAAGTCCCCTGGGCCTGATGGCATTTATCCTAGGATTCTCTGGGAAGCAAGGGAGGAGATTGCAGAGCCATTGGCCTTGATTTTTATGTCCTCTTTGTCTACAGGAGTAGTCCCAGAAGACTGGAGGATAGCAAATGTGGTTCCCTTGTTCAAAAAGGGGAGTAGGGATAGCCCTAGTAACTATAGGCCGGTGAGTCTCACTTCTGTTGTGGGCAAAGTCTTAGAGAGAATTGTAAGGGATAGGATTTATGCACATCTAGATAGGAATAATGTGATCAAGGATAGTCAGCATGGTTTTGTGAAGGGCAAGTCGTGCCTCACAAACCTTATTGAATTCTTTGAAAAGGTGACGAAGGAGGTTGATGAGGGGAAAGCGGTAGATGTGGTATATATGGATTTTAGTAAGGCGTTTGATAAGGTTCCCCATGGTAGGCTACTGCAGAAAATACGGAGATATGGCATTGAGGGTGAGTTGGAGGTTTGGATTAGGAATTGGCTGGATGGAAGAAGACAGAGGGTAGTAGTTGATGGCAAAGTTTCTTCATGGAGTGCCGTCACTAGCGGTGTTCCGCAAGGATCTGTTTTGGGACCATTGCTGTTTGTCATTTTTATAAATGACCTGGAAGAGGGGTTAGAAGGTTGGGTGAGCAAGTTTGCGGATGACACGAAAGTCGGAGGAGTTGTTGACAGTGAGGAAGCATGTGGCAGGTTACAGCAGGATATAGAGAAGCTGCAGAGCTGGGCAGAAAGGTGGCAGATGGAATTCAATGTAGCTAAGTGCGAGGTGATTCACTTTGGGAAGAATAACAAAAAGATGGGGTACTGGGCTAATGGTCGGATACTTGGTAGTGTGGATGAGCAGAGGGATCTTGGTGTCCATGTACACAGATCTCTGAAAGTTGCCACCCAGGTAAATAGTGCGGTGAGGAAGGCATATGGCGTACTGGCTTTTATTGGTAGAGGAATTGAGTTCCGGAGTCCTGAGGTCATGATGCAGTTGTATAAGACTCTGGTACGGCCGCATCTGGAATATTGTGTGCAGTTTTGGTCGCCATACTATAGGAAGGATGTGGAGGCATTGGAACGGGTGCAGAGGAGGTTTACCAGGATGTTGCCTGGTATGGAAGGAAAATCGTATGAGGAAAGACTGAGGCACTTGGGGCTGTTTTCACTAGAGAAAAGAAGGTTTAGGGGTGACTTGATTGAGGTGTACAAGATGATTAGGGGGTTAGATAGGGTCGACAGTATGAACCTTTTCCCGCGTATTGAGTCGGGTATTACAAGGGGGCATAGCTTTAAATTAAGGGGGGGTAGATATAGGACTGATGTTAGGGGTAGGTTCTTCACTCAGCGAGTCGTTAGTTCATGGAATGCCCTGCCAGTAACAGTGGTGGACTCTCCCTCTTTATGGGAATTTAAGAGGGCATTGGATAGGTATATGGAGGATAGTGGGTTAGTGTAGTTTAGGTGGGCTTGGATCGGCGCAACATCGAGGGCCCAAGGGCCTGTACTGCGCTGTATTCTTCTATGTTCTATGTTCTATGTTCTAGGGTGGGGATTGGGATGGGGTGGGGATTGGGATGGAGGTGGGGATTGGGTTGGAGGTGGATTGGGATGGGGTGGGGATTGGGGTGAGGGTGGGGATTGGGGTGAGGGTGTGGATTGGGCTGGAGGTGGATTGGGATGGGGTGGGGATTGGGATGAGGGTGGGGATTGGGGTGGAGGTGGATTGGGAATGGGGTGGGGATTGAGGTGAGGGATTGGGATGGGGGTGGGGATTGGGGTGAGGGTGTGGATTGGGGTGGAGGTGGGGATTGGGGTGGAGGTGGATTGGGATGGGGTGGAGATTGGGGTGAGGGTGGGGATTGGGGTGAGGGTGTGGATTGGGCTGGAGGTGGATTGGGATGGGGTGGGGATTGGGGTGAGGGTGGGGATTGGGGTGAGGGTGTGGATTGGGCTGGAGGTGGATTGGGATGGGGTGGGGATTGGGATGAGGGTGGGGATTGGGGTGGAGGTGGATTGGGAATGGGGTGGGGATTGGGGTGAGGGATTGGGATGGGGGTGGGGATTGGGGTGAGGGTGGAGTGGGGTGGGGGTGTGAATTTGGATGGGGGTGGTATTTGGGGTGGAGGTTGGGATTGGGGTGGGGCAGATTGGGTGAGGGTGGGGATTGGGATGGGGTAGTAATTGGGATGGGGGTTGGGATTGGAGTGGGGGTGGATTGGGGTGGGGGTGGATTGGGATGGATTGGGGTGGGGATGGGGCTGGTTTGGGGTATGGGTGGGGATTGGGGTTGGGGTGGATTGGGTTGGGGGTGGGGATTGGGGTGGGGGTGGGGAGAGGATGATGGGAATGAAGAGCCTGGTCATTATGAAGGAAGGTGGTGTAGGTCTCAGTCAGGGAGCTGGAAACCTGTGCGGTTGGTCAGGGAGCTGGGGTTTCTGGGCGACAGGGGAGAATATGATGAGGCCACATCAGAGCAGCCATGACCTTAATGAACAGAATGGGCTGGGAGGACCGAATAGCCTCCTTCTGGTTCTAAATCCTTTGATCTCAAAATGATGGTAGCTGTAGGTGAATTCAGTGCACCTTGGATGTTTAGATATTTTCTAATTGACCGGTTTGTGCTGTTATGACCCACCCTCTGGAGCAGATGGGATTTGAACTCAGTCCTCCCAATCCAGATGTAAGGACACTACCACCATTCTACAAGAGCCCTAGAGCTTGCAATTTCATCACAAGCAATTCCTACATTAATATTCAATTCTGACAATGTGTGATAGCAAACCTTACCAAGGTTTATAAAATTATGAGGGACATGGATATGATAAATAGACAAAGTCTTTTCCCTGGGGTGGGGGGAGTCCAGAACTAGAGGGCATAGGTTTAGGGAGAGAGGGGAAAGATATAAAAGAGACCTAAGGGGCAACTTTTTCCCACAGAGGGTGGTACGTGTATGGAATGAGCTGCCAGAGGAAGTGCTGGAGGCTGATACAATTACAACATTTAAGAGGCATTTGGATGGGTGTATGAATAGGAAGGGTTTGATTAGATTAGATTAGATTAGATTACTTACAGTGTGGAAACAGGCCCTTCAGCCCAACAAGTCCACACCGACCCGCCGAAGCGCAACCCACCCATTCCTCTACATTTACTCCCCTACCTAACACTACGGACAATTTAGTATGGCCAATTCACCTAACCTGCACATCTTTGGACTGTGGGAGGAAACCGGAGCACCCGGAGGAAACCCACGCAGACACGGGGAGAATGTGCAAACTCCACACAGACAGTCGCCTGAGGCGGGAATTGAACCCGGGTCTCTGGCGCAGTGAGGCAGCAGTGCTAACCACTGTGCCACCGTGCTGCCCACGGTTTGGAGGGATATGGGCCAGGTGCTGACAGGTGGGACTAGATTAACTTGAGAAATGTGGTTGATGTGGGTGAGTTGGCTCGAAGGGTCTGCTTCCGGGTTGTATGACGATCTTCACTGATCTGTAGGCCTTACCCCTGGACACATCCATCAGGGAAGCTGGGGCAGGGGCCGGGGGTGGGGGGGGGGGGGGGGGGGGGGGAGGTGGGTGGTATTGGAGCAAAACTTCAGCGGCGAGCCTTGCTGCGTCTCCTGGGCAGGGAGTCACGGCGTGAGTTGTGGGGGGCCCATTCAGAGGGTGGGAGAGGTAGTGGGCTGCCTCCAAGCCGGGAGCCCATGTATCGCACCCCGATTGTGTCAGCACTCTCCCGCACCGAGCTGTCCGAGTGTGAGGCTTTCGGGCTGTGGCTTCTCCTAGCTTGCACCAGGTCCTGCAGCCGGGCGCGGATCCTCTCCTCTGGAACTGACAAGCTGCTTGTGTTGAATCCCAGAGCTCTCGCCACAGCCTCACGGAAATCCACCAGCTGCAAGGACAAATGGTGACATCAGCATGGGTCAAAATCCTGGAATCCCCTCCCTGAAGGTGGGGGGGTCGACCCACAGGACATGGACTGCAGCGATTCCAGAAGGCAGCTCAGCCCCACCTTCTCAAGGGACACCTCTGGTGCAGCAGTAACTCTGTGCACCTCACTCTGTCTGAGCACTCTGTCATCGGTCTGTCCTTGTTTGCTGTCATCTGCCTGTACTGCTCACAAAACAAAGCTTTTCACTGTACTCAGGTAGATGGGACACTGAGAATAACCTAACTCTCAATGCCAGCAAAACCAAGGAACTCATTATTGACTTTCGGCGGGGTGTTACTCATGCCCCCCCCCCCCCCCCCCCCACGCATTAACAGCACAGAGTGAGTCAAGAGTGTCAAGCTCCTGGGAGTGGTCATCCACAACAAGCTTTCTTGGACTCTTCATGTGGACGCACTGGTTACAAAGGCCCAACAACGTCTCTTCTTCCTCAGGCAGCTGAGGAAATTTGGCATGACGATGCCAACTTTTATAGGTGCGCTATCGAGAGCATTCTGTCTGGATGTATCACTACCTGGTATGGCAACTGTACCATTCAAGATTGGAGACATTTACAGAGAGCGATGAACTCAGCCCGGACAATCACAAAGGCCAACCTCCCATCTATAGATTCCATCTACCAGGCCCCGCTGTCAAGGAAAGGCTGCCAGCGTTCTCAAAGATCCATCCCACCCTGGCAATGTTTTTCTACAACCTCTACCATCGGGGAGAAGGTACAGAAGCCTGAACACACGCACCAGCCGGTTTCGGAACAGTTTCTACCTCACTATTGTTAGAATACGGAATGGACTCATAAACCCTTAACATTTGCCTGTCCCTGTGTTTTTGTTTTTGCTGCTGTTTACCTATTATTTACTACCTATGCTACTTAACTCTGTGATCTGCCTGTATTGCTCGCAAAACAAAGCTTTTCACTGTGCCTCGGTACACGTGACAATAAATTCAATTCAATTCAATTCAATTCATTCAATGAATCAAATCAAACCAAATCAATGAGGGATGGGTGATAAACATTGGCCTAGCCAGTGATGCCAACATCCCAGGAGACAATAAGAAAAAATGTGACACTCTGCCAACCCAAACAAATCCACCACCAAACAATCCCCCATGAGGGGATTTTGGGAAAAGGAGCTGTAAGGGGTCAGGGAGCACCTTAAAGGGGGAAGTGGGGATGAAGAGGCAGAGGGAGACAAGGGAGGGGTTTAAAATCGAGGGGGAGGATTTTAAAACAGTGAGGGAGGAGTGTCCAGGTAAATGAGAGGTGCTGCATGTACAGACACAGACAGGACAGCTCTGAGCGAGGGTCACTCGAGCTGAGATGCCAAGCTGCCCTTTGTTGACGGTGATGAATGTTTAGTACTCTGACTGGCTCTCCTATGCTCAATTCTGGCAATGGTTCGGACATCTTGTCAAAAGAAATTTGACTTTTAACTGTTCCACCTTGGCTTTCATTCAGTGCTGCTAATAATTCTGGTTTCTCCAGCTTGTTTGCTATTGGATGAGTAGTTTGAACGCATTGATTTCTCTCCACAGATACTGCCAGACCTGCTGAGTTTCTCCAGCATTTCCTGCTTTTGTTGCAGTGGAGATTTGGATGATTTGGAGTTTCTGGTGGGAATGAGATTGCCCATGGCAGCATGACACAGAAACTCCCCACCCCTCCCCATGTTGCTGTCTCACCTGTCTCTCTCTCTGGGCGACCTCGTGTAGTACTCTCTTTGTGGAGCGCAGTTCATTGCTCAGAGCTGTAAGCGTGTTCTGGGTCTGCTCTTTCTTCTCCCATGCTCCGTGTTCCACCTGATCCAACTCCGACTTCAGGCTCACCACCTTCTGAGCTGCTTTCTCCTTGATCGTCTCCATTTTCTCCAGGGATTGACTCAACCACTCGATCGTCTGACTCTGTTCTCTGGTCTTTGCCTATGGAAAAATTACCAGTTGAAATTATTAATTTGAATATTCCACCTCACCCCCTCCCAACTTTGGGACACGGAGTTAACCGCGTGTGTGCGAGCATGTGTGTGAGTGTGTGTGTGTGTATGTGTCAGTGTGTGAGTGTGTGTGTGTGAGTGTGTGTGTGTGTCAATGTGTGTCTCTGTGTGTGTGTCTGTGTGTGTGTGTAGGTGTGTGTGTGTCTGTGTGTGTGTTTGTGTGTGAGTGTGTATATGTATGAGTGTCAGTGAGTGTGTGAGAGGGTTTGTATAAGTATGTGTGTGGGTGTGGGTGTGTTTGTGTGTGTGGGTGTGTGCGTATGTGTGTGTGAGAGTGTGTGAGTGTGCATGTGTGTGTATGTGTGTGTGAGAGTGTGTGGGTGTGTCAGTGTGTGTGCGTGTGTCAGCGTGCGTGTGTGTATGTGTGTGTGAGTGTGTGTGAGTGTCTGTGTGTGTGAGTGTGTGAATGTGTGTGAGTGTCTGTGTGTTTGTGTGTGAGTGTGTGTATGTGTGTGTGTGTCAGTGAGTGTGTGGGGGGTTTGTGTAAGTGTGTGTGTATGGGTGTGGGTGTGTGCGTGTTTGTATGTGCGTGTATGTGTGTGTGAGAGTGTGTGGGTGTGTGTGTGTGAGTGTGTATGTGTGTGTGAGAGTGTGTGGGTGGGTGTGTGAGTGTGTGTGTGTATGTATGTGTGTGTGTGTGTGAGTGTGAGTGAGTGAGTGAGTGAGTGTGAGTGAGTGAGTGTGTGTGAGTGTGTGAGTGTGAGTGTGAGTGTGAGTGTGTGGAGCTGCCTGTTACTGTGATGGAGTATCTTCCACTGGATAAGACTGAGGTAACAGCTGCTCTAATCAGGTGCGAAGCCAACTTTGGTTGAGAGTGGTGAACGCTTATACTCTGGCTGGTTCTCTAATGCCCAATTCTGGCAATGGTTTGGTCATCTTGTCAAAATGGAATTTGCCTTTTGGCTGTTTCACCTTGATTTTCATTCAGACACCTAGTGTTAGTTCCACAGCTTGCTCAATATTTGATGAGTAGTGTGGTCACAGTGTGACATTACCTTTGTACTTGACCATTCTCCACACCAGCCGTATGTATGTTTCCCCACTTGAGGATTACCTGTATACAGCTGTGCTGGATTCATCTGATTTCTTGATGATTCATAGAATAGAATCCTGACAGCATGAAACCAGGCCATTAGGTCCATCAGGTCCATACCAACTCTCCAAAGATCATCCCACCCAGACTCACCTATCCCTCTAACCTACATTTCCCATGGCCAATTGACCTACACTGCACATCCCTGAACATTATGGCCAATTTCTCATGGCTAACCCACCCTAACCTGCGTATCCCTGAATACCAATGGCAATTTCCCACAGCCAATTTACCAATGGTGCACATCTTTGGATTGTGGGGGGAAACCCACACAGACACAGGGAGAATGTGCAAACTCCACACAGACAGTTGCCTGAAGCTGGAATTGAACCCAGGACCCTGGTGCTGCTGTGTGACAGTGCTAACCACTGAGCCACTTTGGTGGTTTTCACTGTCATTTCATCTTTCCCATTTGACTGGGGATAATGATGTGAGGTGTTGAATTGCCCAATCCTCTTCACTGGTGAATTGCTGCCTATCACAATGTCAGAAATTCTGCGGAAGCTGATCTGTGCCTTTAGATATTTGACAATTACAGAAAGTTGAGGATCCACTATAGACCCCAATGAGTCTCCATGCATCACATCCTGCCAAACCAATAAAGACCCAGTTACACACACACACTCTGTTTTCAAACAGCTGGCCAATCTTCAACCCATGTGAATACATTACTCCTTAATGTATGTGCTTTGTATTTTCCATTATAACCTTTGACTGAATCAAATCCTTCTGGCTATTTGAGTTTTGTAGATGTACAGAGTTCCCTTCAGAACACTATTCATTAAAAGAAATCCATTACGTTTGTTAAATACGATTTCCCTGTGACAAAGTCATACTACCTTTCTGACTACACTGAGCTTTTCACCATCATCACCACCACCATCATCACCATCACTATCATCACCATCAGCACCACCACATTCATCAGCACCATCATCATCACCACCATCATCACCACCATAACCATCACCACCACCATCATCACCATCAGCACCATCATCACCTCCAACATCACCACCATCATCACTATCAGGACCATCAGCACCACCATCATCACCACAATCAACACCACCATCATCACCACCATCATCATCAACACCACCATCATCACCATCAGCACCATCAGCATCACCATCATCAGTAACACCATCAGCACCACCATCATCACCATCATCACCACCATCATCAGCACCATCATCACCTTCATCATCAACACCATCATCACTATCATCACCACTATCATCACCACCATAACCATCACCACCACCATCATCACCATCAGCACCATCATCACCTCCAACATCACCACCATCATCACTATCAGGACCATCAGCACCACCATCATCACCACAATCAACACCACCATCATCACCACCATCATCATCAATACCACCATCATCACCATCAGCACCATCAGCATCACCATCATCAGTAACACCATCAGCACCACCATCATCACCATCATCACCACCATCATCAGTACCATCATCACCTCCATCATCACCATCATCATCAACACCATCATCACTATCATCACCACCATCATCATCACCATTATCACCACCATCATCACCACCACCATCATCACAGTCACCATCACCAACACCATCATCATCACCACCATCATCACCATCATCATCACCACCATCAGCATCATCATCAGCACCATCATCATTACCATCATCAGCACCATCATCATCACCATCATCATGACCATCAACAGCACCACCATGATCACCATCATCACCACCTTCATCACCATCATCGCCACCATCATCACCATCATTAGCACCACCATTATCACCAACATCAGCACCATCATCACCACCATCACCACCATTATCACCATCATCAGACCATCACCATCACCATCATCACCATCATCGCCACCATCATCACCACCATCAGCACCACCGTCACCACCATCATCACCACCATCATCACCACCACCATCATCATCATCACCTCCATCACCAACACCATCACCAACATCATCACCATCATCATCACCATCATCAGCACCACCATCGTCACCATCATCACCATCATCACCACAACCATCATCATCACAATCATCATCACAATCATCATCACCATCATCACCACCACCATCACCACCATCATCAGCACCATCATCAGCACCATCACCACCACCATCACCATCATCACCATCATCGCCACCATCATCACCACCATCAGCACCACCATCACCACCATCATCACCACCATCATCACCACCAACATCACCACCACCATCATCATCATCACCTCCATCACCAACACCATCACCAACATCATCACCATCATCATCACCATCATCAGCACCACCATCATCACCACAACCATCATCATCACAATCATCATCACAATCATCATCACCATCATCATCAGCACCATCATCAGTACCATCATCACCACCATCATCAGCACCACCATCGCACCACCATCAGTACCACCATCATCAGCTTCATCATCACTATCATCATCATCAAGATCATCACCACCATCATCAGCACCACCATCATCGCCACCATCATCGCCACCATCATCGCCATCATCATCATCACCATCATCATCATCACCATCATCATCACCATCATCATCACCTTCATCATCACCTTCATCATCACCATCCTCATCAACATCATCATCACCACCATCATCATCACCACCATCATCAGCACCATCATCAGCACCATCATCAGCACCATCATCACCACCATCATCAGCACCATCATCAGCACCATCAGCACCACCATCATCAGCATCATCATCACCACCATCAGCACCACCATCATCGCCATCATCACCACCATCATCAGCACCACCATCATACCCACCATCATCACCACCATCATCACCAACATCATCATCACCATCATCACCACCACCATCATCACCATCCTCATCAACATCATCACCACCATCATCACCATCATCATCATCACCACCACCACCATCATCACCATCATCACCACCATGATCATCATCATCACCATCATCACCACCACCATAATCACCATCATCACCACCATCATCACCATCATCATAACCATCATCACCACAATCACCATCATCATCACCATCATCACCACCATCAGCAGCACCACCATCAACACCACTATCTTCATCACCATCATCATTACCATCATCAGCACCATCATCACCATCATCATGACCATCAACAGCACCACCATGATTACCATCATCACCACCTTCATCACCATCATCATCACCATCACTACCACCATCATCACCATCATCAGCACCACCATTATCACCAACATCAGCACCATCATCACCACCATCATCAGCATCACCATCACCACCATCATCACCACCATCATCATCACCATCATCAGCACCATCATCACCACCATCTTCATCACCATCATCAGCACCATTAGCAGCACCATCATCACCATCATCACCACCATCATCACCACCATCTTCATCATCATCATCACCACCAACATCACCACCACCATCATCATCATCACCTCCATCACCAACACCATCACCAACATCATCACCATCATCATCAGCACCACCATCATCACCATCATCACCACAAGCATCATCATCACAATCATCATCACCATCATCACCACCACCATCACCAGCATCGTCAGCACCATCATCAGCACCATCATCACCACCATCATCAGCACCACCATCATCATCACCATCATCACCACCATCATCATCACCACCATCACCACCACCATCATCACCATCATCACCATCAGCTCCACCATCATCACCATTATCGCCACCATCATCACCAACATCAGCACCATCATCACCATCATCGCCACCATCATCACCATCATCATCACCACCATTATCACCATCATCAGCACCATCACCACCACCATCACCATCATCACCATCATCGCCACCATCATCACCACCATCAGCATCACCATCACCACCATCATCACCACCATCATCAACACCATCAGGACCATCATCACCACCAACATCACCACCACCATCATCATCATCACCTCCATCACCAACTCCATCACCAACATCATCACCATCATCATCACAATCATGATCACAATCATCATCACCATCATCACCAACACCATCACCACCATCATCAGCACCATCATCATCACCATCATCACCACCATCATCATCACCACCATCAGCACCACCATCATCAGCATCATCATCACCATCATCATCATCACCATCATCACCACCATCATCAGCACCATCATCATCATCATCATGACCATCAACAGCACCACCATGATCACCATCATCACCACCTTCATCACCATCATCACCACCATCACCATCATCACCATCAGCTCCACAATCATCACCATTATCGCCACCATCATCACCAACATCAGCACCATCATCACCACCATCGACACCATCATCACCATCATCATCACCACCATTATCACCATCATCAGCACCATCACCACCACCATCACCATCATCACCATCATTGCCACCATCATCACCACCATCAGCACCACCATCACCACCATCATCACCATCATCACCACCACCATCACCACCATCATCACCACCATCATCACCACCAACAGCACCATCATCACCACCATCATCACCATCATCACGACCATCATCGCCACCATCATCAACATCAGCACCACCATCATCACTGTCATCATCACCATTATCACCACCATCAGCACAATCATCACCACCACCATCACCACCATCATCACCGCCATCACCACCATCATCACCATCATCACCACCACCATCATCACCACCATCACCATCATCAGCACCACCATCATCAGCACCATCATCACCACCATCATCAGCATCACCATCACCACCATCATCACCACCATCATCAGCACCATCATCAACACCATCTTCATCACCATCATCACCATCATCACCACCATCATCAGCACCATTAGCAGCACCATCATCATCATCACCATCATCACCACCATCATCACCACCATCTTAATCATCATCATCACCACCAACATCACCACCACCATCATCATCATCACCTCCATCACAACCATCATGACCATCCTCATCAACATCATCACCACCATCATCACCACCACCACCACCATCATCACCATCATCACCACCATGATCATCATCATCACCACCACCATAATCACCATCATCACCACCATCATCACCATCATCACCACCATCAGCAGCACCACCATCAACACCACTATCTTCATCACCATCATCATTACCATCATCAGCACCATCATCATCACCATCATCATGACAATCAACAGCACCACCATGATCACCATCATCACCACCTTCATCACCATCATCACCACCAACATCATCACCATCATCACCATCAGCTCCACCATCATCACCATTATCGCCACCATCATCACCATCATCAGCACCACCATTATCACCAACATCAGCACCATCATTACCATCATCGCCACCATCATCACCATCATCATCACCGCCATCATCACCATCATCAGCACCATCACCACCACCATCACCATCATCACCATCATTGCCACTATCATCACCACCATCAGCGCCACCATCACCATCATCATTACCATCATCAGCACCATCATCATCACCATCATCATGACCATCAACAGCACCACCATGATCACCATCATCACCACCTTCATCACCATCATCACCACCATCACCACCACCATCATCACAATCATCACCATCAGCTCCACCATCATCACCATCATCGCCACCATCATCACCATCATCAGCACCACCATTATCACCAACATCAGCACCATCATCACCACCATCGCCACCATCATCACCATCATCATCACCACCATTATCACCATCATCAGCACCATCACCACCACCATCACCATCATCACCATCATCGCCACCATCATCACCACCATCACCACCATCATCACCACCATCATCACCACCATCAGCACCATCATCACCACCAACATCACCACCACCATCATCATCATCACCTCCATCACCAACACCATCACCAACATCATCACTATCATCATCGCCACCATCAGCACCACCATCATCACCATCACCACAACCATCATCATCACAATCATCAGCACCATCATCATCACCATCATCACCACCACCATCACCACCATCATCAGCACCATCATCAGCACCATCATCATCACCATCATCATCACCATCATCAGCACCACCATCAGCACCACCATCAGTACCACCATCATCAGCATCACCATCATCATCATCAACATCATCACCACCATCATCAGCACCACCATCATCGCCACCATCATCACCACCATCATCGCCATCATCATCATCACCATCATCATCATCACCATCATCATCACCATCATAACCACCATCATCATCACCTTCATCATCACCATCCTCATCAACATCATCATCACCACCATCATCATCAGCACCATCATCAGCACCATCATCAGCACCATCATCAGCACCATCAGCACCACCATCATCAGCATCATCATCATCACCATCAGCACCACCATCATCGCCATCATCACCACCATCATCCGCACCACCATCATACCCACCATCATCACCACCATCATCACCACCACCATCATCATCACCACCATCATCACCATCCTCATCAACATCATCACCACCATCATCACCAGCATCATCATCACCACCACCACCATCATCACCACCATGATCATCATCGTCATCACCATCATCACCACCACCATAATCACCATCATCACCACCATCATCACCATCATCATAACCATCATCACCACAATCACCATCATCATCACCATTATCACCACCATCAGCAGCACCACCATCAACACCACTATCTTCATCACCATCATCACCATCATCATTACCATCATCAGCACCATCATCATCACCATCATCATCACCATCATCATGACCATCAACAGCACCACCATGATCACCATCATCACCACCTTCATCACCATCATCACCACCATCACCACCACTATCATCACCATCATCACCACCATCATCACCATCATCGCTACCATCATCACCATCATCAGCACCACCATTATCACCAACATCAGCACCATCATCACCACCATCGCCACCATCATCACCATCATCATCACCACCATTATCACCATCATCAGCACCATCAACACCACCATCACCATCATCACCATCATCGCCACCATCATCACCACCATCAGCACCACCATCAGCACCATCCTCACCACCAACATCACCACCATCATCATCATCATCACCTCCATCACCAACACCATCAGCAACATCATTACCATCATCAGCACCACCATCATCATCACCACAACCATCATCATCACAATCATGATCATAATCATCATCACATTCATCATCACCATCCTCATCAACATCATCATCACCACCATCATCATCACCACCATCATCAGCACCATCATCATCACCATCATCGTCACCATCATCACCACCATCATCAGCACCATCATCAGCACCACCATCAGCACCACCATCATCAGCATCATCATCACCACCATCAGCACCACCATCATCGCCATCATCAGCACCACCATCATCACCACCATCATCACCACTATCATCACCATCATCATCATCACCACCACCATCATCATCACCACCATCATCACCATCCTCATCAACATCATCACCACCATCATCATCACCACCATCATCATCACCATCATCATCACCATCATCAGCACCACCATCATCATCACCACTATCTTCACCACCATCATCACCATCATCATCCCCATCATCATCACCATCATCATGACCATCAACAGCATCATCATCATCACCACCATCACCACCATCACCACCATCAGCTCCACCATCATCACCATCATCACCATCATCATCACCATCATCACAAGCATCGCCACCATCATCACCATCATGATCAGCACCAACATTATCACCATCATCAGCACCATCACCACCACCATCATCACCAGCATCACCACCACCTTCACCACCATCAGCACCATCATCACCACCATTATCCTCATCATCATCCCCATCATCATCACCATCATCACCACCATCAGCACAATCATCACCACCATCATCATCACCATCAGCACAATCACCACCATCATCACCATCATCACCACCACCACAATCATCAGCACCACCATCATCAGCACCATCAGCATCATCATCACCACCATCATCAGCACCATCATCATCACCATCATCACCACCATCATCAGCACCATCATCAGCACCATCATCACCACCATTTTCATCACCATCATCACCACCATCATCACTATCATCACTACCATCATCAGCACCATTAGCAGCACTATCATCATCACCACCATCACCACCATCATCGCCATCATCATCACCACCATCATCATCACCATCATCATCACCATCATCAGCACCACCATCATCATCACCACTATCTTCATCACCATCATCACCATCATCATCCCCATCATCATCACCATCATCATGACCATCAACAGCATCATCATCATCACCACCATCACCACCACCATCACCACCATCAGCTCCACCATCATCACCATCATCATCACCATCATCACAATCATCGCCACCATCATCACCATCATGATCAGCACCACCATTATCACCATCATCAGCACCATCACCACCACCATCATCACCAGCATCACCACCACCTTCACCACCATCAGCACCATCATCACCACCACCATCACCACCATTATCCTCATCATCATCCCCATCATCATCACCATCATCACCACCATCAGCACAATCAGCACCACCATCAGCACCACCATCATCAGCATCATCATCACCACCATCATCGCCATCATCAGCACCACCATCATCACCACCATCATCACCACTATCATCACCATCATCATCAACATCATCACCACCATCATCATCACCACCATCATCATCACCATCATCATCACCATCATCAGCACCACCATCATCATCACCACTATCTTCATCACCATCATCATCCCCATCATCATCACCATCACCACCATCACCACCATCACCACCATCAGCTCCACCATCATCACCATCATCACCATCATCATCACCATCATCACAAGCATCGCCACCATCATCACCATCATGATCAGCACCAACATTATCACCATCATCAGCACCATCACCACCACCATCATCACCAGCATCACCACCACCTTCACCACCATCAGCACCATCATCACCACCATTATCCTCATCATCATCCCCATCATCATCACCATCATCACCACCATCAGCACAATCATCACCACCATCATCACCACCATCAGCACAATCACCACCATCATCACCATCATCACCACCACCACAATCATCAGCACCACCATCATCAGCACCATCAGCATCATCATCACCACCATCATCAGCACCATCATCATCACCACCATCATCAGCACCATCATCATCACCATCATCAGCACCATCATCACCACCATCTTCATCACCATCATCACCACCATCATCACTATCATCACTACCATCATCAGCACCATTAGCAGCACTATCATCATCACCACCATCACCACCATCATCGCCATCATCATCACCACCATCATCATCACCATCATCATCACCATCATCAGCACCACCATCATCATCACCACTATCTTCATCACCATCATCACCATCATCATCCCCATCATCATCACCATCATCATGACCATCAACAGCATCATCATCATCACCACCATCACCACCACCATCACCACCATCAGCTCCACCATCATCACCATCATCATCACCATCATCACAATCATCGCCACCATCATCACCATCATGATCAGCACCACCATTATCACCATCATCAGCACCATCACCACCACCATCATCACCAGCATCACCACCACCTTCACCACCATCAGCACCATCATCACCACCACCATCACCACCATTATCCTCATCATCATCCCCATCATCATCACCATCACAACCACCATCAGCACAATCAGCACCACCATCAGCACCACCATCATCAGCATCATCATCACCACCATCAGCACCACCATCATCGCCATCATCAGCACCACCATCATCACCACCATCATCACCACTATCATCACCATCATCATCAACATCATCACCACCATCATCATCACCACCATCATCATCACCATCATCATCACCATCATCAGCACCACCATCATCATCACCACTATCTTCATCACCATCATCATCCCCATCATCATCACCATCATCATGACCATCAACAGCATCATCATCATCACCACCATCACCACCACCATCACCACCATCAGCTCCACCATCATCACCATCATCACCATCATCATCACCATCATCACAATCATCGCCACCATCATCACCATCATGATCAGCACCACCATTTTCACCATCATCAGCACCATCACCACCACCATCATCACCAGCATCACCACCACCTTCACCACCATCAGCACCATCATCACCACCATTATCCTCATCATCATCCCCATCATCATCACCATCATCACCACCATCAGCACAATCATCACCACCATCATCACCACCATCAGCACAATCACCACCATCATCACCATCATCACCACCACCACAATCATCAGCACCACCATCATCAGCACCATCAGCATCATCATCACCACCATCATCAGCACCATCATCATCACCATCATCAGCACCATCATCACCACCATCTTTATCACCATCATCACCACCATCATCACTATCATCACTACCATCATCAGCACCATTAGCAGCACTATCATCATCATCACCATCACCACCATCATCGCCATCATCATCACCACCATCAGCACCATCATCAACACCATCCTCAGCACCATTAGCAGCACCATCATCACCATCATCAGCACCACCATCATCATCACCACCAACATCATCACCACCATCACCAACATCATCACAACCATCATCACCATCATCAGCACCACCATCATTATCACCAACATCACCACCACCATCATCACTACCATAATCATCACCATCATTACCACCACCATCACCATCATTATCATCACCACCACCACCATCATCACCATCAGTACCACCATAATCACCATCATCACCACCATCATCACCATCATCATAACCATCATCACCACCATCACTATCATCATCACCATCATCATCACCATCATCACCACCATCATCAGCACCACCATCATCACCACTATCTTCATCACCATCATCACCATCATTACCATCATCAGCACCATCATCATCACCATCATCATGACCATCAACAGCACCACCATGATCACCATCATCACCACCATCATCACCATCATCACCACCATCACCATCACAATCATCACCATCAGCTCCACCATCATCACCATCATCACCACCATCACCATCATCACCATCATCGCCACTATCATCACCATCATCAGCACCACCATTATCACCATCATCAGCACCATCGCCACCATCATCAGCACCATCTCACCATCATCACCATCATCGCCACCATCATCACCACCACCATCACCACCATCATCACCACCATCAGCACCATCATCACCACCATTATCATCATCATCATCGTCACCATCATCAACATCAGCACCACCACCATCATCACCGTCATCATCACCATTATCACCACCATCAGCACAATCATCACCACCACCATCGCCACCATCATCACCATCACCATCATCACCACCACCATCATCACCACCATCACCATCATCAGCACCACCATCATCAGCACCATCATCACCACCATCATCAGCATCACCATCACCACCATCATCAGCACCATCATCAACACCATCTTCATCACCATCATCACCATCATCAGCACCATCATCATCATCACCATCATCACCATCTTAATCATCATCATCACCACCAACATCACCACCACCATCATCATCATCACCTCCATCACATCATCACCACCATCATCACCATCATCATCATCACCACCACCACCATCATCACCATCATCACCACCATGATCATCATCATCACCACCACCATAATCACCATCATCACCACCATCATCACCATCATCATCACCATCATCACCACCATCAGCAGCACCACCATCAACACCACTATCTTCATCACCATCATCATTACCATCATCAGCACCATCATCATCACCATCATCATGGCAATCAACAGCACCACCATGATCACCATCATCACCACCTTCATCACCATCATCACCACCAACATCATCACCATCATCAATATCAGCTCCACCATCATCACCATTATTGCCACCGTCATCACCATCATCAGCACCACCATTATCACCAACATCAGCACCATCATCACCATCATCGTCACCATCATCACCATCATCACCACCATCATCACCATCATCAGCACCATCACTACCACCATCACCATCATCACCATCATTGCCACTATCATCACCACCATCAGCGCCACCATCACCATCATCAATACCATCATCAGCACCATCATCATCACCATCATCATGACCATCAACAGCACCACCATGATCACCATCATCACCACCTTCATCACCATCATCACCACCATCACCACCACCATCATCACAATCATCACCATCAGCTCCACCATCATCACCATCATCGCCACCATCATCACCATCATCAGCACCACCATTACCACCAACATCAGCACCATCATCACCACCATCGCCACCATCATCATCACCATCATCACCACCATCACCACCACCATCATCACAATCATCACCATCAGCTCCACCATCATCACCATCATCGCCACCATCATCACCACCATCAGCACCACCATCACCACCAACATCACCACCATCATCACCACCATCAGCACCATCATCACCACCAACATCACCACCACCATCATCATCATCACCTCCATCACCAACACCATCACCAACATCATCACTATCATCATCGCCATCATCAGCACCACCATCATCACCATCACCACAACCATCATCATCACAATCATCATCACAATCATCATCACCATCATCACCACCATCATCACCACCATCATCAGCACCATCATCATCACCATCATCACCACCATCATCAGCACCACCATCAGCACCACCATCAGTACCACCATTATCAGCATCACCATCATCATCATCAACATCATCACCACCATCATCAGCACCACCATCATCGCCACCATCATCACCACCATCATTGCTATCATCAT